>NC_135308.1:103045297-104245297 GCF_048772815.1 Callospermophilus lateralis
TCAAAAGTTGACGTGGCATAATAGCATACGTATGTAAATGTACAGCTACAGAGGTGCAAAATTTTCTTCCAGAAAGAAAAATTATGGCTAAAATTGATCCCTGAAAGTTATACTTGGCCAGCTAGATGGATCTGTTCAAACAGAGTAAGTTGTTTCTAATCCTGTGACTAAATCTATACAATATACCCAGTATCCTACTTTTCTTCCACATTCTGAAAAGCTTCCATTTTATTCTTCCAGTTGCAAAATTTAGTTATTCCTGCTCCTTGGTACAGTTTGCCTAGAAGCCTTTCTAATATGTTTAGAGTTTACAAAAAACAAAAAACAAAACAAACCCAAAACTATGTTTTCTGCACACCTCTATACAGCATTCCAGTGAATGACTAGATAATCTAGGCAATTAGTGATCTTCTCATTAAAAAGAATTTATAATTATTTGACTAGCATTGAATTGATAATGAAGCTCTTAAGGTGTTTTTAAAGATCCCAATAATTTTTCTTCTTTGTGTATCTAAAAAGGGGACACATGTATTTCTATAAACAGTTATTAGTAGTTTTGCCTTCCTAGACAGCTCTAAGCATAGAGGAGTCTGCTTTCGACCCCTGAATTTATGACCCAGAGGTTAGAAACTGCGATGCCATGCTCATTCTGTTCAGCAGTGTTTCAAAAATGTTTGAATTGGTTGTTAGCATGTAAAAGCTGGGAGAGTTCCCAAAACTTCAGATTCCTGGCTTCTCTTGAAAAAGTGGATGGTCTAGCAACACTGGTTCTTTCCAGTGGTTGTCAAGAGTCCACTGGCGATCTAGCTGTCTTGGGTACACATTCTAATTTCATCATCATTTTAACGTCCATGCTTGGTAGCCAAAGCAAGACGATTGGGTAGCAAATGACTTCTCCCTTCACTTCTGGCACTTTTGATTGAACTCAGGGACTAAAGAGCAGAGTGCGGAGAATAGCATGTGCTTACCTATAAGGAATCATTTTCTTTTAATGAGAGTAGAAAGGAGTTCCTATGGACTTTGTGTCTTTCCAGGACAGGCAGTGTTGTTCTGCAGTAACTGCTCTGAAGTGAGGAAAATGCAACCCTTGGGGTTCTGATTCCCCATGTGTGATCACAGGCAGAATTTTAACACTCAATATTTGTCTTGGATCAAGTTTCGGAATTCAGTGACTGACCAAGATACTTTTAAGTTCCGGTTAACTTGATCTACTCACACCTTTTAGCAACTACATGCTATACTTTTTACAGAATTGCAAGGCAGTTGCTTTCCTTTCTGCCTTTGTAGATGGTCTTCTGCTTTACTAATAGGGATTTTAAAATATGAAGGTTACATTATCATTGTGAATAAATATTTATTTCCTAAAACTTTTGGAAATCTATATAATCCTTACAATAAGGAAATGAAAAGAATGACTAGGGTGATTGTTGACAGATTTAACAAAAGTAACTAATCTGTTAAGAATGAACTTGAAAACTACTGAGGACAACATCTTCAGCTCATACCTGCATGTCTTCAGGCTACACATCATCAGCTGAATGTAACATATTACATAAGGGTTTTCTAAAAGGATGCTTGCTACAGTATAGGTTCTAAAAATTTCTTCAAAACCAAGAATTCTGCTAATATATTATGTGAGGTTGCGATCAGATAATACATTATGTAAGTGTAAATCAGCAGTTTCTTTTAGAGGAAAATTGGCAGTATCTATCAAAGTTTTAAATATACATAACCTCCATCCTGGTCATTATGCTATTCCCAAGTTATGTGCACACATATGCCACTGCAGGGTAAGGTAGGTTTGAGGCAATTCAAGTACTTCACCAAAGGACAGGTTAAATAATGGCATATCTAAAGTTAGAATATTTCAGCAGCCACTGAAAGAATGAGGTAGACCTGTATGTACTACAAAACAAAAAGCAAGTCAGTTGTGTATGGCTTGTTACTTTGAACACAGGGCCTGGCACATGCTATGCATGTGTTCTCCCACTAGATACACTCCTATCCCCAACTACAAAGAGAGACACATAAATGTGCTTTGAACATTGAAGGGATCCACTAGAACTGGGTAATAGTGGTTACTTGGGATGAGGAATGGGAAGAAGCTTCATTATCTTTTGTCCTGTTTGAAGTCTTTTTTTTTTTAAGTGTTCTCCTCCCATTGGTGCTTTTCTGAAGGAAGTCTTTAAGGCCTAGATACAAAGCCTTGCCCTATCCAGCGAGGAGACAGGGAGGCTGTTTGCCCACTGGTTTACCTATTGGATTGTATCTGACCTCCTCAAGGCCTCATAGCTTTTCCCTGCTCTGATAAATATGGAAGCATATGTTTTGGTGTCCCAAGTCTTATCTCCTACCTGCTAATGAGGACATGTGGACATGCATAAGTAAAATGGAGGTCTATTCATGGCAGAAGGACTGCAGAATAAGACAAATTGGAACACAGGACCAAAGAAGAAGTTAACTGGATGTTTATAAAGACTTGTATTCAGAAAGGTAGTTTGTTATTTATTAAGCATTTATTAAATACCTCCCTTTAAAAGGCCCAGATGCCACCAAGACCTTTAATTAGACTGAGATATATATGCAAGAATGGCACATATCAAAATATCCGCTCATTAGTTCAAACCCAACATAATTTTTCCTTGAACTAGAACCTCATATGAACTTGAAGTACTCAGTGTCACAGCATCCTCTAAAGATTTTAAAAGAAAAATAACTAGAAGTCCCAGTTTTCAAAATTGCTTTCAAAGGCCAACAAGTTAGCTGGAGGGGAAGAAAAAAAGGAGTCACCTCTCTTCAAATAATAAATCTACAAAGACCTCTTCCAGGAAAAGCAGATCCTTGTAGTTCTAGACTCTTCTCATGAGATAATCATCACCTTGCCAAGAATGGGAAAGACACCCTACCTGACCTCCAGGGAAAAACATTCACCCAGACAGCATCTACTTGTTTTTAGCATATATTCCAGGGGTATGTGTGGGTTTTGTTTGTTTATACATTTATACAGTTTACATTGCTTGACCCATAAATAACACTCGTAAGATTAATAGGGCCATAGTTTTAAAGAGTATTTACATAGCCCCACCATGCATACAGAGCCTTTTTAATATTGAAAATCAAAAAAATTAAACTTTCCATCACTAGGCAATATAAATTTAACCATCTAAAACTTATAAACCCTGACTAAAATACAAGCAATCATTTCATCCATAAATGCTATTTCTGGTTCCCTAATAAATCTAGCACTGCAGTGTAACAAACATCTTGCAATTCAGGGATATAAAAATATCAGCTTTAAAATCTGAACTGTACAGTATATACATTAATATTTGCACCGTTAAATTAGGAATACACTTACGTCTATGAAATACTACATTATAAATAGCAATTTTCTTTTTCAATCTGGAGCTGGAGCTAATACAATACAATGTTTACCTGGCTAATAAGGGCTGAAAGGGGACAAGTTGGCCTCACACAATAGGATGCACAGTATTAGCTAGGTCACTGTGACAAGTGCATGCCTCACAAGACAGACTGGTCAGGACCTGAGCCAACCTGACGGACATAAAGACAAACACTATTGCTTCACAAAGGTGGCTGGAGTTCTCCATCTTCTAAATGGACACCCTGGTCCAGTCACCTCTCGAGAGTTTGAGTATTCTCTTGTGGATTGGAGACCAAAGCAGCTATTTGAAACTGTAATGCACCTGCCACAGGCACCGATGTCACATGTCACGTTAACCTGGCACCATCCAAGGAGGGTAAACTGGAGAAATCACACCTTTCAACTGTTAATCTGACACTGTAAACAGCAGTAGGGTTCTCATTTACATGGGAGAAGAAAGCACTTTAAACTATTTGAGCAACTTTCCTATGGAAGAAAAAAGATAAGATTCCAAAGGTTAATGGCTAAGTTTTAAACAATTGATCTCCACAGCTACTCAGTTAAGAAATGATACAATTTTTGCCCTTGTGTCCCTTTTTCTTCTTGGATTTAGTTGTCCTCTGACCAAACTGAGGGGTAGGAAGTGCAGAAGTTGGACTAGAAAGGTCATCTGTGTAGTAGGCAAATCTCTGTGGCCGGGGTTGAGGAATTGGTTGTCCAAGAAAATACCCTTCTTCTTCTGAGTCGGAGGAGGAAGTGGAGGAGGAACACCAGGAATCATCATCTTCACCATAGAGCCCCAGAAACCTGTTCATTCCTGGGTTCTGCAGTGCGTAATCAGATGTGGCATGGGCATACTGTCCATAGAGATCAGCATTCTGGATGTATGCTTGGATCTCCCGGGCACTTTTATTCTGTATAAATTTCTCATAGTTATCAGGGGTGTAAAGCCGCAGTCTGTCTTTGGGAGAATATTTTCTTTCTGTGACAAGATTCAGGGCATTATCAGAGCGGGATTTTCTACTTCTCCTGCGGCGATGGTGGTGGGACCTAGATCCCCTCTCTTCAAAATGGTAAACCCGCCTCCGAGTCCTCTCACTCATTGGAGGCTGCCGGATTTCAATGTTGTCATAGCTTCCATTGTCAATGACATCATCCGAAAACTTGACCTGCTGTGGTCTGGATTGAGACTTGGATCTTCTGAGCACTGGCAGATGTACTGGCTTCTCTTCAGGCATGATTTTTTCTGGACACAACTCTGAACTCAGACTTTTTAAGGACTCTGCACTCCTATGTAGCATGGAAGAGTTCAGAGTTCCCATATTGCTCATTTTCTCACAGTCTTCTGCCTCCATCTCCTCAAAGTTTTGTAGAGAATATAGTGATGGCCTAGGCTTGCTTTCTCCATCCACTGAAGCCCCTAGAAGAGGAGCCAAAACAATATATGATTCTCAAAATCCTAATATTCTGATAATCATTAGAAATATGCTATTGAAAGCAAACATTTCAAAGATTTACAATTGTAATATTTGATTAAAACCCACTAGGAAGGGGATGGGGATTGTAGCTCAGCGGTAGAATGCTTGCCTAGCAGGTCTGAGGTCCTGGGTTTGACCCCAGCACTGCAAATAAACAATCCTACTACGGAAAACCAATATGTATTATTTAAAAATTGAAAAGAATATAAATATTGTTAATGATACAAGGGGCAAAAACCTCGCTTATGAGCTCTGCTGTTTTGAGCCAAACATTATTTTAGCACATGGCACAAGCAGCAAAAATTTAACAGCTCTTCATTTGTTTATTAACATAAGCTGTGGAAGCTTCTGTTCCTCAATCCATTAAAGCCAAATTGTCTTATTTGAACATCTCTCAAATCATTTCCTTCCTTTGCAACCACATGGCCACTATCATGGGAATCTTCCTCATTTTAGACTGGTGTTTGGAAAACGACAGCCCAACAGCCTGTTTGTGTATATTTTCACTGGAACATAGCCACACCGATTGTTTACATATTATCTGTGGTTGGCCTAAAAAGACTACCTAGACTATTCAGAAGGTCTGTCCAACCCCTGATCTCATCTTTTAGCCAATCTTCTCTACCTCTGACCCACAAAAGATGTTGTTTCCAACCCCAATCTTACTTTAAAACTTCTGCTGGGCATGGTGGTGCATGTCTATAATCCCAGCAGCTCAGGAGGCTGAGGCAGGAGGATTGTGAGTTCAAAGCCAGCCTCAGCAAAAGCAAGGCACTAAGCAACTCGGTGAGACTCTGTCTCTAAATAAAAATATAATACAGGATTGGGGAGGTGGCTAAGTGATCAAGTGTCCCGGAGTTCAATCCCTGGCACCCACCTTCCCACCCTACCCCACCCCACCCCCTGCTAAAAAAGAAGAAAGAAAAACTTCTCACAATTGAGATGGATGTCCTTTGTTGTAACAGGACCAAGACTAATTAACAATAGGGAGTGGTGTGGACTGTTGTCAGTTGAAGACTATGTAACTCCCTACTATTTAAAGGAAGCCTGTTTTTCAGTCGTTTGTCAAGGAATGTCAGCCTCTATTTTTTTTTTTTTTTTTTTGAGCAGGTCTTGCCAGTTGCCTAGGCTGGCCTCAAACTTAGAATCCTTCTGCCTCAGTCTCCCACATTATTGAGATTACAGGTTGTGCCACCATGCCCAGCTTGCCCCTAACATGTTTAATTTTATTTTTGAGTTGCTGGGGATGAAACCCAGCGCCTCGCACATGCTAAGCACATGCTCTACTACTGAGCAACACCCCCAGCTCCTAACACTTCACATTGAATCAAATTAGTCTGATTTTGATTTAAAATGTCAAAACACTTAGCACAGGGCCTGGCAGACAATCTCACCCACCATTCTTCCCTCCCCTTTATTGTAGGCCTCATCCCTGAGCAGTCCACAGAAGCCAGAGAGTAGCTTCCTCTCATCGTCCATGTCACTGCACTGCCTGGCTCAGGTCATTCTGGCAGTGGGCAGCCACTGGAGCCTTTCCTGGTTGTTTTTCAATAAACCACCTTTATGAAATGACTGTGTATCATTAACCTATAAAATTTGCTGCACAAGGACCATATTTCTGTGTCCAAAAACTTGCTGCAAATATGAGGTTGACAATGTGCTGGATCCTAGGTCCAATCTTGCCTTTAGAACCTATGTAATACTAGACATTTAGCATTCTGTTAATTTAAATTTCCTACTGTGCAAAATGGAGTAATATCCACTCTGTACAACTCGGGATTATTTTAAGGATAAAATGTACATAATATGAATTTGCTTTAAAAATAGTAAGGTAATATTTTAAATTAGGAAAAAAATGCTCAGATCGTTCTGAGCTATCTCTTGCCACAGGGCAATTCAGAAAAAATGTTTAAGACTATTACAAGCTTATGAAGTGCACAGGCTGATTTTAATATTTTGAAATTCATATAGCACAATCTAATAGTACAGAATCTCTTGGACACAATCCAGTTGTAGACTCCCTTATTCAAATAAACCAGTTTTCTCCTCCTTAAAACAGGTAATACCTATCTCAAAAGACAGGGTTAAAAAAATATTTTATACATGCCCACTTACCTGTACAGACACATACTTGTTTGGCTATATAGTGTTCAACATTTAAATGAAATGCCTTCCTTCCTCTGGGTTAAAGGTGTTTTTGTTTTATTTTTTAATTTTTCGTATTGAGGACTGAACTCAGCTTTACCACTAGCTATCTCCCCAGCCCCCCTCTTTTCTTTTGATACAGGATTTTGTTAAATTGCTCAGACTGGCCTCAAATTTGCAATACTCCTGCCTCAGCCTCCCAAGTCACTGGGATTAGAGGTGTATACCACTGTATCCAGCTTGTCCAGAGTGTTAAATAATATATCCCTATTGTTGCTGATCAGCAATGTTTTTGAATAAATGTCTTAGTGGCCACTTTTTCAAATAGCCCACAATCCCTATGCATACCTGTGATATTAGACAAAGCCAAAGAATCCATAGAATCCCGAACACTTTGCTCTGGTTTCAAGTCTGACAAGCACTCCAGGGAATCTTCATACCACTGCGTTTGATCATGATTATATCCTGAAGCACCGTGGTCCAGGTCCAGTTCCTGGAGCCTCCTACTGCTTGCAGGGCCTGGGTGGCTACCATAAGCAGAATCACCCAGTCCATCTTGTGACTGGGCCCAATACATATCAGACTGGTATTTTTTACTGGCAAGACTCTGATGATTTTGCTTTAACTCGGTCTTGTTTTTCACCATGTTATCAGATATCCAGTGCTCACTAGCTCTAATATCCATCTCACTGGGTTGCTGCTGAAAGAGGCTTTTGTCACCAAACTTGAGGAGGAGCTGTGTCATGTAATCTTCATGCTCAGCCCATTCTTCAGGGTCTTCAGGGGTTTCGTGCTCTACTCTCCCTTTCCAAAATTCTTCATTGGCAAAATTTGCTCCTTGCCTGGAGAGACTCAGATCATCTAGCTTCCGGGAAAGGGTATCATCAGCATTGCCGGAAAGACCAGGGAACTTGTAGTTCAGAGCAGGGGACAAGAGGAGAGACTGTCTGCACTGATCCGCTGATCGACTGCTTTTACCCATTCGGACACTTCTTCTGGAGTCTCTCGATCGGGCTGATTGGAACGCAGAGTCAGAAGAATCAGAAGCATGGACGTCTTCACCGAGGCTGCAGGTTTTTGAGCAATAAATCTGACCTTGTTTGGGAAGGAAGGGGCATCCCAACAGAGAGGCCTTACACTGGGCACAGGAAAAGCATGCTTCTGTGGCATGCCAGTGCTGCCCGTCATAGGTCATCTGCGCATGGTCAACACCTGTTTTGAGAAAGGATAGGAAAATTAATGCTTGGAACAAAGGAAGAAGGAAGAAACAGAAGAAATGGCAGCCAAGAGAAAGCATCCCAGGTGATGGAAATATTCTGTATCTTGGTCTTGAAAGGGGTGTGGGTTAAGGCAAAATGAATATTGTTTGTAGATTCTGTATTGGTGAATTTCCTTACTCACTAAAAATTTTCTGTACATCCAGAATTGATACCCATCGCACCTTCATGGTCTTTCATAGGTATGCAGAATGGAGTAAATTTAAGTTGACCAACAGGCACACTCCTAGCTGAGCTCAAACAAAAGGATGCTCTGTGGTTGGTTGCAGTTCCCATACTATAAAAAAGTGTTCTACTCATGGTCTATTTAATGCCATAATTTTGCTGTTTAAAATGGCCTCTAACTATAATGCTGAAATGCTGTCTATGCTCCCAGGTGCAAGACTGTGATATGCCTTTCGATATACTTTACAGAGAAAACACATGTATTGGATAAGCTTCTAACCATGAGTGACAATGCTACTGGCTGTGAGTTTAAGGTTAATCCAACTACCAGTGTATATTCAAAGTGGCTTTAACCTAAAGTGCACATGAAATGAGGTTTTGTATCGATAGGTTAATGAAAATGTGGTTGGGGTTGTAGTTGAGTGGTAGAGCACTTGCTTAGCAATGGGAGGCCTTGGGCTTGATCCCCAGCACCAGACAGGTGTCATGATCGGAGGTTCACAGGAACCTTAACCCTACATTTCTCTGAGGAGCAATGGTTCAATATGCACTAATTTAATGTTCACAACTGTGATTAATGAGAATTGACTACATATCCATTTGTCAAAGTTCATCAAACTAATACATTTAAGATCTGTATGTTTAGCTACCTGTAAATTGTACCTCAATTTAAAAAACAAAATACATGGATAAACAAGACTGTGGATAATTGTAAATGACCAATGGCTACGTGACAGGGCAGAAGGCTGGGCTGCAGACTTACCAATATGTTCCCCGCAGGTTTCACAGTACTCTGCATAGAGAGACTCAAAACAGCCACAGCAGAAGGGGCGGCCATCCTTCATGATGTACCTCTGTCCTCCCAGGATCGTTTCACACTCGAGGCAGCAGAAGTGCTTCATGTGCCAATGGCGACCCTCTGCTTCTGTGCACTCATCAGCAAAAATGATCTGTAAAGAGAAACATGGAACAATAGAACAAAAGAAAATCAGCATGACCTGTTTACAAGGCCAGGTAACCATATGTTTTCTGGGCAACAGACAGATACTGCCTCTTAAATCAAATAACTAACCTTGTTTCTTACAGCCTCTAGCTTAAATTTAACTTGGTTTAGCTACACAACAAGAGCACAAACACAGGGCTGAAAAGAGATGCTAAACAAATCCTTGCTTAAGCTTGAAAAAATTTTTTCTATTTCTACACTGTAGGTAAATCACTTCATTGTATTTTTGCTCCCTAGTAACACTTTGGTGACACAATCTGGCAAAGAACATCTTACCATTAAAATAATTTAGTGGTCTGAGGGGAAGCAGGTGTGGGGATTGAGCCCAGGGTCCTTTACCACTGAAATACATCTGCAGCCCTGTTTTAAATTTTGAGATAGGACCTTGCTAAGTTGCTAAGGCTGGCCTGTAACTGGTGATCCTCCTACCTTAGCCTCCTAAATCACATAGATTATAGGTGTGTGCCACTATGCCTGGCTGTGTGAGTCAAGAGAAGACTCATCATACAAGTGTCTGTAGGGCTATACAGGTGCTGGGTTTGTGTGAATGGCACTTGGGTAGATAACCTGGAGGTGGACACTGAGTCAAGTGAAGCATTAAGGAAATTTCATTTTTTGATATTTAAAAAAATGTTCAAATAGCACATTATTGGAAAAAATAAATGTATAAAAGGAAAAACTGAAAGTTTACTGCCATAGATTGAAGAAGACCAAGGAGAAGATACAATGAAATAAATGCAACAAGCCACCCTGGATTGGATCTTGGAATGCAAAGGGCCATTTGTAGAAAAGCTGGGAAATCTAAAGTCTAGTTTAGCTACTGGTATTATGCCAATGTTAATCTCTGCACTTTGATTTCATATATACATATACATATATATATACGTATATATATGTACGTGTGTATATATATATCATGGCTGTGTAATATGTTAGCATCAGGAGGAGAAGGGTATACAGCAACTCTCTATAGTACCTTTTCAACTTTTCTATAAATTTCAAGTTACTTTAAATTAAAAAGCTTAAAAAATTTTCTTTCACACCATCATCCATTCCAACATGCCTCAGAGAGCCACTATTAATTTGGTGTATGTCTTTCTGTAACTTTTCTGACTATATACAAATATGTATATTATATTGCCCGCCCCTATATTTAACAAAAATGAGATCATCTGCTACTTGTTTTTTTCCCCCCATCATCAAGGCCACCACACTTAGGAAAGCCCAGAGACACCTGCTGCCCTCTCTTTATCAGCTGTGTTATCCCATTGTATGAGTGTACAGGGTTCTCAATATACACACAGAACACACACCAGGATACATATTTTGCTTAGGTGTAAGCAGTGGAATACTGGTTTGCTCCCAGCTATTTTTTCCAGCATTCAGGGACCAACTTTTTTACCTCATCACATGCTGAGCACCGTGGTTTGAGTAGCTCCGCATGGTGCCTGCCACAGTGAATTTTTCCATCCTGATAAAAATAGATGAGGTCGACCAGCAGCTCATTACACGTGAAGCAGACAAAGCAGGATGGGTGCCAGCACACTCCAGGGCCCGCACGGGAGGCAAACACTGCAACTTCCCCTCCGTTTATCTTCAACCCACACTGAAAACAAAAAATGTGAATGTAAAATGACTCTTTTATTTAAAACAACTTCATAATGAACCCTAAACTCATCAGGAAAGCTTTTATTTTGGTCTTCTCCTGTTAGAGATTAAATGGCTCTTCGATACTGGATTACTTGCAATTCTCAACTGTGATGAACAGGCCTCAGATACACTAGTACACACGAATGTTCCTAAGTACGGTTTAATCGGATCCACATTAACAGCGGATTTCCTGAGCCAGCCTCCTGCTGGATACATTTCCTACTCTGAGAACTACCAGTTAAGATTTGAATGTCTTCATTATGTTTCTGCATTTTTCAAATACTAGTTTTGTCCTAGTACCTCCCCCCATGCCAGGATGCTATGCAAGGCCCAGTTTCACTCAGTGTTTACATATGAGTGGACTGACTGCCACTGTCATACATAGCAGTGCAGCCAATATGAATTACTGTGGAATACAAAGCTAGGTTGTCTTTCTGTTGTATTTTGGAGGCTGTTAAGGTGCACACCTTGTACTAACTGTCATCTATCCCAGCTCACTCTACCCATATCACCTCCACCAGCCATCACCCTAGAAAGAATTACCTGCTCACAGATGGCGTGCATCACTGCTCTGGACAAAAGTTTAATCGTTCCTCTTCCAAGTGCTTCTTTCTTCCGCTGAGCACTGAACACCTGCAATTCTTTTTTCTCCTCTTCACTCAAAGATTGGCAGTACCGCACCTTCACAGAAAGCAAAACAGAATCCCACACTGTACTACACAGTCTTCTTCGCCCATTCTTTATATCCAGAGTTAGAGTTTCAGGAAATAAAACGGCAGGTTTACCTGCCCTGTCTTGCAAATCCCCAGTTTTAAAATGACACCATGCCTAAATCTTGCAGCCTCTCTAGAAAAAGGGAAAGGCAACCTGAAGAAATAGTCTTGTTTTACTTTTCTTTTTTTTTTTTCTAAATGAGAAATTTAAATCCTTATCAGCAAGAGACATTGAAAACAAGTAAGGCATTAACCTTTCCACAAAAGGTTTAAACTTGTTAATTGTCACTTTCACTCCACATTCTACAGGCACTCAACTCGACTCAGGCCAGAACCATAAAGCATTTACCCTGGATGCAGGGGTAGGGAAAATCTCAGGAATTTGTAGGAATTTGGTGGGTGGCTGCAAACACTATAAAAACCAACCTGTGTTGGTTAAGTTTATTGCACTGATCCTCTTTTCTTACAGAATGGAAAGCTGTATTCTCAGGCCAAATTTTAACTGATCAAAGACCCCAGAGAGGCCTAGCCAGTGAGAAGCTGGGATTTTGAGAGGCATCTCCATGTTTATTGTATATTTTCTTTTTTCTAATTAGCCTTCTTTCTGTTATTTTACCTCATTATCATGTGGTGGCAACTGGTACAAAAGCTGTTTAATCCGATGTTTCTCTCCAGGGCTGTTAACATAAGGAACCTTTTCCTCTGGCAAGCATGCAAAATAGAGCTGGATCTGCGTAAGTGACAAAGAATGACATCAGTACACAGAAACTGTATGTCTTAGCTGGCTCAGTCTTTAAGTTACCTTTCCCTCAATACAAGGTTTGGCCTCTTGGAGCTAATGAGAAGACCAGCTGAGCCAACTCAGCAGAACTGCAAACCTTCAGATAACTAGCATCCAGCTGCTAAATTGCTGTTCAGGAATGCAATTTGTAGTGACAATTAAGGGCATCATAAATTATACACTATAAAAAATCCACATTTACTGTTACTATTCCTCAGTCAGTTTCCAAGGGTCAGCCAAGGGATCAGCTGAGAGTCTGGGGTAAATTCTGCAGATGACTACATGGACTATGTGACACTGTCCAATATCCAGCCACTATACAAACATTTAACTTGCTTTTTGAATCTTGTTACACATTGCAGACTCTGATCAACTTCTTTCAAGCATCTGCATCCTTAACTTCCATGGATGCTATTTTCTAAATATCTGGAATCAATCTTTCCAAGGAAATTGGAGAGGAGCCATGTTGAACTATATTTAGTTCACTTTGAAAGGAGAACTTAATATTTGTTTTTCTATTGTCTTTAAATAAGGAACAACCCTTAATGAGTACTGCAAGGGGTACTGCAGTGCTGAGAAGGAATGAAAATGATCCAAGGAAGAAAGAGATTAGGGCACATGAGACCTCTCTGCTTAGAAATCAATATCACACAAAACCTACCCACTCTGAGATTTAAGAAGGGGACTTTGTCTATGTATTGCTTCCCTAAGTGTGGTGCTAGCACTCTATCTTCTCCACATTGTATCAGCTCTAGAAGCTTTTCACAGTTACAGACACTTATTGAATAGCAGCTGCATGTGCACCAGCTGCTGTGCAGGGCCCTGGATGAACAAGGATTCTCTGCTCTCAAAGGAGTTCCCACCATAAAGGAAATGGAACTATAACTCAGAAGCCAACGTACACTTGTCATCTTCTATTTCAAAAGGTGTTTTTGCCCTCATAATAATATCTATCACCAGTGACTTTTTCAAAAAGTTCATCATTATAAGGATATTGGGAAAATAAAAATAGGCATACAGATGGTTATCTTTCTTAAAATACTACAAAGCACAAAATTAACTCCTTAATTTTTTTTCCCAATTACTCTGTCTGGTGACAGACTCTTAAAAGTGAAGTTATCAAAGATTGAATTTCTAGACAGTACCACTTCCGGTGGATTCTTAGAGCTCGGCATCTCTCTTCCACAACAAAGGCACTACTGACATCTGGCCTGGAAACTTTCCTTTTATTATCTTTTTGTTGTCACTGAAGTTTTTAAAAATGTAAATTCCTCTCACTCTCTGAAGAGTGAGTGGATTTCATCAGAAACCCACATTACAAAGGCACATAGATGCAGGATGTGAGATTTCATCTATCATGAAGGCAAAAACTGCATCGCTGTGGGGTGACTATATCCGTGGGTGTAAAGAGATGGAAAACTTTCCTGGAGGAACTAAATAAGACCTTAAAAAGCAAAACTTCAAAGTCATCCAAAGAGGTGTGAGGGAATTGAGGGAAAGTGATATGTCAGTGTTACTGCAAAAACACAACAAAACAATGCTCTAAAGTCTTAAGCCACACTGAAAAACAAAGCAGAAAATCATACTATTGGGTTCCTACCTGCTCTGGTCTGAGGCCCGGGGGCACCCAGGCATACTCCTCCAGTGCACAGCCAGAATCATCATCTGAGGTGGAACTTCTCTGACAACCGAAAGCCAGTTTGCTCATTTTCGACTCCATCTCCAAAGGCATAATAATAAAGTTAAAAACCTGATCTTTCAGTCAAAGGACATCCAATAATGGCTCCTGTGGACAACACAAGAAAAAAAACAAAGAAATTAAAAACCTGAGTGCATTATTCTAGCCATCTCCAAGAGCTTTTATTGAATGCTTGTTTGCACACAGCTGGACCCAGAGAAAGTTATCAAATTTCTAGTGTCACCACCCTCCAATGCCCAGGACTATACAATTTGGAAATAGCCCCCTGAGTAGCTCAATATCTCAAAAATGCCACCAAACCTAGTTTATTTCCAGTCACTTTTAAAAGGCACCTCTCTACACACCAATTTATTGGGAAAAGGACTCAAGAAAATTGTTTTGTTGATTTTCTAACTTGCCTACAAATGAAATTCCCGTAAAGTCCTAGTAGTTGTAGGAAGAAGTGTGAGGAACGGGGCCACCTGCTTTGTCTGCTATTCTGCCCCATGAAAAATGGCTGCAGAGACCCCCACCCCTGTCTCAGTTCCCCCATGTTTCCTAAGCAGTTTTCCCACTGAGACAGTGCTGCCTGCTGGGAGTGGGTCCCTTGGGCCAAACTGCTTTGCTTTCAAACTTCTAATCATGACACTAAACTTAGTTACACACTAAATAGAAATAGCACAGTTAAATCCTTATATAGCACATTAAATCCTCAAGCTTTTACTAAGGGCTAAAGTCAGCCAGACATTCATCAATGAGTTCCTTCAACAAACAGTAATTGGATACAGCACTAGGCTAAAATAAATTCCAGCTTGGTGACTATTAATGTTTAATTGCATTATAAGCCAGCATTTATTAAAGAGTTATGCAGCACCTACTATGTGTGAAATGCCATCAGCCCACTATTGGGCAAAGTAAGATGTTAAATCCTTTGTAAAGCCACCCCAGATGAAGGGCAGCAAAGGTGTCAGGACCATATTCCCTGCCCCAGGACCATGCATTGTCTTTATTAAGTGTGTTTTAATTCTTAAGAATCGTGCTTCACTCAAGGACCTAAGAAAAAAGAAATGTCAGACCTTTTAGAACAAGATAGTTCTCTTTATACCTGCCTCCTCCCCACAAAAATGATGTAAAAAAAGAAAATTGTAATTAGTGTAACCCAATCATTTTAGAGAAAAGGGTCAAGAAGTGACCTGCCCAAAGTCACCCAGCTAAGGACCTGAATCAGACTTCCAAAAGCTTTTCTGCCTTACTAAATATTCTCATTTGCTTCAATGTGGAAAAGGCAATGGAAAACTAAATAATTTCAGCCCAAGACAAGGTCATTTTTCCGCAGCTTGATGCAACCCAGTTAATATCAGAGAACGTTACTACCAACACCTGATTGTAGAAAGTGTCGTTTTCTTTTTATAAATCAAAAAACATTAAAAAATTAAAATTTTAATAGTTCACAAACAGAAGTCTAACCCTGAAATCTCATGGCTACAATCTTTACTAGCAGTAGGAGCAATGCCACCCAGTAGGTATTATTCGAACAGATAAATTTAACTTTCATTCACCCTGAACAAAAATTAAAGAAGACCTCATTTTCTACACTATCTCTGGGAGGGAGGTGACCCTTTGCACAGGTGCATTCATTCCTATCCTGACTTAGGAAAGGCTTTCTAAGCATAGGTGTGCTCCCCAGCTCCTCAATAAAAAAAGGATGTGCTCATCAAAGTCAGAAATGTCTTGGATCTAAGTCTTTCTTCTTTGCTTTAAAAAAAGCAACCCCCACATGTCAAAGAAAGGGAACTAGAGGTTAAGACTTTCATTAGTAACTCAAAAACCCCCACCAGGAAAACCAGTGCCTTCGATGCAATTTGACCTGAATCGTGAATGAAATATGAATACTTGTCCCTTGCCAAATCTGGCTGGAGAGGAGACACTACATTATGTACTCTGCAGTCTTACAAAGGACATAAATATTAAATAGAACCTAAAAATTAAATGTCATTATATTATAAAATAAGAGCAAACATCACAAATTATGACAAACCATGGATTTTTCCAAGCTAGCACAAAGATACAGATTGCTACAGAGATGAATTACTTTTACAGCTGTACTCCTTGATGAGCCTTTTGTGAAAAAACGTAGAGTAAATTACTATCCTAATCAAGGTAAATCAATGTGCCACCCACCATCCTCCTCCCCTCTCAATCACCTGGACATGCTGGCCATATCTCAAACCTGTAACTCATGTTCATCCGAGCCTTTTAACAAACTACCCTGAGCATGGATTCACTAACAATGTGAAGAATACAACCTTAGGAACATAAGTGACAAAATGATTTTTATCATATACGTGGCTTTTGGTTTTATTTGGTAGCACTCTGATTTATTTAATCTAATTTATTTAATCCTTTGTGCATAGCCAGGTACTATTACTGTTATAGTAGTTAATAACCTAGCAAGCAACCCAGAGTAGGTAGTATCTCACTTAACAGATAAGGAAACAGTCTCAGAGTGATCTGCCTCAGGGTAAATTGTCCAAGTTCAGAAAGTGAACAAGCAGTTGTGTTTGGACCCATTTGCTGTAATCCCTGAGATCACGACCCACTATGGCCCCACACTGCCTCTGAGGGACAGAAGCTGATCAGGCCAAGTTACTTTCTTGGTGAACTAGTCATCACAGCTACATAGCAGACACACAAGATGATCCAACTGGAAAGGAGACAGTCTATTCACTCATAGAAAGTGAAGGAAAGCTCAGTCAAAATGATAGAAATTCAACAGCCTATTCTTTCTCTCATATGTGGAAGCCAGAGAGGGGGAAAAAGAAAAAAAGAAAGAAAGAAAGGTGGGAGATCTGGGCACCATGACACACGCCTGTAATCCCAGCTACCTGGGAGGCCAACACAGGAGGATTGCAAATTCGAGGGCAGCCTCAGTAATTTAGCAAGATCCTGTCTGGAGGAAAAAAAAAGAAAAAAGGTGGAGGGAGGAAGCTGTGGGTATGGCTCAGTGGTAGAGCATCTCTGGGTTCAATTTGCAGCACCACAAAACAGACAAAAGGAAAAAAAAAAAAAAAAGACATAGTATGACCTCTACTTGGGTGGTTGTGGTAAGAGACACTACAATTACCACTAGCTTCACCTGGATTTTCTTATTTTTAAAGATTATCTGTACTCTTTTAAAAGACTGCCAATAGACCCAGAAAGTTTACTCTTAATCAACCATTGAATATTACTGACTCATAAGTGCATTGGCTCATATAGTGACAGAAGCTGGCTGGTCAGAGAATGGCTCCTGTGTTTGTAAAAAATGTTAAAATAGAAACAATAAAAATGTGGTCTCACAAATGTCACAAACACCCCCTGTTTAGGCAGTCGCATTACTATGTGGTATTTATTTTGACACCACAAAAGGAAGAGGGGAGTCCACTTCGCGTGCTTCAGTCTTCACCCAGGGTCTTCCCAGTGGTATCTAAACATGTTTGTATTTAGGCTGCTAAAAAACATCTTTTAGGTCAAGCATATGAGATCATGGTAAAATCAGATCTAACAAAAAAGTGTCTTTGATTTTATTTTCAAGTGATGTTTTTTAAGGATGATCATAAGAAATAGGAGAAGAAATCAAGTTTTACAAAATAGTCTGAGTTGTACTGGAAATGGAACCACTCAGCCCTGGTATCATGTTATAGAGTAAAACATTTGTTCATTGCGCCTTTGTTTTCTTGCTCAGAACACTCTTAGATGGACAATGATGGCCCTATCCTCTGTCCTGCATGTTGCTATTTTTGTAACTTTTAATTTTGATGTAATTTCAAACTTCAGAAAAGTAACAAGACTCAATTGTTCACACTTTGCTCTACCTGCTTGATCATCATTTCTCTCTCACTCACAGACCCCCCCCCTTAAAGAGAAGCAAAAAACTTTAATGGCTAATAACACCATCAAGGATGGCATTGAGGGCAGAGAGAACAGGTCTTTGAATTTAATTCAGGCAGGTTAGGAGTTCCTTGCAGACACCGTTTTGAAAATTAAATGTCAACATGAGGGAGGATGCTTATTATGAATATGCTTATTATTAGAATTATTATGGGGGATATTCCATCCAAGGATGCCACAGAAACTGAAGAGTTCCATTTTTTCCTTTGCCCTTTCTCTCCCCTCTTCCTTGAGAACAGTGAAACAGCTACTTCTTACCATTTAAAAGGAATCAAACACCTGCAGATGTATAACTTCTCAATCATCATATAATTGTCAAGAGAACATCTGCCCCAAGAGGCAAGAGCTATGCTCAGGGAATGGAATCTGGTGCTCCCAGTACTCAGTAAACCCCAGCTCTGAAGTATTTCATACCTTTCACAAGTTACCCAACATCTTAGGACCTGCCTCTTTAGAAAAATCACATTTATGGGCTGGGGATATAGCTCAGTTGGTAGAGTGCTTGCCTCCCATGCACAAGGCCATGGGTTCAATCCCCAGCACCACAAAACAAACAAACAAACAACAACAACAACAACAACAACAAAAACCCACAACTATAAGCCTGGCACAGTAGTTCATGTAACCCCAGCGACTTCGGAGGCTGAGACAGGAGGACTGCGAGTTCAAAGCCAGCATCAGCAAAAAGTGAGGCACTAAGTATCAGTGAGACCCTGTCTCTAAATAAAATACAAAATAGGGCTGGGGATGTGGCTCAGTGGGCGAGTGTCCCTGAGTCCAATCTCCACTACCAAACCCCCCCCCCCAAAAAAAAACCCCATAATTACCTTCCTTCCAAAGATGGTTCAACTTAAGTATGCAAAAGAATTATATGAAAATAAAGAATTAGAGTCACTATGCAGTGTACCAACTGGCATCATTACTTTCATTGACTAGACAGGTTTTTTTGAAGCCGACAGTGACGTTTGGAATAGGAACAACATGTTAGTAACAAATGAAGACTGCATGTTGACACCTGGGCTTCATCTTTTTTGAGTTCAGAAGGCTCTAGCCTCTTAAAGGGCACATAATTTGGCCAAATTATTGACCATCATTTCCAGCTGTCTTGAAGGCAGTTTCTTACCAGTTCTTACAAAACCTCAAACACCACACATGTAGTGCTTGCACAGAGTGTGTATAAAAGTCGACAGCAGAGAAAGGTCTATCCAGTAGTCTTAGGTTGAACAACTGTAAACACGTCATTTCTGTTTAGTTATGAGGGGGCACTTGTTCCTCAAATTAAGAGTATGGTCCCGTGCACCCCACACAATGATATAATAGCAGGTTCCTCATGAAATTCACTTTCTAGATTTGTTCACTAAAGTCATTCGTTCATCCTTGTATTTAAATATCACTATTGATGGTTCCTGGGGAAAGCAACTGACATATATTCCACTGGGGTGGGGGGGGGGGTCTTAAAGAAGATGTAGCCACAGTGATAAGAATATTTCCAAATTCCATTTTTTATTTCCTTGCTTTCTTTGGTGGTGGTATATGTGTAAATAATTTGTGATTTAGCATTTTGCTGATCACCTGCTTTCATTCTGAGAACAATGGAAAGAGTGCTGGCTTCAGGATTCAAGACACCAGAGTTTTAGTCCAGCCATCCAGCTGGGTGTGACCTGGGAACCTGGTCCTCACCTGGAACATGAGGGCAGTTTAGGGATGCTTCATAATGAGGAGCTGATGTTCAGAACAGCCCAATCCCTGACTCATAACTCCATGATGATTGACAGACTTTCTATAGGTTTTTCTCCCTGCTTTCATGTTTGATTTCTGTTACTCTGGTCTTTTAACTAGGCTTTCCCTTTTCCAATAACCTCTGAACCCTTTTTTAGTTTGTCATTTTTCAATATTCTGTAAAGAAACTAATCTTTGAGAAAGTGTGTCTCAAAGTACTTAGTGAGCATACTGTGGATGAGGGCATAACCATTCCTCCTATAAACACAAAAGTCACTGGTCAAGTGAGATATCACTTGGTTTGAGATGTTATTCAAACTAAAAAAGCAGCTTTATTACTTTGGCATGCTATTTTGGTTATCTGGGGATCACTGTATTTCCTACTGGTTTGTATGCTGCATCCACAATAACTAAGGTTTATTATTTTGACTAACCTTGACATAACACATAAATGAGTACTTTTTTCCTCCAGAAAGCTTAGTAAGAAGCACAATATTTGGAGGTCCAGAGGCAGTGAAGAGTGAACACAATCACTACAAATATATTCTTCCAAAGCATTAGCAATAAATGGCAATGGTATCTGAGTCAGATTTTCAGAAATTACACACATCAGACTTTGGACTTGATGGTATATGAGTGGAAGATATTTCTACCCTTGAAGAAGATTAATATGGTAAGAAAAGGATTTTGGGAGAGGCCAAAGCCTCTCTAAGGAAGCTTAAACATGTTGACTTTGGGAAGGAAAGTAAACAGAACTAATAGAAAAGGGGGAAATTGAGTCAATATAATTTTGAGTAATAGAAGACTTGAAAGATGATGTACTTATTGGTACTATGGTACTACAGTGATATCCCTGTAGGGTATAGTATATGGTGTACCTATAAATTCTACAGGGCAACTGGGAAGCTGAAGGAGGATTTGAGGGAATTTGGGAGAGTAAGTTCAATCAGATACATATTGAGGTTATAACTGTATATCAGTTGTGGTATGGTTCCTATTATTTATTCATCACTTTCTTGGACCAAGTCACCAAATTAAATCAAAATCATGCAACTGTTATTCAGTAATTTTCAGTGCTGGTCGTGGAATATGAAGTCTAAGGTCTAACTTCCAATATTTTTCCCAGAGACATTTCTCTCTAGTGCCTATGTGAAAACTATCATGATATTATAAGGTCTTTATTTTAAAAAAAAGTCTTTCTTGTGTGAACATACCCAAGTAAATCAGAAATCCTTTGGTCACTAAAAACCAGAACAGATATTGATTTGTGAAGTCAGTTGGGCTAACATTCCCTAGGTGTCCCCTGCTGCTAAGTGCCATCCTGTGAGCCACAAGCAGTTTTAAGAACTCCTTTGTTAAAACTGCTTGTTAACAAGGCCTTCCTGCATAGAAGATGTAGATCAGAGGTTCTCCATTCAAAAACTACTAGTTCTTTCAGGTTAAATATGTAGATGAATCAAATTTAACTAGAGACAAATTTGGCAGTACAAACATATAACACTTCCATTATATAAAGTTCCTTGTTTGTGATGTCCTTAACTTAAAATTAAATAAATCCAGAACTATGGAAACTATTGCAATTAAGATCTGAATTGCATAGTAAAAAGACACTGCACTGTAATTTCCTTAAAGTTTTCACACACCCTAAGTACACTCCATGACTTATTGTGTGCTAGAGATGAAATTCATTGCCAACAGAACCCAACTCTATTTCAGTTATATTGAAAAATAAAAGCATAATGAAGTTATCTATCAGAAAAGATTGCTTATGAAACATTGCTTAATTAAAAGTGCTTCATACCAGCAATAACCCTTTGGTATTTTCTGCATTTTCCAGGTAAATCTCCACCCAGCGTGCACATTTTCCGACAGCTGAATGGGCTGTCATGTACCACCCAGTTGCCAAAACACTATCCATTTTTCCAAGAGGAAATGTGGAACTCAAAGCATTCTAATTTCATGCACAATACATTCCACGACAGTAAGGCAGACTGCTTAACAAAAGGAGGAAACATGATGACAAAGCAGGGTCCTTTGCCAAGCGACGATTTTTGGGTCAGGTTATTTGGCTGTAAACTGGTACATAAAGACAAGATCCAAAATGCATCTGCTGCAGCATGAGGCCTACCACTCCAGGCACTGTCCTAACGAGCTCATTATTTTTCATAATGGGGGGGGGGCAGATATTTTCTCAAAACTGTGTTCCCGTCAGTCTCCTATTGATTTTTTTTTTTAATTTCTATTTCCAACGGCAGCCCAAGGAAACGGCAGCCAGACTTGACTCCAATGTACACACAGACTCGGGTTTCACCCCGTCACCTGTTGGCTCCTGAACAACACTCCTCTTTGTGAAACTCACAGCACTCATTTGAAACAAGTTTCCAGAGAAAACACTTCAATAAAGTGTTTGAGAAGTCACAAGACTCGAGTTGTAAAAACAAATTCCACACACAGCCTGGTTTATACAGACACAGATTAACGTGAAAACCGGAGCCTTTAAAACGGACCCGAGGAGAGCACGAGGGAAGGGATGTCACCCTTCTTCGCGGAAAATTCGGCGGGCCAATTCTTAAGAGCTGCGAGTGCGGGCTGTCGGGGACTCCCTGGGGTCAACCCACCCATGCAGCAAGAAAAGGGACACACCTAAAAGAAGGCGTCCCAGTCCCCTGCGCCTCAAGACCTGGCACGGCGCGCGGCAGCGGCGGCTCAGGCCGCGAGGGGGCGCCCAGGGCCGTGAGTCGGACCGGGTTCCCTGCCCTCGACCGAGTTGCGGATCGTGGGTAGCCCGAGGTCGAAGTAGAGCCCCGGCGGCAGGGAGCGAACCCCTTGAAGTCGCCGACGCGAAGCCCCCAGAACAGCCCCAAGGTTCCCGAGGATAGAATAGTTGCTCCGAACACCCGATTCCCACCTCCAGCAGAAAGTACCTCTCAGCGCAGCATCGCCACCTCTGCGGAAGAGCACTAGTTCCCGCAGCCTGCCACGGCACCGAGTGGCTGCGGGGCCCCGCGACTACCCCCCAGCTTCCGCAGAGAAGCCCCCTCCCTGCAGGCGCGAGCCGATGCGCACCTCCCAGCCCCCCGGCGTTCAGCCCCTGCCGCCTGTTGCCATCCAGCCCCACACCTAGACAGCGGCTCCCCACCTGCAGTCTCGGGCAGCCGAGCCGAGCACGGCCTGCAGCCCTCGTCGCGGCCCACGAACCTGCCAAGCCCCGCGGCGCGCACTCGCCGCCGCTCACTGCTCTGCGGCTAGCTGCCCGGCGCGGTTAGCTCCCGGAGGAAAAAAGGTCTGGATGTCCCCCACGTCACCCTGGCCCACCCATTTCCGGAAGAGACCCTAGCAGAGCAGAGACTGAGAAGCAAGGTAGCCAACGTAAGGTCCCCACTAAGTCGTTGCCGGCCGCACCCCTGGGGTCGTGGTGCAGAGCTGGCCCCGCCTGGCAGGCGAGGGGTCGCTCCCGCCCCGCCGTGACGCACTTTCCACCCCCACTCCCGGCCTGTCCTGATCGACCACCTTTCGATGCACCGCAGTGATCCTCACCCACGACAGCTCCCTAACCAGCCGTGGGGGTCCCGGCAAAAGATCCTTCAGCTCCGTGACAACCCTCTGTCCCCACTGGCTTTGCAGTCTCTGCTCTCTTGTGTTTGAGTTGCTTCGTCCAGGCCACCGCACCCCCCACGCCCCAGCTCTGCGAATCTCCGGGATCCTCCACCACCGAGAGAAAAAACCGTCTCCACTCAGCGACAGGAACCCGCCTGGGGCCCGCGAGCTTCAGAAGTAACCAGAGCCCGCAGTGAAAAAAAAAAAGTAACCATTTCGCTTCCTGCAGATCCCACCCTCATCGGAGCGCCACAGTCTGGCCGCCTGGCTCGCGATCCTAGCCCGGCTGGGCTCTGGGCTCCCGACCGCAGGAGGCGCCTGCCCTGCCAGATCTCCACGCTGCCCGCTTTCCAGGAACTGTCACTGCTGACCATGCCCCTGGCAGGTGTCCACGAGGTCCCGCGCGCTATTCCTCGAAAAGTTACCCACCCACTTGGCCAGCTTCACGGCTTGAGCACCTACCTCCATCCGCCTGCTCCATCCCCCAGAGCCTTAGTGATGGGAGCCTCTGCGATTCAGATACCCCAGGAAGCTTATGTAAACTTCCCCCTCCCGCAGGTGCACACAAGGCCACTATGGCGAGAGAATATGCAAGGCTACCACTCTGCCCATAACAATATCAGCTCCACGCTACCCATAACAATGTCAGCAAATGGCACGTTTAACCAAGTTCTCACTGGGAAGGGCTCATTAACATATGAATTCTCTCCTTAAGACTTCCTTGAATTTAGGAGTGATTCCTGTTGCTTAGAGAAGGAGATTCATTTTTATCAGTAAATAACAGCAAAAGAGGTCAAGCAATGTACTTAAGTGCTAGCAAGAGTTACAAACAAGTTGGGTGAATATCCTTAAAATATAAGAAAATGCCCCATACTTAAGGCTAATCTTGCTTCTAAGCTATTTATAGGTACACTAAATGGAACTTCAGTTGTCTACAGAAAGGATTTAAAAAAAAGCAAAATCAGGACTGCCAAGCAAGCCCGGAAAGAAATTATAGATTAATAACAGCAGCAGAGGTCTGAGTCTCTTCCAAACTACAAATTTTAGTTTTAACAATTGCCACCTTATCTCCAGGTGATAACATGCCAAGAGAAGGAAGAGGTAAAGCACATTATTTAAGAGCGACACCAGTTTCTAGCAGGCTAGTAAATAAAAAGCAACTTCAAAATAGTCACCGTTCCTTTGTGGTCTTGTTTGTTTTTGGTTTGGTTTCTTGAAATAGGGTCTCACTAAATTGCTTAGACTAGCCTCAAACTTTCCATCCTCCTGCCTAGGTCTCCAAGATAGGTGGGATTACAGGCGTGCAAAGTTGAGCACAAACTTTTTCTTTTTTCTTTTCTTTCTTTCTTTTTTTTTTTTTTTTTTTTTTGTTTAAATTCTGTATCATCAGAATTCCTTGGGAGTAATTTGCAACATATATATTTCTATAGTATACAATGAACAATAGCCTATTCTAACATGATTTAAAAATATACAGGTTGGGGCTGGGGCTGGGACTCAGCAGTAGCGCACTTGTCTGGCATGTGTGAGGCACTGGGTTCAATTCTCAGCACCATGTATAAATAAATAAAGGTCTATCAACAACTAAAAAAAATTTTTTTTAAATACACAAATTGCCATAAATAAATCAGCCAAGTAAACAATTCTGTTATCTAATTCTGTTATCTCTGCTGAAAAACAAAGCAGCTGAGCAGAAGTGGATCTGTGTGTGTGTGTGTGTGTGTGTGTGTGTTACTTTTTTAAAGTGGCAGGGTCCAAAATTTAGGGTTTTGCTGTTAGATTAGTTTAGACACACTGACTCAGACAACACAATTTGTAATTCAAATAAATCAGCTAAATGGATTCAGTTTTCAAGAAGATTCTCCAAACATTCTAACATAGAACTCCTCTGGCCTAAGGGCACAGGGATTTGTGGGAAGACTTCAAAGGTTACTACTTTACCCTGTGGATCTGTGAAATTAACCATGAATACCTGGGTCAGATTTCCTTTTTCCTACTTTATTCTGTTTGGGCTTCCACAGGAATGACTTTAATTCACAGTATCTGTAGAATAAATGTGCAATGATTTATAGATTAAACCAGGCCCTAAATTATCATTTCATTCAGATTCAAGGAGTATCTATCTGTAGGTGAATGCATCCAGCCAGGCTGACCCTTTTTGAAATAGTTCAGAAGGAGAGCTTCCCATTAGTTGAGGCCACAAAATTAGAGGGTATGTTTCCTCCAAGACAGTTATTTTCAACAGGTATTGTCAACTTTATTGTCTATTGTGTTTTTACTGATAAAGCAGTTTGGAGACAGTTAAAAGCTTCCTACTAACTTTCAATTTGAATGAAACAGAATTTGGTCTGGTCTGAAAGGCTCTGCTATTGTCAAGAGTGAATTATACAGAATATTGGAGCAAGGCCATCCAGCCAGCATCCTTTTGTTTCAGCCAGGTGAATATTCATTGCTTAAAGAGCACACTTGAGTCGGGTAAGAAAGAAACCCCAGAAATTCTCAGGGTTTAGTTTCCTCTATTCTGACCCGCTATACTGTCATCTCCACAGAAAGTCCTTGTCCTGTCCTCTAACCCAAAATACCACCCCTCCCTTCATTTGCAATGTACATCTTCTTAGCATTTGTCATTGCCTGGAGTTACATGTCTATCTATTCATTGGTTTGTTGTATTCTTCCTTGAGAGTTGGGGATCTTTTGGGATTTTCTACTATATTCTAATCATTCCAACACACAGCAAGAGATGCAACAAACATGAGTTAAATGAATGAATGATTCTCACACATCATTCTTTCTAGGTACTCTCAGGTATACCATATCTTTACAAATATCTCTGTTTCTAATGTAAAGCCATGCTGAACTACATTGTCTTAATAGGGAAGATTATAATAGAAAACCAAAAACATGCCAGGGAGCAAAGAAATAAATAGGTAGTATTCTGTTTGTCAAATGCCTGTCAGCTGTATTTTAGGTCTGGTAGAAAAGAATAAGTATACAGCATACAGCAAATCTTGGTGCTAATGCTTGGTTCTCCAGTGATTTTCTTTTCTTCTTCTTTTTAAAAAATATTTATTTTATTTTATTTTTTATTTTTATGTGGTGCTGAGGATCAAACCCAGTGTCTCTCACATGCAAGTCAACCGCTCTACCACTGAGATCAGACCCCAGTCCTCCAGTGACTTTCACATAGTGACCTTGAGGTCTTTTCTGTCTTAGTTTCTTCCTTTGTAAAACAGACCTCCTTCTTAGTTTTAAGGCTAAAACTCTTGGTCTTGGTCTCATATATTTGAAAGGATTTATAACCAAATGTCATTAATCTAGGATGATGACATTAGAAGCCTTTAGGTTTCTTAACAGAAAAGAGAGATCAAGGGCTCCAATATTCATTATGACATCTCACTGAATTCAATTTGAGAGGTAGTTGACAATAACATTAAGTATGGCTTCAGTTTTGATCTGCATTGGGGACATTATTTAGGATAGCAGTTAGTTTGTGTTGACAAGATACAGATAGGTAACTAAAAGAAACATAAAATGATGCAATTGTAGAATTAAAAATAATTCTTGGGAATCCTTCGGGAACTGAGATTTGGAGGGATCATTTTAATAATTCTTCATGTTTGTCCCCCAAATTAGTTATCACTGCAAGTTTGTGCAACATGTCTTACTTTCTGGTCAATTTTAAACATTTCTATTGTAGCTCAGATGGGACAGTATACCCTGGTGGGTCACTGAACATTTGTAAATTTTAGTTACCATTAGTTGAGTCCTTAGCCTCTCCAGGGAAAGGCCCCAAGGCAGATAGCAAGCTCTTCCTAGAGCCAACAGGCATTATGGAGCTTTATAATAGGTTGCAGTTTTCCTAGGTCTCCAATTACTTTCTTTCCCCTTTGATTATATTTAAAGCAATGTGATTAGAGAGCACTGGTTCTTTAACATTTTCTACACCCAATCCCTTTAGAGTTACTCCTCCAGTCCTCTCCCCTCCCCCACCTCCTTTATGAATGAGGTAAATATTCCCTTCAAAGTACCCTGATGCTTGGGGTTTGGAGTTAGGAGACTAAATGCCTATTCTCTGTCAATTACTAGGTCTGACATTGGGGTAAATCACTTCTCTAAGGTGTTAGTTTTTTGTTGTTGCTGCTTTTCCACCTCTTAAAATACTGGAGTTTCAGTTAGACAGTGTTCAGAATTTTTGAGGAGGGAACACAATCCATTTTCAACTCAAATAGGACAGATGAAAGGGACCCTGCTCCGGTTGAAGTCCTGGATTAGTTTCCTTCCAGAGCTCCTCCATCACAGCCTCGGCCATTCTTCCAAAGCAGCCAGGCCCCTCCATTTCAAGATGCACGTTCCCAGAAGCTCTGCTAGAACTTTCTGAGTGTTTAAAAACGAGACAACCCTGATACTAGATAGGTGTTTACTACCCAAGTTAGGTGGGAGGATACAGGATCCGGACTAGCCCTGACTCTTGTTCAGGGTTGGAACTACAGTAAAAACCCACCCCTCACTCCCAACTATCCTGAAGGATGATTTCCCACATCCCAGGGAATACTGCTTTTAGAGTAGTTCTGATCTTAGTTTCCACAACCTTCTCAACTCCTATAGATTGGGGTATAATACATTCTTAAACTTCACTACTGAAAAACTGCCAAAATGTGAAGAGATTCAGAGTAAATCTTCCAAAAAAGCAGTGTTAGAGCTATACTATGGAGAGATATCCAAAATACAGTGAGTGGCTACCCCCCAAATACATTATGATTGCATTGTTATAACTAATAATTTTTAAGATAGTATATGCAAAGTCCAATTATGCAGAGAATGTGTGTGTGTGTATGTGTGTGCACACATGCGCAGGTGTGTATGTGTGTGTGTATAATATATCAAAGTATTAATATGGTTTCCAGGGGAGGGCAGGTTATGGGAAACGATCATTTTATTACCCTGTGTGTATGTGTGTGGTCTTGGCAATTGAACCCAGGGGTGCTCTATCACTGAGCCATATTCCCAGCTTTTTTTATTTGCTGAGGCTGGTCTCAAACTTGAGATTCTCCTGCCTTGGCCTCCTAAGTGGCTAGGATTAGAGGCATGTGCCACCACACCTGGCTGAAAACTATCATTTAAAAGTCATTTATAAAATAAGACAGTGAGGATCAAGGAAGAGTGAGGGTGGGGTGACATTTGAACTGCATCTTCAAAGATTACAAGTAGTTGATGGGGGGTAATTAAGAGAGTGGGGCTGGGTTAGGGAATAGGGCCTAGGCCAGGTTGAACCAATCAAAGTCAGAGGACAAAAGAGCTGAATCAAAGGAGGGAGAGGTCGGAGACTGTGCCCCAAAAATAGGCAGGCCCATGCTGTGGAAGCCATCATAAAGATACCAAGTTCTCCCAGGGGTAGTGGGGAGCCACAGAAGCTAAAGCAGAGAAAAGTTGCATGATCACAGATATTCCCTAATTAGAGGGAGGGTAAAGAGAACAACGCCAGGAGAATAGATAGGAAGAGTCTGGAAACTGCCCCAGCAGTCAAGGGCAGAGAAGACAAGACAGTGTTTCTGAGGGAGTAATTCCTGGGGAGGGGGGACGGGGAAACTGACCTGGGGCTGCCCGGTGTATATTGTGGGAATGGGGAGGTGAGAGGGACAGATGGGCCCTGACATTCCTAAATGAATCCACATTCCCACGGTCTCTCCTTGAGAGACCACCAAAACCTCAGTCCTGAGGTGAGCTTTAACTTGGAACTGCAAGTATTTTTCAGTGCCCATGGAGACAAACTTAAGGTAACCCAAAGGATTTACATTCCTGAACTCAAACTTTATCTTCCCATTGATTCTCACTTTTAAAATATAATATTTACATACTCCAGAGTTAGAGTTCAGAGTTGAAAGAAATGAGCACATGATTTTCAAGCTGAAATATAATCTCTGCAGAAGAACTACCTAACACCGAAAGCAAAGGTCAAAACGATGTTGACCACTTGAATCAAAGTGTGAAATATGATATATCAAGAACTATGTAATGTTTTGAACAACCAACAATAAAAATTAATTTAAAAAAAACGATGTTGAAAGTGGGGTTGGCAATCTAGCAGCTGGTGTTTAATACAAAACACCTAAATAACAGACATTGCTCCGTCTTGAAACTCAAAATTATAGAATGTTTGCTGCTTTACTTCATGAACTACCTGCTCAAATCTATTTTGCTCACCACCATTTAAATTCTCCACTGGCTAAAATGATTGGTTCCCAAAAGGGAAAATCTGGGCATGCCAGCTTTTAACACTGTTAACGGTGTGCTATAACTAACCAAGGTGCTTTAAGAGAGGTGTCAGCAAAGAATTATTTCAAGCAGCCCGAAAACTCTTGCCAAAATAAAAAAGGTCAGCAAAACTTTCCATAACATTTCATTATCTTATCTGAGATCCCAAAACCCTTTCCGCAACTGTAGGGATTTAAAGGAGGTGATTTTGTAGTGGAGACTGGCTTACAAGCTTTAATTAGATTGAGCAGGGGCCAGGATATGGAATTCAAATTGTTCGGCTGGTCTTGAATCACACAGAGTTGTAGACAAGTAACTGTCTCTGGATCTAAGTTACTTTGACTGTTTCCTTTCTCCCTTAGGTTTGGAGCTGTAATCTCTTCAACATTGAATTTGCATTAAATTATAGAGGGATTAAGGGCATAGGCATAGTGTCTGTTGTGTTTAGTGATATTCCTAAGTACTCATACCCTGGATGCTTTGCCTGGTACAGAGTAGATTCTTACTAAATATTTGTTGAGTGGTGAATGACTGTTTTGCTCATATTTGATCTTCCATGGATGCTGACTTGGGAATACATACTAAATATTCTTACTTATGTCTTATTCATCATTCACTGATTTTGTAATTTTCTTCAATTTGGATTGTTTTAAAGTAAGGGCTTGGGTGTAGCTCAGTGATAGAGCACCCATGGATTCAATACCCTGTCCTGGGGGGAAAAACAGTTCAGATTTCTAAATCAAACACTTCACCCACCTCCAAACCAATGTTGTCCTTCGATCTATGGTCGTCTGCTTATGGTACTACCAGTTCTGGTGTAATATCTTACTCATCTGAAATCTGCTCATCACAGAGGCCTCCTTTGCTCTCTGGATACTCTTTTTCTTGCCTATACTCATTCAGTCACTTAACCAAGTCCCTGCATTTTTAAAATTGTCTTTAATTCCAGCTTCTCAGGAAGCTGAGGCAGGAGGATCACTTGAGTTTGAAGCCACATGGCAACATGGGGAGACCTGATCTTAGAGGAAAAAAAAAAAAGAAAGAAAGAAAGCCTCTATTGACCCCCTCCTCCCCACCTGGTGAATGCTGCTAGCTGTGCTCTATTCTGGGACATTATATTAGCCTAACTCATTTATTCAAGTCCTTCCATTTCTATATTTGTTCTCCTGCACTTGATACCATGAGTCTGACCACATCATTCTCTTACTTTCCAACCCCTTCTTCCAAGTGTTTGCAGCACCTCCATATGACAAAATTAAGGTTCTTTGCAAAGAAGCCCCTACGTTCCATCTCCATCACCTGTTATAACTCACTTTCGGCTCTACAACTGGTAGCTTGCATCTATACCATGCTGTCTCATGACCCTTTGTCTATAGTCTTGTCATTTCCTTTACTTGAGGACATTCAGTCACTCACTCTTATTAGCCTAACTAATTCTTCAATGTGTAATTAATGATACGCATGGAAATGCTCCCAGGGCCCCATTAGACCAAGGGCTCCTTGGCTGTATTCCTACGGCTCCAGGCCTCTCCATCTGTCCCAATGTTACTGTGTCATTCAGGCCAACCCCTCCACCAAAATGATTGCTTTTTTGAAAAATATTTTTATTACTTGTTAATGGATATTTATTTATTTATTTATATGTGGTGCTGAGAATTGAACCCAGTGCCTCATACATGCTAGGCAGGTACTATACCACTGAGCCACAACTCCAGCCCTGATTGCTTATTTTTTCTCTCAGAAATTCTCTTTACTGGAATGATCAGATTCTTTCCCTTATATGTGGATTCCTGCAGAATAACCCAGAGGCTCAACTTTCCCACTCAGCATCTTCACCAGTAAGGATGGAATAAAGCCATGGCTTGAGTTAGTATTAACAGAATATATATATATGTGTATATCATTCATTTTTTAATATTTTTTGGTATTGGGGATTGAACCCCCAGGGGCGCTTAACTACTGAGCCACATTCCCAACCCTTTTTATTTGTTCAAGTTCAAGTTGCTGAGGCTGGCCTTGAATTTATAATCCTCCTGCCTCAGTTTCCTAAACCGCTGGGATTATAGGCATGTGCCACCATGCCTAGCTGAGATGTATTTTTGAGAAACAGAATTTCTTGTATTTCAATGTTCTTCAAAGAGCAGTCCCAAGTGCTCCCATTCTCCCTCAACCAATCCCATCCCAATTAGTTCACTATCCAATTATTTTCAGTGAAAACCATCATGTTGAGTTGCTAGATTAACACAGACCACAAGAAAATATGCTACCAGCCCCCTTGAATAGTCAGTTCATAATTTTGGGTCCATTCATCTTGTTTCTATCTAGACTAGAAGCTTATTGATAACAGTATCTGTCCCTCTCTGTAATTTCATGGTGTTGAGCACAATAAAGACCTTCTAGAGGAGACTGGTTAATAGGGTTAATTTAGGTGAGGTTCAGAAGCCAGGACCACAGGGGTGACTCTTCTCCAGTTGGCTGCATGAGTCCCACACCCTCAATGAGCATGTTAATGTGATCCCCTATGCAAAACTGTCTGCTTTCAATCCAGACCTGTAAGACACAGCCAGGCCATTAGCAGCCGGTTGTTGATCACACAGAAAGATAATTTTCAAGACACAAAAATAAAATGTAAAGCAATAGAGGATAACATCAGCCTTAGAGCCTTTTAAATAGTGAAACTGGAAGTTAGGCTGGTCAGAAACCAAATGCAATTCTGAGGACATGGGTTGAAGTGGCCGGTGTAGAAAGAAAAGGAGTATAAGAATGGGGATAGGGACTGGAATTGAATCCAGGACTCTGGTTATGCTAGGCAAGCATTCTTCCAGTGTGCCCTACAAAAAAGAATTTTGAAAGGAAAAGTTGGGTGTGCTTTCTTTAAAGATGTGCCAACAAAAGAAACTGCTTCTTGGGAATACAAGTGGGATCTGAATGAATCAGGAGCATCATTAACACCCACTAGGGGAAGGGAGTCTCCTGACACTCTCTCTAGGACCTGGCAGAGTACTTTCCTTTCAGTGAAATTTTAGTGGCTTCTGGACAGTCATGAAATCAGGATAGGATCTAGAGTCAAGTACATTTTAGAATTGTGAGTTTGACATGATGTAATGTCACTACTTTATCTTTGGTGATATATTGAGTAGGAACACCATGGTGCAGAATGAACCTCTCATTCTGATAGTGCCCGTGGCTTCTGGAGTTACTGTATACTAGGCATTGTGCTAAATCCTGCACATATCTACTAAAGAATCCTTATAACTACAGAAGGTGAATCTTATTTTTCCAATTTTACAAATGGGAAAAACAAGGTATATTGTTCAAAGTGTTCAGCTAAATAGTTGAGAAGTCTGGACTCAAGTCCAGATCTAACATCAAAGCCTATACTCTTGAGCTATATCATCATCATCATCATCATCATCATCACCACCCGGGGCCTCACACTCGATAAGCAAGCCTACATTCCTTGTCCTTTTTAAAATTTTAATTTCAAGACAGTTTCTCACTATGTTGTTCTGGCTGGCCTTAAACTTTGTGATCCTCCTGCCTCGGACTCCCGAATAGCTGGGATTGTAGGTGTGGGCCACCATACCTGATACCAAGCACATATTATTTATTTTAAAGCAGAATTTTTTGTAAACAGCTAAATAAAATGCTTTGCTTTCCTTCACTTTTTCTTTAACAGCATCACCAGAACGTGGGAAGAGTAATTCTAAAAATTTTAATACCATGTTATTCTAGCCAGAAGTGAAGCAGTGATTGTCCATCTCACTGAGAGCAGTTCCTTGATAATATATTGACTTTGCTGCCTGAAGAACCAAAAATGTCTGCAGCTCAAAGGCAAAAATATAGAGGAGACCTGTACCACCCACCCCGCCCCCACCACCACCAACCCTGAAGATCCTCAAATGACACTCTGAGCTTTTTGAAGCAGTTCATTGTACTATTTTAATCTCAACAGATACAAAATCATTTTATTGTCCAAAGACAACAAAACTGGCCTGTATTTGAGATCTTTATATAAACAGCGGCTCTGTTGCCCGTTAGTCATGACCGGTATCAGTGTGTGCTAAGCTCTTATTAGAATAAGGATATCACTCTCAGATGCATTCACAGTCGACCCTCACCTCTTTAATTCAAAGGTAGCTTATGCTGAACAAGGGGCAGGCCAGGGGAATGGTTCAATTTATAGTTTGTGTGTAACCCATTCTATTGAATTCACCTCACATGATATCCTGAAGGCAAACAGCGCTGAAGTAACATAGTCATTAATAAACTTGTCAGGCAAAATTGATTACAGCTCAATTTGCGGGACCATAACAACTTTTTTTTTTTTTTTTTTTAAACTAAAGTCTTCAGATCAGTTGAAACAAATGAAAACAAAACAAAAAGATGGCAGAATTAATAATCTGTCTAATAGCCCTTCTGGACAATTCTACTAATATGTTCCCCAACAAAATTTATTATAGATGAGCTCAAATAATGGGAATTGTTCCTTCTTCCTGGGACCCAACTTTTTAAAAAATTTTAGTTATATATGTACACAATACCTTTATTTTATTTATTTTTACAAGATGCTGAGGATCTAACCCAGTGCCTCACACATGCTAGGCAAGCATTCCACCACTGAGCCACAACCCCAGCCCCTGGGACCCAACATTTTTATGCAACACAAACTACTTTAGTTTCAGTTTAAAGTTGTTGATTACCTTGTTGCTTACATAATAGACCAGATTGTGTTTTCATCATCAACCATCTCTGATGTTTTATTTCTTATTCAGTGGGGGTCCAACAAGACCCTAGGAGTTTCTGAAATGCTGCTGTTTTTTTTTTTGTTGTTGTTGTTTGTGGTACTAGGGATGAAATTCAGGGCCTGGTGCATGCTGGGAAAGTGCACGACCACTGAGCTACACCACCAGTCCTCTACTTTTTGGAAAAGTATGTTTAGGAGGTAGAATAAAGTTAGTGAAAACTGAAAATATTAAGGAAACAGTTTTATAACATATCACATCTTCAGAATCTGAAGTCAAATGTCTTTTGAAAGAATTGAATGATATGATTAAACAACCTCTTTGAATGGAGCCACCACTGAAAAAACAGGAGGCCAAATTCCTAAATAAGCAGAACCTAGAAGCATCTTCTTGCTTTTCCAAAAAAACTTTAAAATGATTTTCCTTGACATGATTGACATGATTCCTAAAAGCACCCATCATGAGGTAGGGTATACATATATAAAAAAGCACACACACGTGATTAGGCAAATTAAAATCTACTGCAGAAAACTTCATTCTGTTATCATGCTTAATTGATTTCTTAGGGAGAATAGGATCACATATACAAACATTTGGAATCCTTGAAAGCCTTTAATAGGAACACCAAGGTATTATGATGTTGGTGCTATATAATAACAAATTTAATATATAATGAAATCAGAAGGGGAAAAATTCAAGATCATCACTAGTGCATTATCTGGATTGTGCATCATGAGGAAAATATTTGCTATTAGCATCAACATGGCTGGCAGCAATTAGGAGAAAGTGGATTGGGGCCCCTGCCATGCGTAGAAGCTTGCCAACAGGTGTGGAAGCTCTGACCCTCATTGGGTAAATTCCTGGAGGCAGTTTTTGTTTGAGTAGGGGAGGAACTGACAATTCATATACAGAAGGCCTGGGAATGATATCTACACTGAGTTTTCTCTTTCTTTCATTTCTTTTTTTTTTTTTTAAGATGGTTTTACATTTTAGATAGTTCTTAAAGGTAAAATATAGGGTATACTTAACTAGAGTACTTGTTAGATATGACTTCTAAAAAAAATCATTCACTTCTCTGCTCCTTTCTACTTCCAACTTCGAAGGACCAATGTTTTACACTGGAATGTATTTTCAGGGCAGATGGAGGAAAAAGAACAGTCTCAGATGTCTCTTTTCTCTATTTCTTTCCTTCCCTGTAAGGTTTTCCTTTATGAAGCTTTCAGTTTTAGGTTTCCATAACCTCCTAATGCAAAACAGGCTAAGAAGAGTAACGAATGTAATAAACCACATGTTGCTTTTCTTTTCTTTCCTTTTTTTTTTTTTTTTGAGGAGGAGAAATCCACCCAGCTTATAAGAAGTATATGCAAACTTAGCAGTTAAACTGAAATTAAAGATGTTTTAAAGGTTTCTTAACCCCAATCTTGGCCATCTTGTAATATTTTAAAATATAAATGGAAACATATGATCATGATAAACTCTGATTCTATTTAAAAGTAAACAGAAGATGTTAAATCCTGGATAATAGTTTTCTAAATTAATTTTGACTTATAGGGCAATCTTAATATTTTAACCTATGCCAAAGATAAAGGACACAATAAAAGAAAAAATTAACTTAAAGCGTTTTTTTTGTGAAATCCACACTAGTGCATTCTGAGCCTTGGATTAACAATCTATATCTGGACTCCAGCAGAGTTGCATAAATTATTCAAAAATTTTATGGCTCAATTCAGCTGTCAAAGAGAAGAGCCTTTTGACAACACTTCACACCTGTTACTTATCTAGTAAAGTCCTGGGCTTGGCTACTCCCACCTGGGATGAGCATGTCCTGACTTCGCTCACACTCATTTTACACAAGGTGAAAGATTCTTTGGAGTGCCAGGTACTAAAGAAATTAAGACACACTAAAATCCTTGGAATTTCCCCCAAAATAAGACTATCACAATACAGACCTTAACTAGTTACCATACAGAATCATCACCAGAGATGGTCTATTAGAGTTACACACACAAATCCCAAACAAATAAGTCGAAGCCATTGACTTCTATATCTGTCCTAAGGAAAGCACTAAACTCCTAACAGAAATTATGAAAGCTGACTTTTCTCCTGGGTTTGTAGGAAATGCGAACATACAAAATCAATCCACATGAGAATATTCCCAGCTGCTGGAGTCCTTCTCAGCTGTTGGAATCCCAGATTTACCTCCTCACCTTCTTTATACCCTAAATTGAAGTCATGTAATAAAGAGATGAATGCTAGATCAAGCTCAAGATTCCTACAGCCTCCAGAAATTCCTCCCAGTGACCTTCCATGATGATACTGCTTATAATTCAAAAGGGAGGATGGGGGGATTCTGGTTATTTACTAATGCAACAAAGGGGATTCTTGGCAAATAAGAGATTTGAGAGAACTATTTAGTTTTAATTCAAGATCTATGGCAAGAAAAAAAAAGAATCAAAAATCTACTTCTTCATAGAAGTCATGTGGATTTTAGAAGTTCTAAATGATAAATAATAAATGAGACTGGGATATCAATTCTGTTGATGGTTTAAGAAAAAAGGGCGGGGGGATGAGATGTGAAGGAAAGCGGGGTCCAAGAAAAGCCTCTATCATAAAACATGAGGACACTTGAAAAGCCGGGAGTTAAGAGCTGAAGCACGTTTCTGGAAGCAGCCAGGGTCTGCTTTGCAGGCGCCGCTTTTGGACCTGAGTCCAGGGCACAGGGCCAGCAAGGGAACTTTCTTGTTCAGGAAAATTTGGTGGGCACAGAACTGGGAAAGTGCTTAGTTGTAATTCAAGTGATTTAAAGGAGAACATTCCAACTGGGAATCAAATGGTACCTGCCTCCAAACAAGCACATTTAGTGGGCAGAACATCTGAATGAAGGGTGGCCCTGGAAGCCTCTGCGGGAGGGCAGGGTCTGCCCGTGGCAGCCACACATGATGGGCACATTAGGGAGCTACTGTTGATGTAAAAGGAGCTTTGAAACGCTGAATGTGATTTGTGTAAGTTAGCACTCTATGGGTGTAAGAAACAGCCTAAACTACTCTATGGGGGGTGGGGACAGGGTGGAAGCCATAATTTCCTGAAGAGACCACAGGGGGTCTCAGGCCACACAGAGCAGCAGCTCAGCTGAGCATCAGCAAATGAATGCAGCTCAGGAAGGGAAGGCCCTCAAAAATCTAGACAGCATTTTTTTCCTCCCTTCTTTCTAGTTAACACTTTATTTTTCTCTCCTGGCAGACAGGACTCTACTGTTCTTCAGTCTGTGAAGTTTAAAAATGGCCACCTCATAGCTGTGGAGTTAGAATTCAACATGCCTGCAAAGGGCCCACTCTTTTACATATCCTCGTGGACAGTGGACAGATGAATTTGGGTTTGTACGTGTGTGTGTGTGTGTGTGTGTGTGTGTGTGTGTGTGTGTGTCTTGTGGGCTGGAAGTCAGTAATTCAAGGAAACTGGAATTATTTTATACAGCACAGATATTTCAAAAATGTCTACTAAATGGATTAAAAAATTGACTTTGTACAGTGGGATGAGCTGTAATTTCAGCTATTTGGAAGGTTGCAGCAGGAGTACCATAAGTTCAAGGCCAGACTGGGCAACATAGTGAGACTCTGTTACTGAAAAGAAAAAAAAAAAAAAAAAAAATCTGTGAGCTGATTGGGAAAAAAGTACATCCTATTACGGCTGGGAATTTGGTTTTATTTATTTTTTTAGCAACAATACTCAAACAGCAAATGATCCTGAGTTGACCAGCAAAATAACAATCACTTGGAAAACATCTTAAAATATACAGAATCCTTGACCATATCACTAGAGATTTTGATTCAGTAAGTCTGAGTTTTAGGATTTATAAATTTCTAATTTACAGTCTCCATAGATAATTGCTATGTATTATCTATGGAGTTTAGGAACCACTGGTCTATGGCTGACTACATTTTAGTTACCAGCTCTCCTAAGTACGTAGTACATTCATGGAATAAGGAAAAAGAGCTCCTTTCAGTAGTTGGTTAGTGCACAATTCTACCTGGCCATGGCAAAGTTTTCAGTGTTGCCTGTAGAGCACTGATGTTGATGAACGAATCTCAAACTCTTTAATGAGAAATTCTCAAAGGAAGACTGTGATCTGACAGATCTGAGCCACCTTACTTAAGATGTCTTTCTCAAGAGGAAGTTAACTTCTCTTTAAATAGGTTAGCTGAAACTGTTCTTTTGGTGTGGTTTGTGGTACTGGTTTTAATTCACAAAACCTTTGAAACTATGGCTTCTCAAAAATGTAGGAGATGAGAAAATATGAAATGAGAAATTTAAAGCTAAGCCATTTCATCATCTAATATCTAAACCCATAATTTGGAGGATATGCAATGTTTAATTTTAATTATGCATAGTTTCTACAATTTCAACACATTTCTTGTGCATAAGCTTCATTTTCATGAAGCTTTTGAGGTGAGTGCTGCCCAGTAGATGTAAATTAACTGCTATCCTGCTGGGTAGGGCTGTTGAAACTTGAAGGCTGCTGTCTGGGCAGCTGCTGTCTCCCTGACTTCTGAATGCTCATTAGTATCCCAACACATGGACACATAGCAGGCAGATCACATGTCATTTGGGGGATAGGGAATATTTGCTGAAAATACTAAGTACATCAAGTCGTGTAGACAAAGCAAAAAATAATAAAACACACGACAAGAGCTGGGTAGGAGTTTGAGACCTTTTGAACTAAACATCCGCTCATTCACTGGGAAAGTATTGTCTTAGCAGAGGACAAAAAAGGTGTCCTCTGTTCCACAACTTGCTATTTGCCCCCAACATGATCACTGACAAATGACTCCATCTGTTCATAATTATGTCTCTTGGTCTTCTCTATTATGATCTTTCCCCTTTCTTCTTACAAGAGTTCTACAGCTTTTCTCGGGCTCAGTCTTCTGACTTGTTTTATTGCATGTAATATTTTTTCTTACGCTATTATTATCATATTACTGTAAGGGAGAATTCTTCTGAAGAACTAACCTCAAATCCCCATCACACCATCAGTGAAGGCTGTATTACATGGAGAGGCTGCATAGCCCAAATGATGTTGAGTGACATTTACAAAGCCAAAGCATCTGTGTTGATTTAATGCAGAGAAATAGAAGATAACTCTGGCCAGTCATGTGATAGACAAGACATCAGCTTATCACTGGCTTCAATCGCAGTATTGACAGTATTAATTTTTCCTCTTTAGCCAGAGAACAAGGTAAATACATATCCAAGGATACACAGTAGGATAAGATTACAACTCCCATTCCTATGTGATTTTTATCAGGATATTGAATACAGTGATGTCAATCTCATTTGAATTAATCCATCCATTTGTCACTTTCAGGTTTTATAAAAATTAGCTTTATAAAAAATGACAGTGAATGCATTTTAATGATGACTGAAACACTGCTCTTACATTTTTAAAAACTCATGAAAGGATAATTCTTCTTTCATAATGGTTACAGTGGAAAATGAGAAGTATGGAGATTGTGATTTTGAGAGGGAGGGAGAGAACAAGAAAGAAGAGAGGGGTGGAATGTTGGCTCTAGACTAAGTATTTTTATAAAGGATCCTCCATGCTCCTACTGCTTAAGGGCACCGTGAACTTTATTATATGGCAATAATCTTAGCACAACATACTTTCCTGTTAGAATATCCTGGACCATTACCTTGAATTCTTTTGGCTTAAAATTCAAGTGTGCCTGAACATTATGTGTAATGTAATTCCCACAAACGTACTACTATTTGTGGGGGAAGAGGCAAGTGGTAATAAATCTGTAAATCGCTACTACAGTGCTCAGTACAACCTTTATTGGTCTGGGCTCAACAATTTTATACATGGGCATATAACATGGACCAATGTAAAATTCATCAATATAACAAAGAGCATGAAGAAAAAAAAATTGTTTTTGATGAAACATGGAGGAAACATCTTGAAATTATCTGGCTTCAGTCACAAATGAGCAGAGAGGTACTAGAAACAAGTGAGAAGGAAGCGGAGGTCTGATGGGCATGGGTGTCTTTAGGGTCCTTGGAGGTTGTGGTCCTCAATTCTGTTGGGGTGGAGGATGGGCCAGGGTTTGGAATTGTAGGTCTGCTTCTGCCACTACTGGTTGGAAGAACTTAACTCCTCTGGACCTCACTTTCTCATCACAAAATGATAGATAGGTATTCAGGTTACGAAATTCTGTGATTCTCTGAATTTTTGTATAGACAACCTAGAATGGAGAAGAGTTATAATGTAGGGGCCAATTTAAGCCAAAAGACTGTTTTAAAAGCTGTTGCTACTCTAGAACAACTGCATTGATTCCCTCTGGGCAGCAGCCTGCTGGTCTGCTGGGTGCTCACAAAGAGAACCACAGTCCATAATGGGTCTGAAAAGTCTGAGCTGCCACACAGGCCCCTTTTGTCTCTTTAGAGTTCTGACAGTGTGCAACTTCAAATGGAAGTTGCAAGGCATTTACCCTAAATTCTCGATCTCATCTGTAGCTCCTTAGTCTGGAATGGAAAATTCTATTCTGGGAAACTGTCCAGAGATGCATTTAGGCTAAGATGAAGGAAAAGTTGGAAAGCACACTTTGAACATAAAATATGGAAACTCAAAAGAACTGCTGAAAAAGGAAAATGAAACTCTTCATTTAAAGCCCACTTTAGAATAAAGTTCCAAAGGACTTTCAGTATCAAAAAGAATGTTCCAGGCTGGGGATGTAGCTCACTGGTAGAGCGCTTGCCTACCATGTGTGGGGCCCTGGGTTTGATCCCCAGCACCAAGTTAAAAAAAAAAAATGTTCCAACAGTACCATTCACTTTCCTACCATATCCTGTTCACCCTCCCTCTTAGGTGTTTGGCTTGATGTGTGTGGTGCCTTGGGCAGGAAGATTTGGAGAACCAGGTAGGTGCTATCCTCAGTGCTGCACATAAATATGTACTTAGTAGCTATCACACAGCTGGAACTAGATAAAGGTTTGTTGAATGGCTAAATGATTAATGCACAATTTTTCAGAGAATATTCAAGATGTGGACCACTCAGGACTTTAAAATGTTAATAAAGACTACCATTTATTCTATTTTCCATTTCCTGTTCTACCAATGGCCTTTTCTAAGAAGTAACTCATACCATTTGGTCTAAAGGAAAATCAAGATAATTTTTTAAGCCAGAAGGTGTAACGTTTTCTTGAAAAAGGTCCTTAATTGGATTTCATTTGTATTTTATTCCTGATGCAATTAATCTTTTAATGAGTAACTATAAATGGATACTCCAAATTGGTGCTATTTTCCCGAAGACCTTTATCAAGATGGGCAATTGGAAGGTTTACATCTTTATAAGTAGGTGCTGGGGATATATATAGCTCAGTTGGTAGAGTGCTTGCCTCATATGCATAAGACAATCCCCAGCACCACACACACACACACACACACACACACACACACACACACACACAAAAGGACCCCATGTCCTGTGTCTGTTATTACAGAAAAGCTTGAAAAGCCTTTATTTACATGCCTAGGAAGGACACTACTAACCTGCTCTGTTAACAGCTCTAATAAAAAGCTGCTGTGTGGTAAAAATGCCAAGGCTTGCTTATCTGAAAAGATTCTTCCTAGTTCAAAGGGTCAGTTTCACACCAGGGTCCCAAGTCTTATCAGCTGGCTCTTCAGAGCCTGGCCATTGTAAAACAAAGGACTCCTCCAACTAGCATGACAATGGTACAGTCCCCCATACTTCAAAAGGAGTAGGAACAGCCAGGATGCCCCAGTTGGACCCTGCTGTGATGTTTACACACACTTTCCAACAGTGCAAAACAGGACAAAGTCCAGGCAGGAGAGTCAAGGGCACTGCAGCCTGTGGGGTAGACAAAGGCTGGTCTACTAATAAAGCCAGGGGGACTTCAGGTTAAATACCATTTACTCTCAACACTGTACCCTCAAAAGATAGGATCTCATTATTCTACCAGGGTGAGGAGGCTGCTGGAGGAATGAAAGCTGACTTCAGGGGTTTTAGCACATGTTCATGGGGCAAGGTTTGATGGTTGGGGCAGGGAATGGGAACACAGAAGTACATCTGCTGATGACCCAGAATAATCTACAGGTGTTCATATGAACTCTGCAGATGTGCACAAAAATAATAGAAGTCGGGCTGGGGATCTGGCTCACTTGCCTAGCAAGCATGAGGCCCTGTGTTCATCCCCAGCACCACATAAATAAGTAGTGAATAAATACTATACTGGATTTCAGGATGTATAAAGAAAGTCTACAAGTACGAGGTTAACAAAAGGCAGTATTTATTAGTATTTATTGAGTTCCCTCTGGCTTTGTGGGTGGGGCTTCTGATCTGTTGGCCCTATTAAAATTCCCTGAAAATTAAAATTAAAAGACCTGTTTTCCCAAATGTGGCTCTGCAGAAGAATGAATATGGAAGTCCAATGTCCATGAAAATGATTGAAAGGCTCACCCCTGAGGTTCTCCAGCCCTTTCTTGGAGGGAGCTGTGTATTAGAGAAACCTATAAATAGTATAATATCAAAGAAGCTCAGGCCCCTAGATTCTGGAAGCTGAGATGAACAGGGAACAGCTTGATCTCTGTAGCATCAAAGGTTTACTTACATGGTTTTCTTTATTTCTCCCAGTGAGGTACATTTTGGGATGCCAGGAATGTTTTCAAAACAAGCAAATTAGCTCCTATTATTATAGAGTATCCTCTGTCCTTTGCAAAGAACTTGATCTTGCTAAGGACCACTTAAGACTGTGTGGTCCAGGAGGCTAGGCTCTGGACTGATTCTCCTTTATACCATCACTGTACCCTCCTGGTTGTGTTGTTCAATTAGCCATGCCCTAATTCTTTTCAGGTTCCTATCTTTGCTTTAACCCCAACAATGTACTTGAATGACCCGAATCAAATAAAGGGCTCAGAAAAAGTTCCCATAGAGAGGAACAGATTTGCCTTTATCAAGAAATAATCATACAGCTCAGTGGTAGAACAGGTACCTAGCATGCACAAGGCCCTAGGTTGGATCCCCACCAAAACAATTTTTTTAAACAAACATTTTAATATGTTTATCATGTCTGCTATTTAAAATTTCATTGTCTGCTTTCTCCCTACTCTACTACACTCTGTCTCTCTTCCTGAGTCATTTGTCTTCATAGCCCTTATCCTCTCTGATAAACCATGTGTGTTTGGTAGTCCTTTTGTTTGGCCCCTGCTCTCACCCCCAACCCTACTAGAAGAAAATCTTCACAAAGGAAAAGATTCCTATCTGTTTTGTTCACTGATACAGCTCTAGTGCCTGGTGCAGAGAAGGAACTCAGTATCTGCTTATGAATGAATATGAACCCCACTATATATATTGCACCAATAAAAACATTAAAAAGATAAAGAAGAGCTACTCTTTGTCCTTAAGTAACTTACTACACACTTGCTCTATGTATCTTCAATGCTTTCTTCATTTCTTTGACTCTCTCATTAAAGCTTTACTGTGTTTCCTTTAAAACATTATTATACAATAAAACATGGATACAATCTCATTGTATATTAGGAAGACATTCTGTTTGGTAATACTCTAGCCCCAGGACTATCACCATTCCAAAAATTCATTTGGTGCTTTTCAGAATCCTTTGAGGCATCAATATAGCAATAAAAATAGTTCAATAGTAAGGCATACAAATATATCCCCAAATCATGAAACATTAATGATCTAATAAAAACAATTATTTTCAGGTTGCAACAACTGAAACTACTTGTACTCGGGGATTTTAAAATATTTTATTTTCTTCATTTCATAGTTTCCTGTGTGTGTGCTTGTGTGCCAGGAAATATTATTAAATCCCTTGCCAATTAGCTCTTTTTATCTAACAGTACTTTGGTAGAAGAAGAAAGGTTTTTTTGTGTGTGTGTGTTTCATTTTTGGTGAATCTCTTGTCAATGTTCCCATAAAAAAATAGTTATTCAAGTATAGCTTAGTTATTATTACAAAATCTCACTGAGGTGTGTGGACTGTGGACCAACAGAAACACCCTGGGGAACCCAAAGACTGATGAGTTAAAGTTAAACCAAAACAATCTATCTACTATAAGCTGTCAGAGGAATTGTCAATTTGAAAGGACCATCTTACCATCAAAAAGGAGAACAAACGTTGTTTTTTCATCCTGGCCTATTCCTTTTATTTTCTGTTTTTAAAATATAATTTTACCTAATTTAAAAAAGCAAACACTTCTAAAAGGATTGTTTTGGGAAACAGTAGCTGCCATTTCCCGCCTTTTCTGTTTCCCATGTGTAACCATATTCGCCTCCTTTAGCTGATTCTTTCAGTATCTCCCTTCATTTCTCTAGCTAGGAAAATATTAGTACATTGATTTCCCTTCTACCTTCATTCTCTTCCACATACCCTTTCATAGGAGGCAAACCTGTTGAAAACCTTACATGTCAGAAAACACCTTTACCTATCCTCAACCTGAAATGATGGTGGAACACTGACTTCTAAGCCAAAATTGATTGATTTCTTTTTTAAAAATGTTTTGTTTCTTTTTTAAATTCCTTCCTTCCTTCCTACATGGTGCTGAGGATCGAACCCAGGGCCTCATGAGTGCGATGTAAGCTCTATACCACTGAGCCACAACCCCAGACCCCAAATTAATTTCTTCTTAGAATTTTGAAGGTGCCCCCCTGCTGTCTTCTAACTTCCAGTGTTTCTAATTTTTCACCCTCTGAAGGAAATCTATTTTCCCCTCTGTCCCTGAAAGTTTGTAGGACTATTTATGTTCCCAGTATTTTAAAACTATCTGATGATATATGTTGGTATAATCCTATTTTCAAACACTTTACAAGATACTAGGTGGGCCTTTCAATCTGGAAATTCATGTCCTGTTCCAGGAAATTTTCTGGAATTCTTTCTTTTTCTTTTCTTTCTACTTCTGATACTCCTGCCTCAGCTTCCAGAGTCACTGGGATTACAAGTGTGTGCTGAAATTATTCCCTTAACAGTATTCTTCCTTCATTTTCTCCTACAATTTAGATGCTGGATCTCAGACTAGACTTTCAATTTTCTCATCTTTTGCATTTATTTTCTAAGAGATTTCCTATGTTGCACTTTTTAAGACACCTGGTGCATGGTTTTCTGCCGCTGTCTGGCTGGGCACAAGATCACGAGCCACTCAAACAGGAACAAACTTTATTTGAAAGAACCGCCAATAACACGTCCGCCCGGGAAGCTTCCCGATCCACCCACGCGGCGTTCTGCCGGTTCCTTCCCGGAACTCTAGCGCAAGCGCCTCCCCGGAATTCCCTCCTACTGCACTTTCCCAACCAATGGGAACTCTCCAGGAGTCCCGCAGCAGGAGTCCGGTATCCATATGAATGTAATTTTTAACATAATCATATCATCTCAATGGCTAGCTGGCATCACCTTTCAATCAAAAATGCCATGCATCATATTAATTGGCTGTGGCTCCCAGCATCTCCCCCCTTCTGTTTAATTAAGAAACAAGTAATGTGGCTAGGGACCGTGCCTGTTAGGTTTGTCCAATTCAACATATGGTTCTTACCCGTCATTGGAAAACTGACCTTTAGGCGTCAGCCTCCTGTCTTAGGTTGATACCATTGCAATTGGATCATACCCGTCACTGACTACCGGTCCAGCAAATAGCCATACTTGTGGATAGGCCTATGCACCAGTGGGGGGGTGAGGTTCTTTGCCTCACCTCTGTTGGCCCCCAGATTTGGCCTTGGTGCCAGTGGGGGGGTGAGGTTCTTTGCCTCACCTCTGTTGGCCCCCAAAATTAGACCATCACTAGTAGAAGGGAGGAGGATACAGAAATGCCACAACACCACATCAATTGACGACTCCTAGGGAAAATTGCATCACTGGTGACACATCAGCAAAGATACGCCAGCATTACCATAATTTGTTGTATCAACAGATAGATCACAGTGCATACAAGTGATACATAGTCCAGGCAAGTTTTGTAAGCAGTTCAAAGTGGAGGAATCTATCAATATGTCCATTTCCTCCCAAGATCATTGATATATCAGTTTATACAGTTTGTTGTGATAATTATCGAAGAAGTTGTAGTTTGGTTTCATCTTTGTCTTCACCGGCACTGGGATGAAAAATAAGAATTCTGACAATGATGTTAAAGAGAAAAAGAAAAAAAAATGTAACATTTTAACAGGTACTAAGAAAACATTTTTTTTTTTTTTTTTTTTTTTTTTTTTAGAACAATTTACATTATCTTGAACAGAATTATTAAATATAATGAAAAGGAAAGATGAAAATAAACAAACAGATTTGTTAACCTGCTTATTTGTACACATATTAAAATAATTTTTAACAGCTGTTTACCCAATTTAAATTAAACCATTAAAATTACGTGAATAATAAAAAGTACTTGGATCCATTTTTTTTTTTTTTTTTTTGAGCACTCCTCATATATGATCTATGGACATACGCACATATAGACACATAACACAAAACAGAAGTGTGCACATATAACATACAACACATAAGACAATAGTAAAGGCCTTGTAGTTTCGCCTAGGTGAAATCTCCATTGCAATGTTAAAAACTCCACAGTTAAAAAATAAAACTGATCAGAAAAACATCAACCTAGGTCTGTATGAGCTCAAAAATAAAATAGAACCTATGATATGGAAAAATGCAATAATAAAATAGATATTGAAAAAAGCATCCTGGTTAATCAGTCGCAGATGTAAGAATGGCCAAGCTGGAGTTCTGGATATCAGCTGTTATGGATTTGAGTCAAATTATCTTCTTTTTGATCTGTAGAAATCGTTTTAGTTAGTCTTTCTGGAATCCAAATCGGCTGCTGTTCTCCCTGTGGAAACACGCAAACAGAGCCCCGACTCCAGACAATTACTGGGTCAGGACCTTTCCATTGTCCTGTTAGAATATCTTTCCAAAGAACTTTAGGCTTATGCACATTTTTTGGATACATATGCCTTTCCGCAGCACTAAGTCCTGATGAATCCAAATTTAAAAAGTTTAGAGTAAAGAGGGTTATTTTAAGTTTATCTTTGGGGGATATATACCCCTTTCCAATTCCCTCCTTTTGTTTTAATAAGTACATTTTAATAGTTTGATGAGCTCTTTCAACTATGCCTTGTCCCTGTGGATTGTATGGAATTCCTGTTATGTGAGTAATGCCAAATGATGAGCAGAATTGTTTAAAAGAGGTAGAAGCATAACCGGGACCGTTATCTGTTTTTAACTGTTTTGGAACGCCCACAGTGGCAAAATTTTGTAAGCAATGAGCTATAACATCTTTAGTTTTTTCTCCGGCATGAAGGGAGCCCATCAAAAATCCAGAAGAAGTATCAACTGTAACATGCAAATATTTTAATTTTCCAAATTCTGGCAAGTGTGTGACGTCCATCTGCCAAATATGGTTAGGTATCAGTCCTCTAGGATTGACTCCAAGATTAACTTGTGGTAAAAATGTCACACAATTTTGACATTGTTTTATTATATGTCTGGCTTGTTCTTTAGTTATTTTAAAACGTTTTTGTAAAGTATTAGCATTGACATGAAACCTTTTATGAAAATTTATAGCTTCTTCTATTGTGGAGAAAATATGTATGTCATGTGTAGATTTATCTGCTAATTCATTGCCTAAACTAAGGGCTCCAGGCAATCCTGTATGTGCCCTGATATGTCCTATAAAGAATGGATCTTTTCTGTCCCAGATTAGACTTTGTATAGTGGAAAACAAAGAGAAAACAGTAGAAGAAGGGGAAATCCTACCTGCATCTTCAAGGGATACTATAGCATTAACTACATATTGACTATCAGAAAATAAATTAAATACAGAATCTTTAAACATCATAAAAGCTTGTAATACTGCATTAAGCTCTACCTTTTGAGCTGATTGTTTGGGTACTAAAAATGTAAAAGTTTGATCAGGGGTAACTACTGCTGCTGTACCATTATTTGACCCATCAGTGAATATATTTGGAGCATTCATGATAGGGGTCTTTCTTGTCATTTTTGGAAAAACTACAGGATGCTTAGACCAAAAAGACAACAAAGGATTAGATGGCAAGTGATTATCAAATGAAACATTAGATTTACACATGATTATTGCCCAAGTATTTAACTCATTGGCTAACTCATCAATTTGATCCATAGTATATGGAGTAATAATTTTATTGGGAGAAATCCCAAACACTCCCTTTGCTGCTTTTATTCCTTTGAGTATTAATTGTCCTACAGCCTCAGGATATCTAGTAAGAATAGTATTAGGAGAATAAGATAAATGTATCCACAATAATGGACCTTCTTGCCAAAATACTCCTGTAGGAATATTTTTTGTTGGTAGTACAATAAATAATAAAGGCAAACTTATATCAATTCTATCCAAGTGCATATTTTCCATATATGTTTCAATGATTTTTAATGCCTTTCTTGCTTCAGGCGTTAGCATGCGGGGTGAATTTGGATCTGATGGACCTTTTAGGATATCAAATAAAGGTCCTAGCTCTCCTGTTGGTATGCCTAGATAAGGTCTTATCCAATTTATGTCTCCCAATAACTTTTGAAAGTCATTAAGTGATTTGAGTTGATCTACTCGTATTTGAATTTTTGGTGGACGGACCATGGTTGAGGATAACAGGACTCCTAGATAATTAATTGGAAGATTTAATTGTACTTTATCTATTGCTATCTCTAGATTATAATTTTTTAATAAGTTTGTAAGTGTGGCATAACATTCCAGCAATATGTTTTTATCTTTATGTGCCAATAATACATCATCCATATAGTGAAATATTTGTAGTTCAGGATTTTGATTTCTAAGTGGTTGGATTGCTTTGTTAACATAAATTTGACACATAGTTGGACTATTAGCCATCCCCTGAGGGAGTACTTTCCATTCATATCTCTGATCAGGACCTTCATGATTTAGTGCAGGGATAGTAAATGCAAAATGTGGACTATCCTCAGGATGAATAGGAATTGAAAAAAAACAATCTTTAATATCTATAGCTAAAACATACCAGGTTTTTGGTAAAGCAGACAATTGGGGAATCCCTGATTGAGCAGGTCCCATAATAACCATCTCATTATTAATGGCTCTTAAATCTTGTAATAATCTCCATTTACCAGATTTCTTTTTAATAACAAAAATGGGAGTATTATGGGGAGATATGGAAGGTTGTATATGTCCTTTCGCTAATTGTTGTTTAACCAGATCATGGGCTACTTGTATCTTTTCTTTAGTCAGGGGCCACTGAGGAACCCACACTGGTCTTTCTGATTTCCAAGTAATTTTTATTGTCTCAGTGGCCCTTTCTGAAAATCCAACCCATGTCTGTCTGTTCCTTGATCTATTTGAATTGGTGCTGCTATATTTTGTCCTTGTTTTCCTAATCTTTTTTCTTTTTTAAAACCTTGTTTAGCCCTAGTAGTGGGCGCATTAGGATTGATGTTATTTGTTAACGTTAAACCTAATTGATCTAGGACATCTCGTCCCCATAAATTTATAGGAAGATGATCCAATACATATGGCTGTATAGTTCCCTCACATCCTTCAGGATCCTTCCAATCTAATACCATTGCACTTCTATGGGGATTAGTAGCCACTCCTAGGCCTCGAAGCGTTTGAGTGGCTTGTTGTAATGGCCAATGTTTTGGCCATTCCTGACTAGATATGATGCTAAGGTCTGCACCTGTGTCCAGTAGCCCATTAAAGTCGTATCCTTGAATATTTAGTTTTAGCATGGGGCGAGAATCTAAATTTAAAGACAGCATAGCCCAATCTACACCTGTGGAGCCCAATCCCCTGGTACCTCTTTCTACAGTACGACTAGAAAATTTATCATGTAGGCTGGGTATTATTAGTAACTGTGCTATTCTATCCCCTGGTGAGATAACTGATATGCCTCTTGGAGAACTAGCTATAATTTTTATTTCACCTTCATAATCGGGATCAATTACCCCGGGACTTATCATAAGTCCTTTTAGTGTGGAAGAACTGCGTCCCAATAATAAGCCTACCGTTCCTTGGGGAAGAGGTCCTTTTACTCCTGTGGGAATAATTTGAATTCCCATCTCTGGAGTTAGTACTGCTCTTGCGGAGGCGCAGATGTCCAGCCCTGCGCTCCCTCTAGTTTGTCTGATGAGGGATTTAATGGATAATGTGTCCTGGGCACTACCTTGATGGTGCTGTTGGGTTCCTCCATTGCCCCGTATATTTGTGGTTTTGGGCCCCGGAGCATTGGGCCCTCCAGTCCGTTTTTTGGCAATGGAGCCTGATGCCTTTCTCCACGATATCGTGGGTAAACACTTGATCCTTGTCCGTTTTTTGATAACGGAGTGCCCTCTATGGTAGTTTGAGAACGGCATTCATTAGCCCAATGTCTCCCTCTACGGCATCGTGGGCAAATACCTGGTATTCTATTTCTTTGATACCTAGCTTTGTTAAACCCTCCTCCTATGGGACAATTCCTTTTAAAATGTCCTGTCTGATCACAATTGTAGCATGTTTTTGGCCTGGCATCTAAAGCCTGTTGTACTGCTGCTAAGACTTGTCCTTGTTCATTAATGTCTCTACATAATTTAATATATGTGTTTAAATCTTCATGTTTCCATGGTCTAATGACCTCTCTGCAGCAACGATTTGCTTGGTCATAAGCCAGTTGTTTTATAAATGGCATTGCTTGTTCTACATCTCCAAATATCCTAGAAGCTGTCTGAATAAGCCTATCTACAAATTCAGCGTAAGGTTCGTTAGTTCCTTGTATTACCTTAGATAACTGTCCTTGTAAATCTCCATGCCCCTGTAAAGTTTTCCATGCCCTAACTGCATCTGCAGCAATTTGTGCGTATACACCAGGATCATATTCAATTTGTTGCCGTTGACCCTCATAAGGTCCCTTTCCTAACAACATCTCCAGATTTCTTTGAGGGTAACCGGCTGCTGTATTTCGCCTAGCTGTCTCCATGCAGAATTCCTCATTGGCAACCTTCCATAACAAATATTGTCCTCCATTTAGCACAGATCGACACATGTTAGCCCAATCTGCTGGTGTCATGTCTAAGTTGGTAATAGATTCAACCATGCTTATGGTGAAGGGTGCTTGCGGGCCATAGGTTGTTACAGCCTCTTTTAATTGCTTTACTGTTTTGAAATCTAGAGCGCGATGAATTCGTTGCCCTCCTGCCTGCTCAAGTACAGGGCATGCTAGTCTTTGGGATCTTGCCTTAGGATTTTGTGCATTAACTACAGGAATTGAGGGCCGCTCAGCTCTTACGCCCTCTGGTGATAGAACGGAGTTAGTAGCAGCCTCCTGTTGTAACTCCCCAACTGATGGTCGTTTTTCCTCTAAGCTTTCTTTCTTCAAATTTTCCTCTGTCTGACTAGCTGGAGAGACCTTCTCTTTTGCTTGACCTGACATGTTTTCTACCACAGTTTGGACCTCTAACAATTTACTTAACAGTTTTTCGGTTTGTTTTTTACTAGTTTCTAATCTACTATAAAGGTAACGCAACCCAGTTAGGTAGCATAAAACAAACCCGAAACAGAATGAAACAAAAACGGAGCAAAGAATAGTTGTATCAATTTTCTCTTTCTCCGGGCCAAACAACTTCAAGCCTTGAGCCAACCATTTTTCCCAGTTTGCCTGAGAAAATTCTAGGGATAGGCAGCTTGAAACAAAAACAAAATAAATCAAAAGAAGAACACATTGTTTTTTGAAATGGTCACCCATTCTGTCGCCTTCCCTCAGGGGCGAGCAATTTTACTCACCTCCAAGCTTCAGGCGCTCCCCGTACAGGGCCACCAGTTGCCGCTGTCTGGCTGGGCACAAGATCACGAGCCACTCAAACAGGAACAAACTTTATTTGAAAGAACCGCCAATAACACGTCCGCCCGGGAAGCTTCCCGATCCACCCACGCGGCGTTCTGCCGGTTCCTTCCCGGAACTCTAGCGCAAGCGCCTCCCCGGAATTCCCTCCTACTGCACTTTCCCAACCAATGGGAACTCTCCAGGAGTCCCGCAGCAGGAGTCCGGTATCCATATGAATGTAATTTTTAACATAATCATATCATCTCAATGGCTAGCTGGCATCACCTTTCAATCAAAAATGCCATGCATCATATTAATTGGCTGTGGCTCCCAGCAGTTTTCTACCTTTTCTTTCATATAGACTTTTTCAACATAAAAGGCAATTTATTTATGTATTTATACTGTATTTTATTTATTTATTTTTATGTGGTGCTGAGGATTGAACCCAGGGCCTTGCACATGCTAGGTGAGCGCTCTACCTCTGAGCCACAACCCCAGCCCTGAAAAGGAAATTTATTAGTGAAACTCTACTTATTTATCTAAATGCAAATTTCCTAAATTAAACATTTATCAATTCAATTGCAGTAGAATCATATTTTTAATTTCTGAGAGCTCCTATGTTTGTGAAGCTTCCTTTTTGTAGCATACTATTCTTGTTTACTGTATATAATATTTTCTCAGACAATATTAATTTATATATATATATATATGTACACACATATATTTTTATTACTCATATTTATATATATATATATCAAGATAGAGTAAATACCATTTGGGGTGTCTTTTTTTTTTTTTTTTTTTACATCATCTTTCCCTGAAAAGCTGAACTAAAAAACTGACTAGAAGCTGTTTGTAAGGATGGGACAGGGAAAAGAAAAATTTTGATTCTATCTGACTTCTACAGTAAGAAGACCAGGTTGAGCTATTTCCTTGGAAAACTCCAAAAGTCAGTATTTTTAGTCTTTCCCCCCATCTCTTGGCCAACCATATTCTCTAGAGAATACTTTCCCCACTTTCTTCTTAGAGGCTATACCTGACTGAATGTATGGAAGACAAGTTGAAGCATGTTACTTTGTTCTGGTTTGGCTCAGGTGCCTCTCTCAAGCTGTGCCTGTGTCTTTCAGTCCAGAGACTCTCTGTTCCAGCTTTGCCAAAGGATAAACCTCCTTGAGCCTTTTGGAGTGTGACTATATAACAGCTGCTTCTCAGCTTCCTTGTCTTTCAGATCAGTAATCTGCCTCCTTGAGATTTCCAAGTCAATTACCAACTACAAAGTTTCTAGCCTCCAAAATCCATTGCTATTTTCTTCTTTTTCATTTTCTTCATCTTGTGGGTTTTCTCTTGTTAAAAAACAGTTTATTTACTGTCATCATAGTGAAAATTTAAAAGGGGGCAGAGCTGAATATGTGTGTTCAATTGGCCACAACTGACAAAGGGTCCCTATTTCATTCTTTGTGAGCTGACTTTTAAGGTCATCCCCCAATGCCAGTCTCATGGCCTTCTAGCTCAAGGACACTGCAGCCCTTGAGATCCTAGTTTGAAGGGAGAGGAGAGCAATTTCAATTGATAAAAGGCAGATGTGTTATAGAATACATACTCAAACCGGGTACTTAACAAGATCAGAGGGATATTTCCTTTGGTAGTCTGAAAAATGATGACTTCTACATAATGAGCTTCTTCCTGCACACCAGATAGGCCTAAATTTCTGGAGTTTGAAGGAGCAATTAAAAGAGACTCCCAGAAAGTTTATTCTAGAACTGAGTTTACAATTCTAAAAAAGAAGAGAATTGAAAACCCAGGCTAGGGCTGGGGATGTGGCTCAAGCGGTAGCACGCTCGCCTGGCATGCGTGCGGCCCGGGTTCGATCCTCAGCACCACATACAAAGATGTTGTGTCCACTGAAAACTATAAATAAATAAATATTAAAAAAAAAAAAAAAGAAAGAAAACCCAGGCTAATGCAATGCCTTTAACCCATTAGGAAGTAACTGGGTTTTACTGTAAATGTTGAATTAAAAGCATCAGAAGTTTTCGAGGACAGATATTTCAATAACGCTATGATCAGTTGCTGCTAACAAGGAAGATTTTTTTTTTTTTTCATACCCTGGAGAGTTTTTTATTTTTTCAACTGAAGTGCCTTTCCCTAATAAGTACAAACAATAAATATACAACTTGCTGAAATCCATATGTTGAGGATTTATTTTTTAACAAAGCAAAGTTATTTAAGTTCTGATGTTAGCAACAGCTGCCAACTTAATTTGAAACTGTTAAAAATAGCTCAGTGGTCCTTAATTTTCCTATATTTGTCCTTGCATCTGTCTTCCAATTTTAAAATTAAAACATTACTGAATTTATCTAAATAGAAGTTGCAAGACAAATTTTCATCCAGTTTTTATTTAAATTTTTAATTATTTATTTAAAAACTGTGTTCAAGATCAACATCCAGTAGATATGACCTTGAAACACTCGTGGCAGTATCTATGTCTGACTGAGCAGGGATCATACATCTTATATTCTTCAAAACACTAGCCACAATATCTGATACCTTCTGATAAACTGCAAATTGTACTTACTAATTAGATAACTTAGAGTATAACTATCCTAACATGGATACAGTGACAATATCAGGTAAGTTTTCCAAAATATTACAGGCAGTAAAAATGAAACACCTTGAGAATTGATAATTCTCTGCTCTACTTAGGAAAGTCAGATATGAAATTTTGCAAAGAAGGATGACATTACTTCCCTCTGCAGGTATATAACCCTCAAATAGTAACCATCATCATCTTTAGTTCTGAAAAAGTCTTGGTCATGATGAATTCTATGATAGCGTTATTTAGGGAACTGAACTGTAACTCCACAAGATCGCTAACAAGAGTTTTCTGAATTCCAACACTAGCTTTGAACTTTAACTAAACAGAGGAAACACTTCAGATCTGCCCCAACCTATTCGATTAACTCCTGCCCCTCTTCTGGTCTTGGAGAGTTAAAGTGAATCAGTGATTCTGGTCTCAGAGATTTAAAAAGTGAATCAGTGACTAGTAAAATGGCCTATTCTTTTGATTAATTTGTGGATGAATATTTACATAGACTGCTCTCCATATGTCCAGACCAAAGATGACTGGTAGGTGCAGAAACACTTCTAGAGGGAAGGTCAGAAGGGGTAGGGTTGTAGCTGGGCAGCTTGAAAACAGATCTCTGCCCTTGGCTTTGAGTGTTTTTTAGTTCAATCCTTACTTTAATTAGCAATTCAACTAACGTTAAAGGAAGACCTATGTGTTGAGAAATCAAGAAATAATCTCTAAACTTGAATTTCTCATTCTTCCTTTGTCGTTCAGGTGGTGTATTTCAACGCATGACCCCCTCCACCTGAGTTCTGATGGGATGACCTCCCTGAGGCCACTGCTCTATGTGGGGTGACCACATCCCTTTCTGCTCTGGAAAATCCTACTTTGTACCTCTTTTCCAGGTAAGATTACTAGAGTATCCTCTTTAGTGTTCAGGTTTGGATGATGAATTATAAATTCACCCCCACCCAACACTACTAAGGATTGAACCCAGGGGCACTTTACCACTGAGCTACATCCCCAGTCTTTTTTATTTTAAGACAAGGTGTTGCTCAGTGGCCATGGCTGGCCTTGAACTTGTCGTCTTCCTGCCCCAGACTCCTGAGTCCCTGGGCTTAGGCCTGTGCCACTGCGCTCAGCTAAGTCACCGATTTCTGCAGTTCACTAGATCTATGGTGGCTCAGCATCATGGAGTCAGATGAGTTTTCTAGAATATTGACAACTGAGGTTCCTTCTATGCTTCTCCAACAGTCTAAAATACAGCATGTAAATATACATGAGAAGAATACTAACTGATGGGGGCTCTGGAATCACACAATCCTGAGATAGACTCTCCCATTTACTGATTTTTTGTGATTTGGGGAAATTATTTGTTTCTTCCTCAGCATCACTTTCCTCAACTATGCAATAAAAGTGTAAAATTTGCTTTACTGCATTGTCATCAGGAGTTAATGGGATGATGTGAGGACATGTTTTACACAGAGGAGAGCTACTGTGAACAAGATCAAGGCCACAGAGTCTTAAATTATTTTCATTTGACTGATGTTTCAATTTATGTGTTGTCTACACTGACCTCAAAATGTGCTTTTAATGCAAAATATTTTTAACTTTAACAGAGTTCTTTAATTTAGGCATAGTATTGAAATATTGATTGACTTTGGTTGGTTAACAATATAGCAAGGTATAGAAAATGTTACAGTCAGAATGCAGGCTTGGAAAAAGTTTTGAGATGGCACAATCTAAATTAGACATGATATTATGATGTGGTAGTGTGTGCTTCTATCTATTGTTAAGAGGGGAAGATGAACTAGGTATGCTGTACAGTCTCTCTAGATAATTTATATTGTTTTTGTATGTGTATGTGTGTGTTACTGGGGATTGAATCTAGCACTTTGTGCTGGGCAAGAACTGTAGCACTGAATTACATTCCCAGCCCTTTTTGAAAAATATTTTGAGACAGAGTCTCACTGTGTTGCTCAGACTGGCCTCTGATTTGCAATCCTCCTGCCTCAGCCTCCCAAGTAGCTGGGAAAAGGAAAACAGGCATGAACCAGCATACCTGGTTTATATTAAATTAATATAAATATTGATTATCTAATTGAAAATCCAAAGAATGATGGCAAAACTTTAAAACATTATTTTTAAAGACAATATTTCTTTATGAACTATATATATTTAATAAAGAACAATACCTTTAAAATTAAAATTTAACTCAATTTTAAAATTGAGAATGAACAGAATATTCTGTTATGAACAAATACAGTTTAAAACCGTAAGAGTAGAAATCAACCAACCAGCCAGGTGCAGTGGTACACACCTGTAATCTCAGCGGCTCAGGAGGCCGAAGAAGGAAGATCACAACTTCAAAAACAGTTTCAGCGACTTAGTGAAGACCTAAGCAACTTAGTAAGACCCTGTCTCAAAACCAAAAAATAAGAAAGAGCTGGGATGTGGCTCAGTGGTTAAGTGCTCCAGAGTTCAATCCCTGGGAAGGAAGGAAGGAAGGAAGAAAGGGAGGGAGAGAGGGAGGAAGGAAGGAAAGAAAGAAAGAATTAACCTACCACTTAAAATCAGTAAGAAACTCTTTTCTAATAAGTTTCAATTCTCTCTGTACTCAGAATTTCTCATATGAAGACCATGTCTATGTAAATCAACAATAAACACTGAGACCATGACTTTCAGAATAACTTAATTTGGCTGTAGTTATCTCAACATGTCAAGTGAAAGTCAGGGTTTCTAGGACTGCTATTTTCTACTTGTTTATACAACTAGAAAAATGCACAAATAAATGACTATAGTTCATTTGCAGCAGCACCAAAGGAGACCAATTTTACTGACATTTTTCCCTCAGATAATTCAAATTATATCTTTGCCTTGAAATTTGCAAGTTAGGTATTAGAAATCTGATTTCCAAATTATACCAAAACATAGCCAACCAAAACACCACCAAATGTGTAAGAGAAATTGCATTTATCTGAAAATGTATCTTGTTTTAATAAGATTAACATATTGTCTAAAAATATTGGGAAATAAGATCTCTGTAGAATAGCTATGTTTGGGTCTTGGTCGTTTTAAAACTCCTTTCCTTAGCATTCCATGTGGCACTCTAGTATGGGAAAACACATCACTGTATCAAATGGGATTCATTATTTTAGTGGTTGAACAAAATTTTGTCTTTTCCATCAGCAAATACAATCTTTCTTTAAAGCAAAAAAATTAGCAAAGTTATTATTCATATTATTATTTGTTACTGAGGATTGAACCCAGGGGTGCTCTACCACTGAGCTACATCCCCAATCTTTATGATTTTTATTTGAAAGAGGGTCTCACTAAGTTGCCATGGCTGACCTATAACTTAAGAATTTGCAATCCTCCTACCTTGGCCACCTGAATAGGTGGGTTTACATGTATGCCACCATGCCAGCTTGGCAAAGTCATTTTTAAGGTGGATATGTTATCTAAATTTGATTGTATGCAATCCAGGAATTTAAAATGCAATTTCATAAATAAAGCAAGCTTTGTGTTCCTCAGTTTCTTCCTTGGTTTCTCTTTTTTAATTTGTTCTAATTAGTTATACATTACAGTAGCAATGCACTCTGGAACATCAGACATACATGGAATATAATTTCTCATTTTTTCTGGTTATACATGATGTGGAATCCCACCAGTCATATAGTTATATATGTACATAGGGTAATAATGTTTGATTATTCTACTATCTTTCCTACCCCAATACCCCACCCCTCTCTTTACTCCCCTCTACCTAATCTAAATTAACTCTATTCTTCTCTAACCCTGCCCACTTATTGTGAAGTAGCATCCACATATCAGAGAAAACATTCAGCCTTTAGTTTTTTGAAATTGGCTTGTTTTGCTTAGCATGATATTCTCCAGCTCCATCCATTTACTAGCAAATGCCATAATTTCATTCTTCTTTATGGCTGAGTAATATTCCCTTGTGTATACATACCACATTTTCTTTATCCATTCATCTGTTAAAGGACACTGAGATTGGTTCCATAACTTAGCGCTTGTGAGTTGAGTTGCTACAAACATTGATGTGTCTATGTCACTGTAATATGCTGATTTTAAGTCCTTTAGGTATAAACTGAGGAGCGGGATAGCTGGATCAAATAGTGTTTCCATTCCAAGTTTTCTCAGGGATCCCTATACTGCTTTTCATAATGGTTGCACCAATTTGCATGCCCACCTTGGTCTCTTTTAATAACAAATAAGCCAGTCCTAAAAAACCAAAGGCCAAATGTTCTCTCTGATATTCGGATACTAATAAACAATAAGGTCGTGGGGAGAATAGAAGTTCAGTGGTTTAGACAAAAGGGAATGAAGGGAAGGGAGGAGGGTTAGGAATAGGAAAGACAGTAGAGTGATTTGGGCATAACTTTCCTGTATTCATATATGAATACATGACCAGTGAAATTCCACATCATGCACAACCACAAGAATGGAATCCTAATTAGGATAAATTATATTATATGTATGTATAATATGTCAAAATACACTCAACTATCATGTATGTCTAAAAAGAATTTTTAAAAATTGAAAAAAAAAAAAAAAAAAAAAAGATTACCCATGTCCTAAGGCAGTACATGTTAGTGGAAAGGTGATTCTAAGAGTTTTTTTTTGTTTTGTTTTTTTTTTTTAATCCTCCTTAAACTTGGAATAAGCATTTAAAGATAAACTATGATGCTCATTTTCTGAATTTCCCTGCAGCCCTATTTATACAGGAGCAAGTCTTGAAGTTGGAACATACATAGGGAATGAGGCCTTTTCATGGTTCCTTTACCTAGGCCATTGGGTAAATATTTCAACAAACTATTTTTTAAACAGTGCACATGTTCCCCAACCTTGTTGTTTGATACCATAAGCTGGTATTAACTACATCGTGAATCTTCAAACAACCAAGAAAAGAGAGATAAAAACAATGAATCTTTATTTGCGTGCATGCTCAGTGTTTCAGAAGGTTTCAAGGATGCTCAGGAGCCCTTTTGGCATAATAAAAGCCCCAAATCAGGTGAGACGTTACGTAGTACAGGTCGAATTATACCTATACACACAGAACAAGCGATTTGGATACTTGCAACTTTTATCTATATGAAAATGTATCCAGTAAGACTCACTTATCCCATACTTAAATGAAATTAAACCTTGTCAACCACAAAGTTCAGGACAAAGATCTTTGATGTTAAACATAGCATTCAGAAGCAACTCTTTATTAACTAGGTATTTGGTAAATAACATTTCTCTTCAAAGCACCAAACACACTACATGTTCCCAAGTATGTAGTAAGTGCTTAGGAACAACTGTGTTGAATTAATTTATGATCCTAAACTTTCTTTCCTCTGAAATATATTTTAACACTTTAATTGAATTGACCATGGCTTCATTGAGCTAATCAAAGGCACTTCCTATCTTGAAGCTAATTTTATTTCCATTAATACGGCCTGTGCAATACAGGTAATTTAAAACAGCAAGTACATGCTGAATGCAGCAGCTCTACAGAGTTTTTTTGTACGGAATGTCTGATTATAAAAGTCAAGGCTATTCTGAAGCATTGCATATTATAGAAAAACAAAGGAACTAAATAAGTCTAAGCGATGTAACCTTGATTTTTTTCTTAGAATTTTTATCTACTAATCCAATAGTGAATTTAATTTTTTTCCAAAACAATAAAAGGACCAAATTGATAGAGTCAAAATTGTTGGTAATAATCACTGAGACCCTGTCTCTAAATAAAATACAAAAAAGGGCTGGGGATGTGACTCAGTGGTTGAGTACCCCTGGGTTTAACCCCTCGTAACACCCCCCAAAAAATTCACATTTGGTGGGGTGCCATGGTGACTCTGGTAATTCCAATGACTCCAGAGACTGAGGCAGGAGGATCACAAATTTAAAGCCAACCTCAGCAAAATAAAAAATAAAAGAGTGCTGGGCTGTGACCCAGTAGTTAAACACCCTTGGGTTTAATCTCAAGTCACGAAATAAATAAATAATAAAATTTCAAAAATAAAGGCATTAAAAATATCAAATCAAATCAAATAAAAATTTCCCATTGGTGTTGCTCAGTGGCAAAGCAGGGGCTTTACCACTAACACCAAACCCTGGGTCTGATCCCCAGCACCACAAAAATGAACAAAACAAATAAAAATTTACACTTCTTAACATTTCTCCTATATCAGTAATGACTGAATTTAGAACAGATGTCTTCTTGGAAGACAGTGATGCATACTGGTTAAGAAAATGAGTTCTGTAGTCATCCAGCCTTGGTTCAGATACTGCTTTGTCATTTACTAGTTATGTCACCTCCATTTCCTATTCACCAAACAGAGCCAATAATAGCACCCACATCATAATGTTATATGGGCAGTAAAATGGCAATATGTACAAAGTGCCATGCCTGCCACATAGCAAGGGTGTAAAAGAGGTTAAATGTCAGATTATCAAAGGATTAAAGAGCATTTTAAAGGACAAGGAAATGATGAACGTCTCTTCCTAAGGTGATATAGGGCACTTGAGCTGTCTTCTTGTCTTCTGTTCAAAACAGCATTATGGGATAGTAAGTGTTTGGAAACATGGAGCAGAATGACCTAGGATCTCTTTCCTGTCTTTCTTTCCTTTTGTAGGGGGATGGTGGTGCTGTGGATGTGCATGCTAGGCAAGTACTCTACCACTGAGCTATGCCTCCAACCTTCTTCATGTAAGATTTTAAAACACCATTGTATATATTGCAAAGCTAATATATACATGACCATATATTTCTTCTCTCTCTCTCTCTCTCTCTCTCTCTCTCTCTCTCTCTCTCTCTCTCTCTTTCCTGAAGATAGAACCCAGGGCCTTGTGAATGCTAAGCACATGCACATCCTCTACCTCTACACCCTAACCCAAGTTGGCCATATCTTAATGAAATCTTTGACCCTGACTGAGCTCAGCCAGTAAAGTACATAGGTAAAAACTCAGGCCAGAGATAGATTCATATATATTTATTGGCACTTTTCCAGAGTTTGGATCGACAAAGATAATTTTAAAAAACTTTTGTATTTGAGCAACTTTATAATCTGACTCTTATATGCTGATGCAATGATTAATAAAATGGAGAAGGAATGAAATCTGAAGGAAGTGCTGAGGAGCAGAGATGGCTGGGGTGGAGCTCAGCAAGCTTAACTGGAAGAATGAGGGGAAACTTCACAGAGGACATCAGAACTGGAACTGGAAAGTGAGCAGTAATTTATAGGGCAAAAAATGATGGAAATGTCATTAAGGAGTGGGAAAGGCAGACCCAGGAGCTTCCTCCCTGGAGAGATTGAGAAGCTCTGTGCAGCTGAGAAGCATTGAGTGCAAATGGAAAATGTGGCTAGAGAGACCTGGAGACAGGGCTGGGGCCAGGCTGCAAAGGCCTTGCAGGTGAATTCTGGTGAGAATATGATCCAATGACATGTTTTAGTATGACCCAGGATGAAATTGCCCTATAGAACAATGATTGTGGCTTTAACTTTTAAAAACAGTTTAGAGGAGTGCAGAAAGAGGTTGAGACAGAAAGACCAGTTAGGAAACTTGAATCACCACTGTGCCTCAAACATGGTATTAAGATGAGGTGAGGTCTTAGATTCCAAGGACACTTCTCAGGTAGAATAAAAAAAAACTATGGTGCTTGAATGAGAAAGGGGTCACTGTGAGATGGCTTTGTCAAAGATGTGCCCAACGTCATCACTGTATACCTGAACCACCAGTACACATTCAGATGAGTAGAAGTTAATAAAGGAGCAGTGGAGAAGTCAGATGGGATCAGTGGGAAAGTGTAGAACCTAAAGGTAGTTACAGCAGGAAAACTGCTTCCTTCTCTCCTCACTCTGCACTGGAGGTCAAGTGCAACTCAATCCCCACCTAGCCAGCAGCAAGAGGAAGCATGCTACAAGCCTCATTTCAAGACAAGAACAACTATTCAGACTTTACTGGGAACCCATAACCATGTGGCACGTGCCTGGCATGTAGAGGGCACTTAAATGCTTGTCCATTGATTTTTATATGCTGGAAGCAAATAAAGCAAGGGACTGGATCTTAGAATTATAAGAGTCTTCTGAATCCACACTGTGCCCTGAATTCTTCATTTATAAAATGTGGATGAATATGTTAGACATTTTTTTTTTTTGATACTAGGGATTGAACCCAGAAGCACTTTATCATTGAGCTACATCCCCAGCCCTTTTTATTTTTTAATTTTAAGTTGCCCAGGACTTTGATATATTGCATAGGCTAGTCTTGAACTTGTGACTCTCCTGCCTCAGCCTACCAGTTGCTGAGACTACAGGTGTGAGCCACCATGCCTGATTTAGGAATTAAAGAGAAGAAATTCTTTAAGTAAGACATAATCAAAAGTATTAATATTACGAAGAGTAACTATATGAGATCCGTATCTAATGATAAGTAATCTATTAAATAGGAGCTACTGAACAAATTTTATATACATGCACACACACACACACACATTTTATACTATTTTACATATATCTAAAGTGTTATCTTCTACCTTTTTTCCCCCATGAAGCAATTAGGTAAATAGAATGAAATGCAAGCATTCTCAAATTTATACAGGAAAGTTAAATTTGTTTGTAAGTCTTACTGCAGGAAAACTGCAGTAAGTTTGTAAGTTTGTAAGTCTTATTGCAGGCAAACTGCAGTAAGAAAAAAATCTAAGGAGGGGTTAGTTTTGAGAAAAACTGAATATTTGCAAAAAAAAAAAAAATCTTTATTTAAAAAACCAGCAGTTGCTGGAAGTGTAGCTCAGAAGTAGAGTGTGTGCTTAGCATACACAGGAGGCCCTGGATTCAATCTCCAGCATCACCAAAAACAAAACAAAACAAAATAAATCCTCTAATACCAAGGGCCTAGTTTGACATCTACCTATAAATGTTATTCATTTCATAGTAAAACATTATTATTTTAAAAATCTTAATGTACTAAATAGCTAAATTTAATAAGTTATGAAAAAGGAAATGTATCAAACATGTAAATCATCAGAAATGTCTTTGATCAGGAAGAATCATGATGAATGATGAATGTTTGGAATACACCAGTTAGTGATTTTCCATTTAATATCCTCATCATAAATAACCCCCCAAAATCCAATGAGTATGTGAATGAAATCAAGAAATAATAAGGGTTGGGGATGTGGCTCAGTGGTAGAGTGCCGCAGCCTGGCTGGGCACAAATCACGAGCCACTCAAGCAGGAACAAACTTTATTTCTGAACTCCACCAGCACACTCCACACACGCTCCCCGGGAACTCTTCCGAACCACCCACGTGGCTCCTCCAGGAACCACCAACCGGAAAATCCCTCCTCCAGCACTTCCCCAACCAATGCCAACTCTTCAGGAATCCCCGAGAGAGCTCATCCGGAACTCAATGGGAACTCCTGGAGAACTCAAAAGTCATCATCTTAATGGCTCGCTGGCGTCACCTCTCAACCACTACTTCTGGCAAAAATGCCATGCGTCATCCCGACTCGGCTGTGGCCCTCAACATCAGAGCACTTGCCTCACATGTATGAGGCACTGGGTTTGATTCTCAGCACCACATAAAAATAAAGGTCCGTCAACATCTAAAAAAGAAACAATCATTGCATACCTAGTAAGTATGGGTAGGCTTTACAATGAATGTGTGAATGAGCTGGGCTATTTAATTTTTAAAAAGGATTGCACAGTGCTGGGGATGTAGCTCAGTGATGGAGCACCTGACTAGCATGGGTGAGGCCCTGGTTTGATAATCAGCATTGCAAAAAACAGAAGAATTGCACAGCATTTTCTCTTAGAAAACAGTCCTTGTAGTTATTTCAAATAATTCTTGGAAACCCCAAGATAGCTCTTTGCTCTAAGTTCCACCTCTAAGGAAAGCCGCCCTTGAAAACAGCTCCTCTCCCTCTATTCTTACTCCTTCCCCCCCCCCCCACTTTTAAAAAGAAAATATACAGATGTATCAGTCTTAGACTTGTGCTTTCTAAATGAAAACATTTACAAAATAACACTAAAATAAATAGCTGTTTTTCTTTTCTTTTTAATTAGGAAAATACATAGTCCTTCAAAACTAGATATTTTACTTTGAATTTTATTTATAATCAAAATATTGCCCCAGAACCCTTCTCTTAGTCTTCATTCCTCAATTAAACGTGTTGCTATGGGGCTTTATGTCACTGCTGTATGACAGTCCTGCAGATGGAAAAGGCTTAATATGGAATTAAACTAAGTCATTAATTACCCATACAAGTTAAAAGAAATCTAAGTGATGAGTCTTTGTTATGGTTTTGAGGTGGTGTCCCCCAAAAGCTTATGTGTGAGCCAATGCAAGGGTTCGGAGGAGAAATGATTGAATTATATAGCCCTAACCTAATCATTGAATTGATTCCTAATGGGATTAACTGAGTGGTAACTGGAAGCAGGTGTGGAGTGGCTGGAAGAAGTGGTTCACTGGGGGCGTGGCTAGGGGGTATATATTTTGTACATGGAGAATGGAGTCTTTCTATCTCTGCTTCCTGTTGGTCATGTGAACTGCTTCCCTCTGCCACACTCTCCCGCCATGATGTTCTGCCTCACCTCCAGCCCAGAGAGATGGAGCCAGTCTTCTATGGATAGAGACCTGTGAAACTGTGAGCCCTCAAATAAGCCTTTTCTTCTCTACAGTTGTGCTGGTTGGGTCCTTCAGTCACAGCAGCGAAAAAGCTGACTAAAACAGTTTTATTAAAAAAAAAGTAATCTGGCAAAGTGGCAGCTGTTTGTCTACTAACTTGTGAGAAGGAGCCAAGTTAGACAAGGAGTACAAATAATGTTTGTACTTTGCTACTTGTTCATATGAAATATTTTCTTGTTTAAAATGCCACTGATGGTTAAAATTGTGATTCTCACAGAATAGGTCATTGCAGATCTATTGCTACTATATCTGATCTGAAATTGAAAAGCACCCCATGCTAGTATGACACATCACATTGTCATGTACATTGGGTGAAAGGCGAACTGTGGAGTAGGTGCGACCATGTTCACTGAAGATACATTTTTTTTAACTAATAAAGGAAACTATCTTTTGCATGCGATGGCAAAGATGGGGAAATTTTAGAGAAATTAGAAATACAAATTCTGTGTAAATATCTTTATTTTGGATGATTACCTATTATGGCAAGAAGACAAAGCAGAACAACTAAATAATAATTCAAACTGTACAAATGGTAGAATCTTATGTAACATTACCTTCAGGATAATGCCACTATCTATTGATTACTATTCTACTGAAAATTGGTCTGTCTTTTCTCTTCTACCCTCACTCATAAAATAAATAAATAAGTAAGTAAATAAATAAATAAGTAAATCCAGCTTGGAGTTTCTGCTTAGTGAGTACAGGAGTATTTCTTCAAATTCTTTACACTGAAAATTAGGAAACAGTAGAATCTGCCAAGTTGGATTAAATTATAGATTTTTATTTTTCCTTCTTCCACTGTTAATGAAACTCATTATTTCAAATGAAACACAGACGGTAAACCAGACACTCTTCATTTTGTGCAGCAGAAATGCCATAAATCATTCCCCTAAATTATATTCAAGTCACTGTTTAGTCCAATCAATCCCCCATAATACTAAATTTCCAAGTCAAGCATAAACTCTAGTTCTTGAATCAGCATTTCTTTAATACTACCCAGGAGGATGAGAAAAGAGAGTTCAGCAACTCCTAAAAGTCCTAACATTTTCCCTGAGAATTCTGACATTGGAGAAAAGTATATAAGATACAAAAACTCTAGCAAGCCAGGAAAGTTTTGGTTGTTGTTCTTTTTTTTTTTTTTTTTTTTCATTTTACCTGCCCCCCCTCCTGCCCCCCAAGTACTGAAGATAGATTCCAGGGCCTCACACATGTCTAGGCAAGTGATCTACCACTGAACCTCATCCTCTGCCCTTTTTATTTTGAGACATGGCCTCTCTGAATTTCCTCGGCTGGACTTGAACTTGGGATCTTCCTGCTTGATTATAGGCATGCACCAGTCAGGAGGCAGGCTATATGAAGGTTCTGCTACCTGGTGCAAACCATTCCATGTATTTTACCCAATTAGTATGAAAAGTACCACCTTGTTTATCTGGTATGTGCCCTATTGCTAAATAACTGAAGGCTTTGTTTTTTTACTATATAATAATAAATAGTGTTAAGGTATAACTATACACAAATAATAGATCAAATACTCTGTACTTCTGATAAATGATCTTTGAGCTCCCCCCTCCCACCACCCCATGTCAGGTACTATTACAAATCAGAAAGGTTTAAAAATTCATGTAGTGTTAATCTTTTTCATTTCATGGTTGTCTATAACCAACCTAAAGTATATTTCTTCAGAAGGAAAAATTATGTTGAGTTCCAACTCTTTATACTCTGCAGTTCACATAAAACATGAAAACTCAGAACTGACTTTTCAGTAACAACAGTGGTAGTTCATTTATCTGAATATAGTTGAAATGGCATTTTTAATTCAATGTAAAATGAGCAATTGCTAATGACTGGAAAGGTATCTTTCTCTAAGAAGGAAAATGATGACTAAATAACAAAAAGTCAAAGCATGATTTTTTTTTTATTTCCTTACAAAATTATTGCTCATTTAAAAATTTTTCATTTCTCTAGCAATTCTACTAGAGTTGTTCTAGTAGTATACTACCTTTAGTAGTATATCCTAAGGAAACAAAGAGTGCAAAAAAAAAAAAAAAAGGAAAGATCTATGTACAGATGTTCAGAGAGTAACTGTTAATACTGAAAAATAAGAAATATCTTGATTCAACAAGATGGAATTAAGAATTAAATGATTTTATTTATATAACAGAAAATTATGCAGCTATAAATGATGCCATGTACCAGTGATGTCTAGCAGAAATAGAAGTGAGTAATGTTTGTAAATTTAAACTTTTTAGTAAGCACATTAAGAATAGTAAAAGGAAATAAGGGGTTGGGGATATAGATTAGTGGTAGAGCACTTGCCTAGCATGTGCAACGCTCTGGGTTCAATCCCCAGCACCACAAAAACAAACAAAAAACCCAACTGATGTTAATTTTATTAACGTACATTATTTGATCCCACATATTTGAAATATTTCAATATATAATCAACATAAAATTAATACGATTTTATTTTTGTGCTGTCTTTGGACTATAGTGTTTTATATTTAGAACACAACTCACACCAGCTATAATTCTAGTGCTTTGAAGTCCATGTTCCTAATGTCACAGTATTAAATAGTGCAGCTAGCTACCAAGAGTTAGAAACTCATTACCATTAAAATTTTAAAACATTATATGACACGTGTATAGTATGATTCTAATAGTATGCTTTAAAAATTCATGACTAGGAGAAAAAAACCTAGAGGGGTATATGCCAAAATGTTTACATAGTTGTTCTAGGGGTGGTTGGTTTTTTTTTTCCCCTGTACTTTCAAAATGTTTAAAAATAAACCTGTAATATTTTGAAGCTAATGAACAGATATGCTACTTAATATTTTCCAATCAGCACTGATTAGATTTATGATGACTTAGACATTCAACTCTAAGAACCTGATCTCTGAAAAATGACTGCACTTAATCTTTCTTCTGTATTTCATGCTAGTATTCATTGCCCACAGAGAAGAATTCACCACTGTGAACAAGACTTACATTTTGAGCCTGAGTCCTAACATTTGCCCCTTAAATGTGGCGTGTGTAATTACAGTTTAAGAACTGTGGGTAAATTATTTCATTGCCTGTTAAATAACCGTTTGTTAAGTCTAGACAACAATAATAAATAGCCATTATTTATAATGTTGCCATTCAAAGTACTTGGGGGGATTGTATAACAAACAGGCCATGTGACCAACACCTCCTTGTACCCCATGCTCTGAAGGAAAAAAGAGACAGACATAAAATTGGCAAAGATGCTAAATATAGACACAATCTGCTTTGAGAAAGACTAGACTGAAAAGAATGCCACATGGATCAGCCATTCACAGGCAGAGGTCTGGTTCTGCTGACCCTCTTTATTTATTTTGTGCCCCCCCCCCAAAGGCCCTAAGGACAATGCCAGCTCACCTTTCTCCAACCTTCTCTCTCAATGTTCCCCCTTTACTAGGTCTATACAGTCAGTTATTGAGACCTCCTTCACTATATCCCCAGCAAAGTTCTTGTCACTTTAAGTATGTGTAGAAAATACAATAGTAATTTATTTTATTGATAAATAATTACCAAAATCCTACTAATTGCATTATGAGGGCTTGCAGTTAGTAAGAAAGAGACACAAAAACACCGATAATCATAGAGGGTGGTCAGTAATAAAGGAAAAGAAGAGGGTTGCTATGAAAGAAAATAATAGATCTAGGATGGGGATGAGTATCCGGAAATCCTCCCTGATGATTGTGAGATGTGATGGATGGGTGGGGGGGGGGGCAGTCAGAGCAGAAGGAAGCATCTGTCCACAGAGGTGCAAGCGCCATGGAGGATGGGGGTTAAGGGGATGCAGGAAGGGCCATCCAGTGATGGCTGGACCATGGTAAGGGAGGGACAGATGCCCAAGCCAAACCAGCCTTTGGGAGTCCAGCAGAGGAGCCAGCAACAGCATGTGAGCCATGGCTTTTATTATTATCAACAACAAAAGCAATAGATAAAAAGCCCTTGAGCACTTCTGGTGAGCCAGGCACATGAAGCACTTTACATATTCTTATTAACTCTTTATAGGAGCACACTGAGGTAGGAATTATTAACCACTTGAGAGCTCAGTAGCTTGTCTAGGGCGACATGACTTGTAAAGGCCAGAGCAGTGATCTGCTGGCTTAGGAGTCAGAACCTTAACCCTTGTTGGTACACAGCTTCTCCTTCCAAGTTTTATACCCGATATCCACTGCAATATCCACTATCCTAAGAGATGTGGGGAAAGGCACCATTTATGAAAGGAGATACTGGAAAAAGACAAACTGGGATTTAGGTTCCTAGAAGGTTCAACCTGCTTTACAAATGTTAAGCATCAAATTCATTTATATCTAATGCCATGGAGTAAGAACAAAGAGATATAGATAGCACACCGTAGTACATATCTATGTTTTTTGTTTTCCTAATATCTGTTGTCACATTATTATTATTAATTATTATTATTTGGCAAAAACAAATTTTCTTTGAGAAGTTATCCCTCATCTACTCTCAGGCTATTGTAGCCTGGCCTTAAGACTGGTCACAACCACCCTTCAAACCTAGGCAGCTGGAACATTCCATTCTTTTTGCCAGAAATGGATTTGGAAATGGTATATGACTAAAGCTACATGAGCTCAATCCTGCAACTTTCTTGAATAAATGAGGAGGTGCTAATATACAGCTGTGGATGTCCACACAGGCCTGCATGTTGGATGCCATTACTGAGATGGAGGCCACTACTGGAGAAAAACCTGCCTGGGGATGAAGAGGTAAAGTCCTTATGAATCTCTGAGCACCTGGATTCAGTCATGCCAGAACTGGACTTTTCAGTTGAGTGAACTGACAGATTCCTTTTTCTCAAAGAAGCCATTTTGATTTGGATTTTTCAACCAGAGGAGAACTGGTGTGAGAGTTGGAGTGGTCTGGATAGTGATGAGTGAGGCCGATATGAGCCAAATTTGTAGAAAGGTAGTCAGAAAGACCCTAAGTTATATGACCACTGAGAAGACTGCCAGAGGGTTCAAGTGCTTGGAGTGAAATGTTCCCTCTTCCTTCAGGGCAGGCAGCCAAGAGTGGAAAACGTAGTTTTGAAACGTAGGCGCAAACAGCCAGCAGTCAATAAATAGTTATTGCCTGATTAATGTGTACCAGACTCTGTGTGAGGTACAGGAAAATTATAATGAATAAGACATAGTCCCCTCCACCTTTGGCTTCACTGGGTACTCTGGAGGGCACAGGAAGGAAGCACAGTTAGTAGACTTACATCATTTACCACAACCAGAACATGGTACATTAAATGCAACCCCTGGGCGAGGGATGTAGCTCTCCAAGACTTACTTGTTCAAAGAAGTATTCTTTCAATAGAAACAATCATGTACAGTAACACTGAAATAAAACTATAAGATACTCTAATTCATTTCATTAGGTACAGATGATAAAACAGGCAAAAGAAAGTTAAAAACACGACCTCACAATGATCTAAATAGTGTCTGTTTTTGAACACGTATTAAATCTCCTGACTCTTAATCTTTCTTATTGTGCACTGTCCAATGTGGTAGCCATCAACCCCAGGTGACTATTTAAACTTGGATTTCGGATTAAAAGTCCAGTTCTTTGCTGCACTAGCTACCTATCGAGCCACATAAAGTAGTGGCTGTCATGTGGGCAGCGAAGAAAATAGACTCTCTTTATCATTTCAATAAGTTCTATTGGACAGTGCTTTAGGCTCAAAAACATTGTTCTAACTCAGCATTTTTCCATACTAAAGGATGCTCTAAATACATTGATTCTGACACAGTAGGTTGGGATGAGACCTGAGATTCCATAGTCCAAAGAAGTCTGGGCAATAGAACTGCTTCTGGTCTCAGGACCATTCACTGAATACCCAGATTCCAGCTCACAGTTGTTTCTCTCTTCTCTGAACTCTGACTGGAGTTAATACTGCAAGCCCTAGTGCCCCTTCAGTTTAATGTACATATTCTTGCTTTCTCAATTAGATTTTAAGATCCTTAAGATAGAGCACAATATCTTACTATTCTTACATTGCTCAGTGTGAATCACACAGCGTAGGGATACTATAGGCAGTAGTTTTCACATCATGAAGTACCATTACATGTGGAGCAATTTGCTGCCAAATGCTGCAGTGTTACAGTTTCCTTTTCTCTTTCTTTTCTTTCTTTCTTTCTTTTTTTAAAGACATTAGGTCTTTAACCTAACCATTTATTGCTTTAGCTTTCCCCAAAGTGAAATACTGGCAGCTATATTATCTTAACTTCAAGAAGGAATATGGGAATTAATCCTGTTTAATGGTTTTAAAATGAATTACACATTTTATTAGAGCATACTTAAAATAATTTTAAAAACAGATGAAAAAATATATATGATGTGCATTTGATAGCTAAATGAATGCTTACGAGTTTCCTGAAGGCATAATTGATCATGAATGGTCTGTCTTAAAGTTAGAGAATGATTAAAATGTTAATTATAATAATAAAAGTAATCAGAAACTTTTTGTCCTTATGTTCCTGAGATCTTACATTCTGCCTTGAAAATAAAGAGCAACCTTTTTGAATGGGGACAGCTAGCAGCTAGTTTGACCTAAGTAGTTACCTCCCTAATTCTTATGATCGCTTTCCATTGGCAATTTCCTATTTTTCTCAAAATCTCAGTGATTACTATTTATAGTGAGTTATTAATTAAGAACTGTGTAGCTCAGTTTAAAAGGTCAGTCATTTTTGTATTTTAAAGTCATGTATTTTTGCATTAAGTTTAAAAAGTCCTTTGTGCCTTCTTCAATTTATTCCTTACAAAGCAACAAGAAATTTTTTTTTTTTTTTATTAATGCACAAGACTAAAAGAAATGTCAAGTATGCTGGGGTTCTGGTTTTGATTTTGGACTTCAGAGGACATTAAAGAAGCAGTGGAACAGAGCCCTTTAATTACAATCCAATGTCCTAGAGAATATTTGCTATCTCTTCCAGTTGGCAATCTACTCGGGTGAGAGGAAAATCATCTGTGATTGGTACAACATAAAATCATTCCACCTAGTCAAGTTAATCAGGGATTACATTGTATGTACATCATGAACTTTTCTGGTTTTGTTTAAGATCATGTTTGACACATTAAAAGATGGAAATGTTTCAAGAGTTAAATCAATAGTTTTATTTATGCTACAAAACCCAAGCCAATAAATGTTTGCACTAAGATTCCTCAAACTCCCATTTCACTTTGGGGAGGACAACTAGATGACAGCATCTTTTTCTTCCCCAGGAAGAGAGTGAACTGCTCTGGCAGAAAGACTACAGCAGTATAACAGTGAAGAGCTTGGCTGAAGTTGCTTCCTGAAACAAATTCTCCAACCTCTTCGCCATGTTGGCCTTGGGAAAATTAACTGTCTTCTTAAAGACTCCGTTTTTTCATCTATTCAATGGGAATTTGAGTAGGGTTATTGAGACTATGCAATACTGATCATATGGCACTGAACATAGCAAACAAACAGCATATAATAAGTTTTAAGCAAATGTTAGTTACTTTGTTCTTTTGGTACTATGGATTGAATCCAGGGGTGCTCTACATTCCCAGGTCTTTTTATTTTTATTTTGAAGGCAGGATCTTGTTAAATTGCCCAGTCTGGCCTTGAACTTGTGATTGTCTTGCCTCAGTCTCCTGAGTTGCTGAGATCACAGGTGTGTGCCACCTCGCCTAGTGGTAATTACTTTCATTAAAACAAAGAGATTTATCATAGTTCAGTGGTAAAGAAATACTTTTCTCCACCTCCATCAAGCCCCTTTAAAATCTCCTACTTTGTGCTTTTATTTAGAATCTGTAAGATATACAAAATTTCTACTTTTGAGAAGAATAAGAGGTATTTGGCTTCTTTTTTAAACGTGTTATCTCCCATGTTCACTTTCTATCACTATGACAAACAGCTGAGGTTAACTAACTTTTCAAGAGGAAAGGATATTGACACAGTACCAAAAAAATTACATATACTATGTAATTACATATACTGGCAAAGGAGAAAAGCAGACCTTTATAATGGAGAAATCTGGTGCTCACCAACATTCATGCCATGGCTCTTTTCCCCCTTATGGTGCTGAGGATGGGGCTCTGCAGGAGTTCCACTGCTGGGCCACCTCCCCAGCCCTCAGGTCGTCACTTTTAAATTCAGTAATAAGGAGTCCTGATATGTTTATTGATGTGAAACAATAGGAAGAGCATAACATCACCAATGAAATCCTCTTCCCAAGAACATTTAACCTGACTCTAAGCAATCTTATACAATTTACAGGATACAGTGGGGTGTTTCAGTATGTACCTGAGACTGGATAACTGATAAACAATTCCATTTTGAGCTGATTTTTGTTTGTCACCTGTCATCAATATCAATGAAAAACATTCAGAATTTGGGCTGAGAATCTGGTGAGGCAAATTTTCTCCACTTCTGCCTTCATGTTACATTTATTTACTAACTTCAGGCCCATAGTAAAGATGTGCCAAGTACAGAGGTTGCAATCGGCCCTTAACAGAGCAGGAGGGGCTCCATCAAGAAGGAGACAAACAGGATCCACTCTCTACCTAGAATGCTAAGAACAATACTAATCACCTAGTTTAAACTAGTTATGCTTTTTACAATTTTTATTTTATCAAAGTAATATATATATACAACACACACCCACACACACACCCACACACACACACCCATGTGCGGAAGAGCAAGGCAGTGCTAATAGCTTATAACAAGAAAAAAGTAGCTACCTGCTTCCAAAGTCAACCACTTGTATCTCTTGTAGCTATTTCTTCTGATATTTATCTCTTTATTTCTAAATACTATATAAAGACTATTTGGTTTTAAAATTTGATAATAGATAAGAGGTAGTTGAGTTTCCTTTTTCTGGCTTTGGAGAAGGTAAAGGGCCACCACACTGAATTTTGACAGCAATTTAGCACATAGCTAGCAGGCCCTTATAAAATACTTGCTGAATATCATTGATGAATGACAGAAATATCCAAATGCACAAATCCAGGCTGCATTCTGCAGTTTCTCACAGTGACAGTGTACTGAGTAAAATGTAGAAGTACATAATTTCCCAAGATTCAATCAGTTATTAGAATTTGTTTTAGTATGTTCTTAGAAAACATTAAAACTCAACACATTAAAATATTTTTAAAGGGAGAAGTATCTTGAAACTAATTTGGACCCACTCAGCAAAAAAAAACATGTATGTAGCCCCCCCAAATTTTTTCCCAAGCAATTTCTCTCCCTTCCTGCCTCCATTCTTTTCTTCTGAATGTTACTGAGGATTGTTGAATCCAGGGCCCTGTACATGCTAGGCTTGTTTTCTACCACTGAGCTATGTATATTCCCAGCTCCAAGTAATTCTCTCCTTTTCATTTTTTTCTTTTTTTTTTTTTTTTTGAGATGGGGTTTCACTCTGCTTGTCCATGCTAGTCTCAAACTCCTGGGCTTGTAGCTAAGAGAAGAGCTTCCTGTCTACAATCCTAGCTACTTGGGAGGATGAGGCAGGAGGATGGCAAGTTTGAGACCAGTCTGGGTAACTTAGTGAGACTATCTCAAAAAAAAAAAAAAAAAAAAATCAAAAATCTAACCAACAAAACAAAAGCAAGCAATCCTCCTGCCTCAGCCTACTGAGTAGCTATGACTCTGGGCACACAATAACGTGACTGACTCCCAACTAATTTCTTGATCAGCAACAGAGAAAAGAATGTAGATGTAAGAAAATAATCTTTTATTAACATTGATGAGCAAACATGCCTGAAAACAATGGGAGACCTTTCCTGAAATCATGCAGGCTCAGAATTTGGCCCTTTGCCTTGTAGAATCTCAAAGTTTGATACTAAGCCAAAAAAAAAGAAAAGAAAAGAAAAATATAAATTATGAATACTCTAAAAAATACTCCCACCTCATTAATATGTCTCAAAACACATTGTATAAGGATGAAGTTGATTAAATCACAGTATATATAAATTTGAAATGGACTAGAAATCAATCACAGACAAAATTGTTATAAAGAGACAAACTGAGAGCAGTGGACATAAATAAAAACTAAATGAAAACAGATTCATGCCATAGAAGGAACTTTTCACCTGACTTGATGCTGACTCTGCTCTCTGGTTTTGGGGAATATTTGAGGCAAACTGATGAAAGAACTCAATGTTCTTCACTTGGAACCGTTTAAAGGAGTGAATCTTCTATTTAGAACTCAAGAACTTCTCAAGCTGCCTCCCTTGGCCATAAAACTCTTCACTGTACTGGCTGAGTCAGCTCGTTTTGTACACTTTCCAAGAACCTAATTTCTGTTTTGTCGTTGTCTGTCTTTGGGCCTTTCACTTTCATTGCATTTCAACTATTTTGCAAGAAAGACAAAGAAACAGAAATTCAAACCAGGCATTTTGATGACCTGTTAATAGTCCTGACAAAATAAAGCCAATTTTTTTTTTCATTTTGTTTTGAATTAGCTCCAAGTTCCAAGTACTCATGTATGCTCACTACCAAAGGAACCATCAGAGGAGATGTAAAGTTACTTTCTGTAATTAGAATAATTTCCATCCCTGCAATGGTATTTCCCATATACATTGAGCTCCTACAGCAGAATCTTAGGATGGACGGGCCTTAGCAATGAGCTACCTCCAATTTCCACCTGAGGACTCTTCCCTACATGTTTGTAAGAGGAAAGTTGTGTGTGGTGGGAGGAACCAGGAGTTTGGGAGCCGGATGGACCAAATAACCTTGTAATTTAAAACTTTACCTAAAAGTTTAAAATTTCTGTTTACTCATTTGTAAATGAGGCTTACAACAGATATTCCTAAGGCTCACAGGCAGATTTTGTGAAATAACAGATGCACAAGAGCCAGTTGCACAATGCAATGGAGAAGACTCAGGATTTGGAGATGGAGCCAAAGCTGGCTGGCTCACATCCCGGTTTTACCTCTTCACAGCTGTATGTCTCTGGACAGGTGACTTCTCTTCTGCAAGGCCCAGTTTTCCTATCTGCAACATGGAGAAAATAATACACCTAATTCATCATGTTATTTTACTTTTTAAATGTTATTTTACTTTTAATTTTTTACTTTTTGGCAGTGCTGGGGATTGAACCTAGGGCCTCATATAAGACAGAGTGGGGGACCCAGAGGATGATACTGGGAACCTCCATGAGAAGATTCAACCTAGGAGTGTAAGGCATCCACCTTTACCAGAATAATATGAAGTAGTGAATACCAAGGGGCAAATAAAAGATGAAAAATAAAAATAAAAAATACCACTGGAGTTTTGAGGAGTGAGGACTGGTTCTCTTTCAAGAGGTATGGTGAAAGTGGACGGGGGCAGAATTTGAGTTGTGCCTTAAAGGTCAAGGTTTGGAGAGGAAATGAGCAAGATGGAAGTTCCAAATGTGAAGAATGTGCTATCCTGTCCAGCCTTACTTCCTATTTATACTGATGGTAAAGATGCAAACCCGAGGACTATGATCTGGTTTAAGAAGAAGAGTGAGATGGATGGGTTCTAGCTTTCTAAATAAGGAGGCCTCTGCCCATAGAAAATGAGAACAAAAGTATTAGTGGTAGCAACTTGCACTCATCTTAGAGGTCCACATTTTCCATGGTATCAAGCAGCAGAAGCTTGATCACGGGAAGAACATAACATACATCAAACAAGCTCCAACAGAATCCACACCCAAAGGGCTTTGTGTGAGTGCAAAATAAAAAGTTAAACACAAGGGGAAAAAAGATTGAAGCCCCTCTTGTGGTTAAGCTTATCTTGACATAATCTCATGAATCATATGCAGAGTTCTCAGCTTAGGAATTATTATGACTACAAGCCACATTTTCCCTTAATCCCCCAGTTTCATGTAACCCCCTGTGCCCACCCCCCACCACATATAAGGATATATCCACCCGACTGATTCAAAGGGTATCCACCTGACTGATGCAAAGGCACCATTTCCTTATGCTCTCACATTCCTTATCTCTAGCACACACAAAACCATCTCCCATGTTTTGTTCTGTTTTGGTTTTTGGTACCAGGGATTGAACCCAGGAAGTTTACTCACTGAGCCACATCCCCAAACCTTTATTGTATTTAGAGACAGGGTCTCTCTATGTTGCTGAGGCCAGCTTGGAACTTGTGATCCTCCTGCCTCAGCCTTCCAAGCCACTGGGATTACAGGTGTGTGCCTGGCCTGTAGACCTTCCCAGCTTCTGGGATAGACTGCTCACTCATCTCCCAGTCTGGTCTCATCTCCTCTAATCTCTCCATTGTCCAGACTGTTACCACAAAGAGTATCCCCTACAGGATAAGATCTTAACTCCTGTTAGCAAGGCATCAAAGGTATCATTATCTGGCCCCAGCCAACCAGTCTCAGCTGAGATTCCAACACTCTCCCCTTGAAATTTGCATCCTGGCAACATCTAATTACCCAAGAGGTCCTTGAAACTTCTGCATGGGGGCCTCCCCACTATGCTAACAACCTGGAAGCATCTACTCATCCTTCCAGCCAAGCTCACAGAGTATCTTTGCTCTGACACTTTCTCCATGCCTTCCTTTCTGCCGAGATGCTTCCCTGTCTGTGGGCCACATAGTATTGTGATGGTTTAGTGTTTGATTTTATGTCCCCTCTGTAGGTACCTCAAAATCAGGGACAAAATCCTTTGCCTTTCTGCCTTCCAGCCTGGCACTCAATAGCCCACCCAAACAAAAATTTGTTGAATGTGATTAAACTTTGAAATGAAGACACAAGGAAGCAATATCATTTGGTTAAAACAAACAAGCTTGAAGAAATCCACTGCAAACATTAGTTTATTTAAAGCAGGGGTGGGGAGACTTGAATGGGGATATTTTCCATCATGTTATCATTTCTGTGAGCCCGCTGAAATATCTCACATGTTGCGCCATAGGTCAAAGAAGCAAATTGATATTTGTTGAAAAGAAACAACCCCAGCGGTCCTTCCTTAACTTACAGTTTTGAAACTCTTTTCAGTGGATATTCAGATTTATCTAGAATATTTCCATGTCCCCCACACTACCAAAATAACAAACAAAAAATCATCTCATAAACTTAGAACTAGCAAGGCAATGGGGATTTAGCACTAACAGCTTTGAGAACTCTCAAAATGCTTTCAATGCCATTTATAAAGTGGGAGACAGCATGAAATTGTCAAAAGGATTTCTCTTTTTTTTGTCATTCCTTGAGAGAGGGTGACATATAGATTCATGCCTGAAGTAGCAGGACTAAACTCTAAAATCCTCAGGTTTCGAGTATTCAGTTAATTGCAATCATTTACTTTCCTTGGGAATTAATAGAAACCATCTGCTTAATGATAAAGCTGAGCTCTGCAATTATTTGAGGAAAAATGTGCCACAGTCAGCATAAAAAAAGCCTTATTGAGGAAGCCTGCTAGACATATGTATTTTTTATAATTAAAGCCAATCACATTCATTAATTTAAAAATGCTGTTGTGATCAGCTGCCTCAATTAAAAAAAAAATTTTATCAGCACCACCCTTGTTAATATGCACCTATGCAACCTTCAATTTTAAACTTGCAGTAGGTTAAATAACTATAATTGTACAGATGGTTGCGATCACACACCAGAATGTTGAGGCGATCATGAGAAAAAATAAAGATGGAGAAATAAATGTCTACTGTGCACGACAGATCTGCCTTCTGGGTCTTGTACCTATGTGTAACAGAATTATTTTCCTTCCTTAGCAAACAGGAAGCTGTTTGTAAGCACTCCAAACAAATTTCCTTTGAACTGGTCATCTCTCAAGCTCCTGGCAATGCTGACCGCAGTTTGCTAGCAGATGCAGAAGGTCCTTGGAAAACAGGCAGCTTTTGTTACACAGCAGCCTGCAGAACCAGGAGTGCCAACAGCCTCTCCTCTGATAGCTGTAAATATTGATCTACCTGTAAAGAATCAGGGTGCTGTTTCTGTATGATGGTAAATAGATAGAGGAGGAGGAGGGTAGAGAAAAGAGACACACATGAGAGCCAAGGGCTTGAAGCTGGCTGCTTCTCTCTGTGTGGCCCTGGGGGAGGGGGATGTTTATTTACACATGGTCCTTTCTAAAAAGAAGCTGGTGAACTGTCTGCTTTTGAACTGGTCCAGTGCTAGAGTCCGGCTAATTTCAAAAGCAGAGACCATGTCCTTATTAACCAACTACAAGAAGGATTTTGAATTTTTAAAATCAGTTGATAAGAAGCAGATGATCCATACCATGCAGTCCAGTAAAGAAAAACAAGAAACAAAAAAAGACCCAGCCCCCCAACCCACAGCAACAACAACAAAAACCAAAACCACAACAAAACCCTTGCTCTATTTCTATACTATCCAGTCAAATCTACAGTCCTTAACCTACAGCAGCTGGATTACATAAAGTCTGACTGAAGTTGACAGAGATCTCCGTTTACCACTCACTACCTGTAAACATGCAAGAAAGTCACTGAATGTCATTATATGTTATTTTCTATTACTACAAAATGGGGGAAATAATACCACTCACCATGGAGGGTTGTAGGAATTAAATAATGTATAAAAAGCACTTAATCCAGAGACTGGACCAGAATAAATGCTCAATAAAAGTGAGCAATATTTGTTATTTCATTTTTACTATCCTTGTGGCCAAAGTCATAGTATGAACTAGTAAGAGAGTGTCAGCAATCACTGGCGCACACCTCCACCCTTGAAGGTACCTCTTCTCTCCTTTTCAAAGGGATTTAAGGGTTTAGGCAGCTGTGAGCAGAGGAGCAAGCAGCACTTGTACTAGGAATGCACATAAAAAGACCCAGTGTTAGCCAGGCATGGTGGCGTACACCTGTAATCCCAGCGATTTGGGAGGCTGAGGCAGGAGGATTACAAATTCTAGGCAAGTCTGGGAAACTTAGCCAGAGCCTGTCTCAAAATGAAAAATAAAAAGGGCAGGGAAAGTAGCTCTGTAGCAGAGTAAACCTGGGTTCAATTCCTGGTACCCCCTACCCTCAAAAAGATCATGTTAAATTTGAGTAAACACAATTTTCCTGAAAACAAATAAGTCTACTGTATGTATGTATTATGTTACTCTTGAAAAGCAAGTGGGCTACAGACCAAGAGGGGTCTGAGCATCTCCCCAGTTCCATTATTTACTAGTTAGTTCACCTTGGGGAAATTACTCACCATGAGCTTTAGTTTTCTCATCTGTAAAATACAGATAATATCAGAACCTGAATGTGATGGAGTGAGTGGACCACAGTACAGCAGTTAAGAAAGTGGCTTACAGGGTCAGACTATCAGGGTTCAAGCCTGGCTCTGCCAATTTATTCTAGTTGCCCTGGAGGAAGTTACTAGCTCCATTTCCTCTTCTAAAAAAATGGGGATAGTGAACCTCCACCAAGTCATGGTGATCATTAAATACCTGAGACTATAGAGAGGTCTTATGACTAAATTCATTTTGCTTTTTGTGAAAGTGAAAAAAGATAATGTACATATCTTGTGTGTGATTCAGTGCATGAGGTAGTAGCCATTATTTTTACTGTAAAGAAATGAGAGAAAAACAAGTGAGCCAAAAGGGCTAAAAAATTTAAATAATAATAACCCATAATTTCAAAGTGGAAACTTTTAGAATTAAGTAGAAGCCTATAAAAATGACCAAAATGGTAGTTGGAGAGAGATTTTATTTCCAAGAAAATGATGGAAGTTTCCCCAATTATCTTTTTAAAAGGAGACTGGAACAGGACGCTGATGCATTCCAAAGGTAGGAGATGACTTCAGGTTTTTTTCTTTTCTGACTCATTAACAGTTAAGTTATTCAACAGAGGAACTAGAAACCTATAGAAAGCAAAACCATTACACCAGGTGAGGCAAATTCCTATTAGAGAAGGAGGCGTTTCAAGCTTAAAAAACTTTCAGCCAAACCCAAGAGAATAAAGGGAGTGAATTTGTTAAAGCCAGCAAAGCCAGTGGTGGAGGTTGTAAAACTGAACTCCCCCTCTAAAACCTAGGCTCAGGTTCCCTTCACGACTCTCCCTGAGGCCCTCAGCGATCCTATGAAAACGACTCTAGCTGGAATAAAACAAACTGAGCTTCAAACTCATTTTTTTCTTTATGCCTAGTAGCTTTGTAGGTAGTAAGATGTGGCACTTAGACAGCATAGTTCATTTAAAAGTGTGGCTTTGGGTTTTTAGCTCCAAAAAAATCTTCAATCTTCTTTAGCATATGTAAATTCTAGAATAAAAAAGAAAATGGAATAGACTTACCCCAACGACTTTTTTATTTTTAAATAGTGTTACTGTGTTTATACGTGTAAAAAACAATAATCATCTTGTAGGAGTATAAAATCAACTTAGCAATGTTTCTTCTCATTGGTTTTCTTATTCCCACCTTTAAAATTGAAAATCTTTCACAACATACCCAAGTACTACATATACATAATTCATTTTTTTTTCTTATAAGGTAACACAAAGATCACTGTTCTAGTGTTTTGTCAAGATTCAGGAGACACAAGAGCTCAGGACCAAAAAGCTTTTCATGGTTTAACACAGAATTCTGAAATATAGCAAGTGAATATTTGAAAGCTCTCATTCATTCTAAATTATTTTTTAAAATATTTATTTTTTAGTTATAGGTGGACACATCTTTATTTTATTTTCATGTGGTGCTGAGGATCGAACCCAGTACCTCTCACATGCTAGGCGAGTGCTTTACTTCTGAGTCACAATCCCAGCAGCTCATTCTAAATATTTTAAAAATAAGAAATAAAGGTAACATCAAGGAACAGCTTTTAAAAGCCATCCCCCTAGACTCCTTCTGGAATGATCATTATTTCTGAACAGCATTTTCTTTATGTACTAATTTGTTGCTTAGCATTAGCAATAACCTTAATCCTAACCCCAGTGTACATAAACCTTCTATTATTCTAAGGACCCAGAGAAGTAAAAGAATTACACCTTTCACTATTTAATCACCAAATTTGATTTTCTTTACAAATAGCCTGGGGTTAGGTCTGTAATATTTCTCATCTCTTAATTCTACTTTGAAGGTAAGCAAACATTTACCACTCTACTCAGTCTGCTGAATACAATTCATATTCTTTTCTGAGATTGGGCATAAAGCCCTATTGATTATGTTCAAGTGGCCACTTACAAGGTTGCCTTAAGCAATTGCTTGCTGAATTCATTGAATAAGATTTTCTAGCCTCATTTCTAGGTAGAGGAAAAAGCTACAGATCTCACCCTAACCCCCATCCCTTGCTTAAAAGGTTTCAATGTCTTTGCAGGTTTCAGGAGGAAGAAAGAACACTTGTGAGACCAGCAAGAGCCTGGGAAACCTGGATCCTTCCTTTTGTGGAGTTCATCACAGGAATGCTTGACTTTTTGGTCTCTGTTTTCTTTTTGGTACTGGGGATTTAATCCAGGGGTGCTTTACCACGGAGCTACATCCCTAGCTTACTTTTAAATTTTGATACAGGATCTCATTAAGTTGCTTAGGGCTTCGCTAAATTGCTAAGGCTGGCCTCGGACTTTCGATCCTTCTGCCTCAGTTTCCTAAGCCACAGGGATTACAGGCGTGTCCCACCATGCCCAACACTTTTTGGTCTAATAGCAATGATCCCTATAGCCACCACAACAATTAACAGGGTCCAACCAATGAACTGGTTCATTTAATCTTCACAACCATCTTCTAAGAGAGGTACTATTATTATCCTTATTGTACAGTACAGGTTCCAAGACCTGCCTAAGATCATCCAGCTCATGAGTGTCCAGTGCCACAGCCAGGATTCAAACACAGGCCATCTGGTTGTAGGACTGTGCTCTTACATCTTGGTCAGGACCAATTCAAAAAATAGACTAAATCTTTGACGTACTTTTCCTTCCTACATTTTATTATTTCCTTTCCTTCATTTTATTGGTGCATTATAATTATACAGAGCAGTAGGATTTGTTGTTTCATATTCACACATGTACATAACATAATTTGTTCAGTTTCATTCCCCAGTATCTCCCCTTTTAATCCTTGACTTCTTAATTTTCTAATACATAGAACTGTATTATAAGCTTTGAAGGAGAATTAAAAGGAATAATGCAGAAGTTTGGGGTTGCAAACTTGAATGTACTTCACAAATGTCTTTGTTTTATTCAACAAATATTCCCGAGTATCGGTGTTGTACCAGACACCCAGGTTAGAATGAGACACTGCACTGCTTTCAGAGAGCTTTCAATCTGCTGACCAAGAAACAGACTATTAAATTTTTCCAGAGTGATTTCTGGGTGCTACTCAGTGACAGGAAGATGCACAGAGCTAACCCTTGGGAAGGGGTTGAATGTTTTTTAGGTCAAGTCAGTTTATATGTATCAACCTTGCAGGGACTGGCCTGGGAACAGAGGTTCAGTGGTGCATGCCTGTAATCCCAGAGGCTCAGGAGGCTGAGGCAGGAGTTCAAAGTCAGCCTCAGCAAGGGTGAGGCACTAAACAACTCACTGAGACCCTATCTCTAAATAAAATACAAAATATGGCTGAGGATGTGGCTCAGTGATCAATTGCCCCCAGTACCACTCAAAAAAAAAAAAAAAAAAAAAAAAGTCTGTTAAATGGATGAAAGAAGGGCAAGTAATTCAGTTCTTTTCCATGTACTAAAGCAGCAGATCATCTTGAGTCTCTATCCTCTCTTCCCAATATATGTTTCCCTTAAAATGGGAAGATCAATAATTAAAAGAGCAAATAGAATTTCAGATCTTATATCCCCCATTCATGGGCCAACTTCTCTTTTCTGCAAAAACTCTATTTTTAGATGCCCATTTAAAGGTTGCATTGAGTCAGAAGAACTGGATCTCCTCCTTATGTTTTTATGTCATGCACAATTCAGGAAACTTTTGAGTTACTACAATTCCAAGGTTTCTGTGGGAGTCACCTTGTTTTTACAAAATAGGCAAATCAAAATTTTAGGCTTCATGACTGTTTTATGTAACCATGTAAAGTTTTTCAATATATACATATAAAAGTTCTTCCAACACAAGCTAAGCTACTCATTCCAAAACATCCCATTTTTTTTCAATCAAAAAGTGAACAGCTTTGACATTTTAAAACAAGAAGCTGTCACTTTCAGAATTTGATTAAACTATTCTAATAGCAGGCTGGAGTCATTAAAATTGTCTTTTCAAGAGACACTTCACATGCTTAGAAATTGGCATATTGGAGAGATGACAGTCTTTAAATCAGGCTTACAAGTCAGATAATGTCTCAAAGACTGGATAAAAGCATTACATACAAACTACCTATTAGAAATGTGTTTCAGTATTATTTAAGCATACATACAGCCTGTGCCTCTTCATAATCAAATAATGCTAACTTGCATAAATAAAATGTAATAGTTACACCTTAGATTAATACATACCTCAGCTTTGGTGAGAAATGTCAAAAGAAATTCTGTGAAATATCTATGTTACCTTAATTCAAAAGCAATATGCAAAAGGCATTTCATAATTATTCTCTTTGTCCATTATTACCATTAAGGGGGAAAAAGGGAGGGAACAGCCAATAATTTGTTAATGGTTTAGTAGAGAAATGCCAGGTTAATTAAAACAAAACAAAACAAAAAAAGGCATAATGTTTCCTAAGATTTACTACCATTTTATTGAAGGGCAAACTTTCTTTAAAATTCCAGATGTGAAACTGCCTTAGGAAAATTCCGATGCTGTTGTGGAAAATGCAGTGAAGGTCTCCAACAGGACGCTGCTTGTCTGGGTCCCTGGCTGCTTTACCCTAGCCCAGCAGATGCCAGCCATGAGTGGGCGCTGGACCACAGGCTCACTGGGACGAGTCTGCCGTTGCCTGTGGGTTACTAAACTACAAAGCAACACTGTTTTAAAAGTCTTCTTACAGAAAGTAATAAAGTGCTCTTTCTTGGCTTTTATGGCCTTATTTTCTTTTAAAGAACTTCATTCTCCTGTAAAGGAGTTAGAGCTGAAATATATGGTTGATAACAGTATAAATTTCAGCCAACGGGTGCTACACTGAGAAAGCAAAAGGCATTGTTGAAAGGGCAAGTATATTGATATTAGTTAATTTTCCTTACTCAGTCAAACAGGCAAGGGATTAAAAAAAAAAAAAAAAAGAACAAAAACTCCTGACATTTGACCAGATGTACCAGACTGCATGATTGATTATATACATTTTTCATTTGCAAGGAGTTTTAACTTTTAGGGTGCAGTTTGGAGTATAAATTTCTGTAGAAAATTAAGAAGCTGGGAGCACTGAAGAGTCTGAAAAAAGGAGCATTACTATGTTCCAGAAAGAAAATCAAAGGACATTGAGCTCAGGCCTTTGTGAAGGGCTAGACATGCATCAAAATTCCCAGAAAGCCACACTTTTCTTCCTTGATCGCTGCCATCATATCTTTCAACCTGTTTCCTGGTGGCTTTTTGAATAAAAACACTAAATATGTAATGATGTAACTCTATAATGATATAAACCATTGGAGCTGTCAGAGAAATTTTGAATTTGGGAAGTATTTTGATGTAAAGATGCTTAATGATATCATCCTAGTTACCATTAACCAAAAGAAAACCCACTCAAAAATTTCCATGCTAAGGGAAACCCCTTGGTTACTCCGTCATTAAATATAGGCAACTGACCTATCTCTTGTCTCTAGTACTAAGTCTACCTGATTGGATCGAAAAGCATATCTTTATCAAGTTCCTATGGGAGACTAGGGACAGAAAATTCTAGGTGTGAAGTATACAGCCTGTGCTGAAGGGTTTTATGCAAAACACAAATCCAGGCAAATAAAACACTTCTATCCATGATCTCTAAGCATTTCACAAAAGGATGTTCTAAGCAATAGTTCTCAATACAATGGAAATGAAAGAAACAGAGACCAGTTCTTCAAACTTAGTGTAAAGAATTCAAGTTTTAGATACCACAGATAAATGGGAAATCTCCTGTCAGCTTTTAGGTGTTTGTAATCTTTTAAGTCTGTATTCAAACTTCTACTATTTCTATCACTTGGGACCATTTGGAACTATTTGTTGGATGGAGTGGAAACATGGTCAGAGAGAAAGGGAGAGAGACAAAAAAGATGATCCAATTTCCCATCAAAGACTAGTAGTTACTATTTCCATATTTTATTCTGGATTAGATTGTTATTTAGTTACTTCTGTGCATTTTCATGGCTGATGTCAGTATTCTTAAATCTGGGCAGTTATCTCACAAAGGGCCACCATTATTCATAAGGAAGGGCAGGTAAGTACGTATGTGTGTCTGGTTCTGGAAAAAATTCCCTTCAATCTTAGCAGGTCAAAAGCCCCACCTCCATGCAAAAAAAACACATGTTCTATTTGGAGTTCTGATAACCAGTAATAATATTGCTCACCAAGTTAGCAATATAAAATAACCTTGGTTAGCAATATAAAAAATATTAATAGAATTCTGTCCCCCCAAAGAACAGAAAGATCCTACAGGATTTGTGATGCTATAAATCTCTAGAGACAGGTTATATCCTTCCCACTTCCCTGAGGCATTTGTCACATTGCCAGACAAGATTAGAAGGAGATAAGCCTCAGAAACTTTTTGAAGCTATTAGAAAGATGATGTTAGGGAAGGGGCTCAGAGGTTTGGCTTTATCAAACCAACATCCTTCAAATGCTAACCACTAATAATCAACTGTCATAGGCTAGAGCAGGAGGGTGGAAATGGAGCCACAGGGGGGTGCATATTCAGAAATAACCTTTAGTCTGTTTTCCTTTCCTTCTGTGTGTTGTGAGGGAAAGATCTGTTTCTGAAAACACAATAGAAAAGCTGTGAGTAATCCTTTTAAGAAAGGACCTTTCCAGCCGCTCCCAGTCACTTGTCTGACCTTTGTTCTTCGACTGAGCTTTCCCATTACTCCACCCAAAGTTTTCTCCTGAATACTGGCTTTTTTTTTTCCCCCTCTACTCCATTAAACTTATGAATTTGCAGCTGTCATAGAAAAGCTAACTGATGGCACTTACGGTCTGTGCACGTGTTTTCAAGTGTGTCATTTACTGCGGGTAAATTATTCTGTCCAAGAATTAATAAATTAATTTGGTTAAAATTTAAAGGCCACACTTTCAGAAGGTCTCAGATAGTTTTCAATTGCAGGCTAATGCGCATTGTTGCAAATCCTCCCTAGAAACTTTATCAGAATGTAAAGTGAAATTTATCTTAAGTCTGTTTTTAATGATAAGGACTCATTGTTTATGTATAATAACCATAAAATGCTGATGTATAGTATTGATGAAAAGTTGTATCCAAGAATGGCCAAGTTATTGGTTAATAATAATGTATTTCCAAATTTAAAACCACACTGGGAGGAGTGGGGATGTAGCTCCTAGTTGAGCCTTGCCTAATGTGTGTGAGGCCCTAGTTTTCAGACCACAAAAAAGAAACATAACCACACTGGGACTTGATAGTCACTCAACTATCACTTTATAGTTACTCTAAGAAAAATAGTTGGAAATGGATTGTGCTACTAATTTTCAAATCAATCAAAGGCTAATATGTCTTTTTTTGTATTAGAAAAAAATAAAGTATATATGCTAACACGGTAATATCAACAAAGGGAAAAATTAAGATGGTGAGGGAAAACTCATTAGAGATTATGTGAAAAGACAGTAAAATTCAATTTGAGAAGGTAAAGTTAGTAACATTTTTTAAAAAGCAGACTCAATAATATATTATCTGCATATTAGAACTACACAAAGATTTCACAAAAAGTTTCAAATGTACTTGAAATCAGCTGAATATTTTTCATTTTTTTTTTTTTTTTTAGTTTTCGGCAGACACAACATCTTTGTTTGTATGTGGTGCTGAGGATCGAACCTGGGCTGCACGCATGCCAGGCGATCACGCTACCGCTTGAGCCACATCCCCAGCCCACGAAATCAGCTGATAAAGCAATAACTACAGTGGATTTCTAATAAAGTGCCTCTGGAAGATATTGTAAAAATTAGAAAAAATTAGAGCTAGCAATGACTGTAAGAAAAAAGTAGAAAGCGAAGGTTCAATAATAATTACATGCAGGTAAACACATGAAGATAAAATTTAAATATCACTTCACAATGTAAAGGAGAAATATGAACATTCTCCTCATATGAAGAGTGACTCTGATATCCTAACTTACAGAAAAAAGAGAAAAAAATAATCATATAAGCGTGGAACAAAAAAAGGAGATTACTGCCTCAGAACACTGAATCACCAACAAAGACAGAGCTTGCATTCCAAGTTGTAGCAGATTTAATAGAAATGTTTAAATTGTGATCAGGACCATTTCATGGTTCTGGAAGACAGGGCTAAGTTACTGCCACAAATAGAAATTTACCTGTGGCAAGAAAGTTACAACAAGCAGGATGAATAAGAATATTAGCTTCTTTCTCAAACTACATAAATATTATTGTTTTTTTGGAAGCCCAAGTTTTTTTTTATTTATCTGTAAGACTTAATTATGAACAAAGAAATCCTGATCAATTGTTAGATATTTAAATAAAATAGAAAAAGAAAGAATGTATAATTTATTATGCAAACCAGGAAATTTTTAGACAATAGGTATAATTAATAATTATGATGGACTATGGGCATAATCCAGGATGGTCACTCGAAAATACGGAGTCATTTCTAAAATGAAATATCAACAAAATTTGATTCATTTTACCATCTTTCTCCAACGATGAAAAATTTTTCTTAAGGTCATATTGAAGCCAGATTTAAAGTTAGGTAGTCAGTGTAATTAGGTAAATCGGGTCTAATATTGAGTGAAATCTAAATGGAGGCCATGTTGAGAATGTATTCCCAGAAAAGTTAAGCAACTCTCGGAATGTTAATGAAGTCCAGGAAAAAGCCCAAGGCCAAAGTCCATCCCAAAGAAATGTTAATGAACAGCCCCAGCAGATTTAAAGATAGCCCATCCCAAAAAAATGTTAATGAACAGCAAACTTGAAGATGCTGACTGGGAAGTGCCTAGATTACTTCTTTGGCCCGCCTGTGTCCCAACCCTTCGGGCCTTCCCACCTACATTCCATCATCGAAAACTATAAAAAGGGGAAACAACCGCACTTCCACGGATTCCACCTCTTGGGTCCCCTTCTTCCTCCGGGAGGGAGAAGTCTTTTCTGCTGTCCTTTAATAAACTTCTAATTTCTACTCTGACCTCGCCTCGGCATGCTTCTCTGGTGTTATTCTTCAATATTGGGGAAGCAAGGACTCGTCACCAGTCAACATCGGTAACAATACTACTAAAGTATTCAAAGAAATATTTTGGGGAAATTAAATTGTAGAAGGATTTAGGTGGTGTTTTTTTCTTTTTTTTCTTCTTCTCTCCAGAATTATTTGGATTCCAAAGTCCTAGTGGAATGTAAACAAAAGCAAAAGGACAAGTTTTTGTCATGTATCCAGATGTAGAGCTCAATGCCACTGGTAATAAAGAATGATAATTCAATTATTGCAAAAGGGATTAACTTGCATTTGATTTGCATTTACTTAAATAAGTGGGGGCAAGAACACCAGCACTAGTAAACTGAAAATAAACAAAGAATCCTAAAAAGAGTTAACAGATACACACGTTTAAAAATATTATTTGCAAACATTTGAGCCAGTACAAACAGAAATACAAACAGTATCTTTATTGGGCTTCACTGAAGGTTGCCCGTATCCGCAGCAGTCCCTGCATTAGCACGGTCCCTGCATGCCTGCTGCGATGGAGCTTGGTGGTACTGCCGGGGAGGAAGGAAGGGCCCTGACTTCTTCAGGCTCTAGTCTGCCCACGCCCATGCAGAGAGCTGGGGAGGCAGGGAGAGCAGTAGCTGCAAGCAGGGAAGACAGAAGGAAGTACTTCTCTCTCCCGACAGGGGGGTTGTGGGGAGTGCAGTGGAGAAGGGCCATGGGAAATAACTGAGCAAACCTGGGACTCTCTCTCCATCCTCAATGTGCACACTTTCAAAGCGCACAAAATACTAATGATACAATTTAATGATAAGTTGACATTAAATATTGCAGAATGAAATAAATGATGAGTTCTTTCTGGGACAAGGGAAAGGAAGGCATGAAGGTAGACACAGGGGGAGGTAGTCCAGGTGATCCTGGTACTGTGCAGATATCAAGCAAACTAGAACAGAGTGCACTGGAAAAGAGGACCTAGGTTAGGAGGGAGAAATGGGAAAGGTTGGTCAGCAGGTCCTAAGTTACAGAAAGATGGGAAACATAAGTTCTAGGGTGTTCTGTTGCAGGGGAGGACTACACATTACAGTAATGTACTACATATTTCAAAAGAACAACAGGAAAGGATTTTGAATATTTACACCACAAGAAAAGACAAATGTTTGCAATAGGTATACTTACCATGACTTAAACATTACACAATATATACATTTATCCAAACATCACATGGTGCTGGGTGTGGTGTTCACACCCCTTGTCCCCAGCCACTCTGGAGGCTGAGGCAGGAGGACCACAAGGTCTAGGCCAGTCTGGGCAATTTAGTGAGGCCTGGGCTGGTGATGTAGCTCAGCGGGTAGAGCACTTGCCTAATATGTTTGAGGTCCTTGGTTCTATTTCCAGTACTACAAAAACAAACAAAAACATCAAATGGTACCTCATGAATATATACCATTTTTATGTCAATTAAAAATAAAATCAAATTGAAAAACAAATGCATGAAGAAGAGCTGGATTCTAGTCTAGCTATCATTATTCAGTAACTGTGATCCACAGTGACTCAACCATTTGGAACCTGCTTCTTCAATTATAAAATGAGACAACTGACCAACAGGTTTGCTATCAGGACTACGTCAGAATGTGTGATGAAGATTTTTTCTCAAAGGGCTGGTAGCGTAGCTCAGTGGTAGAGCATTTGCTTTGTATGTGAGAGGCACTGGATTCCATTCTCAGTACTGCAAAAAATTAAAAAGAAAAAAAAATCATTCTTCACCTCTGAAGCCTTAATTAAATGCAATAAAATCAATTTCTGCCACCCCTCTTTCATCAAATGTTTTATGCTACATTGAGCCGGGCCACCAGAGATAAAGAAGTAGTCAGTGACTCTCAATGAGTTGACATAACCATCAAGGTCGGATGTCCCAAACTTGGCTTTTTACTTGAGAAACATTTATTTACTCATCAAGTTAAAAAAAAAAAAAAAAATTGAGCCCTTTTAAATGGTTGGTTCTAAAACAGAAACTCAGACAAGACAATTCAACTCCAGGACCTCGAAGTTCAAAGGGCAGAAGATAAAATAGAAAGAGATAAAGTATAATATGTGTTGCACACTCTAAGTGGAGGTCTGAGGTGGAATGAACTGGAGGAAGTTGCATTCCATTTTTGTCAAAGGGTTAGCTCATCTTTTACTATTCCAATTTCTATATGTAAGGGGTAAAGGGATTATTTTTACTATTTAAAAAATCATTCACAATGGGGGCTGAGGTAGCTCAGTGGTAGAGCCCTTGCCTAGCATACACAGGGCCCCAGGTTGGTTCCCAAGAACTGGGGGAAAAAAAAGAAAAAAAATCACAAAGAACTAAACTGGCTTTGTGGGGGAATTAAAAAAAAAAAAAAAAATGTTCATACCTAAAAAAAAATGTTTAGCAGATTTATCCTTAGCATTCTAATCTAAAGCTTTTTATCCAAGTATAAAAAGACTGTCAATTAAAAAATCTGCTGTGTATTAAAAGTATTCCTTGATGGATACAGCCAATTATTGAACTAATATTTACTGAATACACATTCTGTGCCAGGCATTCTGTTAAGGGCAGGATACACTCTTTAATAATCTCTAATGTCTCCCAAAAGTCTACACTGACTCCTTCTAAATGAAACTGCACCTCACGAACTTTCTGTATAAAAGCTACAAGGGCACAGTCTGGTATAGAAATTTATAGACTTGCCTGATTGTTTCTGGGATATTTCCTAACAAAATGAATGAAACTTTTGGTGTGTTGTTATCAATCTTTATAAATACTTCAATTGTTCTTTTTTCAACTTGTAGTCTTCTCAATCTACAGAAGAGGAGCACTCTTTCCTATAGAGTACGAGCACTCTTTCCAAAATGACATAAATGTCCAAGACAGAAGGTTAAGAAATACAAAAAATTCAGGGCTGGGGATGTGGCTCAAGGTGGAATGCTTAACTAGCATGTACAAGGCCTGGGGTTCAATTCCCATACTGCAAAAATGGAATATAAGGATTATCATCTTTAGGTAAGATATGCATTCCTCTTTAAACACAAACAGACCCACAAAGAAATATAAGAGAAACATTATCACCCTTGTAAACATTCACCTCCCACTTTATAACCTGATATTTAAAATTTCTGATAATGTGTGACTTGTACATCTTCAGTGTTTAATAAATGTTCATTGTGAATGGAATCTAGTCTAATAAGCACTCACCTGGAGATGAAACTAAAAAAAAATAAATTAAACATGGAGATTGTCCTTGAGATCTGTAGAGAATTTGCTATACAAATAGCATCATTTTCACTAGTCTTTAAGAAATAGGGAAAAAAAAAATTTTTTTTTGATACCAGGGATTAAACCCAGGGGCACTCAGCCACTGAGCCACATTCCCAGCAAACCCACCCCCTCCCTTTTATTTTGAGCCTGAGTCTTACCAAGTTTCTTAGGGCCTCACTAAATTGCTGAGGCTGGGTTTGACCATCCTCCTGTCCCAGCCTCCCGATCTGCTGGGATTACAGGTGTCTGCCACTATGTATGCCCAGCTGAAAAATTTTTTTGCATTATTTTCAATAACAAAAATCCCACCATGTGAACATGAGGCAACACGAGAAAGCACACAAGGTAAGGCAGCAAATATAGTTGGTGGAAAAAGAGCTGCTAGTGAGCAGCATTTTCAAGAAACTCATCTTAGACCAGGAAGGCAATGTGATACTATTGTGTACATTTAAAAAAAAATACCCCCCCCCCCCCCCCGTACAGGCGATTAAATCTAGGGTACTGAACCACTGAGCTGTATTTCCAGCCCTTTTTATTTTTTTATTTTGACAAAGAGTCTCACTAAGTTTTAAATCCGGCCTTGAATTTATGATCCTCCTGCCTCAGCCTCCTGGGTTGCTGGGATTACAGGCATGTGTGACCACACTTGGCTAAAAAGTGTATTATAATGCAGAAGAAAGGTAATTTATGAAGTAAAATAATAAGCAGGAAGAAAAAAAAATCCATAACCCTCTCTGTCAGAGCCCAACATAAAACCCAAGAATGATCGCTCCTTACGTAGTACTTTATAAACTTTCTCTTCCACATAAATATATCCTGAATATCTTTTTATATCAGTTTACTTCTGAATCTTTATTTTTAAGAGCTGCATATTTTTCATTCTATTTATATACCATATTCCCCCCTAGTTTTTAAAGTCCAAAAAAGCTCTTTAACAGCATCTTGAAATGTAAAATTAAATAAATAGACATTAAAGTGAGTCATTTCAGCAATGAGCCTAACATAAACGGATATGGAATCATTTTTAATTGAAAATACAAAATTCTATAATGTGCCATTAAATTTCATAATGCCCTTAGAGTTGGAATTTTTATGCAGTAGAGTTCAAGCTCAAGTTCATTTGGAATAGAAGTGAAGTGACTAGTTTTAGGTACTGACTATGAAGAGAGGAAAGGTCATTTCAAGTTTGTTTAAGACTGCCATCTAGTGCCTCCTTTCCTCTTGCTGGTTGTGGGAGGATTTCTTTGAGAGTCAGTTTAAGGATATCTATTGGTAACTATCTGGACTCATTAACTTAGGTTTTCAGATTGTATGTCATTCTTAGGGTACCATCTGTGCCAATTAAGGAAACTGACTGTCCTGTTCAGTGGTCTTGGAGAAAAAAATGAGGCACAGATGTAAGGTAAAAAGCAGTCATTCATCATCCTTTAACTGTCCTATGCAATTAGACATAACCCTCCAAACAAGACAAATTATAACCCCTTTGTAGTGACATAATCTCTGGAACAAAGGGATCAATAATGGGAACATATCACTCCAGCCAAGCTACATGTTAAAGATGAGCAGTGTGGCATTTGGAAATTCTGCTTGGAGTGGTATAGCTGAAAGATTCTGTCATCAACTAAAGAGCACAGATTCTGAAATGAGAGCCCCGAAGAGGATAGCTGCTATTGACTAGATAGTTGCTGTGTGACCCAAGGCATTCCTTTGTGAATCAACATGGAATCAATGTCCCAGCATGGTGTGAGGTGGCACTGTGCTAATGGACAAGTACACTTGCAAAGGAGTCAGGCAAAACAGACCTCAACCTCATAAGCTCATTAGCCAATCCAAATTGGAACAGTGCCAAGACACCTGGGTGGCTATGTCCACCTACCTGAATTACTCTGGACATTTCAATTAGATACAGTTCCCTTTCTGGAGCCATAAATTACTTAAGTTTTACTATGCACCGTTAAACAATTGTCATACTCCACGCTTAAGTGGCTGCCTTCCAAATGGGGTATAAAGTGATTCTGTGATAAAATTCACAGGAGTCCTGAAGTATGAAAGACGTGGTATCAGTTTTAGATAAAATTCCATGGGCAGCTCAACAGATCAAGACATTTATTTCATTTCAACAGGTCACAGAATTATGATTAGGCAATTCTGCATAGTATTAATATTTCTTTCTAAAAAACACCTAGTTGATTCATAAGTAGAATAAATCTTTTCAGAAAGTTCTTTCATGTTTATTTCAGTGGATTTCCAAATCCAAATGTACATCTTTAAAGTAAAATGTTCCACATTCAGTACATTCTTGAAAATTATACCTTTAACATATAATCAAAATAAAGAATAAAATATTTTGCCTTATTTTAAAGCAATTATTTTGTATATTTGGGAAATTAGTTTCATAAGATTTACAAATGCTAATGTAGCAGCTTAATTTAATATACAATGGTTTGTGTGAATTTAACTTTGATCCCAAAGGTTGTCTTAGCAAATGCAAAACATGTAATTTCCTAGGCTTGATCACACAAATCCCTTCAAATTGTCTGACAGATTTCATTTTCATTTGGTCACTGAAAAAGTAAAAGGTAGCCTAGTTTTTTTTTTTTTTTTTCCTTGCAATATTCTGTTAGTGTTATTGAGAAAAGATGTAAATGCTTTGGGCTTCTCCATTGTACAAATTTGGTATGAGTTTCAGAGTAAAAATAAAAAACAGCGAACTCCTTGAAACCAGACTACAGAAGGGTGAACTGTCAGGCACAAGTCCAGGCTGCACCTACAGCTGGTAGGGCTACAGGGATGAGCTTGCAACCAGTCCTGGGGCTGGCCTTCTCGGAAGAAGTAGATGAACTCACTCATTCCAGACCTTGGGTTTGAAAATACGCAGGGACTCTGGTGGCTTTCAGACTTACCTCCTGGAATTGGAGCTTGCATTTGCTTTTATGGTCCCAGACTATGAACCTTCACCAGGAACTTAGGTGTCCTAGGTCCCCAGGTACTAATGGTGACACACAGCCCAGTGAAGTCATTGGCCATCACTGAGCATCAAAGAATACATGTGCTAACTGAGGTCCATTATCTTTCCTCCCCATTTCAGGCAACCTGTATGAGTACATTCCTGGCCCTGCCCCCCCCCCACCCCCACACAGTGAAGTCCTGAAGGAAGAAGATATGGGTTTTATCTTTGATCTCTCTTTCTCCTTCCACCCACTTTCATGGAACACAAAGGACTATGTGTATACTATATTTCTTTAAGAACTATTTGTTGAATGAATGAAAGAATAAAGAGATATTTTTTTCAAATGTATTTTTAGTTGTTGATAGACCTTTATTTTATGTATTTATTTATACGTGGTGCGATAATCGAACCCAGTGCCTCACACATGCTAGGCTAACATGCCAGCCCCTAAAGAGATAAATTTTAAGTGTAAATAGTTTGGGCAGATTTCATATAACAATTAAACTTGAAAGATACATAAATATTTGAAAAGTTAAAAAAAAATTTTCTATATCCCAGATGATCTTCACCCATGACTTTGGAAAATTTAAACATAGAAATGTTGTTTAAAATATTTCTCTAATATTTGTTTTTTCTTATTTTAAAAGTAACGTGTTTATAGCACAAAGGCACAAGGGATAAAATTATACCCATCTTAATATAGCCACAAAGAAAGAAACCATTACCAATATTCTGCAAGTACAAAATCTTACACAGAATGAGCAGGCCACCCATCCAGAACATCAGTGTCTTGTATATTTTTTTTACAATGTTTTTTTAAAGTTATTAATCCAAGGAGCTCCTTGGGTATTGAAGTATTATTTCCCCCTAGACAAAAAGTAGCTTCTGATTGCTAATCAGATTGTACTAATCACTTACACTGAGACATTTAATGGCTAACTAAATATACTCTAGAATACTTGGCTTAAGAAATGAGACCAATATCCAAAGGTTTCTTTAAAATATTGCAGCAAAATATCAGAATTACTTCATTGGGTACTGTCATCAAGCCAGGACCACTAAAAGATGTACTTACCATCTCTACCAAAAAAACAGGATAAGTCTGTGGGAGACAGTTGTCCCCTGGGTCATATCAGATCAAACTCTTGCAGCTCCTATTCACTTTTCTCATTATTGACTCTATATGGTCAATCTACAATGCTGATTAGTTCTTTTTCTGATAGAAATTAAGTTGTTGTTTTCTACAAATAGGTGACTTAACGAATATTGTCTCAAAGATTGTCAGGCTACCAGAAGCTGAAGCAGGAGGATCTCAAGTTCAAAGCCAGCCTCAGCAAGATAGCAAGGCCATAAGCAACTTAGTGAGACCATATTTCCAAATAAAAATAAAAAGGGCTGGGGATGTGGCTCAGTGGTTAAGTGATTCAGGGTTTAATTCCTGGTACCAAAAAAAAAAAAAAAAAGGACTGAAAAGTTAAAGGATTTTATCCTCACAGAAAACATAAGGGCAAGGTAAAAGCAGTAATTCTTTAAAAATCATCATGTGCAGCAAGGGAGGCATTATCATGAAGATTCTCTGACATAGCCAAGGAAAAGATAATATTCCCTGAATGTAGAACAGAGAAGAGAAATGTGTTATTATTTCTTTCTCAGCATCTGTATAGATTTGTTTTCAAACTGTTCAAGGAACCAGGAACCTTACCCTGGCTAGAAAAAGACTAGGGACTTGAAAGTGTGGGAGGGCTAAGGCCGTGAGGTCAGAGTTGCCTGGTAACATAGGATTTCCAATTCAATTTGAATTCCAGAGAGACAACCAATAATTTTTTTAGGGATATGCAATATTTAAGACACTGGTACTAAAAAGTATTTATTGTTCATGTGAAATTCAAATTTAACTGGGCATCTTGTGGGTGTATGTTTTCCTGGATAAATATGGCAGTCCTGTAACAGACTCCTTTTCTGCCCCCCAAGAAAAGCAGCCCTGCTTTATTTGCTAGGGTTCCAGATTATCTCGTGTTTGAGAAAAGTGTACAGCCAGCTCCAAAAAAAGTTTCAAAACAGTTTTGCTAGAAGAATCTGGGCAATACCTCTGAACCCCACTATCTGTGGACTTTCCATCAATAAAGCAAAGTGCATCTGGCTGTTGTGAAAATTAATTGAAGCTTGTAAAGCTCTTTGAAATTGGCATGTTCAGCCACATAGGCTACAAAATATTTATCACATGCCTGAAAACATACTGATTTCTGAGTGAAGAATTAGATGGCAGAAATTCTAAGAAATTGGACCACACTGAAGAACCATATATTAAAAGACAGCAGAACCTTCCAACCTAAGAGGTGATTTTACCTTTAAAAACAAATGAAAACGATTTCCTTTTTTCAATATTGTCCTTTATGTTGTTAGAGATTTTTGGGGGGGGGGGCGGGGCGGCTAAATCATAGTTTTTTTGTTTTGTTTTGAAACAGGAGTTCAAGAAATATTCAGGAAGTGAAGAAAAGAGTTCAATTCCTATGAGAAGTTGAACTATTACCTGCTACTTCTGCTTAGTAAGGTTTTTTTTTAAGATTTAAAAGAAAAAGGTTTTATGAAAGCAAAGCAGAGATACTAACACAATAAAACACATCTGGAAGCCACTTGGCGACATTCAGGCTTCTCTTTTTCCAACAATTAGCTTTCAGAGAAAGTTCTTCAGTACTAAAGCAAAAGTCATAAAAGTCTAACATTCATTATATAGTGTTGACTAAACACTTGGGGCAGAAATTCAAGCCTGGCAGTGAAACCGAAGAGTAAATAAGTTTGGATTGTACCAACATAACAATGAAAAGACACAAGTGTCAAGACCTGGTAGGTGGGCCAGGTAAATGCAACCTGAGGGAGGAAGTCAGAGCTCTGATCCAAGCTTAAAGTCATCCACAGAGAAGAAAGACAGGATCACAATGAAATTGTCCAAATTCCTTTCTGATTTCAGATTGAGACTGAGGTTTTAGAAAGTGGGCATCAGGTACCAGCAGAATTAATCTTTTAGCCAAATAAAGAAACTTGCAGTTCACTGAACATCCTTGCCTCATGATTCCTGTACACTTTGCCTCCTGCCTAGAACGACTCATTCTCCAGTTTCAATGGTGTCATCAGCTCCTAGTCATCCCAGCTCAATCTTGTCCTCCTCCCTGAAGCCTTCTGTGACAATTACACAGGATAAACGACTTTTGTCTTTTACTACTATATTTAGTACATTATTCTATTCCTGCCCTGACCATATACATTTTCTGTAAATGCTTACCTGCCTTCATTCTTTACCAAACAATGAGCTCTTTAAAGACAGAACCACTCTTGTTTAATGTTGAATGTTTGTATTCCCAGAGTCTAACACCATGCCTGGCACACCACAGGCCCTCCGTAAAGGCATCCTGCAAGGAAAATCATGCCCCACCCACTGAGTTGAAATAAAAATGGGGAAGTTTTGACATTGAATGGCTAGCATGCATTTGTGAGTGTAATTTAACTTTTTCAGAGAACAGAAAAGAAAGCAGGGAATATGCAAAACAGCATCACTTTGAAGTGAATAAATAGTCAGGAAAAGAGGAAAAAAATGAAAGGTTTTGTACATCCATTTAAGAAGCTAAGACAAGAGAAACCACTGTGCACCATTCTTAAAGCATCTCTGCAGTAGTGTGCCAATTACACCCTGAAGGGCTGGCCTCCAGACCAAGGGCACACACCACTCCATTTCTATGCCAGCCTCTAACAGTCTGCTGAGAAGGCCGCAAAGGTGTCATTAAGAAATGCAAGGTCTTCCTGCAGTACTTTCACACAGTCATTACCATCTGATGGTGTTTGATCTTTGAGTCACAGATGAAGTGACCCAGATTCAAACTGGTGATTATAAATGTCACATTTATACAGTCCTTGTGATTGGCGCAGCACCTCACAGTCACTTATGAATCTGCTGGGAGATACACCATAGCTCATTTCGTTGCTGTGCTTATTTGAACAGTTCACAAACTTGATCGCCTTAGACATAATACAGAAGGTATAAGGCTTCCTGGTGGGACTCATTGTTACATTGGGCTTGGCCTAATTAGAATGTGAATAAGATCTGAGGTCCTGAGTATTTGTTGAAAAGTTAGTGATTTAATTAATCATAATACCCTAAAAAGAACACCCAGGCCAGTGGGTATGTGACATATGCCAATGTGTATTAGCTTAGTACAGTGTTTCACTACTTACTGCATATTTACCAGCTTTTATCTGGGGGTTGTGGGAGATAAGAATGTTATTAGAGTTTTTAAAAATATTAGGAATGCAACTAAAACAAGTTATCTTTATTTTGTAGTTAAATACTCTCTTAACCTTCCCAAATTAATTCACATCTGGTCAATGAATACACATGCACACACACATTTTTTTCTTTTTTGCAGTACGGGGATTGAACCCAGGCCTCATGCATGCCAGGCAGGTGCTCTACCCCTGGAGTACATCTCCAGTCCTTTTTAATAGTATTTGAAAGTAGGGTCTAAGTTGCTCAGGCTGACCTCCAGTTTGTACTCTTCCTGCCTCAGCCTCCTGAGTAGGATATGCACATTATAAACATAGTTTTTATTACTATATAATTACACAAGTAAGTAAACATACTACTGTGAGTTCTACTTTAAAATCTTCCACATTTCCCATGCATAAACACACATTTGTAATTTTTATGATGAACATAAGTAGGCCATTGTAACAACATCAGATTATTTGCTCTTTAATATCATAATTTTTTAGCTATTGTATCAACTGTTAAACCAGACTTTGAGTCATGGCAAGACTCTTAAGTCTTTAAAGCTATTGCTGAATATTGAATTGGTCACACTGAATAATAAGATTAAAGCTCTAAGTTGAACCTAGCAAATAAGACTACCTTAGATTGTTGAATAATTCAAGTCAATGATTCAAGCAGTGACAATGATGATGATGAATATAAAAATAATAATAGCAGCTAAAATCAGTTATTTATTATCTAGTCTCCTGAAATTATGCTCTCCAAATCTAGTATTTTAGAATCAAATAAATTCTGAGTGTAAGAAATCTCCAGGAAGGTAGACCAGTAGAGGAGAGGAAGAGGAATAGGAGGAGGGAAAAATGATGGGAACAGGGTGAAGGGTGGTACTGGGGACTGAAATAGAGTAAATTAAACTCCATGCATGTATGATTATGTCAAAGTGAATCTAACTATAAGACACCAATTAAAAAAAGAAGAAATCCCCAGGCCCTTCATTTTTAACTGAAGAAACTGAGGCACAGTACAGGTAATTGGTCCGGAAAATTAATCTAATCATGCCAAGTCACGTCAAAATTATTAGCAGGATACAATAGTTATCTAATTTAATATAGCACACAGGGAAGCACAGTAATATTTATGAAATAGAACATGAATCAAAACAAATTTTAGTAAGCTTACTTTCCCTTTCTGCTATTCTTTCTTTATTTTTAAAACTTCAACTGCAAGCATGCATTTATTTAGGAATTGCCAAGCCAAAGTTCCTTGTAAATTGGGATAATCTTGGTTAGGCCCCCCACAAAGATGCAGTAAAGATAAATGAGGTGATTCTGAAAGTGCTTTGTGTAAATGAGATGAATCCAAATGCTTTGTGTATTTTGGAGGTATAAGTCTTATAGTCAAGAACCCCCAAGTTAAAACATGGTAATTTCTGGACAAATAAATCGGCTTGGCTTCTTAATAGGAAAGCTGATCTACTGCCAATTAAGTCCTGGAACCTGAGACATTAAAATAATTTCAAGCAAGTAGGTTTCCTGGTAAGCTGGTTGAAATCACTCAGAGGATTAGCTTTTCAAACTTGGAATTTAGATCAGGGGCTTTCTTGAGGGAGTTGACATTCTCTTGTAGTGTTTTAACAAATAAGGCAGCACCACAAATCTGTCTGAAGATACTACCTCTTTTTTCTTAAGGCTACAGGTAGCATGGGGCATGGTGAAGAAAAAAGCTGTAGACCTTTCTTGCTGCAGATGTTCAGTTTGCTCTTAAACTAGCATCCCTTTACAGTATGATTACATTTCACTGGTCACTGTGGGGTGGAGAGGAAGGATGCTTTCCTCTACTCTATCACCTCTCTCTGGCCTTATCCAGATAAGAGGGAATCAACTCAGAAACTTCACTTCAGATGCCAAACAAAACAAGACATAACCAAAACCCAAAATAAAACTGTATCTCAAAAAAAAAAAAAAAAAAAACAGAATTCTGGCTTCTGTTTGTCTTCCATACAGAAGGATACACAAGTGCCTACTTTATAAAATAAGGTGTCATTTGCTAACTTTGTTGTCCATTATCAGAATTTGATTATAAGTTTAAAATTCTAACTTTCTCAGCACTGATTATTATTACTATATTGAGGAGAAGATCTATTCTGCTTACATTTGTTAAGTGCCTACTATGTGCTGGCAATATTCAGAGAGCTGGGGAGAGAGCAGTAATCCAGAAAGCAGAGAGCAGTTAGCAGAGAGGCATTATCCAGCAGACAGTGACAAGTGCCCTGGAGAGCAGAAGGGCAGGTCCTGGGGTGTGGATGGAGCCCCTTGGGAGGCAAGGACGTTGCTCTTCCACATAAGGAGATGAAGGAAGCCTCTCTACTCTCAGGAGACTTTCCAACAGAGACCCGAAAGGTAGAGTGAGCATGATCCCATGTGTCCTTTTATATTAACTTGAAATCCAGCACAAACAAGGAGATTAGCTGTGAAACTTCAGGAAAGTTAAACCTACAAATATTAAGTCCTTATGCAGTACTTTGAATCAGCACTCAATTTATCTCAAATGATCCTTAAACTCTGTTTAGCTATGGCTTAATCTTTTTCCTGACTGAAATGCTTCACAGTATCTCTTCACGTGATGTCTAAAAGAGAGTTTTCAGTTACACTGGGCAAACAACTCAAGTAGATAATTCAGGTAGAGATTTTCACTCTGAGGTCCTGGTTATTTGATTTAGCAGTGTGCACACAATAGGAAAACACATGTTGAAGTCAGCTGATTCTGCGACGGCCACACCTGTACTTTGAAACTATCCAAAGGAAATCAGTCAGTTAGCCAGGTGTAGATGGCAAATTTTAATGTTCTTCTTTTAATTACAAAAAAAAAAAGAAAAAAAGGCCAGGTGCAGTGGTGCATATCTGTAATCCCAGCTACTCTGGAGACTGAGGCAGGAGGATCCCAAATTCAAGGACAGCCTGAGCAATTTAGTAAAACTCTGTCTCAATATAAAAATAAAAAGGGATGGGGATGTAGTTCAGTGGTAAAGCACCTCTAGGTTCAATTCCCAGTATCAAAAATAAAAACAAAAACACAAAAAATTAACCACCAAAAACTCACACAAGAATTACAATTTACAATAGCAACAAATTCCAGAAACCTAAGTGAATTTCAAATGTCCCTTTTTATTTGTGCTGGGTAGACAAAGAAGCAGTAATACTGACTGGTTTAAATTCCTAAGTTCTTTTTGTTTTGTCTGTATGGATTTTGTAGTAATGGCAATAATAGGATAATGACAAGAAGTACTTCAAACACAGAAGAAGAAAAAGCAAAGAAATGAGATTAATTTTCATAAAACGATGAACCCAAGTATTTTCCCATGCTTGATAATGAATATTTAAGATGCATTATGGCAATTATGAGAAAAATGGAAAATGTATTTATTATATTTTATTGAGATTCTCTGATATTTTAAGTGGAACAAAAAAATACATACACTGTGGATATGAACTTCTGTTTAGTACGAATATAGACAGCTTTAAAATATTTTATGTTATAAAAGATATGATATGGAATTACATCTGTAAATGGATCAAAATAATTGCTGGCTATAAATAACGAACTAGCTTAAAGATTATTTCACTAGTTCAGAGAATGAGAATTTGCATTTCCATTGTTGAAAAGAACAAAGAGTTTAATGGCTTGACAGACACACACATATACCTAATTAAGAAACCTGTATTAATAAAGGTACATTTAAAATTTCTGATTTTAATTCAAAATATTTAAAAATAGGACCTAAAATTGTAATAAACATAATCTGTTGGATAAATTTTGAAATATTTATGGTGAAATCTTTATGGCTGAGTTATATTTCTTAAACAGGTACATATTGCAAGACGACAGAAAATTGAAATTCATTTATTCAACAAATACAAGAACTTCAAAAGTAGGGAGACATAGGACAAACTTATTTTTTCCAACAGTATGTTAATTATGCTTTTTAAAAAATTGGTCTCTAAGGCTGGGGTTGTGACTCAGTGGTAGAGCATTTGCCTTGCACATGTGAGGCACTGGGTTCAAACCTCAGCACCACATAAAAATAAATAAACAAAGATATTGTGCCCATGTATAACTAAAAAATATTTAAAAAATTTTTATTCTAGAATAAAATGCTCAATATCTTTTTTTTTTTTTTTTTTTTGTCAGCCTCCAGATATCTTTTCAGATGAAGTCCTTCCAAATTTAAAGCAAAAAGGCCAGCTATTACTATGGAAAAATATAATAGATATGCTATTGAGTATGCTAAATATCTGGAAAAATGATCCCTTAAAAGTGTCTGCAATTTGATAACACTTGTATTGAACATATTATTTGAAAACATAACATAATTTGAAAGCTTTCTGGGCTCTCTGTATTTGTGAGGGGTCTACTGAGTGTCAGGCACTGTGTTGGGCAAAGGGCATACAACGGTGAGCAAACATGTCTCCTCTCTGACACAAATTACCATCAGCCATGCACAGAACATGGACTGCCCTAGAATTGGGTTTAAATGACATCTATAATACTTTGATAGTAACATTAATGATGAAAGTAGCCATTAAGAGTGAATGAATGGGGGCTGGGGTTGTGGCTCAGTGGTAGAGCACTCTCCTAGCACGGGTGGAGCACCGGGTTGGATGTTCAGCACCACATAAAGATAAATAAATAAAAGTACTGTGTCCATCTACAACTAAAAAATATTTAAAAAAAGAATGAATGAATGGTCAAATGAATGAACAAAAGGGGGAAAAAGAAAAGAAAAAAGGGAGAGAGAAAGGAAGAAAAAGAAGGGCTGTTAGGCAGTTCAGCCTAGTAGAATTGGAAACAGAAGATTTTAGAACAGGAAGAACTCTTAGATGCCATGTAATTTGGTGGCTCAATCACAGCTGTACTCTGGCATCACCTGAGGAGCTGTTCAAACTAAATATGCAGGACCTTACCCAGCAGCTGGGAGGTTGCTCAGTGGAAGAGCTAGTGGTCAGCAAGCAGGAGGCCCTGGATTCAATACCTACTACCAAACAAAGCACAGAAACCTGCCTGGAACCTACTGCACTGAAATCTCTGTGAATGTGTATTTTGAAAAAGCTTCCCAGGTGTTTATGATGAAATTGTTTGGTTAATGTGCACTTGGTTAGTCTAATTTTCTCCTTTTATTTATGAGGAAACTGAGGCTCACGGAGGCTGAGAGAATGACCTTGAGGTCACACAGCTAATCATGATAGTCTTGAGTTTTCTGATTTTCAGAAAAAGGCTGCAGAAAAACTTTTCTTTGCATTATTATAGTATGTCACCTTACTACTGTCTATTCTAGAGACTTCACTCAAGAAGAAACAGGATAAACTCTATTAAAAGTTCTCAAACCAAAGTGAAAAAGCCAGTGTCCACAGACAGCATGAACCTAACAAAAGAGATCCATCATACACTATAGAATAGCCAGTTGTTTCCTGCTTAAACAACCAAGTCAAGCTAGTTTAAAGCACTTGATACAAATGTCATTACTCCTATCAGTTTCTCACTTCAGCACTGCAATGAATAATAATTTTGGTTTCTGTGGGTAAGGAGGATGAGAAGAGTGATTTTTTTTCTTAAAATTCAGAGGTTAAAAAAAAAAAAAAAAAAGTACATTTCCAGTGCTTCAATATGGAGAGAGCGTGGTCTGCTTTTAACACATTTGGCAGGACTTGAGGACACATTTTTGGCTATTAGCCTGCCAAGATGTTTAAGCTTATAGAAGGCCCACAAAGGGAACTTATATGATTAAGTTGGTTGAACACAAACATCTTCTCTGTATATTTTACTCCCTCCTTTCACATTCACAAAAACATAAAAGGCTAAATAAAGCATTTCGGAATTAGGTGAGGGGGTAAGATGTTTATCACTTGGGATCCTTTCTGAAGGTTTGTGTAAATGAGAACTAGGCAACTCAATGAAATCATTCATATGATCCTTGCAATGAACAAAGCTAAGCATCGGAAAGCAGTTCAAAATTCCTACGGAGCATATGAATTTTCTTACAAGAAACATCTGTGATTCTCTAATGCACTTCAGCCCTAACTTTATCTCCTTCTAAAAATTATGCAACATGCATATACGGCAAGCACTGTGCATACTTATTAATTACATAGTCACAGAAGAATTTAAAATGTCTTCTCTTTTTGACATACATTGTAACAAATATTTTAACACTAAAACACTAGATAGTGTTCCTGCAAAAAAAAATCTAATAGTTTCCCAATGGTTCAGAAGACATATTTTAAAGCAAAACAAAATGCCACTTTCTTTTGTTTCTTTTCACATTGTAAATAAGGAACTTACATTATTCAAGCATGTACACAGCATAATTGGAAATACCAGTTACAGTCAATAAGTTATGAGTGTCTTCTTATTTTATTTGCTTGCCATTGAAATAAAAGAAACAAAAGAAGTACAAATGTTCTTGGTGAAACTGTCACATGGTTTAAGTCAGTTTATTAGTAGTAGAATGAAGGACCTGCGTGTGTGTATGTATGTGTACACACAGAAAGCAGCATTAACTAGGGCAGAGGCCAATATTTCAACCCTAGTTACCGTGGATTTTGTAGCAATGGACCTGGGTGGGGTGGGTGTGTCTGGTAGGGCTGGGTTGCTCAGCTGTGCAACTTTCTCTAGCTGTGCAACTTTCTTCCAAGGAGGTTTGTTTAATTGAGAGACAGTATCCAAAGATAATGGGGAGGAAAAGAAAAACTCATATGGGTCCATGGGCACTTACTTCTTCACAGTACCCTCCTCTACTAAGAAACAAACTCACATCTCCCACTACTGTTAGTAACTAGTCAGACTTTGGCTTTAGGCAGAAATGTAACTTCCTGGATCTCGATGATCCTTAGCAGCCTGGGTTAATTTCAGCTGTCTCTACAGGGGCTACATGAACCATGGCATTTACAAATTTGGATTATACAGCACTATTTATTACATGATGGAAGATTTCCAGAAATGCCAGAAGAGATGTTGGCATTTATGCAAGTCAACTACTGTTCAACCCAAAGAAGCACTATATTCTATAGGATGTTTTTGCCAAGATTGAAAGAGCCTATGTAAAAACACCTTAATTAGGACCATCTTAGCACCTCACCATTGGATCCCTCTAGCTCTGGGTGTTATGTTTCAGGTGGACCAAGAAACCATTCTGGGAACAGAACTCCCCAGTCCTATTACCAACCCATTCACTCCTTGAGAATGTGTATTTTCTTATTTTCAGATTTAATAAGTCAAATATATCTGGTAGCTATTAAGAGATTTAAACCACCACAGTTTTAAAAGGTTTCAGTGTTCAGAAATTTCAAGCCTACAGAAGAGGCCGATTTGGAGGGCTAGTTCTCACAGGATGGTGAAATTATTTGCTACTTCCTCCTCTTTAAGAATGTTCTTATTAACCCCTCTTGTACTCTTTCAATGTTTTTTTAAACACCTCTTCATGAACCTATAAAAAGAAAAATAGAGAAATTTAAAGAAAAGACAATGTATCAAGTGATATCTAATGACTTATAAAGATAATTATAATGATAGGTCCCTGAAGAGAAAGAAAAACTTGAAAACATAACTACTTACAATATGCTAGCAGATAACCTTTTCTCTATTTTCTTCTTTGGGGAAATCCAAACTGTACTACAATGTTTCTTTAAAATTCCTTTATTAAAAAGTTCCTTGTGCTTGCTCAAAGCATCTTAGAAAACTAGCATCAAATCAATATTGTATCACCCTAAGTGGTGGCTACGTTATATTAGACCTTTTTTTTTTTTTAAGGCAACACAAATGGAGGAAAAGGTGGTTGTAAAAAACATCACAGGAAACCAAATAGCCTTTATTTAAATTAAAAGCAATCACAGCCTGATTCTTGGAACACACTTAGAAATGCTTTTTGGCATGCAGCTGCTACATGCCGCCAATATTGTGTGTAATTGGAAACATTTCAAACAGAATTGTTACCAAAGTCAAAGACCATAATTGTGAGCTGTGGGATCAGTGCCTCAGATAAAAGAGCGGCTGAATGAGTGCACACAGGACAGAGGAGTCCACGCGCACCGGGCTGTGTCTAACTGTAGTATTTCCACGGCATTATTGACAAACCTTTCTTTCAGAGACTCAATGAGAAAAGAAGGATGCAGAGGAAAGCTGGTGGATGCTATAAATCAGCAACTGGGACAAAACTCTTAAAAGGAGTCTATGACTTCAGTACCAGAACAACTGAAATAACACAGCCCTCACTTTTTTCCTTAAGTGTAATCCACCAGAAATGAAAAGCATCTCTCCCAAGGGTTTACCCTAAGTCTATCAGTGTGTGTGGGGGGGTGGGTGGGAAGGGGGAAACAACCACACTTTCTTTAATTGGTCAGTTGACTTTTAGGGTCATTTAGGACCAAACCTGGGAGCAGGAGGAGTTAAGTAAAGGCAAATGACAGTTGCTTGCTCCTTTACAGCTCTAAGTTTTAAAATGTTTACATTGGCATCTGCCTTGCTGAATTTTTAACTTTTATTTAAAAATCTCTCTTTGTAGGAAAACGAACCTGGACGGGTGTAATCAGTTCAGTCTAGGCAATTATTCTTGTGCCCAGTGAGATCACTTCAAAAGTGACCAAAACTCATTTGGAGTTTAGCCTAAATTGTGAGCACAAACCAAGACACGGGAAAAATTGACCCCCTCACCCAATAACTGGAAATAGTCTGGGCTAATGGACCAGTGGCTCAGGAATGGTGCTTGGAAAAATCATGTCATTCTGGCAGAGAGAAAGTGATCTGATTATTCTGTCATATCTCTATACCAGAAGTGTCATGACATCAGCACACTCTGACTTGTAAAGCATGTCTTTTCTCTCCTTTAAGAGAGAGAGAGAGGGGAAGGGGGGATACAAAGGCTTAGTAGCATTCCCCATGCCATTTCAGGCCAGGTCTTTTCTTCAGCTCCATAACATTCACTCACTAACACATATGGCATTAGCCCCCTTGACTTCAGTGCAGCATGACCCTGAACAAGGAGGTGGGTTGCCGATTACATTATGCTTGTGTATGTCCACAGGTGAAGAGCTCCAGAGGCCAACGGGCTGCCACAGTGGCCCCACACCCTCTTGCTCTCTGGCATTCTGAAGCTCTGGCTCCAAAGGCTGCCTGAGATTTCGAGGAACAGCACCAATGCAGGGACTTGGCACCAGGATTATTGTACTTTTCTCTCCCGACTCGCTTGCTCACATAGACCTTGTAAAAGCATGAGTGTTCAATATGGCAATGCTCTATTCAGTGAGCAGAGGATCAAGAAGCAATGGTCCCTCAGAACACCAGCCAACCAACCAGCCAAGAAACAACTCATTCACCTCCCTAACTCCTCTTTATTGTGGAACAATTACAGATTTAAGCAATTTTAATATTCTCATATTAATAAGAGTTGAATAATTTTTATTATTTTATATAACATGGAGACAACAAAGAGAGATGTTTTCCTAATGGGGAAGGGTCTATCCTGGTCAAGGGGTATCTTTAATATTTCTATGCCCAGATGCGAATCACTTTGACTTTTAAAAATTACTTTCCTTCCTTAAAAGGAAAGATTTACTCTGTATATACTATTTTAACAAGGGAATCAAATGCAGTGATTAGAAAACAAGTAAATGATAATCTTTACTTCAAATTGTTTTCCCCTAATATTAGACAAGCTAAAATATATGTAGAGGACTCAAAGAGTTAGTAATTGGAAGATAACTTTTAAAGAGTCTTATTCCATTTCATGAGTATTACAGTCATTCAAAACACTCAATTCAGTCACTTACAATATTGAACTCTTTGCATATTACTTTCAAGCAATTATATATTTTAGAGAAATTCTCTTCCCATGATACTTTTTAAACTTATATGCAAGCTTACTTTTAAAATCCTTAAGGAAATTACAAAATTTAAACTTTTTTGGTCCTATCAGTGTTATGCTTGGAGAAAATATTAGGAACAATTCTATAATAGTTTGGCTATTAACTCTAGTGGGTTCCTTCTCTCCTCAGCTCATATTAGATTTTATTTCCATGACCTGAGCTGACTCATTACAACTCCTTTTATTGTAGAGACAAATGGTGATCCCATGGACTTTGATTATAAAAACACAATAAACTTTTTAAGCTTCATTGGTATTACTGGCGGAACTGATTGAATCTGTCACTTCAGTAAAATATATCACTTTTCTTCTAAAAATCTACAAATCAACAGGCTCACTCACTGGTAAATTACCAATTAGTACCAAATTAAGGATGGAAAAATTAATTTACTAAATCCATTCACTCGTGTCAATATGTCTATTTCTATGCACCATCCAATTATTCTCCTCCTTCCTCCTTCTTTCCTTCCTTCTTTCCCTCCTGGGCTTATTCATAAGTTTGAACCACTATGTTAGTCATAACTTTAGAGTTTCTTGAGCTCATCAGCAAGTGTGCTAACCCTTAACTGTGGGTAACATCCATTTATTTCTAGCACCTTTCAGTTTTAATATGGAGAGCACATGCATTGTTAACCTTTAAATCCTTTGTATAAACATTTCTGGAAGAGCTTGTAAAATATCTCCTTCTGTGTTTCCTGACTCGCCAGTTGAAGGCATTTAGAACCCCTCTGGTACCAGCAGGTGCTGTATTTTGCTTTCTGCAGGCTCCAGCTAGCTACAATGACAGATTCCTGTCCCAGGCCAATCCCAGCCACCTAGGCTAGGACCACATTGGAGGCAAAATGAACCGGTCTCCACCAGACAGCAAGATAAATGGCTGCTGTTTAAGTTTAAAATCCCCTGGTGGGAGTAAATATTGTTCCAGGGAAAGAGGCTTGACAAATATTGCATCATCCTTACAGAGCTATCTTGATTAAAACAGAACTTTTAAATTCCATTGGTGCTCAATTCAAAATGTATCTATCTTGCTGTCATGGGATGCCCCCCACCCAAATCCTGGAGTCTGAAAACAGATATATTGTTGGGAATGGTCAAATAAGGCTGCTGTCCCCCAAGGGGCTAGAGTCCCACTCTTGATAATAGAAGGCCAGGCTGAACACTGACACTTCACTGAGGATAATGGAGACAGCAAAGGCTTAGTGGGAAAAGGCCAGTTGTCACCTAAGTGACAGGCAACAGCTGAGCTCACACATCTGGAGCGGAGACTAGGGCAAACATTAGCAACCCTCAGGACAGTCTACACCTTGGGCCAGTCTGAAGAGACAGATGGAAGTTCCCTTTATTCCAAAAGTACATTTAAAAATATCTGATGGTGAACCATGTCAATTACATAACATCAATGGCAGACATAGCCTTTCCAAGTGCTGATTAAAATGAGGCAGTACACGAAACTCTGTGCAGGCAGAGATACTAGATCCGAGTCCATTAATTATAATTTGTCCTTCATAAACCTATCCTGAGAGCCACAAGAGTACACATCCTTTATATAATACAAATGCATTTGGAGTCCGCAGGAGAGGAAAGGTCTTTACATGTCCCTTTCCTTTAGGCCGGTTCCCTTGGTGCATTTTTCACCTTGTTCATGGCTGCAGTTCTGCCTCTGATACTCTTTAAAATCAGCAGCAAAACGTGTTTGGCTTGTGATTCTGAATCCTCCGTAGGCTAGCAGGAACTCACTATGGTGCCAGCGGTCCTCCCGACCTCCCCCCGCCCCCCCTCCGTCACCCCGCCCCACCTTCAGCCTCCTGAAGACAATCTGTGGACAATTTTCCCAGAGTCCCCAAAATAACACGGCGCTGCCAATAGTCACTGGCGATGCCATTTGTTTTTCTTAGAGGGCAATGAAAATTTAACAGCTTTCTGGGGCATCCTGGGTCCTGCTCCTGCTAATTATTAACATGCCTAGTTTCTCCAACTTTTTCGGCCTAAAGGGAGAAAGACGCTCCGGTTTTCTTCATATAACGTGCTGCATTCAGAAAATAACATCACCGAGACGGAGGGAAATCTGCTGCACCCCTGCCAAAAAGCAATCGACCCTTTCCCCAGGGCTAGGAAAGAATCAAGACCCTCCCTCCGGACGCCAGTAGGTGACAGGCTATCCTCAGTGGCAACGACGTGCCAATGCACCCTTGCCTCCCCGCGCCCCGCATCGCCCCGACTCCCGGGCCACCGCACGGGTTTCTAGCAGGAGAGATCAGGGGAAGCATTGGATGTGATGCAGCAAACAGGAGCCATACGGGCAGCCTATCTGAAGCCCTCTTGGTGCTGCAGCCCAGTACCTGCTTTCACTGTCTACACAGCCCCCCGAACGAATAGCTCATCTTCCTTATTTTCTGCTACACCATCCTAGTCTAGGTGTCACATATCCCCAGCTCTGACAGCGAAGGTGCCTCGACCCCGGCACTGCGGCGCTCTCCCCGCACCTACACGCCGCAGCCTCCCCTGCAGAGGTTTTCCAAAGCCCGGCTCCTACTTACCCCACGCCTGGGAGAGCGAACTCGGAGGGACGGTCCTCGGTGTGCTTCGGCGGGTCTGCGGAGCTGCGGTGGCAGCGTCAGGGCTGGGCGAGAGTGCACAGCACGAGAATCATCCAGAGCCTAGAAAGTCGCCGTGCGATCCGATGTCTGGGGGAAGTCAGCGCAGGCGGCTAGAGGCTGGCATGCTCCGGGCGCGCTGTCGGGCGGCTGCGGCCCCGGGAGGCGGCGCGGGCGCGGGCGCGGGCTGCAGGCAGAGTGCGCTCGGGTCCCGAGCCCAGCTCCGCGGCGCCGCCGAGCACCCCGCCCTCTGCCGCCCCGGCTTGGCGCGAGCAAAAACGCGGATCGGATACCGTCGCAGGATCGAGGCCTCCAGGCGCGCGCCCACGCGCTCCCTTGCTCGGCCCCGAAGAGCAAGGTCGGTGCCCTGATCCGGCTGGCGCCCGGATGCAGGGCGGCGAGTGGGACGTGCTTTCTGGCAGCGAACTAGGCAAAGACTGGCTCCGCGTGCAGGAACTGGAGGAGCTGGAGACCCGCGATCTGCTGGAAGTTCACCGTGAGGCGGTCCGGGTTCTCGAGTGCAGCGGTGCTGCGTCCTCTGCCCCACCCTCAATTTTAAGCCTCCCCCCACCCCTAAATTTAAACCAACAATCCTGATGGATTGAAGGACAGGAAGGGCGAAGGGGGAAAAAAGAGACAAACTCAATTTCCTCTGATCAAACAGTTTTGCGGGGAGGTGCCTATCAGAATTCCTTTTCCTTTAATGGGTGTGTGGAGGGGACTAGTTAATTAAACTCATAGATCCTTCCGGCGCGTCTAGTCCATTTGGGGACCCACTTGGACTCGATCCTACGTCGTGTAATCTCACAGGCAGGACCAAGTTTCTGCCTTCGAACCAAAGGAGTGGTAGTTCAGAGCAAGAAGTCACAAATTCAGCCTGTAGTCCGTTCCCTTCCCATCCTTGGCGGCCCAGGTCGTTTCCAATGAAAGTCAGTGTGGTGAGTGCATGGGAGAACCTCAGCTGATCCCAGTGTCCCGACCCTAACCTAAATTTTTAGCGTGGCGTATTAATGCTGTTCTAAGCGTTCATTCGATCAAGAGGATCATTTTTCTCCGCCAGACCGCTCTCCGTGTTTTCCGTCTGCCCAATTCCCAGGGCTGGGCTCTCCAGCACGTTCGCCCACGTCGAACTAGGCTCAGCCTGTTGGAAAGTTCTGCCCAGACACTTGCGTTGCCTTAAACCTGCGAACCACCTACCAGTTCCAGATCAGTAGAGTCTCGCACGGTCTGGGTACTATTTCCCCGGAGTTGCAGAGGGCAGACCCCAACGGCAGCTGGTAACCCCAACTTGACAGGTGTCTCTGCAAAACTAGAGCCTTGTTGACCTCTCCATCCCTTCCACCACTCTCTCAGATGCCATATCATCTTCCACGAAGATAAGGATGTGTGTGTGTGTTGGGGGTGGAGGAAGGGTGGTGTTAATTTATACAGTTTTTATCCCTTCAAGAAATTTCAAAACCGTCCATTTTAGAGCTTTTCCAAGCAGCAAGTTTCTTTGATTTTCCTTGGGAATAAAGCAAGAGAATGCTCAGCAAAAATGGAGGAGATGAAAAGGAGGACATAAGGTGGTGACAACTTAAGGCAAATGGAGGAGGAAACTACCCAAAGTTGGGCCTCAGTTCTGTGCTCTGTAGTTGAGTCTGACTCAAATCTCTATACACTATAGAAATTATCTAGACACCCAGCAGGGCAGATCACTCAAGAAGCAGGGCTGCTGCTTTTGAAATAACTCCACTTGCTAGTGGATTTTGCAATGGAAGAGAATGTGAGGAAGAACAACCTAGGCTATCTTGTTCCTCAGGATTTCTTTGAAGTCAGCCTTTTAAGTTGTGTGTTTATCTTAGATACAGACACTTTTCTTTTTCTTTTTTCTTTTTGGTACCAGAGATTGAACCCAGGGGCACTTAATCACTGAGCCACATCCCCAGCCCATTTTTATTTTGAGACAAACAGGGTCTTTCTGAATTGCTTAGGGCTTTCTTAAGTTGTTGAAGCTGGCTTTGAACTTGTGATCCTCCTGCCTCTGCCTCCTGAGTGGCTGGATTACAGGAATGCATTGCCATGCCCCCCTGAAACACTTTTCTTAAGGAGTAAACTTGTAGCTTTTAGCTAACTTCCAGAACTGCCCAAGAAAAGTGGCAAAATGATTACTTCCACCCCTAGAGGTGGTGAAAATTAGTACTTTCAAGGGCAAAGAGTAGACTCTATAAGCCGCTTTGGGTGCGTATTTTTTCAAAGCCTTCAAGTCCAAGTAGTTTCCCAACAAATTGAATGACAAGGGGAATGACATCAGAGGGACGGCATCCTTTAACTTCTACAGCTGCATCTTCTTGGGAAAGTATTCTTCCGTGGGTCACGAGGTGTTGCAGCAGAATTAGGTAGTGTAGCCCATGGAGAAGAGTCTGCCTTTGGACTTCCTTGTTAATTGGGGAAAATGCTACTATCTTTTGGTAAGAAGTGACTCTGATACCAGAGGACTTAGAACTCTACACTGACTTCACAAAGTTTTTGCTTTTGATCATCTAGTATGTTGAGCAAATATGTTAGGTATGGTAAGTGTAAACAGTTGTCCCCACAAGAGGCTCATTTCCTCCTTGGGCAGTGTGCTGAAATGCTCTGGGATCCAGTACTAATGTGAATACTTGGTTTTCAATCAGGACTCTCATCAAATTTCTTGGGCGGTATATGTGCTAGTTCAAGTTCAGGGCCGCCAGATTTCAAAACCTCAGCTCTGTCTTTACCAAATAGAGCTTGGAGAAATGTTGTTAACCTGCTTATGCTCAGTTTCTCACTTTTAAAGGAAGATAATAATATCTAACGCAAGGAACTGTTGGGAGGATTAAATGCCAAAAAGACTTAAATAGTGGAAAGTTCATATAATGCCATTTTATAGGGACAGCTCTCACAAACACCCTTCTCTGATGCAAAATCTCACAAAATAGAAAAAGAAACCATTTTCTCCTAATTTAATCTGTGATAGTATTCTTCATTGTGCACTATGAAATTTCTCCTAAGTCTCTTTTATTAATGACATTCATTCACTTCTTTGTCTTTACAAATAAACATAATACTAAACCTTTTATAAATAAGTCAATTCACTTAGAGAATGTCTCCTTTTCTTTTAAAACCTTGATATCAGGGTTTGTTTTTTTTAATGACATCATTGTTTGTTGCGTTGTATTCTTCAATAGTTTGCATGTTGAAGTCCTTATGTCTAGTACCTCAGAGTTGTGACCTTATTTAGAGACAGGGTCTTTTCAGACATAATCAAGTTAAAATGAAGTCACTAGATTGAGCCATAATCTAGTATGACTATTGTCCTTATAAAAGGGGGAAATTTGGAGACAGGCATGCACACAGGGAGAACACCATGTAAAGATGAAGGCAGAGATAGGATGATGTTTCTATAAGCCAAGAACACCAAAGATTGCCAACAAATTCCCAGATGCTAGGGGAGGGACATGGAGTAGATTTTTTTCCTCACTACTTTCAGAGGGAACCAATTTTATCCATAGCTTAATTTCAAACTCCTCTCTATCTCAATTGTAAGACAATAAATTTCTATTGTTCAGGCCACCCAGTCTGTAGTGCCTTGTCATAGCAGCACCAGCAAATGCATGTGATATCCAGCCAAGTGCTGTGAAAGCCTCCTGGCTCACCCGAAGATGAAGAATTCACAGCAGCTTAGGCTGCAAACGTGGGGTTCTTTCACATGCAAGAAACTGAGAGTGTTGACAGTCCCTGTTTGATTCCCAAGTCTGATTGATTCTTATGGTTTGCTTGGTTCTGTTCCCTGTGACTCTGGGTCCTCCACATCTGGAACTCCTTTACCTGACCTGCAGACTCAGCCCCACCCAGCTTTTGGAGGGTGAATCAGTCTTGACCCTGTAGTGATCAGCCAGGGCTTAGCTGTGCTAAAAATCCTTCCTAGGCTTCCCCGAGCTTTCAGGACAAAGTGCACGCTTCTTGGATTAGTCGAAAAGGTCCTTCTTGTTTGCACTTTTCCTATCTCTCCAGTTTATTTTCCTACTGCTCCCCACCCTTGTTTGCTCTAGCCGTATTAAACTATTTACAATTCTTCAAAAACATCAAGCTATTTTATGCCTCTGTGCTTTGAGCTACCTAGAAAGTTACCCACTGATAACTGCCCTCCTTGAATTAGCTAATTCCTGCTTATCCTTTAAAATTCAATTCAAACATCATCTGCTTGATGGTCCATCAATGTGCATATTTGTTTTTTGGTCTGATCAGCATGTTTCTTCTCTTTAAGGCCCCAGAGTTCCTTTGAAAAATCACCTTTCCCCACTGTCAGTGCACATGGTTGAGTCAGAAACTCAACCCTGGTTTTGGGGCCAAGAGCATGTGGCCCAGACCTGGAAGATTACAGCACTGGATCCCCCTGATCAAAAGATTAGTTCAGAGATGGTCTTACAGGGATTTTAGGAATTGAACAAATATTTATTTTTTCACATATGTACCAGTCACCTCTTTGCTGGGAATTCAATAGAAAACCAAAGTCTTTAGGCCAGTGGATTTCATGCTCATAGGAGACATTTGCTTATTCTTTTGTATAGCTGGGAAGACAGGGATAGGCTTTGGAGGCCATTTTGCCACCATATAAAGCCAGAGCATGAAGCAAGCATGAGGAAAATACAAGTGAGAGATAAAGAGGGACAAGGACCTACTTCAAGATTTTGAATCAAACCTTACCTGAAAACAAAGTACCACTGAACTTTTAAGGTTAAGTTAAAATTTTGTTTATGTTGAATCCAATTGAGGGTTTAAATGACTTGCAAATTAAATAGTACTCACTGGTGGTGTACCCTTTCACCATTTAGAGGCTATTTTTCTCAGTTCAACTTTCCATTCCTCTATCACTTCATTTATTTGATTAGTTCTATCTGACCTTATCCCCCCAAAATATTTAAGCTCACTTAACAGCTTTTCAATAAGAGTAAATAGCAAGGTAACAACTTGAAAGTACTTACAAAAAAAAAAAAAGAGAGAGAGAGACAAATTCATAGAGTTCACCCCCAAAAGAGTGGGACACAATTTAGCTTTCTGTTTTCTATCAGCCAATATGACAAAGTCTCATGCAATTCAAAAGTCAGCCAAGATAAAACAATCCTATTAGAAGATGCAAAACTACTACTAAGTCAGAGAGCAGAGAGAAGCATTCCCATCCCAGATCCTCAAAAAGAAGGCTCTAGAAAAATGATGAACACTGTCCTCAAGAATATCCTCAAGGAGCACAAAACAATGTCCCCCCCAACCCAGGTCATTTTTTTTCAGAGCAGCCCTCAATTCAATTCAATTCACTTTTCAGAAGGATCAATTTAATCACTTCACTTTGTGACAGGCACTTCACTGAGTATGATAATTACAATAAAATGAAGGGTCCAGAGTGCTGTGGCTGTGCATAGCAGGGTCAAACCACACAGTTGAAGGGTGGGAAGAGGGGGAGTTATGGGAGGTTTCCTGGAAGAGGCACCTACAATATGAGTGAACTTAGAGAAAGGTTGTGTGTGTGTGTGTGTGTGTGTGTGCGCGCGCACGTGCATACATGGGCACGTTTGCATATACACACATGTACATGTGCCCAAACATTTTAAGGAACATCTTGTATAAAGGAAAGGAGGTGGACGCAAATAAGGTGAATCTAAGGAACTGAAATAGGTCCAGTCTGGCTGCAGTTGGGGTACCAGGGGGGAGTAGTGGTGTGGTCTGGATGAGTCTGGAGTGGTGGGCCGAGGGCTAAGGCATGAAGGAGCTTAAAACACGGCCATGTTTGGGGGTGGGGAAGATGGGGAGTTCCATTTTGGGTGACAAGAGAAAGTAACCATCTTCAAAATGGACTAAGAAGAAGCCAAAGAAACAGGAAGGAATCAGGGAGACAGTGACATGAATGAATGAATAGAAGAGACCATCTCAGGAAGGGAGCTGCACTTACCTTCTTTTGCTGTTTTAGACTGTCCACGGCAAACTATGTCCTGTGCAGTCCTAGAGTTTTGTCAGCCCCCTAAACCAAGAGGTTTGATGGGGGGGCTTCAGGGGGCCTGCTGGGTGGGCCTTGGGGGACCTCAGGAAGGTTCAGCGGTATATAGATCTATAAAGTGAATTAGCTAATGTGAATACTCTTAGGCAATCTCCCATGAATAAAATTTTACCAGGCTTTTGGGAGTTTGGCCAGCGGTGATCTTGAAACTGTAATCCTCAGGCAATACTCAACTCTTCCACGTTGCTGATTTAAAAAGGAATTGTATATTTTAACAGATAACTTAGTCAACTTGATGATTTCTTCTGAAAATGGAGCCTACCGCAGACATATGTAAGAACTGAAGGCTATTTTCCTCCTGCTCAGAGGTGAGTGGAGGGAGGACATTGAGTCAAGGTTCATTTCTCTGTTGCAGTAATGTTTGTAATTGCCGATTTTCTTTTTCACTGGGAAGGCTGCCTAAGTCAATGTTGTGACTCCAGTGCCTCACACAGCAACTGGTGCAGAGTAGGTGCACAATCAATCTTTTTGTTTATTTACTATTTGCCTTTAAATATCTAGTGCCTATTAATGGTACGGAATATGCGGTTTTCATTGTACCATATTTGTAAATGCATGTAATATTTTTATCATTTCCACCCACCTATTACCTCACCCTTACCTTCCCCACCTGTCTTCCCACATCTCCTTTCTTTTCACTAATAGTCTTCTTTCTACATTCATGTCGTCTCCCTGACCTCCCCCACAGCCTTAGATTCCGCGTATGAGAAAATCTGCACAATTTGTCTTTCTGAGTCTGGCTTATTTCACTTAATGTGATGATCTCCAGTTCCACTATTTTCCTGCAAATGACATGATTTCTTTCTTCTTTACAGTGAGTAATATACTACAGTGTATATATGCCATATTCCCTTTATCCATTCATCTGTTGACAGGCACCTAGGCTGATTCTGCAACTGGGCTGTTGAGAGTCGAGTGTACAATCGGTCTTGAATGAAGGCTGGTGTGGGGAGGGAAGAAGGGTGGGACAGGTGGGGCTGGCCAGTCAGGCCTAAGGAGATCTATCAGCCAAGGCTCTCCAGGTCCAGATTATGCAGAGCTTAGGGGCTGACAGTGGGCTCAGTGACAGAGCAATCAGGGTTCAGGGGCAGAGTCTAACCCCTCAGGAAGTGTCAGGTTGTTGCCATTTATCCAAAGGATCTGAGATTTAAGTGTGGTCCAGAGTCTCAGTGGCCAAATTAGGGAGCAAGATGAAATTCAATGGTGTCTACACATGATGGGGCACAGCTGCAGCTTGGGGGAAATCCGTGGCCTTAGCTATGGGAAACAAGATTAATTCTGAGTCTCCACTACCAAAATAGAGAGGTTGAGACTGGAGAATGGATTGGCGTTTGTTTATTTTGGTTCTCTGGTTCTTGCCTTCTTATTTATACTTCAATCCTGACACTACAGATCTCATGAACCTCTGAGTCTGAGAAAGGGAAAAAATAAAGGAAAAATAAATGTCATTTTTGCTTTCAGCTATTAACCCTATTTATTTTATTTTGGATCTTCTTTGTGCAAGAAAGAGACACCCAAGACTGATTTGTTCACTTTGGCAGCTTATAAAAACTTAAGAGAGTGACATCATGGCTTCTAACATCCTTTCTAGAAATATCCTGGGTTAAATGTTGCTTTATTTTCTCCTTTTTCATCTAAAAAGAGCTCTGGAATATGTAGCTGAATCACTGAAAGAAGACTTTAGATCAATCCTCTATCTCTGAAACTCTAGATTTTAGATTTAACTATGAATTCTCTCTGTAAAAAATGTTACAACTCTTGCTTCATAATGTTTCTTCTTCTGCTACTTTTGGCCGTAGGCTTATGGATCTTCTATAGATAGCTCATGACCATCCATAAATATCTCCAAGTCTGACCTGCAATGTCTGAAGTAGTTTTTCCCTTCAGTAGTGCTGTTGCTGGAGCAGAGGTTCCCAGATGTCTGAGTTCAGATGATTCCACAACTCCTAGTCATGCTCCCATCCCCCTGCCCACAACTCCCCTCCTGAATCCATGATTTGTGGAGCATTAAAATAAAACTCGTAAGAAAAAAAAAAATGCATGCTAAGTAATGTGATTATGGGCTATCTGTGTAAAAAAGGAACAACTTTAAAATAGTGACTGCTAGATTTTTACCCTACCCCCACTTTTTTTTTCCCCCTTTAATTTAATATGAAGAGGGGAAAATGCAATGTCCATATGCCATTCACAGAGTGGGGAGAACAACAAACGAACAAAAACTGTTGGCTTTGTTCAGCAGCCCTGAAAATCCAGAGATGGCTGTCACTGGTGAGGAAGGGGCTGGGTACAGCTTGGAGCAGCCCTCATTCCTGGGTTAACCCTCCCAGCAGGGTGTGGTTTCCTGGTGAGTGAGAGCCATCGTGGGCCTAGAAATTAGCCTTTCATGTTAGTGTACTAACCATGTGACTAGAACACATTCCCCTCTACATGACTGTCCTAAAACATTAACAAAATAATATGTCACTCTTGATGTGATTGAGTGTAATGCATAAAGGAAATTAGTTTACTAAATCCATTAGGTTAAAAGGCAAATGGGAGACTGAAACAATAATCAAATGGTAATATTTTAATTTCCAGAATTAGTTCTCTGACAGGGAATTTCTCTTTTAATTTTCTTCATACATTGTAAAATAATGAAGTTTAAGGAGTTTAGAGAGAAATGGAGGAAATTAGGGTGCCACATAAATCAACACACATAATCTTCTTCTTGATTGAGTTTCAGAGTTTTAACCTACTCTTGTTAAAAAGTACTATTGCAGCCATCAAAGTGCAATAATTCAATATGAAAACAGAACAAAAAAAAAAAAAAAAAGGAAAAAAATTATTCCATGGAGATAAGGAGCTAAAAATGTGAACTCAATGGGGCTGGGATTGTGGCTCAGTGGTAGAGCGCTCGCCTAGCGTGCATGAGGCATTGAGATCGATCCTCAGCACCACATAAATGTAAAATAAGGATATTGTGTCCACTTAAACCTAAAAAATAAATATTAAAAAAAAAAGTGGACTCAATGAGTCAGGAATAAATTTTCTTCAAGTGAATGACTGCAGGTGGTGAGATCCCAGATCATCCCTCTGCCTGGTATTGAATTCTACATTTACAAGTTATGTGAAACCTTGCCAAAATTGGGATTTACCCATAAGGAGCTGTAGTTCTCTTATTCTTACTATCTGGTTAAATGGATGAAAATAGACAGGTAATCCTGTCAGCAGGACTGAAAGAAAAGTGAACACAGTAGGACGCTCCTATCTTTGCTCAATGACTCACTCTGAAACCATCAGGAGAGGTGTGTGGGGACAAGTATCGGAAGGAAAACGTAGAGAAAAAGGGTGACTTTCAAAATACAGCCAAGCAAATGAAACTCCTGTTGCAACCCTAACAGAATGCATGTATGCCATTTTTGGGCCACGTGGAGAGGGCCATGGCTGTCAGAGAGTCTTACCAGAGGAGCAGAGTTATTGAGAGCAGATCTGAGTGCCAGGATGTGTCATGGTGCAACTGCCCATCAGCTTGTAACTGGCCCCCACGCAGGTGATTTTGTTATTATTAACATTATTTTTCTTTAGGTTCTCGGTTAATAACAGAAGACTGCATTTTCTTTTCTTCTCACTTCTTAAGATTAGAGACTGAAGTCAATTTAAAATGTCTAACAGAAAACTATAGGTTTTTTCCCTTTACTCACTTATGAGCACTATATAGATGTGTTATTGTCATTTCATGGTTCATTTTCTTCTTATTCTGAGTGAGGTCTGCTAGCTTATCAGATGTGTGGTGTCTAAGTTTTTATCATCTCTACTCTTCATCTGCACTTTGCACATCTGTTCATAATATTTGGCTTATTTTCAGTGTGTTTTAAAATTCCAATTAGTTTGTTGGCCCTTTGAGGATACAGAGCATTTCCTAGAGTCAGTCTCTCTCTCTCTCTCTCTCTCTCTCTCTCTCTCTCTCTCTCTTTCTCTTCTCCACTCTCTTTTTCTTTGGGTACTAAGGATTGAACCCAGGAGCACTTTACCACTGAGCTATATCTTGCTAAGTTGCCCAGGCTGGTCTCAAACTTGTGATCCTCCTGCCTCAGCCTCCAGAGTGGCTGGGATTGCAGGCGTGTACCATCATGCCTGGCATCCTAAAGTTTTTACACTCCTCTCATATGCCTAGGTGCTTGGTACTTGCCTAAACATGAATTGGATGCAGTGCGCATTGATGGATTGCTGTTATATTTATTCAGTGTGCAATTCCATGTGCTCAACATGCTCTTACACAAAATCATAGCTTTTATATTTAGAAGAACTGTGGTAGGCCTTTAGTCCAAACATCTCATTTTATAGAGGAGGAAACTGAGAATTCTGAAAGAGATAAAATATGCTTACAGTTACATGCCACAGTAGGCATTAGAGGTCAGTTGTCAGACTTCTACTTATTGCTTTTGTCATTTCCCAGTTGGAAAAACTGGTATCATGATGTAAAGTTCAAGAGATGAGAGACTGGGTAGTAAAATGAATTAGGGGCATATATCACGGACTGGTAAATCACCATTTTCAGTTTTGTGCATAATAACTGTTAGGTAAGCAGACCAGGCTAACAGGCAAGTTTCTTTGCCTTTAAGCTGAGCAAAGAAGATGCTCCACTCAGCAGTAGCTCCCAGGCATGAGAGTCTAGATATAAAGAAAAGAACAAGGCAGCAAAGGATGTGCCTGCTTGCTTTCTTCCCCAAGGCCCAGGCGGCATGGTTTTCTGTCTCTTAAAGTAGCCATTTCTGGGTCACTAGCCATGGGTGATATATTCTTTTGCTTGACCACAAGCCAAAGAGGAACATATAAGGGCATTTCTTTTTCTGTTTGCATCCCAAATGATGGCCTTCCTACGTCCCTCTCTCTCATCCTTCTGAGAACATTTATTAATCACCTACTATATGCTGAGCACAATGCTAGGCTTATAATGGGGAGACCGTTGCAACAGAGCCAGCTGTCTTGCTCATGAGCTCACGGTTTTATTCTGGAGGCAATTGTCATAAATTTTCACCAATGAGATAAATGCCAAAGAGGCCTCTCCAAAGCATTAATGGGAACACAAAGGAAGGGTCAACTGATGACATCTGTGAGGTCAGGCGAGTCTTTTAGGAGGAAGTGACACTGAGTCCCTGGTTATCGGGGCGGGGGTGGCTTAGTGGAAGAGGGATGTCCTGGGTGGAGGGGGCAGCATGTACATCCTCATGAAAATGCAAGAGGAAATGACATGTTTAGGAATCCAGAAGTAGTTCGGTACAGTCGATAGTAGGGGAAAATAGAAACATAAAGAACACGGGATGCTGGGCTAAGGAGTTTATATTTTAGCTTATGATAATGGGGAAGAAGGAACCAGCAGAGCAGAAAGTGACTACATGAATCACCTTTTCTACTAAATAACACAAGTTGCAGACTGTAAATAGCATTACTGAAGACAAAAAAATGTCTGGGCTCATTTTGTTTTCCTATAAAGGTGAAAATTAGTTCCTGGAGATATCTTTTGCTTTTGCAATTGTTAGATTTTCCCAAGTGGTATGCAATAGTACTTTTATAAATCAAATCACATTTCTGACTGATTAAAATGTATTTCCAAAATGAATGGAAAGAGCTATGGATTGGGAATTATGGAGACCTGGGTTCTGGGTCCAGACCCACTATTTAGCATGGTATGGCATAAGTCTTCTTCATCTTCCTCATTCATCATATGAGGGGGTGGGAGAAGGAATTTTTCAAGGATCTTTCAGCCCTAGAGTTGGGGGAGTGACCTGTGCATGTGTAGTGGGTATATGTAAGTATGTATTTGTATATTTATATCTACCCCAATTCCAAAAAGAGTGTGAGGCAATTTATAGTAAAAGGCACTGATGTGATTAATTGAAATCTTAAACCTAGATCAGAAGACAAAGTCAAATAGTAAAGGGTGGAGAGGGATGACATAGGTTACCAACTTTTAATTTTGCCAAATTAGGAGATTATAAAAGTAAACAAAGGAAAGCCAAACAATCTTGTAATTCTCACCAAACATCCTAGTAATTCTCACCAAAAAAAATCAGGAAGGGAATGAAAGATTAAAGGACAGGCTTTTAAGTTCCATCATGTCATAAAATTCTAACTTATATTTTATTAATTTTAAGAGAGCTAAATACATGTATAAGTATCAGTGTTCAAAAGGTAATGTGTATACTCAATGAAAATTCTCCCTCTCTCTCCTTCTAGCCCCCTAGTCTCTCTTGTCAGGCACTATGCTTTCTAGTTGGCAAAATAAGGTAGGGAATATGACAAGTTGAAGATTAATGTTTGTCACAAAAGAAAGGCTTCTAAAAATTGAAGAAAAATTTTAAGAGAGAAGAATCTTGAGCTCTTAAGAAATTTGACAGTAGAATACCCCCACAAAGGCTCTTGAATAAAATAATCAACATTAGAGTCAGTAGTGTGTATGGACAATGTAGGGGATTTTCTCATTTCTGAGCTTTTTAATCTGTTTAAGAAGTTAAAGAAATACTTAGCCCAATTTCCCAAATTATGCCTCAGGAAAAAGGAGAGAAGAAGATTTGGCCTAATGTATTTTCAGGGAAGAAATTATCCAAATTCTCATTTATTTCTGCTCTATAAGAATCTGAATTTAGCTCCTGGATCATGTTTGATTTTGCATAAGGCTACCATCTGACTTGTCTTCCAAGATCATTCAGCTCAAAAATGAAGTCCCATGTTACCGAATGGATGAAATTGTTAGGTGTTGCTTGTGTGTATGTGACAGTCCTCTGACAGAGGAGCCACGTTGGGTTGACATAATAACTGTTTAGCTATTCTAGGCAGCAATTGGTCAACAGGTTCAACTGCTTTTAGAGGCCACTCCTGGGATGTGAAAACCTGCCACATAATAGCATAGAAAGGATTCTTATCTTCTGTTGGCCAAAGTGGGGGCACCTTGTATCTGGAGCTGTTACCAAACAGTCTGGGACAAGTTAAAACCCAAAGAGGGGAGGTTATGGTTGAATCCTGTAGGTATCACTAAAGATGATACCACAGTTGGTCAGAAAGTAAATCCCACTGGCTCTAATTCTCAGACTAGTAGAAAAATGAACTCTATAAAAGGAGTATTAAAAGTCTTGGATCAATGCACATCATGCAGTCTGGCCATAAATCATTGCCTGTGGAATGAAGAATGGACACCAGATCAATAATTGCCAGAAAAGTTAAATTTTTCATTTAGTGAAACAGAAAAGCAATGTTGAGCAGTTAAACCTAAAACCAGCCTGCTCTTCAGGGAGGATAATAGATGGAGAAACCCATGCCTGTAATTTGTTTTTTAAAGATAGAGAGGGGAGAGAGAGAGAGAATTTTTTAATATTTTATTTTTTAGTTATCGGCGGACACAACATCCTTGTTTGTATGTGGTGCTGAGGATCCAATCCGGGCCGCACGCATGCCAGGCGAGCGCGCTACCACTTGAGCCACATCCCCAGCCCCACCATGCCTGTAATTTGTTGAGGAGGAAGATGCCCACATAGAATGTTAAAGGAATGAGGGAAATTAAAAATTAAATTGAGCATATGTGTGTGTGTAAATATGTACACATTTACATATACACAAATATGTATGTATATATATATATATGCACATATATATACATATGTACACACACACACACACACACACACACACACACATATATATATATATATCCCCCACCCTCTGAATGGTGCTAACAATAGAACCCAGGGCCTCATATATGCTAAGCAAGTGATCTACAACCAAGCTATACTCTCTGCCCTATATTATTACTTTTAATAGTCTCTGGGTGCATTCAGTTAATGGAGGCACCTACAGATTTCTACAAAATCAGGACTTGTTAATAACACTAGAGGTTAAAACCCTGGTGATAACGACCAGTTTTTTTTTTGGGTCCCTTCTCTGGTTTAAGACATCTCTTAGGGAGTGTTCTGGAGTCGGCAAAACAAGAGCCCATATCTCAAAGCTGCTACAGCAGAGACAAACACTGACGGGGTCTGTGATTCAAAGTCCCTTTCCTGCAGTTCTGCCAGGAGCAACAACAAAGCCTCAGTGCTTCATAGTACTGGGGACTGGGCTCCTGAAGGCCTGGGGGAGCCCCCTCCCTGCCTGGCCCCTCCTCCCTGCACCTCCTACACGTGATCCCATTGTACTTTCTCAGAACTAAAATTGCTTTCTCGCTAATCTGCCTGTGTTTTCTTGGCTCCTTAGCAGTTCCTTCTCTAAGGGGTGGAAAAGAAGAGTGGGATTCTCCACTGGAAACTGTTTCCACGTTTAATTGATCTCTATCTCAGAGTGGCCCCTGGCTCTGGAGCCCACCCTTCTTTCAGCCAAATAGTTAATGACCTGTAAACAAACCAACAGCTGCTCACAGGGGCCTATATATTCAAAAACCTTCAAGGTGGAGTTTTTGTAAAGCAAAGCGTCTTTCTGTGTGTGATGCAGAAACACTTCCTCCTTTATGTGTTTTACAGGTTAGCTCACTCTAGGGCTGTTAACCATAAAGGTAACGTTGGTAGTTGCAGTCACAGAAGAACACTGATGAGATTGCCGGTTAAATTCAGATGAAATGGGGTCCTATCTCCTTCCTGTGGCAGGATGGCCTTTAAAGTGTCCTATTCTAACAATCCAATCTTTACCCTTGTTCTACTTTAAACATCAGTTTTTAATTGTGTTAAGTAGCAAGGAACCAGATACCTCCCTTTGCTTTCAGAAGAACACACATTTTGCCTGACCTTTTTGTTACCTCCAAGATTCAGTTAGGACCTTTGTGAGGAAGTACAGAACTTGGGGATGAGGCGCCCTACTTCAGCCAGACCAGGAAGATGCAAATCGTGAGTGGGGGCTGTGCTTGTTGTCCACTTGTGGTCACCAAACTTCTGAGAATGTGATTCATGGTTGGAATGTTGTATCTTTTTTAATAGAAGTATTATTCCCCAAGGAAAAAAATGTCATATTTGCAAACACAACTGGGTCATTCTCTAAGAGCAAGGTTTTGATAGCTTGCATTTCATTGGTTTCTCTTATACAGAGAGAGCACAAGTTCATTATGAAAAGTTTGAAAAATATAGAAAAGCTCAAAGAAATGTATTCTAATTAAACAACAACAAACAAAACTAATCATATTATCTGGGTGTGGTGGCTTTCACTTATAATCCCAGCTACTTGGATAGGTGACGGGTGAGGTGGGAGGGCTCAGGCAAGAGGATCCAAATTTGAGATCAGCCTGGGCAACCTTGCCAGACTCTTTCTCAAAAATTAAATGGGCTGGTGCTGGGCGTGGTGGCTCATGCCTGTAATTCTAGAGGCTCTGGAGGCTGAGGCAGGAGGATCTTGAGTTCTCAACAATAGTGAGGCGCTAAGCAACTCAGTGAGACCCTATCTCTAAATAACATACAAAATAGGGCTGGGGGATATGGTCTGTGGTCTGGTGTCCCTGAGTTCAATCCCCAGTACCCTCTCTCTGCAAATGGGGTGGGGATGGAGCTCACTGGTAAAGTGCCCCTTACTTAGTTCAATCTTGAGTAGTTAAAACAAACAAACAAAAAACAAAAAACAAAACAGAATCACACAGGACAAGTGAAAAGCAAGTTTCTTGATTCTTTTTTTTTTTCTTTTCGACAAGTGAAACTTGCCTTTCACTTGTATAATAAGTGTTTTTCTGTGTTATTTAAGATTATTCTACAACCACCATTTTATGGCTGTATGAAATATTTGGAGGGCATTAACATTTTAAAATAAGATTTTTTTTTGTGATGATGAGCATTCTTTAGCTCTTGGTGCTTATTCATTATTTTCTTAAGGTAAATTTGTAACTGAACTTTGGTTTTCTAAACCTATATTTGTTTCAAGTGAAGGGAAGACTAGTGGGGTCCTGGCTGTTTGCTTAATATTAATATCAGGGGGCAGTGAAACATGGTATTCAAAAAAGATGAGTGTTCCCATTTAAGTTCCAATTCTACCCTATGGATGCTCAATATTTCCATCTGTACATTTTCTGGAGTTGCCTGACTTTTAAAATAATTATTAATACATATTAATTACACAAATTGATGGGTTTCACTGTGGCATTTCCATAGATGGGTTTATTGCACATCAACCATTTCCCTTCCCTTCTACCCTGTCTTGTCCTCACCCTTTCCTAAGAGTCTCTCTTCTACCTCTAGATCATCTTTTTCTCTCTCTCTTTTTCCTTTTCTTTTTAAAACTTCCACATATTAGAGGAAGCAAAGTTGTACTTGACTTTCTGAGTCTGGCTTATTTTGCATGACATGATGTCCTCTTGTTCATGTGTTTTCCTGAAAATAGCATGATTTCATTTCTCCTTATGGCTGAGTAAAAAACAAAAACAAAAGCTCCATTTTCTTATCTATTCCTCTGTTGATGGGCACCTAGGCTCATGTGAAAAGTGCTGTAATAAACACAGGTATTTAGGTTTCTCTTCTGGATGCGGACTTCATTTCCTTTGGTATGGCTAGGCTGCATGGTAGTTCTGAGCATAGTTTTTGAGGAATCTCCATACTGTTTTCTACTAATTTATATTCCTACCAACAACACAAGGGTTTCTTATACAGTATAGAGTTGCTCAACTTAAATTACACATCTCACCTACTCTTATATTTTCTTCCTTCACTTCCATCAATGGCCCAGTTACAAAGCTGGAAGCCCATGCCTAGAAATGAAAAGTAACTTACCTATAATGGCCAAACCAGATTCTCTATGTCCAGTTCCAAAATTCATTCTTTTTTCCATAATAAACAACCATTGTTGATTTCATTCACACAGAAACTCAAATGAGAAATTTAGCTCTGAAAGTAAAAATTTTCAATATTACCCATGCCTCTGCCTAAGTATCCCTGCCCCAGAGAGAAGGGCTCCCTCTCACCACGGTAAGCATTTCCCTCTTTGTGCTTGACATGACCTTAATGATCCTATCGATTGCCTGTCTTTCTCACCAGAAGGTAGGTTCTGTGAGGGAGGGCTGTGTTGTTTCAGTGATTTAGCACCAAGTCTGGCACCTAGAAGACTTTTGTGAGTAGATCAATCAATTAACATTCAATTATGTATGTAGCCTAAATGATGAGATTATTGCCAAATTATCTCTTTTGTTTATGCCATTAATATTATTGGCATACATGGAGCTAGCAGGATAATTGCCAACTTTTCATTTTTACTAAAAACACCTTTGATTTTTAGATTTAAAAAGCAATCAAGGCAGGCATGGTGGCACACACCTGTTATCCCAGCTACTTGGGAAGCTGAGGAGGAGGAGCTCAAGTTCAAGGCCTATACAACTTAGTGAGACCTGTCTCAAAATAAAAATAAAAAGGGTAGGCACTATGGAAATCATTATGGATATTCCTCAAAAAGACCAGGCATGGAAATACCATGGGACCCAGCTGTATGCTTTTGGTACTTATCCTATAGGATTAAAGTCATCATACTACAGAGCTTCACATATATCTATGTTTATAGCATCACAATTCACAATAGCCAAACTATGAAATCAGCCTAGTTGTCATCAACAGATGAATGGATAAAGAAAATGTGGTATATATACATAAATGAGTTTTATTCACCTATAACGAGAAATGAAATCATGTTAATTGAAGGAAAATGGATGGAACTAGAGACCATTATGTTAAGGGAAGTAAGTCAAACTCGGACGGTCAAGGGTGGTTTTCTCTCATATGCAGAAGCTAGAGAGAAAAAGGAAAAGACATGGCAAAGGATTTCAGGCATAACAAAACTCAAAGGGATTTTAGTAGAGGAAAGGGGGTGGGAGGAAGGGACAGAGAGGGGAAATGTTGGGGAGTGAAACTGGCCATATTATATTGTTATTTTGTACATGAATGAATATGTAATAACAAGTCCCATCATTATGTAAAACTATAATGCACCAATAAAAAGTTGTAGAAAGAAAAAAGCAACATGTTGGAGATATAGCTCAGTGGTAGAGAGTGCCACTGGGTTTCAATTCCCAGTACTACCAAAAAAAAAAAAAAAGCAATCAAATAATGAATACATTGATAAATATCTGGATGAACTCTTAAGCTACACAGGTATATAAAACTTGTGACTGCCAGTGGAAAATACAGTGTTCTGTTGTCATATCCAATACTTTTGAGAAGTTTCCTGGGACTACAGGCATGTGCCACCACAAAGGTAAGGGACACAAATATGAATACATTCCTAGAAAAATTCTGATTTCATAAAGCCCAAAGTTAAACTTGCCTGGTACAGGCTATGTATACAGGCATAACCATCTTGGCAGGGTTTACCAATCCATGTAAATGGCCAGATAATTCTGTAGACAATAATAAGTATAAAGCCATGCCTTAGTCCCTTTGCTTTACCTATCTATTTTACTGTATTGCCTTTTCTTTCTCTCTTTAAGAATCCCCATTTATCTTTTTATCCAGGTAAAAAAATCTGTTCTCTCTAAAACTGTCTCTTATTTCCCTATTTTCCCTGGTAGGGAATTCAGTTCTCTGTTAATTGCATTTCCATGACATTCTGTACATAATGTGGAGTGCTGAGGATGTTATCTCACAGTTATATTTTTTAAAACTGTGTTCTCATTTGAACTGAGATATTCTCTCTTTCTCTCTTCTCTCTTTTAGTGATAGTGGGGATTGAACCCAGGGCCTTGCACTTGCTAGGAAAGTTCTCTACCATTGAGCCATGTCCCCAGCTCTTTTAAAAAATTTTATTTGGCTACAGGGTCTCACTGAGTTGCAGAGGCTGACCTCAAACTTGTGTCCTCCTGCTTCAACCTCCCAAGGAGCTGGGACTACAAGGCATGTGCTACCACGTCCCGGCAAGGAAGATTTTAAACAGTGATGGCAGGATCCAATTTATGGTTTAGGAGTACATGTTTGGCAGTACTTAATTCTACCTGAGATCTGGTACCATGGCTCTGAGACATGTGCTTAATTATTAAAACTTATACATTTCATTTGAAGGCATTTTATTGCCTTGTTTTGTGTTTCTGAGGCATGGATTTTCTGTCTGAAGATTGTAATTTACTTTTTCCCACTCCATTTTCCTTATGTTGGGTGATACTTTGTCTTGATATTTGGTTCTTTTATTTTCAGAAAAGGTCATCTTTTTCAACACTGTAGCTATTCAAGTATAGAAAGTAAATCGAAATTCTGTGCTGTACTCTGCTCAGTTGTGTTAGAAAACTTGAGGCTGGACTGCAAGTTTCAACCATTCCAGGCAACCAACATTTATTGTTTGTCTATCTTTCTTTCTTTCTTTCTTCCCTCCCCTACCCCGCTCTTTCTTTCTTTTTGGTATAGGGGATTGAACTCAGTGGCACTCTACTGCTAAGCTTCATCCCCATCCATTTTTATTTTTTTAAAAATTTTATGACAGGGTCTTGCTAAGTTACTGAGGCTGGCTTTGAATTTGAGATCCTCCTGTCTCAGTCTCCTAATTTGCTGGGATTACAGGCGTGCACCACCACACCCAGCAGACACATATTGTTTCTGTTGTAATTTTTTCCTTTGTCCACCTAAAACCCTTTAGGAGCAAGATTTTCATCCACTTAGAACCCTTTAAGAGCAAGGTTTCTGTCTTGTTCAAAGACCTGGTAGATCCTCCAAAAAATATTTGATAAAGTAATAAGTGACTGTCTGATGGAAGGAAAAAGATGAGGTTTCCTAGCTGAAGAGGGCGTTTGAATTTCAGTATCACTAACGCTGCCATGAAGGGTGAGGGTGTCAGAAGCTAAACTCTTGAAGATATTTGATGAGGTTTTGCAGATGGTACTCCTTTAGGAGATGGTAGTCCAAGAGTCTTTGGAAAACCCTTTGGCAAGAAGTCCAGTAAACCCTTGAAGTTCATTTTCCTTCACAGGGAGTTTACCAACTCCAGAGCATGCTTTTCATCACTGAGTTGACTCTTGATGTCATTTATAGATTTTTGTTTTGGAGTTAAGTCAGCAGCACCATTCTTTTAAGTGAGCTCATGTTTGTTCTATTCCTATGACCCCTCTTTCTTCTCTCCTGCTCTTTATAATGTAAAGTTCAAAGCAAAGGAGAAGAGAGGGAGAGGGAGAGGGAGAGGTTCTTTTACTACTGCCATGCTTTCATGGAGGACGAGTGTTCCCTGGGACAGATGGGAAAGAAGGTGACACATCAATGTTCCCGAGTCCTGGGAGTGGGCTGGAGTGTATGTGGGAGAGCTGGCAAACTCGCCCAAAGCTAAGCTCTTAACGCTGTTTGCTGCCTGCTGACTTCTTGTTCAATTGCTCTAATTTTAGACATGAACATTCTCAGATGGAACTATATTTGATATATATTAAATGAATATAATTAAATTTTATGTTGGTACCCAGAGACATCCCAAGGCCATTCATGTTTTACAGAGAGTCCTACCCACCAGACCCTGCCCTGGCCTTTGGGGTTACTCCCGTGATGGTAGTAGATCTTCCAGCTTTGTGTAGTACATTATACATACTTTAGTTTTGCAAAGACACTTCATTTTCTCAGTGTCTCGTTTATATTTGGGAGACATCATGGCTGCGGTGATATATAACAGACGTGTAGCAACTTTACAACATTCAGGTCTCAGGACTTTGGGTCTGGGAGATGTTAAACAGTGGGAACTGTCTTTACTAAGAGGCTGGGTTTAAACTGTTCTTTGCTGTAGAAAGAAGGAACCACAGCCAAAGAAGCAGACTGAGGTGATACTGGTTCTGTGGATGACACAGGTTTTCTTCCTGCCCTGAGAAGTTCCCCCTCTTTTGGTCTCTAGGGCACCACGGAATGAGGCTGCTTGCCCCACCTCAGTCAAACCTCCCCTTCTCATCCTTCCCCCTTGACCCAAATGTTCACAGACAGTTTACAAAGATGTTACCAGAGAATTTAAAGAGCTGGACTCTATGGAAATTATAATTCGGTAGGATCATCTTCCTGAGGATTTCAGAGGAGATAAATAGTGTGCTTCTTCGTAGGTCACCCAAGTTACACATTTGCTCTCCTATTATGTTGGAATTCTGTGTTTACACTCATTAAAGCCTGTCACAAATCTATTTTTTCTGATGGCTAAAATAATGTTGGTTTTTCTCTTCCCGTCACCCTCTACCGGATTCCCTAGACAGCTTTCCTGGTCTAGTCACTGAACAGCCTGTGTCTATCCTGTGTCTTCCAGGTACACCACGACCTGCTCACCCCTTCCTCATGGTGGACTCCCTGTAGCTCCGTGGGAATTGTACCCTACCTCCCTGGCCACCCCTGATTAGGTCAAGGTTGTGCAGCTGGGCCAATTAGAGTCTTTTCCCTGGGATTGGAAGGAGGGTTCTTTCTCTCTAAGAAACTGGAACCTTATAATATTTGAACTTGGGAGTGATGGCAGCTATTCTGTACTCACCAGGTGGACAAGGGAGCACGATGTTAAGGATGGGGCAGGAGAATGAGGAGGGGAAGAGAAACCCTCTTCCTCCACCCCTGGTCTAGTCTTCCTTTCCTGTTCTTGGGTTGTGTGACTCACTTCTGTAGCTTTGTGATAAAATCTCCCTACTTTTTTCTTTGGCTGGTACAAATATGAGGTTTTTATTCTGTGGCTTCTAACAGAAAGACCTTAGCTGCATTGCACTCACTGAGTCAGGGTTTCCGCTGGCCCTGCCCCTACTCCAAGAAGCAGAGGGAGATGTGGAGAGGAAGGGAGAGCGGTGTAAACAAACAGTTCATCACCGAGCTGGGAAATGGGGGCTTTCTTCCTTTTTTTTCATTTGCAGTCACAGACTCTCTCCTTGAGGGGAAATCTGTGGTGTGTGAAAGAGGCAGAGGTCTGAGCCAAGGACAACAGATGACACAGAGCTCGGTGTGGCCAGCATCAGGAAAGAAATTAGGTTTTTAAAACCGGTTCAAGTTTCACATCGATGGAATGTGCACCCAATCAAAAGACCCTGGTCCTCTCCAGCCGATAAAATGCTGAATGTTGGATCCCTGTGGAGGGCACATACCATTAGCAGGAACCAGGAATGGTTTGTTCTTGAAACGCTGATTAAATGTTTTGATATTTTCATATTGTCATCTTTTTGCATGGGTCGGGGCAGAGACTCAGAAGACCTTGAAAGTTGTTTTGATAATCACCACTCCTTCTTCCCCCTCTGACATGGATAATTCATATCCCAATTATCATGTGGCTTATTAAAATACAATTATTATTCAAACACAAATATTCTTGTATTTTCATTATTAGAAAATAACTTTCTGCTTGTCAGAGCCAAGTTAGGGGAAAGTCAGCATTGTCTGTTTCTCATAAAGCACATTCTTTCTCTTCCTCGTGCCAACATTCTGTCTCAGTTGAAAATAAAGTGGAAAAACCTTCATTGTGGTTGATCTATAGCTTTTTATGAGAAGGAATAGATTATGACTCCAGCTCTAACCTTTGACCTTCTGTTCTGATTTCAGGTTACATGAGTAGAATACTTAAAAATCCGAGTGAGTATTCAGGAGATGTACAGAAAACTGCATATAAAATATGAAAATAATTTAAAAATTTATTTTATCTTACTGTTTAATTTTTATTTTTTGGCCATGCTGGGATTGAACTCAGGGCCTTCCACATGCTAGGCAAACAATTTACCATTGAGCTATACCTCCAGTCCTAATTTTTAAATTTTTGTTATTAAAATATATATATATTTTTTAAAGAGAGAGAGAGAGAGAGAGAGAGAGAGAGAGAGAGAGAGAATTTTAATATTTATTTCTTAGTTATCGGCGGACACAACATCTTTGTTTGTATGTGGTGCTGAGGATCGAACCCGGGCCGCACGCATGCCAGGCGAGCGCGCTACCGCTTGAGCCACATCCCCAGCCCCTAAAATATTTTTATTAAATTAACAAGAAACCCAGAGAAAGTTTTCTTTTTTAATTTTTTAAATCTATTCTAATTTGTCATCTATGACAGCAGAATGCAATTCAATTCGTATTACACAAATAGAGCACAATTTTTCATGTCTCTGGTTGTACACAAAGTAGAGTCACACCATTTGTGCTTTCATACATGCACTTAGGGTAATGATGTTTGTCTCATTCCACTGTCTTTCCTACCCTCTTCCTCTCCCTCCCTTTTGCCCTATCTAAAGTTCATCTATTCCTCCCACACTGGAAAGATCTTTCATGTAATAGTTTTGCTTAGGAAGAACAAGGAGAATGTTAATCCCACATTATATCAGACAGATGTGCAAATTTTCTTCTCAACCAACACTATTAAAAATATTTTCTCTTACTGGTGCTGCAGTATAGTTTGTAATGCAGGTACTCAGAAAGCTGAGGCAGGAGGATCCAAGTTCAAGGACAGCATGGACGATTTAGTGAGATATAGATTAGTGGTAGAGCACTTGTTTAGATGAGCATAGCCCTGTGCTCAATCCTAGGTACTGCGGGGAAGAAAAAAGTTTCCTCCTATAAGTTTCTCTTGTAAAACTTAATTTCAGATCTGGAGTCAAAGGGTTATGCACACTTAGCTGGAACATGGTGTTTCTCTTGCTGATCTCTGCTATTTTATTTTATGTTTTAGGCTAACAGAATGAGTTTGAGTAGATCATCTTGTTTTTTATCTTCCTTCTCAACCTGAAATGAGCAAATGTTTCATGGATTTTTCCTTCCTTCTTTGGTTTCCCCTTGTTACACATTTTGCCAGATGGCTGGGTTTCATGTAGAGAAGAATTTTCCATAATAACATATCACTTGGTACTCATGGCCAATGATCCCACTCCCCTGCCATCTGTAGGAACCATGGAATGGAGTAAAGTAGCAAATGAATCAAGCCTAGTGGAGCCTGGAGGAAGAGGAGGAGGAGGAGGTGGGGGGAGAAGGAGGGGAGATAAACCAAGTGAAGGGAGTCTGGATTGCCAAAGACTTGATGGAAAATCGACTAAAAGCAAAACCTGAGTGGTGTGTGTGTGTGTGCGCACACATGTGAGAGAGAGAAAAAGGAGAGAGCAAGCAAACACCACGTGCACATGCTCACATTGTGTGCAAGTATTTTGAAGTGCTTAGCTGCAAAGCATCTTGACAGATGTGAAACATGTGTAGCACAACTTTGTGCAGAAGAGGGGAGGACCAAGGAGAGAGGAACACGGCTGAACTACAAAAAGAGATGAAGCTAAGATCCTGGGTGAGCAAGCAAATGTTTGGTGAGGAAAATTGTGTGGAGGAGGTGTGAAGGATGGAAGCTCAGATTGCACCATTAGCTGTGTTTACCAATGGTTAGTTATTAGAACAGAAGGGTAAGAAATGGAACTCTTTACTCAGATTTTTAAAATGTTTCTTAAATTTTTTTGTTTATCTTTTAGATGAAGTTGGACACAATACTATTTATTTATTTATTTATTTTTATGTGGTACTGGGAATTGATCCCAGCACCTTGCACATGCTAGGTGAGTGCTCTACCACTGAGCCACAACCCCATCCCCAATTTTTTTTTTTTTTAACGAGTGAATTAAAGCTATATACTTAATAGTGGTTCATTTTGACATAATCACACATGCAGGGTTCACTCAGAGTTTTGATTTGTAATATTCAAAAAATCCTATGGCTCTTGAAGACTGCAGGTAGGGGAACCATCTCACAAACAAGGGTCTTCTTATTTCTAGAACCAGAACCTTCACTCTGCCTGGTACAAAACTGGTCACTTGCAAATATTTAGACTGGAGTTGATGAAAACTCACTTTTGGACTTAGTGAGTTTGGAGGAAATTATATAAGCTTTCTGGGATTTCCCCCCCTAAATTGAAAGATGAAGCAGTTGATCTAGATACGTGGTCTCCAAACAAATTCTTTTTGTTTTCTCAAATTCTTCCTAGAAAGTGCTTCTTCATCACTTCCAGGGTTCTTGCAGAGCAGTTAGGACTTTTTCTGCTTATTTTGGTTATTAACAAATGCATTCTGTTGATTTAAGTAAATAAAAACATTTTGGAGCCACCAAATTGCCCATAGGTTTCCATCTACCTCTATTATTCTGGATGTGTATGTGTTGGGGTTGACATGAACACACTGTTTAGTCAGTCAAATATTTACTGAGCATCTATTCAGTTGGGTACAGTTTTAGGCATGGAGAATGGGACAGGAAAGGAGACCAAGTCCTTCTGTTCACAGAGTGTACATTCTAGGTGAGGGATAAAGTGATTATAGCCAGTGATTTGTATATTAAAGCAGAATAAAGGCATAGAAGCAATAGGCATCATCCCGAGGGGGGATGTTTGAACAGATAACTGGATAAAGCCAAGAAAAGGCTATAATGATCTTGGAAGAGCCCTCTAGGTAGAGGGAACACGTGGAAGAGCCTCGTCAGACATCTGCAACTGTGTTTTCACTGCATGTCCTGGTCTCTGTCTCCAGCCTGTGTGCTTGCTTAGAGAGGGAAACACCTGATTTTGTTAAGTAGAAGTGAATGGGCACCTTTTGGGCTCTCCCTACTGTTCTGTCTTATTGGGGCCTCCTTGCCCTGCTCAAGGGGCTCAACTTCACTTTCTCAGCGTGGGTTCAGTTGCAGTAGGGTGAGCATGTGGTCCTGGGGAGGTGTCTCGTCTGGCCCCATTATGCTTGTCAGCCTCCATCCTTGCTGCCTCTGCTGTGGTGCATCAACCTCCCTTGACATTGTTCTTCCTTTTGCACTTTAATCTCCTCAGCTATTGGTCACTGGTGCTGATAACCATTGCCCTATCACTGCCTCCAGTCCCTAGGACCCCACACCCAGCACCCAGGTGCACTGTGTTCAGATCCCAGACCTCCTTGGTGCTCTCAGCTCTTCTCGGCATGGAGCCTCAGAGACTGTTTTTCATGCTGGAGTTCCTGAGAGCCCTTAAGAATCAGGACCCTTGGGCTGGGGAAGTGGCTCAAGCGGTAGCGCACTCGCCTGGCACCCACGGGGCGCTGGGTTCGATCCTCAGCACCACATAAAAATAAAATAAAGATGTTGTGTCCACCGAAAACTAAAAAAATAAGTATTAAAAAATTCTCTCTCTCTCTCTTAAAAAAAAAAAAAAAAAAAGAATCAGGATCCTTGAGCCTCAGAGCATGGCTTTGACTTCTGGTTCTACTGAGTTGAGTAATCTTAAATATTTCTTTGGGTTTTCCACCCTTTCTTCTTTGCCTTGTTTTTTAAAATCTAACAGAACCCCACCTAACAGAACTCTACACTCAGACATTAGACACTATGACCTAGGCTTCCTCAACTGAATGGGACCCTCGTTCAAAATTTAACATCCTACCTCTGATAATTTGTTATAGTATTTTCACATGCATTATTTTATTGAATCCTTGCCATAAAGTCATGATGTTTGAATTATAAACCCTGTTTTATACAGAAATAGGCATAGAGAGAATGTGACTTGATCACACAGATAATCAATGGCCAAATTCAGACTTTTGGGGGACTAGAATTTCTATGTGCAGTGTCAGAGTTTCATTTACTCTACATAAGCTCTAAGAAAATCTTTGAATAAACTCACAGATCAGAATTTTGGGCAGGGGAACTAGTTGAGTTCAAATAAAGGAATAACCTGTTTTATCAAATTCTTGCTTCTTGGTTTTTCTACATTATTTTTCATTTTATTACTTGCTCCCATCATTGCAGTGTTATGGGTGAAACTGGAGTAGAAGAGGTAAGTGCATCATTTCAGAGTGTGTGTGTGTGTGTGTGTGTGTGTGTTTTGTGGTTTGTGGTGCTGGGATGGGATGGAACTCAGTTCTCCCACATTATTAAGTAAATGCTCTGACACTGAGCCACATCCCCTACTCCTTATGTTTTGTTTTAGACATAATTTAAGTAAGCCTCATTTTAAAAATTTCTTAGAAGAATTGCTCCCACCTCTTTTTATTTAAATGTAAATTTCAAAATAAAATCACTAAATTAATTGATTATTTTCACCAAATAATGTTGCAGGTCATGAAATCAATTCTTCATCATCCCACTTATAAGAGAATGGTGTACAGAAAGAACAAAGTCAAACACAATTGAGGTCAATACTGTTGGATTTCCTCCTAGTTTCCTTTTAAATTACAACTTTTGCAACGAAATCACACTGAAATAAAAATGTGCATGGAGTGCAGCTCTAATTTCCATTGCACAAAGTATGTGACCTGTAGAGTCCTGTTCTCAGGTGGTAGCAGCAGACACTGTCACATTTGTTCCCATTCTGTAGAAATGACCATCATCAAAACATAAGGATGTTTCAGACATTAATGTCTTTTTTCCTCCAAAGATCATGGACAGTTAGTTTAGGTAGAATATTAACTTTAGAAAGATTTTTTAATTATCACAAGTTTCTAGGAGAACACTTAATTTATAACATAATTTTTGAGATTGATAAAGTTCTCTTTTATGGTGTGAGAAATTTTTTGGTTCAGCTTTTCAAGACCCGGGTCTGAGTTTTGTTAATGTTATGAAGCCTCCTGTCATTTGGGCTATGGTGTGGAATCTATAGCCAGCGTGTTATTTGGCAAGATGCTGGTTTATCCTCCAGCTTCCTTCTGTGACCATCTCCTTATGTACTTGTTATTTACATTTTCTGCTAACCTTTTTGCGTCTACCATTGGTGGTCAGGAATGAAGTCCTCTATGGTATCCAGGTCTACATTGTAATACTGCAACCCAAGGTTTGGCCAGTGGGCTTCCATTTCTCCATCTAAAGCTCCCATTAAATTATGTCAAATTATTTCAAAGCTGAACTTTTTTTTTTTCTGCTAGAAAGCTTTCCAAGTGCCTTCCTGTCTATATATTTAGGGAATCTGGGTAGTCATTTCAACAAAGTGAAGAGGGATAATATAAAAATTGCAATTTCCCTAGTGTTCATAAAGAACTGTGGCACATCAGTGGGGTATATCGTTTAGATCTTCATTTAAATTTGTATCACTGTTGTGTGGCAGTAAACTGGGCTTTTTCACGGGTCCTTGCTTTACAAGAAATCCCTATAGAGACTTTATTAGGAGCCTGTTGCACTGGATTTAAAAGGCAATGCAACTTTATGTTCTTTTTCTACTTAGAAGTCTGAAAGGAACATTGTTTTTTAAGAGCACTGCACAGAGCAGAGCTAACTTCAGTTACCACCTTAAGGTGTCAACAATTAGGGAAACTGAGGAAGTCACAACTTCTGAGATGAGAGAAGCTTTTTAGGTAACTATAAAGATGTTTTAAAAGGTACCTTGTCACTTTAGTGCAGTTTCCCAACTACTGTTTAATTATCTGTCAATGTCACAATGTATGGGAAAAATGCATCACGACAATTGTACCTGTCTAGAGAAGAAAGAGAATTCATTTTTTCCTGAGTGCCTCCAAAACAGGTAAAGCCGAAGCTACTTCAAGGCACAAAGTGTATATTTCACGGTGAACACAGGTAAAAAATGTCAGAAGATAAAAAGGATTTTCATTTCTATGTTTTGAAAGGTGGCTACTAAAATTTGTCAACCTCACATGAAGAGAGAGCCTAAAGAATGGGAGAAAATCTTTACCACCTGCACTTCAGGTAGAGCATTCATCTCCAGGATATTTAAAGAACTCAAAAAACTTAACACCAAAAAAACCAAATAACCCAATCAATAAATGGGTAAAAGATTTGAACAGGCACTTCACAGAAGAAGAAATAGAATCAGTTAGTAAATCTGTGAAAAAAATGTTCAACATCTCTAGCAATTAGAGAAATGCAATTTAAAACTACACTGAGATTCTGTCTCACTCCAATCAGAATGACAATTAAAAGACTACAAGTAACAATAAATGTTGGCAAAGATGTGGGGGAAAAGGTACACTCATAACATTGCTGGAATGGAACACCATTTGACCCAACTATCCCACTTCTCTGTTTATACCCAAAGGACATAATGTCAGCACATTACAGAGTCACAGCCACATCAATGTTTACAGCAGTTCAATTCACAATAGCTAAGTTATGGAAACAATCTAGGTGCCCTTCAACAGATGAATGGATAAAGAAAAGGTGGTATATAATGGAATATTACTCAGACATAAAACAGAAGGACTTTATGATATTTGCCAGTAAATGGTTGGATCTGGAGATTATCATGCTAAGGGAAATAAGCTGACTCCCCAAAACAAAGGTTGATTGCTCTCTCTGATGTGTGGATGTTAACAGACACTAGAGGGGAGGGAAGAATAGAAGTTCAGTGGAGTGGACACAGGGGAATGAAGGGAAGGGAGAGAGGATGGGAATAGGAAAGATAGTAGAATGAATCGGATATAACTTTGCTATGTTCATATATGAATACACCACCAGGGTAACTACACATCATGAACAACCACAAGAATGGGATCCTACTTAGAATAAGTCATACTCCATGATTTAGAAACTTCAGCCTGCCTAAAAAATCATGACACCACCATTATCAGGCTTCTCTTTCTAAGGAATGATCCATCTGTCAAACACATCTTCTTTCTTTTTTTTAATAATTAAAAAATACTTTTAGTTGTAGATGGAACAATACCTTTGTCTTATTTATTTTCACGTGGTGCTGAGAATTGAATCTCCGTACCACATGAAACAGTGCCTCATACATGTGAAGCAAGCACTCTACCACTCAGCTACAACCCCAGTGCTGTTTTCTTCCTTTCCTCTTCTCTCTCTGTCTCTCTCTCCCCCTCCCTCTCTCTTTTTTTTCTTTCTCTTCCTTACTTCCTTTATTCTGCTCCTCCTTCTCCTCCTTTTTTTTTTTTTTTTTTTTAGTACTAAGGATTTAACTCAGGAGAACTCTACCACTGAGCCATATCCCCAGCCCTTTAAAAAATTGTTTTCTTTTGAGACAGATTCTTGCTAAGTTGCTAAGGCTGGCCTTGGCCTTGAACTTGTGATCCTCCTGCCTCAACTTCCTGAGTAGCTAAGATTACAGGTGTGCACACCACACTGTCCCTGTTTTCTGCTTTGGTTACACACCAGTATTTTCCTTTCCTCGAAGCCACCCTCCCACCTCCATCCTGCTTTATGAAGATTCTTAAAATTATCTCTTGCATTCCCAGCCCTTCTCACAGATCTGCTTTTCCACTGTCTAGGATTAGCTCTGCATTCTGAGATCTAATCAGAGAGAGTTATTCCCAACTTATGTCTTTTCACAACTATTTACTAAAGGGTAGTGTGTGACATGTTTTGTGCTGGGTGCTACAGAACAGCAGGGATCCAAATACAGGAAAATCTTGCCCTTGTGGAACTGGTGCTTAAGGAGAAGAGGAATTCACTTTTTTTTTTTTTTTTTTTTCTGTAAAATCTAATTTGGTCTTCCTTAAGTCTTCCCCAGCTTCTCGTCCCAAGATGTGTACCATGCAGGAGAATAGGACAGAGTTCTGATTAAGAGCAAATTGTACCCATTATGCTAAATCGATTGTAATTGAGAGCCAAGAGCTCTTTCTGCTATAGACATAATAGTCTGATTATCAAAATTATATAAGAGAGAGATCCTGAAACAAATCAGTTCACAGCCATTTCCATCTTTAGATCCTGAGACCCTTGTTTAAAATTCTACAATGCAAAAATAATCCAGAAACCAAAGACTGATTGATGGAACAAAGGGCCAATTTATGGAAACGGATTTTAGTAGATCAATGTGAATGGACCGACTTCAGGAGATTTCCTGAAAAGCTACTTCTGGGGTGTTAGACAGTGAGTAAGAGTTAGCATGATATTACAGCTAAAGCAAAGTAGGGTTGAAGAAGCAATTCAGGACTTTTGGGAATACATAATTCTTAGCAGTCATGCCATGCTTTAGAGGCAAATAGCAATATCAGCTCTCATTGATTAAGGACTTACCTTGGGACAGGCACTTATGCAAAAATACATTTAACAAACTTTTTTTAAGTGCCTACTATGTGCAAGGGATTGCTCTGGCTTCTGGAGATACAGCAATAAAAAGGAGAGACAAACAGTTTTGTCTTCATGAAACTTGAATTTAGTTGGAGAAGGTAAACAATAAAGAAGATATCATTGTGTCAGGTGGTATTAAGAGTCATGGGGGGGGGTGGCTATTGTCTGTACAGTTTGCAAAGTAATTTGTAGACACCATTAACTGATTTGACACGTATTTATTGGACATTTTATATGTATCAACCATTGCACTTACAACTGTATTGCTGTTAGCACTTTGTATTTTAAGACCAAGATATTGAGGTTTAGAGGGGTTAAAGGATCCCCCTGCCCCAGGTAGTAGTGATGTCAACTGCAGAACCAGGACCTAAACTCATATCTTTAGTTTCCAATCAAAGTCCTCTTTTTGAAGCAATAATTATAACTTTAAAACCCAGGCCTTGAAGCAAAAGTTTCTGTAGAAGTGTCCTCTTTTCTTTTCTCTTTCTTCCTTTATGGTACAGCTACAAAATAAAAACACTTCTAAGGAAATGGATCTCTACCTTTGGGGGCTTCTGGCCATGTGAATTGCTTAGGCAATAATTTGTCTTCAATTAGTCGAATTTGTACAGCCTAGAAATTCAATATGATTTGCAAAAGAAATATATTTAAAAAAAATTTACATCCATAAACTCTCCTTTAAGTGACACTGGAGAAATTAATTTACCATACAGCACCCCCCTCCCTGTTTCATATCCTTTGCTTAATTTTATTTTTTTAATTTCCTTTGGTTATATGAATTTCAAAATCAGGTCCTTTGACTCCTTCATAACTTGTGTTTGGAGAGTCTCTCAAATTTCCCTGAGACTTTACTGGATTCTCAAAAGCTCGTGACTCTCTGAATTCAAACTTTACATGGGAAAGAAGGAGAGATTCTTGGAAATAATCTGAGTTGACATGTATTTTTACTGTTTTAAAACAGCATCCCAAGGTAGACAGCTTTAAGTAAATTTAGAACAATTGTGAAAAAGTACTCTCAGAGTTGAAAATCGCAGTTGTGAGCCAGGGAATTCAGTTCCCTGTCCCTGAGTGTTCACATCTGGATTTTTCTTTAGATGTGTTTTTAACACACTTCTCTCCTCCTTTATCTTTGCCACAGAGTAGGCAGATCTGCAGTAGAAAAGTTTTAAACTGGTTTTATAATAGGATAAATTTCGTAATGGTGGCAACTTTACAGTGGACAGAGCACAGATTTTTTTTTTTTTTAAATAGTTGATGGTTTGAACATTGGATAAAATTGAAAAAGATACCAAAATAATAATCTTTAAAAATACAAAAGCAACTTTTGTCCGATGTAGAGATCATCTCCATCAATATTTGGATCTGTTCTATCCTTTTAGACATGATTTCCCCCTATGAAAAGAAGTCATATATTATGGAATTCTTTTCTTTTTTTCTTTGTATTTTTTCACCTGCATCATTTTAATGGATCTTTAGGAGATGGATATTTAGTTAACTGTTTGCCCACTATCAACCATTTAAATTACTTCCAATTTCCACTCTATAAATACTGCAAGAGTGAATGTCCTTTAAATAAAATATTTGAATAATGTTTTTGATTATTTTCTTAAACTAGTTCACAGAAGTTAAATTGTTGGTTTAAAGAGTATATAGGATTCTTGGGCTGCGGCTGTGGCTCAGCGGTAGCATACCTGCCTGGCATGTGTGAGGCTCTGGGTTCGTTTCTCTAATAAATAAATAAAATAAAGGTCTATCAACAACCAAAAAAAATATTTTTAAAAAGAGTATTTAGGATTCTAAGGCTTTGGTAGTTTTGTCAAATTGTCCTCAAAATTCTGTATCCCCATCAGAAGTATAAAGTGAGTTGAAATGCTGGGTAGGAAACTTTGAAATGTAAAAAGCACAACACATAATTTTAAAAAGTAGAGTTCAGATCATGTCAACAATTGAGAATATTTTATTCCTTCATTTTGGGGGATTTTTCTATTTGACAAGCATCTCAAAGAAAGAATGGAGTGTCATTGTAGGTGGGGTCTATAGAGAAGGGAATCTGTAAATCAACTCTCTAGTCCTGTGTCTCAGAGGCTCATTTGATGTATGTGACTCAGAGCCAGACAGTTACCCTACCTGTTTTGGATTCCTTATTTATTTATTTATTTATTTTTAAAATTTTTTATATTTATTTATTTATTTATTTTTAAAGAGAGAGTGAGAGAGAGAGAGAGAGAGAGAATTTTTTAAATATTTATTTATTTTTTTTAGTTATCAGCGGACACAACATCCTTGTTCGTACGTGGTACTGAGAATCGAACCCGGGCCGCACGCATGCCAGGCGAGCGCGATACCGCTTGAGCCACATCCCCAGCCCCTTATTTTTTATTTATTGGCAGACACAACATCTTTGTTTGTATGTGGTGCTGAGGATGGAACCGGGGCCACACGCATGCCAGGTGAGCGTGCTACTGCTTGAGCCACATCCCCAGCCCTGGATTCCTTATTTATAGGGTAACCCCACTTCTTGGTGTATGTTTGTGGTCCTAGCATAATAATTAACTATATCTAATTTTATTCTCCAACTGTACAATAAATCCTATGCCCTTCCTACTTATATCTGTGTGAGGTGTTCAGATATGAAGAAGGGCCTCTGCCCAGCCTCTTTATCATAGAATCACTCTTTTCCATAATCAGTTCACACTCTTGCAGCCCAACTCCACCCCTAGGCACACAGCCAGCATTGACTAGTCAGAACACCACATGACCTTGGGTTCAGAGATGGATCTAAAAATGAGTATGTGATCCAACCCCGGTTTTTGTGAGCCATGCATTCTCTGGCACTTCTGGGAGCAGTGGTGTGTTGGTTCATACTGGTCCATAGGAGTCAACTGTAATATTTCTTTTCTTTTTTCTTTTTTAAAAAATATTTATTTTTTTTAGGTGTAGATGGACACAACACAATGCCTTTATTTTTATGTGGTGCTGAGGATCGAATCTGGGTCCCACCTTTGCTAGGTGAGCACTCTACCGCTGAGCCACAATCCCAGCCCCCAACTGTAATATTTCTAGGAATTTTGCAAATCATTCACTAAACACAGTCATTATTAACATTTAGGGCAAGGTACGGTGGCCCACACCTGTAATCCCAGCAGGTGGGGAGGCTGAGGCAGGAGGAGCACAAGTTCAAAGGCAGCCTAAGCAACTTAGTGAGACCCTGAGCAATTTGGTGAGATCCTATCTCAAAATAAAAAGTAAAAAGGGTTTGGGATGTGGCTGGGTGGTTAAATGTACCTGGTCAATCCCTGGTACCGAAAAAAAAGAAAAGAAAAAAAAAGAAAGAAAAAACCATTTAGATTATATAAATTTATAATTAAATTATTTTGGCAAAGGGAATGAATATTTAAAATTCATAGCTTTCTAATTATTTTCCTGTATTTTATTATTGCTTATGTCCTTGAGGTTATTTATGTGTTTTGTATCTATATTGTAGAAATATTATATAATGGAATAGTGCACGTCTTTTACAACTCCATGTTCAGTGATGACAGGTTGGCAAGTTGAGATTGAGCATGGTGAGAGTAGCTTAGAAAATGGCAAAATGGCAAATGCTACAAACCAGATTTCTTTTTGTGTGGGGGGAAGCTAGTTGGTAAACATAAACACCATCATACTTCCCCCTGTTGAGAAGGGTGTTTCTGTTTTTCCCATTGTTGTTACATTAGTAAACTATAATCCTAGAGTAACCAGAGGGTCATTTGGGTCCTTTGGAGAGAGAGAATGGAAGAACCATGCTAGCAAAGATGAGGACTGCAGAGAGAGAACACTTCCTGCTCCCTCCAGCTTTAATGACAAATAAACACAGAAGCAGGATTCTTAATGGCAGGTGAGCACTTGGTATTTCATCTGGATGAGAAACTGGCTTAAACTACATTAGGTTTCTATAACTTATCAATGAATCCTTTGATAATACAGTTCCCATGATCTCTAAGATCCCTTTATAGCTTTAATAATATATAACTCTCAAATTGTACAAAAGGTGGAAGCTCTTTAGCTAAATATTTGAGTGCCCATAATTGCTATATTTGAAGAAAAGTCAAATAAAATACATTCTGTAGTAAATTCACAAAGTTCATCCTCAAACAGTTGATCCTGTATAATGCTAGCACTGAGTGTCTTATAACCAAACTGTAAGCCATACGATAGATGAAATAAGCTTATGTTAATAATTTCAGATTTATTTTATAACATCTTTCCCCTTCTTTTAAAAATGACTTAATGCATCTATTTTAAGTTGATTCACTTTAAAGGAATTTTTAAAGCTTACTTTTGATTATCCTTAGATACAATGACAGAGTGCTCACAGCACTGTCTCCAGAAGCCCTGTTAGAATATAATTGCTCTGCATTTTAAGAAACTGTGCTCTGCCCCTTTGAAATATTGATTTCATTTTCCGGCATGCTCTGCCATGTGCACCCTGAGGTGCTGTTTCTTAATTAGGGAGTGAATCCAGAGCAGGTCCTGTTGAGATATTACGAATACTCTCCAATTTGACCCTACTCAAGTGTGTATTTTACACTTTCTGCTTGGCTCATTATAGCTATGACCCATTTCACATATTGTTGATTCCAAAGAATCAAAATCCCATTGTGCGTTTACTCTCTGGTACTTGACTGCTGATAACTCAGAGGTGTTAGTAGTGAATAGTCAATATTCACAAGAATCTTGAGATCAAATCTGATAATGTGCCAAATGCTAAGATGGTTTAAATTTATCTCTCACTCCCACCAATATAGTATCTTTTTCTTTCTCTGGCTTAAAAGGTGTTGGAAAAAGTTTGGATTGGAGTGATATATTTAAAAATAAAGCAAATGGGGCTGAGGTTGTGGCTCAGCAATAGAATGCTCTCCTAGCACATGCGAGGCCCTGGGTTTGATCCTTAGTACCACATAAAAATAAATAAAAAGATGTGTCTAACTACAACTAAAAAATAGAAAGGTAAAAAAAATAAAGCAAACATCAAAAACCTTCATTCTGTTACTCTTAGCTTTATTAGAATTATCTTCTGATGCTGGAAATTTGGGGTTTCCATCAATAGAATACCTCTTCTTAATTCTAAGCTAGTTTCCCCCTTCTTCATTAATGAGGTATCATCTTACAACTATAACAAAATATGTATTACAATGAATATGAATAAGAATCACGGTGTTGGAACAAAGAAAACAAAACAAAAAACCTGTATGGCTGACCTTGAATCCATTCCCTCCTCCAGCATATGCATTTCCCAAAGTGTGTTCTTTGGAGCCTAGTAAAGGAAACACATTGCAGTCGGTGGTGCTTCTCAATGTGCAGATTATTTGCATCTGAACTACCTAGAGGTATCTGCCAAAATAGACTCCATGGCTGCTTCTGAGTCCACTGGGGAGTAGGGCTTGGAAAGATGAATTTTTATCAGTTTATCTGGGTGGTGACTCATAGTCCTTTGAAGAAAAGGGAAGTCTAACAAATTGCAAGTTACTTTTTTGAAGATATACAGACTAAATTAGCAAATTAAAGGCTCTGAGAAGTCTTGTAGTAGAGAAACCTGTTTAACTTTTAAAATGCAGTATTTCTTTTCCAAATGATTTTATTACATGACTCTCTGATGAGGGCATTATTTGATGGGATACTATGGTTGAAGTCACTTGCTAGTTTGAGTTCAAGTGTCTTGGTATGAATATTAGACAAAGATCTGAGTGTGAATCCTGGATTTTATCCTGTTTCAGTTGTGCAGTGGTCATACTCCTTTAATCCCAAGGGAGATGTGATCAAAGAGGAGGTTACTACCAATCCAGAATCTCTGTTAGAAAAAATAATTTAGATAAGTATTCTTGATACTGTCATCTTTTATGAAGGACAATGTGTTAATACTTAGGACATTGTGCTTTGCCCAGAGAATCTACCTCCTCATTCTGTCCCCCACCTCCCACCCCTAGAAGAGGATTCATTTCCAATTTACAATGGGATATATGGACAGAGGAACAAGGGGCTCTTCCAGAAATGCCAATTGAATTGAACAATGGGGAAGGAGGTCAACACATTGTGCAGGAAATTGAGTGGAAGTGAAATAACTCTTTACTCTGGCAGAGATGGTGACAGGCAACCCTGATTTGCTTCCACCCTTCTTCCTATCAGGCACAAACAGCATGAGAGGGTGAAGGGAGTAAAGAAATGCTAAGTGAGGACTTACAGCTTTCAGAGTTGCAATAGGTCTTTCTCCCTGGGAGTGGGACTGCCTTCTGCTTGGCTGTACAGCTAGAGGGGACAGAGACAGCTGCCGAGTGAAGGAAGCCGGGCTAAGATTCATTGGAGGGGGACACGTAGGAAACCTCTGGGTGACTATTCAACTGCCTGTGCTGATTTGCAGAGGGAGAAGGAGGGAGACCTGGTCTCCTTTGTCTCAACAGCCTTGCCTGGTTCTATCCTGCTATGTGTCCATGGAGCTTGGCTGGTAGAGCTGCTTTAAAATATTACATGAATAGTTTTCAGCGCGACTGGGAGATCTCCCAGGGCAAAAGTCCTTTTTATCTTGAATATCTAGGCTTGGCTCCTAGCATAAAACTGGCTTTTTCAGTAAATATTTGCTTGTGGTAGTAAGCAAGGTAAGAAATCTTAAGAGAGTGCCCCTAAATAATCTTTGAGTACTCATCTGGACTTCCACAGGGGTAGAATCTTAGAGCTGGAGGCTATCCAGTAGACCCTTTTCATTTTACAAATCTAGTACTTCTCTCTTATCTGTACTTTTGCTTTCTGCTGTTTCAGTTACCTATGATCAAATATCAAATGGAAAATTCCAGAAATGCACAATCCATGAGTTGAAAATCTCACATCATTCTGCTCCATCCCACCAAAGAGGGGAATCATCCCTTTGTGCAGTGTGTCCACCCTGTATGCACTACTACCCCTTAGTCACTTAGTAGCCATCTTGGTTGCCAGACTGTTCTGGTATCGCAGTGCTTGTGTTCAAGTCACCCTTATGAGTGGCCTAATGCTACAACACAGGGACTGTTTTTCCTCCCAGAGCCCTTGTGTTGTGCTGAGGTACTTACCTTATTATTGTATAATAAGATATTTTGAGAGAGAGACTATGTTCATATGACTTTTATTATGGTATATTTTTATAATTCTAATTTGTTATTAATTACATTAATCTTTTACTGTACCTACTTTATAAATTAAGCTTAATCATAGGTATTTATGTTTAGGAAAATATAGTAGACATAGGGTTCCATATTATCTATTGTTTTAGGCGTCCATGGGGGCTTGGGGATCCCCGTAAATAAGGGACTGTACTGTAAGAAAATTATGGGTCACACAAGAATCAAGTGGTGTCTCCTAGTCCAACATTCTTTTGATTACCTAAAGGTGGTTTTGCAAAAAAAAAAAAAAAATCCTTCCATTACTCAATGCTGCTATGAACCTTTCTGAATTATGGAATAAACCCAAAATTCAAATTAATATCTGCATCAGTGAAAAATGTAGTCATTAATCTAGGAAGTGACTCAAGGAGGTTTTTCTTCCTCCAGCTAGAATTTGTTCCTTCTCTTCTTTCGCTTCTTGAATTTTTGCATCCCATGGTGCATCTTCCTGATTCTTGGCTAAGCTTGGAAGCTATGACTAAAAATTGCTGGGTGAGAAGCTATTCTCCAGGTACTTTCAAGTTTATTGGAAAGAAAAGGTCTTCATAAATCACACGAGGGGACTGGGGCCTGTGGGATTGCTTAGTTGCCAGGAGAATTCTGATTGATTGCTTTGGAAAATATGTACATCTTCCAGGGGCTTATCTGAAATAAAATAAGATTCATACTTTCTCAGACTGAGCTTCCTCTACCAAATTTCAGTCAAACTCCAGTCATTTTAATAAACTGGGAGGGCAGCAAAATGCACATTAGAAGTTTAGTCAAAAACTTGGACAGCAGAGCACAAATGTTATTTCAAATGGAGAAAGATTTGGAACAACAAAGTGACCCCAACAACATAAAATCAGAACCAGATTCAGGTTATATGGCTCTCATGGACTCCAACTTTTTCCTAATAATGACCAGTGTATCAGAGTCGAGGAACTGTTGGAAAAAACCATGATCTCAGATGCAGTTATCACTTCCATAACAGGAAGTAGTGTGAATTAGGGTTTCAGGGGAGCTGGAATTGCATATGGCAAGAATGGTGAAATTAAGAGGTGGGGGGGGAAACATTTAGGTTTTAATCCCTTTAGGTCACAGAATCTGTTGAAAGTCTCTGAAAGCTGTGAACCTCCTCCACAGAAAAATTCACATACACAGGAAGTTTTCAGGCTGTGTGGGAAGTTCACTCTAAATCCTCTGAAGTCACAGGGTACCTTCTTCTTCTGCCATTCCCCCTAAGGTTTCTGGTCTCTTTATGTGGCAGCTCTGCCTGGCTGGCACCTGGGACTTCTAACCCCATTATACACATACACTGTAGAGCCAGGTCCTAGCAAAAAAGAAAGGGCCAAACATCTGCTGGCAGGCTGACTGCACTTTACTCAGGGTGAACAGAAGTGGCCTTAATCCCCCACAGATTTCTTTTGCTTTGTTGTGTAGTGGGATCATCTGGGGGAGATTTAAAATTCTCTCAGCATTTATTTATACTTTCATTTGTAGTATGTCTGAAAAGAAAATGCAAACTTTTAATTGGGCTGACTTGGTAATTTGGTTCAGGGGCAGGCTAGGTTCAGAACTGTCTCCATCCCTGTTTACCAGGGGATTGTGGTTCACACGGGTAGCAGGAGCGGCTTGGTCCTGGAGATGTAGTCATTACCATCGTCTGAGTTTGTCGTTAGTGAACTAAGGAAGCCTTCTTTTTGCATTATTAGCCTAGCAAGCATGATGATGCATTCCTGAGCAGACATGGGAAAAGCAGGTGGATAATAACAGTCTATAGCACTTTTGTTTATCCAGAAATCTATCATCCCTGGGAGGTTGACATATAATCCCATGCTTAAACTATCATCCATACTTTATGTAATAATAATAATGATAATGATAATCATTTATACTTATATAACTACTTTCATCTAGGGAATCTCAAAGCTTTACAAACACTAATTAATCCTTCTGGTTTCCCTGTGAACTAGGTGAGGTTCATTTTACAGGTGAGGCAACTGAGGCACAGAAAGGACTAGTGCTTTCTCAAGGCCACTGGGTAACTGGATGACAGAGTGCAGAAGCCTCCAGAGCTCCATACTTACCCCTGACCAGAGCTGCATGCATCTGTGAGAGACCAGACCAGAATGAACTCCTCAGTCTTTCTGAATCTTAATTACACTCTAGTAGTGCATAGAAACTCAAAATTCATTTCCCCCATACACCACGCATGATGAGGGGTTGTTTTTGAGATCTAAGCAATAGAGATGTGGCTAACATTGGATGACATATATCTTTGGATAGGAGAGAGAAAAAACAACTTGAGTGGAGAAACGACTTTTTAGTGAATTATGCTAAGAAGCATCAGTCCTCACTACACCAATTAGAGTAATGTTGTCTTTTTAGTTGTTTTATTCTGTTCCACAGTGTATTTATCCATTTTCCATTGCTACAACAAAATACCAGAGGCTGGGTAATTTGTAAAGAAAAATGATTTGTGTAGTTCACTGTTCTGGAGGTCCAAGAGCATGACACTGGCTTCTGTTTAGCTCTTATGGTGGATGGCATCATGGTGGGAGTATGTGTGAGTGGGAGAGATGACATGGTGAGACAGGAAGTCAGAGACAGGGAGGGGCCAGTCTCACTTTTTACAGTAAGCTTCCCTCACTCGTGGAACTCACTCCATGAAACCAGCATTCATCCTTTCAAGGCAACAGTCCCCGTGACCTCGTCACCATCACTAGGTCCCACCTCTCAAAGGTCCTCTCACCTCTCAACCTCACCACACTGAGGACTAAGTTTCTAACACATGAATCCCTGGGAACAAACCACACCCATATCACAGCACACCATCTGAACTATTTGATATGCATAGAACAAAGATGAAATGATTCAGGAGGTCCAATACGGAATTAGCAGGAGTTTTAATGGAAAGTAGCTTTTCACTTTGTTCAGGCTTTTCAGTTTTGGGAATTTCTTGAAATCCCCTGATAGTGCTGAGTTCTAGTGAAAATGAATAGTTTTCAAGCATTAATACACATACCTATCACCTAGGGATCTGTTGAAATGTAGATGGTAGCTCAGTAATTCTAGAGTGGGGCCCGAGATCATCTTCACACGGTGCACATGCGAGTGGTCCCAGTCTCATGCTCTGCAGTAGCAGGTCTCTGTGCTACTGTTTATGATTCAGGTAAGCCATTCCCACAACATGCTTCTGGAGGAAGTGTTTGGTCAGTTGGTGTGAGGCTCGGGCTTAGGACACCAACATCTGGGTTTGAAAAGTTTTCTGTTACTTATTTTCTGAGAAGTTTGGGACACCAAACCTTCTGAACCTCAGTTTCTGTATCTTTAAATGGAGATCACTAATTCCTCCCTTTGCAGGGTGGTTAAGTAGATGAACAGAATCACACAGTTGGAAGAATCTGGCACTCCCTGGAACTCTGACAAATTTCCTTCATTCCCACTTGCTCTCCAATTCATTCTGTTTGGCTCTCTTCCCTTTTAGATACTTCGTAGTATCCTCCGCCTCATCATATCTGCCTTCATTATCAAATACTTTCTATCTAGCTTGGCTTTTGGATATAATTTTATATCTATACACCTTCTCTTCTGTATATGTCGAGGTTTAAAAAAATTATACCAAATGCCTTTTATTGAGCTAATTTCATGTCTCGTTAACTATTATATACCTGTTTTCCTTAGTGCTAATTTGATCTAGGTCATAGGATGGAAATGAGACTATACGGTATTCCTTTAGTCAACAATTTATCAAGCACCTACTATGCCGTGCCTTGGTATGTCACCAGAATAAAACAGACATTTGTATTTTTCCTCTTTTGCTTTTGTTGCCTCTGTTTAACTCTCTGGGCCATATTGAAGTCTTCCTTTAATTCTTTACTCATTGATGTCTTTCGGCTTTTGTTTCTTCCTAATTTTCTTATTGCTCATACTTATCCTTTGGATCTTTCCCCTTTAAATCTACCAGACAGAATTAATAGTTCTTTCCTAAAAATGCTTCCAAAACTCATTTTGTGTGAATGTCTCTGTGTGACACTGTTTTGTTTTGTTTTTTAAATAAAGAACAACACTAAAAGTTATGTGCAGTACATGCATAGGGAAAGAACAGTCTGGAGTCTCACACATCTCACTGTTAATGCTGAAACTGATGAGAAGGAACTTTTGGTTTTTTCTTTATGCACTTTAGCATTATTGAAAAAAAAAATCACTCCCTGATAGCAAGTTCTATTCTGTAACACTGAAACAAAAAATAGTGAGGAAAAAAAAATCAAACTCATGGGTTAATGGATGACAAAAGAAAAGATGAAGAAAAATGAAAATGAAACCTTCGACCTTCAGATTTGGCTTCTCTCTCACCTGTAGTTCTGCATGTCAGTTGCTGGGTCTGTCTTATTCAGGTTTCACATCACTGGCACGAAGCCTCATCTTCCTCCTGGAATTACACAGCGTCAGGAACACTCCCGGCATAAAAGCAAGACTCAAGGAGGCAACAGGAGGTATTCTTACAAGAGACAGCACTATCCAGATGGATTTTGATAAGGTTGGTATGTGCCCCATGAGGTCATAATTAACCACATCAAAGAAGGAGTGGCTTCTTAAGCAAATGGGCTTTATCTTGCCATCTGCTGAAAAATGTACCAAACGCTCTTGCTTTGTTGAAAAACATCTGCACTTTTGGAACCAAGTCTTCGTAGCTTCGGACTGCTGAACATGATTGAAGAAATACTTTTATTGCCTACCCCTTGGACTTCTCAGCTTTTGTTTGGCACCTTGCTTTTCTGTGTCCTAGTTTGGCAATGTCATCTACAATTTGCATAAATGAGAAAGCATTGGCTCATGGCTTGGTTGGGAACAGAAAGAAGTTATCTGATAAAAGCAAAACAGGAAGAATTTAATTTTCCTAGCTCATGGTCAACTCTCATCCTACTAGCTGAAATTCCGGAGTGAGTGGTGGCTAGAGATTGAAGGTATTTTGCAAAACTGTCTTAGAATGTAATTATGGCTTGATAGTTTAATAGAATCCTCTGCAGATGTCCACCCTCCACCCCACACTTGGTTTAATTGGCCAACTTTGGAATTAATAAAAACAACGACAAGACAAAACACAGAATGACACGCACAAAACTCTCCAGGTGTCTCAAATATGCAGCCAGGAGAGTCACTTCTGGGTCCAAGTTAACTTTAAAAGAGGTCTTTGGACTGTACAAAACTTTTAATTAGAGATCATATATTTTTCTAAATGGAAATTAGACACTGTTCAATTTTATTCTCTATGATTTTTGGTTTCCTGTGCATTTGAAATATAATCAGAGATGTAAACAAATAAGTTAGAATAACCCAGGAATATATATAATATTTATAATTGCATGCTTCAGGCCTGGTACTTTTACTGTGTGTGTGTTTGTGTGTGTGTGTATGAAGCTCTAAGACATTTCACTTCAATTTAGCCTTATTTCTTTAGTATTATTCAATGACATATTTCACTTGGTATTTATGTAATGACTTTTAAATTATCAACGTTTTTTAAATACAGAAAAAAGTTGCTTATCCCAGTCTGTAAGTTTTTGGTTAGCACTGGAGTTTCTTCCATTGGGCACGTCTTCCTTAGATTCTTTGCCTATCTCTTCTTTTTGGTGGTACCATACTTATTAGATGTACTTCCACTGTTTTCTTGGATTTAATAAAGGTGTGCAGGTCTAATCTTGCTGTTCTGTGATAGATGACACTTATTTGCCTCCCTACCTTAAACGTCTGGTTAGGGATATATGTGGTGGTATTGTTTCTATTTCAACCTCTTTCCAGGGAGTTCTGGAGTGTAGAGATAAACCAGAATCTGCCTTGTGGAGTACAAACTGGATGCCAAAAAATCTGAAATCCATGCTAAGTGATGAACATTTGAAGAGGATGGATGCCTTTATCCTGGAGAAATCATGGTGGGAAATTATAAGGTTAATGATAACTTTCTTAATATATTTTCTTCCTTAAAAAAGGACTTTTCCTTAGCTAAAGAAAACTCAGGTCCTCCAACGTTCTAACACCATTACCTGACAGAGATGGTATCCATCCTTACTCTGCTGTATCCTCTGTCACATTCGTGATAGATCATTGTCACAATTGATCGAAGCATTCTTTCCTGATGAATCTGGGTGTGGCCTCAGAAATTTTCCCAAGCAAATTCAAGGCAGTCACACTAATTGATCAGCATTGGTGTTAAAGATGCCACCTATTTACCTCCCTACCATAAAGGTCTCTTGTTATTACTACTAACAGGAGGGCAATTCTGCCCTTTATTAAAGGGGCTTCATGATCCATATACAGTAACTCTCCTGTAACACCCAGATAACAGTTGAGATTGGAATATTTTACTAAGAGTATAATAAAGGTAAGAGAATATGAGGTGGAAATAGAGTAACATAAACTAGATAATTTTGCCCATTGTTTTCTAACCTATCTTTAGCATGAGTCCCCTCATGGATATCTCCTTGCATATCCCCTGCTCTTCCTCTGGGAGGAAGAGACCACTTTTTAACTGCTAAACCCTTGGAATATCTTCAAGTATCACAGGATTTTGAGATTTGTATCCAAGAAAATGAAGCTGCAAGAGAATATTGTTCTATTTATTACCTTCTGAATTATAATTGAATTTCTATATAGGATTATTTCTCTGAGGTTTAACAACAGAATATCTATGCAACATGAAGGGAGACCACACATAACTATAATCTCAAAATCCCAAACTTCTTTCAGGAGGTCTATATGTTTCAAGGTTATAAGTGTTGTTTTGAGGGCTGGGGTTGTGGCTCAGTGGTAAAGTGCTTGCCTAGCACATTCGAGGCCCTGGGTTTGATCCTCAGCACATAAATGTAAATACAATAAAGGTATTGTGTCCAACTATAACTAAAAAAAAGTATTGTTTTGAAATATTTGGATGCCTACCACAGAGAAAAGTGTGCAGGGTTATTGTGTATTGCCTGCAAGGTTTGACTAGACCAGTGGGTAGAAGTTAGACTTGATTTTAAAAAAGGTTATATTTTCTACTAATAATAAGAGTTGCTCCAACATAAATAGTTTTACCTGTGTACCCAGTCACTGAGTATATTTAGGCAAAGAATGGAATGCCCTCTGTCAGAGATGGGAGTTGAATTGATTCCTATTTTAGATGGAAAATAGAACTATAACTCTCTTTTGGAGGGAGACTCTGGTAAACAATGTATATCTATATAATACAATATGTGTATTTGTATAAAAGCAATGTATTTGACCTCTTCTCTCATGACACTTGTTGGCCAGTGCATGACCTATAATAGATCATCTCGATAAACTTGCAGCTTCTGAATGGGAAGGTCATTGAGAGGAAACTGAAAAGACAAGACGATGGAGAAATAATAATGTGATAAGTGTGGTAAAATATACTGTTCCAGGTTCCTGAGTGACTACAACATAGTTGCATTATATAATCAATCATACAGCTATATATATAATCTATAATTACATCTTGATAGGTGAGTATAACATGGCTAATTTAAAAATATTTTTTAGTGTCATTTGATCTTAGAATTGTAAATATAGAATAATATGTAGTCAAAATATTACTATTATAGAAAACATATAATGGTGTAAAAAATATTTGTACAATACAGAAAAGAAGTAGATCATAAAAATAATGTGAAGGATGACTCTAGTTTTGATGAGAAAAAGGATATTTGTGTTTAAAAAAACCAAACCGGTATAAAGGGCTCTTTATTTTTTAGGAATAAAAAAGCTAGAAGGATGTCTCCCACACCAGAATTATGAATGACTTCTGTTCCCATTTAACATGTTTTCTTGAATTTCCAAAGTTCCTAAAACAGGCACATATTATGTTAGTGATATATTTGTTTTATATTATTGGTGCCACAAAAATTATGGCAAGTGTCATTAAAAAAACAGATGTATTATCCTGTATTTCTGTCGGTTAGATGTCCAACACAAATGTTATAGCTAAAGTCAAGGTGTGGACAGGCTGCATTCCTTTCCGGAGGCTGTAGGGGTCCATTTCCTCACCATTTGCTTTCTCTCCCAGGATCCTTTCTAGAATGTAAACTCCGTGAAGGCAGTTTCTAGTTGCTTTGGGTTAAATAACCTTTGATAAAGAGAATGGTTCTATCTTCTCTGGATCTCCTTCCTTAAGGTCCATGAAATTCTATTGTCCGCCATGGATGATCATGACTATACTCTGCCTTTTCTTATTGACTTGCTCCAACTTCAGGTTTCTTAAAATTTGTTTTTGTTAAATGGCTTGATTTTTATAGGAGTCTGGGCTTCTCTCCAATATGCTGTGTAAATGCTGGTTGTCCCCTCTGGTTCTGAAGGACAATGGCTGCATGCTAGCTGTGGGATCCTCCCCTCTCATCTTGAGTGTGCTCACTCCCATTTATATTCTTTGGTTAGTGTGTTGTTCCTATGGAAGCAGTGTTCTGTTTATCAAGGTACTGGGGGAGTGTTAAGCCTCCTCTGGCAGGAAAAGCTACTCTGTGCTTGGAGTTGGAATTGAAAATAGATTTCCTCATTGGGAAGAAACACGGATGCATGAAGTCTCTTGGGCACCCCATTTCACATCCCCAGCCCCTGGCAGCCGTGATACAGGGATATTATTATTACAGCACTTTTTGTCCCTTGTGGTGAGGACTCCACAATAACACATGAACAAATATGTGGTAGAATATTAAAAATGGCAGAAATTTCATTTATCGTATAAGGCAACTCGCTGTGGCCAGTCACTTACCAGTCAGGTCTTACAATTTTGTATGGAATATTATATTTGAAGACATATGATCTTTCATGATCTTGTTCCTGATGTGGGTGAACAGCAATCTGAGAGCTACTAAATGAGATAAAGAACGATGATAATCTGTTTTATTCCTGGGAAGAGAAATGAAACTGACTGAAAAAGGATAGATCAGCTGGCTAATGTTTCAAAAAAAATCTTGTTAGAAAGGAATACAATTTCCTGAGAGTTCCAGTGGTGTTTAATTTAGGTAATATTATTACTGGCTTGCAGAAACGGGAGGACTCAACTCTGTGAGAGGTCAGTTTTCACACATATTTGTGTCATTGGACTTTTCTGATCCTGATACAGAGTAGAAAATACAAAACAAAAAAAAATTACATTATTTTCCTGTTTCAAAGAGACTAAAGGAATAGCAGGGGACAAAATGTCAACTGTACAAATGGAAGCACAAAATGACAACATGAGCCAAACTCAGAGCACACAGAAAGGACCAATTGGCTAACTAGATTTTTTCCTGGGATTATTTTGCCTTAAAACTATAGAATGAGCCATGAGCTGGTCTTCTCCATGACTCACGGTTCCAGATCGACAACTGTCATTTTTCCTTAACAGATAAAGAGGTGCTTCCTTTTTGGTTGTCAGCTGCTAAGGCCATTTAGTGAGACCAGAGAACCAGGCCAATGTGAATATAGACAGATGAATGATTTATACCGCAGTGGCACAGAATCAAACCCCAGTTTCGGACTTTGGTCTAACGGCAAAATTTAACATCAGGGTACTGATTAAAGTAAAACCTCCCTGTTTCAAGAGGTTTATTCATTTTTTTTTTTAAAAAGGTCTATTAGTAACTGAATGAGTTTACAGTTCTGAATAACGGTATGTATAGCCTATAGTAAACAACCTGAGCAGCCATTCTAAATGAGTTCTTTATATTCAGCTTCTCGAAACTTGTAATTACATTTGAGGCAGGACATGTGATACCAGAAGATGTAAAGCTATGTAGTTCCTCCTGCCTCTTGCATTCAATGCAGGCAGTCCAGCAAGATCAGCAGAACATAGGAGAAAATCACCCCCATTAATCATCTCTTAAAGTGGAACCGAAGAAAGCCTTTCCTTAAAAACAAATAGATTTACTCTTTTTTTCATTAGTCCTGGTCTTTTGAAATAAATTGTGATGGGACTGCATTTTTCTAGAGCAATTGATCTTTTTTGAAGTCTTACGCTTTCTATCTTGCTTGGTCATGTTAGGAAATTATAGGCGTAAATACTGTCAGAGCATTTCAGTTTCAAAAGCAGAGGTCTGAAAAGAAACTCAAGGGGGAAAAAAACGGTTGATTTTCAACAACTCTGAAATAAAATGTGAGACTATACCAGGAATTTCTCCCCATCTCAAACTAAGAAAGCATGCCCTAGGAGTAGACATACGTGCCCACAGAAAAGGTTAGATATTTGAATATGAACGGTCTTTGGAGAAATAGGCTGTTTTAAATGTATTTGTGTTAGCAAAGATATGACAGATTTCAAATAATATCATTTCTAGATAGATTGACCAAAATCTAACAGTTTACTACTGATAGTTTTACCAACTGCAGAACTTTTAATCATTTTTCTTATTCTTTTTTTCATTCATTATTTAAAAGTATTTATTGAGCCTCATTTAATTGTACATCTAATGGTGGTGAGCACCAGTGGCCTAAGGTATCTTATTCACATTTATGAATGCATATTCCACTTGGCATTCTTATGATCTATCTTCTAATATTTTCAAATAACATTAAGTCTAAACTGATTTCTTTCTGATCTTGGCTCTTTTGAGCCAGGTCAGTTATAAGTGAGGTCAACCCTTACCTCACAAGCCTGGGGTGCTTATTGGCATGAGCTGGAGCTGGAAAGCCATGTAAAGGAAATAAAGAATCCCACAGAAGAACATGGTGGGCTACCACCAAGAGCCCTACCCATTCTGCCCAGATGGGCTGCCCAATGCTCTTCAAACATGTACCCCATTTCCTTGTTTCTTTTTTTTTACTTCCTGTTTTAAATATTTAAATTTTTATTTATTTATTTATTTTTAAAGTGTTACATAAAAAATTATATGTACTACTGGGATACCATATGATTTTTTGATACATGTATACATTTTGTAATATTTAAATCAGGTTAAACATACCTATTTTCTTGGAACATTTATCATTTCTTTATGGTGAAAGTTTTCACAATCCTTTCTTCTAGCTTTTTGATATACATAGTACGCTATTAAATACAGTCACCCTACTGTGCAACAATACACCAGAACTTCTTACTCCTCATTTCCTTATTTTTTTAAAAAATATTTATTTATTTATTTTTTAGTTATCGGCAGACACAATATCTTTATTGGCATGTGGTGCTGAGGATCGAACCCGGGCCACACGCATGCCAGACGAGCGCGCTACCACTTGAGCCACATCCCCAGCCCCTCATTTCCTTATTTATGACACATGCCTTCTTCTCTGTTTTCTCCAATTTAACATTTTGCACTTTCAGCCACTTTTTAAGACAGCTCAAATCATTTTTCTTCAATAAAGCTTCCTTTATCTACCATCTTCACTTGCCTCCAGAGGTCATTTCTTTTAACATTCCATTGATTTGTATTTTTCTTTTGGTACACATTTAGAAATGTGTATGCAAGCTATTTTCCCTTGTATTCCTACTAGATTGTAAATTCTTTGAAAGTAGTGTTGCTTCTTGTTTATGACGTTATGTCTGTATTGGTGACTTCCCAAACTGCCACTGGGAAAATTAGTGCCACAAATTTAACATAAAGAGCTAATTCTAACTTCAGTTGTTTCACGCTAATTCAAGGCCTCTTTGACCATTAATGTAATCTTGATGTGAGCATTCACAACAGAAGGTGCCTGATAAGCCCTTGACCAAGCTGGGAAGAATTGAAAGAATACTGGTGATATGGGTTTTATTCTTCTGGCATATGGGTTTTATTTTTGCCTTTATACTCTCATTTATCTCCACAAATGGTAAAAAATAACGAATGCTCACATCAAGATTACATTAATAGTCAAAGAGGCCTTGAATTAGCGTGAAACAACTGAAGTTAGAATTAGCTCTTTATGTTAAATTTGTGGCACTAATTTTCCCAGTGGCAGTTTGGGAAGTCACCAATACAGACATAACGTCATTGCCAACTAGGAGGCCAAGCATAACTGTGGGAAAGAAAACCCACGTTCAAAAGGAAATATCCAAAATAATAGAATGGCAGGTCTAGAAAATCACCACCATGAATGCCTTTTTTGTGGTCTCATTTTCCCCAAGGTTGCTCTGGTATGAAAGTCCTTCTTTAAGGAGATAACATAAAAGGAAATAAGTGGTGGTGGAAAAAAAAAGTCCCCTCTTGTAATGGCCTTGTACGTTCTCTGGCTATTTCAATGTAATGTTTATCTAATAAATAGTATTTCAGTGTTAAACAGTAGAGCTGTGTGTGCTCCTGGGCCAAAAGGCTGGACCTCCTTCAGGTCTTACCATGCTCTTACTGCTGAAAAAATTTCTTTTAATGAAAAGAGACACTATGTAGCTGGAGCCACCACCAGTGATGCCTGCTTAACATTTTCATGCTTCTGGGTAGAATGTATAAGTCTTCAGACAGAGTCACAAGTTCTTATGTGTGTGTGTGTGCATAAGGAAAAAAATGTAATTTCAGTAAAAAGCACCTACATAATTATTTTTTGAGATCAAATTCTGTGTCTGCAATGGCTTCCTGTACTAAACTGTTTAAGAGAAAGAAATGTCTATGATGTGTAGTAGTGTGTGTCTAGAATAGCTGATGGAATGTTTTAATGTCAATTTTAAAAGAGGAAGGAAAAAAAGAAGACTAATGTGTGCGGTTGTGAAGTTTCAAAAAGGATGCTCATTTCAGGACAGAGGAAATGAACCTATGTCCAATTGACTCTTAAACAGCCAACACATTTAGAAAGCATCTGAGTTGTTTTCGAGATTGAATTTCAGAAAGGTAGTCTGAATCTTGCTCCTCTCCCTGGGAGGGAAATGTTTCTTGAGAAGAATAGGGTGGATTTCCAACATGGCAGAGCAAGGAGGGGACCACGAAAGGGCAGGTCACGGTGGAGACAAGTGAAAGGGGAATAAAACGTAGTCCAGTAAAGATGGCCTCAAATAAAGAGAGAAATATATGATGTTGCCCTGTTCCTTTAATCTGTTTCTGTAAACTTGGAAAGAAATGTTTATGTGGTACCAAGGCGGTGTTTCGGCTCTGACGAGGGATGTGGATTTGTTTTATGGACCAAGAAGTTTCAGACTGGAGAGTGGGAAAGAGAAACTTGAAAGGGGACTTTGGTTGAAGTGCTATCATCCGTCTAAACTTCTTAATGAACCCTGTGTATTCATTCATTAAAAAAAAACTATTAAGCCCCTCCTGGGAGCACAGGAAACTGGCTTCCTAGAAGTAAACAGGTTCTGTCCTTGAGGAATTTAATGTCTGTAGGTTTAAATCAAGGGACCTAAGATGGATTTTCATCATGAGGAGTGAGGAGGTGATAGTCCATCTCCCTGCAGCTGCCGCTCATTGAAATGTTGATGGAACTCATGTTTTGGGAAATGAGTTGTGTTGACATGGACGCCTTACCCTTTCTTAGGGAATTTAGGAACCATGGGTGGTGATAACCTTTGTGTTTTCCACCAATTTCCCCAGATCTCCCTTACTGGGGACCCTGCCTTGTTACAGGGTTCTCCTCTGGGTCTTTTCAGCAAACACTGCTGTCTTATGCGCTGTTTCCCCCAAATTCTCTAATTTATTTGAAGAACCTCTTTCCTGTCAGGTGTGTTGTAATCGCACAGTGAACACACCTGCTTTAAACCCAGGGGAAGGCTCGAAAGCTAACAACTTCAAGAGTCACAGCAGGCTGAAGGGTGAATCACTGGGGCCCTCAAACCATAATCACACTTCATGGCTTCTGTTTACATCAGGAGAATGGCAGCTGACTCATCCACCTGGTTCCAGGAGCAGCAGGGAATTTGTAGATTGTGTCCAGATGCACTGACCCTATAGTTTCAGCCTCCTCCCTGCACTGCTGCTCCTCAAAGATGAGGGAGGAATCCAGGAAAAGTTCTACCTCTCATCCCCTCAATATTACTTTCCTTCTATTGTCTGTGTGCCTTTGCTTTATTATTTAAGTTGACAAAACATCACAATGGACTCCTTTGGGTGTATCATCCTAGGAGTTTTAACACTTGCATTGATTTGTATAATCATCACCTGAATCAGACAGAACACAAATTAATCCTATCAACTCTCGGGGTCAACCCTTTCCCCTCACACCTAACTGCTTCGAGTAATGATCTGTTCTTTGTTGCTCCAGTTCGCATTTATGTATTCCTTCATGTGTATGTATATTGGAAAATATCATACAAATGGAATCTTACAGCATGTAACTTTTTGAGAATGTCTCCTTTCATTCAAAATAATGACTCTGAAATTCATCCAAGTTGTCCTATTAGTAAATTGTTCCTTTGTACTACCAAACAGTCTTCCATTAGATGGATATCTATCTATTTACTCATTGAAGAGCATTTGGATTATCTCCTGGTTTAGCTGATTACCAGTAGAGGTGTACACATTTTTGTGAGAACATAAGTTTTCATTTATCTTGAGTGAACACCTAGGAATGGGGTGGTTGGGCCATGTGGTAAATGTATCAAACGGTATAAAATAAAAAAAATAATCATAAGGGATTGTCAAACCATTTTCCATTGCTCCAGGATGATCCTCTAGAGCTTTGAACTAGCTCACCTAAAAGCAAAGTAAAGGAATCATCTTTCCTGAAGTTTAAGGTATTCATTGTTCAATAAATCATTATCAAGTCACTGTGGATGGGAACTATTTCAATAAGTACTTTCACCTTTTATTTAATAAGACTTCCTGAACTTTCTGAAATGATGGTAAGGATGACTAGATAACACACTGTATGTAAGTATTCATTACTAGTCTTTTCCTCTAGGAAGGGGGATGCTTTGGTAGTTAAGACCAGAGGCCCATGGAATGGGAGTCACAGATGGTTCCCTCAGGAAAGCCAGCAGTCACCACCCCAGAAACAGCAGCAGGAAGGCCCTTTAACTCTCTCTAGTCCAGAATCATTCTTTGTTGGCACTCAGTAGAGTTCTCCTTTGGCCACTAGAATGAGCACAGTATAGACAACTAAGGTTGTTTATGTTCTTTTTTATTTTTGTTTTTTGAACTTTAATCATTAGGTACTTAGAGTTGGTTTAAAAATAAAGTTCTGTGACTGGGAGGTCAGAAAAGAGAATTCTCTTTCCTCCCAGAAGCAGCCATTGATAATTTGTCTTACTCCATGTTAATTCCTACTCACTGCTGTGAGAATTCACCCTGGAGAGGGCAAACACTTTGCATCTTCCCCTACACAAGTGGGCTAGCTTGGTGTTAAATCAAGGATGCGTGTTGCTTCAAAATGGCTTAGATTGGGGTACAGTCTGGGTCCACAGACCCTGGCAAAGCCTAAAGTGAACTGAAGAGGAGCAATGAGAGACTGTTGGGCTTCTTGGCCGAGCCCAAGGGAGGAAATCAGCCTGTGTTCTGTAGGACAACTTTTCGTTTGATACTTGGGTGCACTGAGCCTGTAGCAGGAACGATGCCTGAATCATTGTCTTCTTCTCATCAAGATGAAGTGTCACAATCCTACAGCACTTCTGTTGCTGGTTCTCTTTTCGTCTGATCCGTCTGAGTTCCTGAAACAATTTCTTCTGCCTGAACTGCTGGGAATTCAGATTAGCTAGCATCAAACGGACTCTTTAATGGAATCTGCCTGCAATTGCACACAGCAAGAGGTTAAGCAAATCCTAGGAAAAGCTTTTTCCTAATCACAGAAAAAGCCATACTTTGTTTATATGTTGCACATCCCACTGTGTTAAACCCGATGAGATGAATCAGAGATCGTTACATAAAGCCTGTATACACATTTCAGGTAATTTTGGTAACATTTTTAAAAAGTCTATTTGTCTGATTCAAACTCTCTAATGCCACAACTTTAAATCACTCCTAGCAAAACTATCAAATAGAAAAATTGATATATGTGTAAAGAACATGATGGATCAGAGTTCATATCAGGCAAACCTATAATTATAAGAAGAATTATGGTAGAAGATAAGTAGCAGTTGGAGAACCTCAGAAGGCTTTTTGGCTTGTCTTGGACGACCACCCCAAAGTTTCATCTGTTAGGCACAGGGTCTGTCTCTGAGGTTGGAAAAACTGGACTGGAACTCTGATGGACCAGGTTTTCTTCCTCCTGGTCTGGTTTGATGGTTGGCATTGCCAGAACAATGTCTTTCAGTGCGTTTAGCACTTCTGCCATTGCCCCTTTCAGAAATCCAAAGTTTAGAGATCAGGGTTACGGCGGCCACTCATTATTCAGAGGGATCTTGCTAGCTGCTTCCCCTCTCCGGTTCTTGTCCAGACCCTGCCACATAAGTCACAGCCCCAGGCAAACTCCCAGAAGCTTCCCCCTACTTTTCTACTAGGCTTCTTTCACAGAAGGAATCTGGGTTTGGCTTTTTCAGTTAAAAAAAAAAAAATAAAATTATGCTTGTCTAGCATGTGCAGAGCTCTGCATTTTATCTCTAGCACTGAAAAAAATCTAGAGTGTTTATGGACACCTAGTTTGAAATGCTCTCTCTCCTCTGAGGGCCAAGTATCCTAGTATCCTGTGTTTGATTATTACTCCTGTGATGTATAACTATCTCTCAATTTCATTTAATTAGATTTTCCATGTCTTTTTCTCAAATAAACCTTGGCTCATCCTGTTTTTGCTTCTAAACACTTTTTACAAGTTATTTGTTGAGCTGGGCTGCGGAGGTAGCTCAGTGGTAGAGCATTTGCCTCCCATATGCGAGGCCCTGGGTTTGATCCCAAGCACTGCAAAAAGAAATAGAAAATTTTTTTGTTAAAAGGTTGAATTCACTCATTCATTCAACAGATATTTAGTGAGCACCTACTATGTGCTATGTACCATTCGAGGTGCAAAGGTGATCATCAGAAAAGTATGCAGATAAGACTTTTGTCCTCAAAGAGGTTATAGTTCCATAATGGAGCATCTGAGCTATCTTGACCGAGTATACATTTCACATTAAAAGGATTATTTTGTTCTAGAACAGAATAGTTAGCTTACAGTGCTATTTCAGTTATGCAGATATAATATAAAAGGATATACTTTTCTTCTTCTAATTAGCATATATATGTCATTCTAAATAAAACAGTGCTGATATTGCAACGACCTAGCCAAGATCAGATACCTTCTATGTGAATAACTTTGTTGATTTTTTTGTACTCTCCTCAGGTCTATGTGACTTCTTATGTATCCAAAATTGATGTGGGTTACTCATTGAAATTTGAAATGGTAATTTTTAGTAACCAAGTAGGAATGAAAAATGAAAATGATTGCTTCAAGATCCTGCAAAATGTTTTGCTGTAATCACATACCAGGTTTAATAATGGTCGAGTCTGACACACACATTCCAACATTCTGTTGGAATTAATTGAGGTAAAATATTTGGAGGTCTTTTCCTTCTTTTCTTCTCTCTGTATTTATTATTCAAATGAATGAAAGGAGCCTGATTGCCAACTGGAAAGAGTTCACTAGGTTGCATTTTTGTTGTTGCTATTGATGTTGTTGTTAGAGCTGCATAGTCACAAATTATTGTCACTTGTTACCTGTCTCTATCTTTGGCAATGTCACTGAGGATCAAGTTGCATCGAGAGATGCTATTTTTATATAACACCACAGGGCACATGCATAGAAGTTTTCCACATCTGACATTATGTAACAGAAAGGCATTAGAACTAGTTCCAAGTGGATCTTTTTGTTTAATTTCTAAAGAACTCATCTTTTAAGTGTATTGTATCTTGTATAGTTGAATAATTATGATTCTTAGAGGTCACTGTGTGTTCCATTTACCATATAAATAGCAGTGCGATGGTCTGGAACAGTTTGAGTTCTTATTTTCCTTATATGCCTTCTTTCTGGTGTAAAAGCATTAAGGAATTTTGACATAATGATAAGCTGCTATTTAAAGTCCTCACTTGTGAGATTGGAATGCAGTGCATTCAGAAGAAATTTACAAGCTCTGCATTCATGCTAGGTTAGAGCCAACAACACGGAGCATTGTTTAAAGGCAGGAAACAATTCACATTTCAGATTTCTATGACCTTGGTTACATTGAGCATGGAGGTGATTATCAGAAAAATTTGATAAATATCTTTGAGATTCTTATACAGTCTTTAGGGAAGCAAAATATCCTGGTGATAACTAAAAGCATTTAATTGCTACCCAGATGTTTTGCTTTTGTATTGCCAAACATCTGGATGTTAAGAAACATTTGGAAAATGGAGTGTGCTTTTAATTTTTTTTTCTTGTTTTGTTTTGTTAATGTGAATTTATGCTTGCCATCTTGTGGTCTTAGCTGCATAGTCAACATCCAGACAGGGCTATTTTGCAGTTTTATATTCTTATACTAAGACATAATCTCAGAAGTATCTCTGGAAAAGATTTCTTTGCCATATAGAATTCTCCTTGATTTCTGAATAAATTGCAAGCTGTTGTACAAGGGATGTTTATAAGAATGATACACGGACAAGGGATAGTTATTCAATTAAAGTGATGTCTTGCAGGAGGGGACTTGCATGGTCAGGGTTACACAGCCAGATGGAATTGAGGGAAACTTAATTTCAACTCAAGGAACTGGAGAAGCATTATAACCCTTGTCACCTAAAGCAAGCACAATGATATCTTATATGGCAGTTGGGATACTGGGTAATGACAGGCACATAGGCTAAAATTACCATCAAGTGATATTGCTACAAAAATTAATATTCCAATAATGTGTTTATTGGATTATATAAATAATAATCATATTAAATATAAATTTTATATTTATAATAACATTTTATATTTATAGGTTTTCATAAGTAAAACTTTATATTAAATAAAAAAATTATAAAATACTATAAAATAATAATAAACATCTGAAGCATTTAGAAGAAGATATAGAAACTATATCAGAAGATATTTGGGGTTTTATTTCTTTATGTTTAAAGAAAATTCTGTTCATGATATTAGGAGAACCTTTTCCTCATTTATTTTATGTACTTCTTTAGTGTTCTGAAGAGTTCTTTATAAATCCTATATACTCAATTAAATGTTTGTTTATTCCAAGAATGCTCACGATTCAATGGCTAAGACTTTAGCATTGTGATTTATGAGCTGCCTATAGACAAAAATAAAACATCTCCATTCTGTATGCTAAATGGCTCCAGGCACTTTCTTTTTCTAAGCTTGTTTTAATCTAAATCACAAAGTAACACAAAGTAACAAAAGCCTCCAAGAGTTCTTATTTCAGTTTCTCATTGACTCAACATATGTTTAGTAAACATAGACTACATGCCAAGCATTGCAGTGTAGAAAGGATATGAAAAAGAAAAGGGGAAGGGAGGGGCGAATATTATTTCTGGAAGAGACACAGTATCTGCAAGATCTCCAGTGCAAAACATTTTATATATGTGGGGCTACTTTAAGACACCGTTATTATCTTCAGCCAATTTGCTGTGTAATGAAGACCTGGAGACCCCAGTAATCCAGGTGAGCCAGAGGATAAGCACAAACCCAACTGCATGGTAGTGGAGAGCGGGGCACCACTCAACTGAGGAGGTCAAGAGATCTCACTCTTTGGGAAATGGTTAGGATTTCAATAGGAGGGCACAGCGTGTGGTGGACAGAAGCTGGGAACTCTACAAGGCAGTACATGATGTACATGATGTAAAGTGGATTGGTAGAAAAGAAGTGAACCATATTTGAGCAAAAAGAACTGTGGTTTAGCTAGCACAGAGAGCACATCAGTGTTGCCCAGACCATGGGACCAAAAGAGTTCCTTATGTATGTGGAAAAAAAAAATGAGTTCCTTGGCCTCACTTAGGTACACTTTATGGCAAACATTAATATTTTTAAACAAGCACTTGAAGTGATTGCTAGAGTCATGTAAATTCTGGAAGCTCTGGACTGAGGGGTAAAATTGAGAGGAAGGCCTTGTGATTGGATTTTCTTCAGAAGGCAATCACTTGCAAGGAAGCATTCCTACCTCTGTGGTCAATAAGCAAGATATATCTCAATTGTCTTTGGCCGTATCCCTGTGGTTCTTCAATCACATTCTTTTAGACATTTGGGAACTCCAGCCCCCTCAGGTAAATGCAGCACAAGGCCCACCCCTCCTGCAATGACCAGCTGTGACTCTGTGGAGAGGAGACCCACATGGCCCAGGCTGGCAGGCAGCTGCCACGTGAAGAGCTCCTATTTCAGAGAATCGAGCTATGTTTAAATAGTTCTCTCAAGGCAATTAAAAACAGTTTTATATTGCTCATTCCTTCCCCTGCCATGGCTCACCGGCAGAGCTGGGGCAGGTATTGAGTGGACGGGGAATGCCAACCAGGCTTGGTCCTTTCTGTTTCTATAATTTAAGAAATGAAAGCTCACAAACTGTTAGAGAACAGATTGACTAATGCAAAGCCACTGGTGCTGGATCCAAATCTTTTAACTTTTAGTAATGAATGCTCTCATGTCTACATCATGCAGTTTCTGTCAGGCTCTTTATTACATTAAAAAAAAAAAATAAGAAACAACTTTCTACGAGCAGAACACCATAGAGCATGGTGACATTTGAAATGCTCTAGGGGAGGCATATCTCTTCTCATTTCGTTCTCTTCTCTTTGTTTTCACATTATTTCTATTTTACATGTCTGGATCCAGGTCCTTGGTCCTAAACTCCTCTTGGTTCTCTGTCCTAAGATGGGCTCCTTCATGTCCTCTGTCTTAATTGTGCTCCTAGAACACAATAGCACTGACAAGAGGAATTTATTCCTCACAGCCAGTTCTGGGGGCTGGGAAGCCCACCATTAAGACACCAGCAGGGTTGGTTGGTGTCTGGTGTGGGGGATGCGGGGCTCTCTGGCTCCTGATGGTACCTGTCACTGGAGGGGAGGAGTGCTGTGTGCTCACATGGCAGAAGAGGGAAAGGGAACAAATCTATATCCTCAGGGGTGCTGACGGGGGTCCTAATCTCCGCCCCCCCCATGAGGGCTCTGACCCCACAGCTATTCACTTCTTAAAGGCCTCACCTCTTAACACCATCATGTTGGTGATTGTGGACATATAAATTTTGGGGGTCATGTTAGACCATAGCACCTCTCTTCAGGCCTGGGCCCTCTTTAGCTGTCTGGTCTCCCTCTTGGTGCTTCTCCCCATGCCTTCTCATTCTAGGACTCTCTGGAGCAGGGTCACGATGTTTTCCTCTCTCCCAGCCTCTCTGAGTTCGTCAACACCCATGAACTCCATCGGCCCCTTCCTGGCTTCTCCTTCCTTGACCACTGTCGCTGCTTTTCCACTCTGTTATTTGTTGTGCCTGTGGTTTAGCTTCATTCTTCCTATCTCCATGTCGTCTTCACTGTCTCTGTTCTGCCTCTTCCTAACCTGCTCTTTGACAGCCTCGACCTGCTGAAAGCCACAATGATACCACTGAATTCTTCCCAGAGGTAAGGACCGAAGAGTGGTTAGGACAGGAGCTAAGAGGGAAGGTTGTCAGGCTCTGCTGCTCAGCTTCAAGTCTAGATTGTGAGATCTGCAAGCTAGTGTCTCCCTGTGCTCAAAATGGGGTCTCCTGGTGGCACACAGGGACTGAATATGTTCATAGATGCAAAGCACTTAGAACAGGGCCTGGTGCCTACATATCACGTGTTTACTGCTCTACTGCTATTTCTATTTCTTTGCTCCTGACATATAACAGTTGCCTTTCGCATTCACTCTGAAAATGACTCTGCACATTTCCAAGGTTAAAACATCATACTACTTGTAAAAAAGTTTAAAAAATATTATTCTTTAATTTCAGATGAGAAACTAATGTTTGATTTCTACAATTTGTGTGCGTGTGTGTGTGTGTGTGTGTGTGTGTGTGTGTGTGTAGGACAGTATACAGTTTAGAATGTGCAACCCCTTTCCCCTCTGCAAGTCTGCTCAAGTAAGGACATTTGGTGAGCAAGCTCACAAGCTGTTTGGGTGATTCAAATGATTCCTCCCTGCGCTGAGCTAGGTGAACTGTTCTTCACCCCTTTCCTTGTTTGTCTCTAGCTCTACTCATTGACCAACATCTGACAGTGTGTGTAATGCTCATGGGCTAGAGATCAAAACCACAGGAATAAAGGAAGAGGAAATACAAGAGACTAGAAAGAAGATATTTTACAAATTGATGAAAGACGACTACTAGCACTTAATTTTAAAAGTAGACATGGATCTCCAGGTGGGAAGGATTCATCATCTGTTGGGACAAAAGGCTAATTTTGTGCATCAGCTTCTCTCGGAGAGTTCTGACCTCCTGCTTCAGACAAGTTCAGAGTTGTCTTTTAAACAAGTTCCCAGGTGATGGTGATGCTGAGGCCAAGGGTCCACACTTTGAGAAAGATGGCTATGGACTTCTCTATCTGTCTCTTGCTTTACAAGAAATTCTTGTTTTTTTGTTCATTAAGAATAACGGTAGTTTTCCCAGTGATAGTTTTTCTTTCTTCCTATTCTGATTTTCTTTTCTATTGGATTGCTGTGCTTTCTTTCTTACTACATTCATTTGAAAAGTTGCCGTCTACCACTTATAGTGGATTCCTCACTTGTCCTCTTGCCCCCATCTCCACCACATCCTGCCTTTGTCATGGACAAGCCCCCAGCTCCTATGTTCCTTCTGCTCAAATGGCCAATACATACTGGGATGGGGCAATCAATTGGATGAGGATGGAAATGAAGGGTCGTGGGGTTGGGTTAAAGCAAGCTTCATGAGAGTTCTCTGGGAGTGTGTTGAGCCAGCAAAGACAGGAAAACATCAGGGCCAGGAGCTTCATTCCTGGGTGCCACACATGACAACGTATCAACTGGGCGTTAGAGTGAGGACTGAATTCGTTATCTGTTGTTTTTGCCGTCCTAGTATCACTTTCCTCCTTTTCTGGTGCAGCATCTGACTTTTCCTTTAAGGAACTATTTCTCTTATACTTGGTGGGACTAATAGTTTGAGGTTCACTTTCCTAGCCTCAGGTGTGGGCTCTAGGCTTTTCAGTCAGAGTAGATGGTGCTCTGTCAGAGTGACTTGTCACCAGGTGGACAGAATAGGCCCTACCTGGGCTATTCTGAGATTTGCTTTGAACCCTGCTATGGAGGGAAAGAGACACTTTTGGGAAGTTAAAGGGTCAAGATGGTGCCCTTTAGGATAGCCAGGGGCTTGGTAGGCTTCCATGTGGAGAAAGCATGCCCGAAAAAGAAGCCAAGACTAAAGAAAGCGAGAGGAGAGGGAGAAGAAGAGGGAAGTTAGTTACAATCTCAGTCCCTGATTCTAGCGGTGCCCCAAACCAAACCACTGTTAGGGTTTTTAGTTTTATGAACCAATTAAGACTCCTTTTTGCTAAAACTGGGTAAATTGGGTTTATTCTCATCTGAAATAGAAACACAGTCCAGAAGGCCATTAAATGCCATTAAATATGTCTCTTTGGCCTGGAGCATCCGCATCATGCCCACCCTGGCTTTTCTCTTGGAACTTCCCTTACCTCTCCACTCAGGGCCGTGGATGGTGACACCTGGCTTGGTCAATCAGGAATTCCACCTTCTTGGTTAGAGCAATTGGTTCAGGGACTGGCACAAGATATAATCCGGGTCCAGGAGACTCAATTCTGGGATTTTTTTTGTGGGAGCTGTTGGAAAGGCAAAGCGGGCTCTCCTTTGCAATTGCAGTGCTGGAAGATGGCAGTCCAGAGCAGTGGGGGCAACTGTGTGGGGAGGGCCTGTCTGAAAGCAAAGCCCACAGAGAAAATCTGAACACACAGAGATCAAGGCTGATGACATCAAGATTCAGAACAGCTGAGGTTAAGAGGTTCCGGAAGCTTAAAAAACACATTAAAGAGAATTGTTAATCAGCTGCAGAGTACACATGTTTAGAATCTCACTGAATCCTGGTCAACTTAAGCAGATTTTCCTCATTGGCTTTGTGTTCCAAAAGGAGATTTTAGTTGTAGTTTCAGGGAAAGAAGTTATTTCTGCCATTTACTGCATTATATAGAAGGATCAAATTCACTCTTATTGAAAACTGTGAACGAGTCCGAATTTCAGCGCTGAAAGGGAACTTAGAGTTTGTCTAGACTGATGCTTTCCAAATCATGGGACATTTTTACAAGAGGTCCTTAAATCAATATATGACACAAACTTTGTTTTTACATGGGAACCCCCCTCCCCCATATATATGGGACATACTCACAAATGGTCATTTTTCAAATGTATTCAGATACTGCTGTGATTAACTATTTTAGGATTCATTCAAAGTCTGACCTGAAAGCACACTAGCTATTTATCAACCAATGAAGCTATTTTTGCAATTAGTATGAAGCAAAGATTTAATACCAACCCTTAGTAGGCAGAAGGGTCAGATTTTTTTTATGTTTATTTTTTTTATGTTTGTATTTTTTGCATGACTAAAACAATTTTAAAACATTTTCATGGACCAAAATGTTGATTTATATTGAATGAAGAAACTAAAGGCAGATGTGAGTTGTGGATTCTGTGATACTTTTGTCATTGTGCCTGTGTGGCATGGTACCCAGGTAATAAATGGGGAACTAGTGAAGAGTCCTATCTCTGTCACTGTTAATCTCTGCCTTTGTTGCCAGCTCTTGCAGTACATGGCCCCTGTGTCCCTTCCTCTCCCTTTGTATTCCCTCCCCTTCTTGCTGAACTCCTTTCTTCCAATGTTTTGGAAGAACTTGGCTCTTATTCTGTACTTGGCACACGTGATTGCTTGGTATAGAATGTTCCCTACCCACCTCCTTTGCAAAAGTTAATGCCTCCTCTGTTCTCACCTCTTAGCTTTGAGTCACTTGTCTAAGCAAGGCTACCCTGCTTACACTCATCTCAGCTCTGTCCATGTCCAGTTGTTTTAAGCACTTCTCTCAGTGTGTGCTGGAGTTTGAGCAGGTCTGACTTCCCCACGAGGCTGAAATTTCCTGAAAGCGGGTCCCATGTCTGTGTTTGTGCATTATGGGTCTTGCTACCGCCTGGCCCTTCATAAAATTAGTTGCACAAATTGAGTAGTCTGCTAAGGTGTCTTAAATTTACACTTTAAGCTCCTGAGCCTCTATGATGACATTTAAAAAATATTCACATGCTTTATTTCTTTTTCTGTTCCTGAAACTAGTCTTAGAACTCTTCAAGGGCAGAAACTGTATTGCATTTGTCTTTTTATCACCAATGGATGTACCTATTTTTATCCAAAATGTGAAGAGAAGGCCCACCTGCAAATTTGTGACATAACCAGGAAACTATGTCCTATATACAGTCCTTTTCTAAAAATAGCCCAGCACATGCTCTGGTATAATCTGACTCAGATGCTTCATACAGTAGACTTTCAGGAACATGCCTGTCTTTGTACACTAGTTAAAACCCCTGAATTGAGTTAGCTTGTAAAAGGTCCATTTAAGCAGTGGCTAAGATAAGGTGAATTTGTTACTCCTGGGTTTAACTAGAAGCCAGGGCTTTTTAAGCTGTGTGCATTTTGTTTTTCACAGTCACCCACTTTGTTACTTAACCTTGAGGAAAGCGAAAGGATTGAGGGACATGTGGCCTGGGAAGACCACCCAGGGATCAGGCTGCATTTACCATAACATGTAGCCACAAACTGTTGGGGCTACCTACCCTGGGTTTATATCCTCGCTTTGTTACTAATAGCTCTGTGACCTTAGTGAGTGACTTATATGTCTCTGAGCTTTATTATTATTATTATTATTTTTTATAGTGAAGCCAAGAGAATAGTACCAACCCCAAAGAGCTGTAGGAAGTATGGTTAAAGCCATGTAGACAAAGGGCTCTGCATAGGGCCAGATGGAGGGTTCATGGTCACAATCCCTGCCTCTTTATCACTGGGGCGTGGATGGGCAGGTGGAGCTGAGCAGCCTGGGTGGGATGAACATTTTGGATAGAGGAAACCCTGGCTTGTCTTTCTCTGCAGCTGGAGTGGTAAATAAGAGAAGATTATAAAGATCCCAGGGAATAGGTAATAACTCTGTCCAAGACATTATCAATTTTTTTTTTAAAGGCTGAGGGGTGGGTCTTGGGGGCTGGGGTACTGGTAGCTTGAAGACAAAGATGGGACAACTGTCTGGCATTTGGGTATAACAGTAGTCTTCTTCCAGAAGAAGACAATAGTAAAGGCCTTCAAGAAGACAGAACAGATACTTAGAATATAGCTCAATACCCATCAGATGATATAACATAAAGTGCTTCCGGCAGCTGCAGACTTGACAGTATTTTCATTGTAGATTTTAAATGCGGCATTTTATTTGCAGGATATGTCACTTACATGCTCACTTCCCCTGACAACTGATAGTTAATTATCATTTTTTTTTAAACAGTGAGGATTCAGATTAGATAATAGAGTTGAATTATACTCTTAAGTTATAAAGTGCAACACAAATGTAAAGAATGATCACGAAAGTACTCTAATTCAAAGACAGACCTACTTAGCTCCTTCTCACCTGTTCTCCACACTTGCCCTAGGGTTGTTTCTAAACCCCACTCTAGTCACAGCTTTCCCTTCTTTATAGTTCTGGCTTCAATATTTATAGCAGTAATTGTCATTTTTACTACGTTCTAAGCTTTTATTAAATGGTCTAAAATACCGTGTAGCATAGAAAGCACCTTTTCTTACTCTCCTCTTTCTAGTTCTGCTCCTGAGAGTGGAGTTTGCAAAACGGCCTCAGTGTTGAAGTTATCAGGATATTCAAGTGCATTGGTGGGGTTTTCAGAATTAAAAATTTATTTTAAAATGCAACTATATCATCATTACTTGTAGCAAGTTTGGAATATACTGGAAAGGAAAAATATGTCTTCCCTTTTACTGTCCAAACAGTATCATAGTTTACTTAACCATTACCATATTGTTGATTGGACTCCAAATTATTTAATTATTCCCTTAATTTTGGGACTCTGAAATTATTTCCAATTCTTGTTACTATAAATAGCATTGCAGAAAACAGCACTTTCCATATATTTTAAAGTTGTTTCCTTCAAATTGATTATCCAAATTGTAAAATCTGTATCAAATAATGCAAGTATTTTTATGGGTCATGGTGTTTATTAACAAACTACCTTCAAAAATAGCTTTGGCAACATATGTCACTGTTAGAAATATATGAGAGTACCATTTTCACCCCATCCTTAACATTTCCTTTTGACTTTTGATCAGATAATATCTTGTTGTTTCAAAGTCTAGGCCTCTTTATTTATTTATTTCATCTATTTTTTAAATTGATTTTATTTTTTAAATTCATGACAGCAGAATGCATTACAATTCTTATTACACATATAGAGGACAATTTTTCATATTTCTGTTTGTATATAAAGTATGTTCATACCAATTTATGTCTTCATACATGTACTTTGGATAATGATGTTCATCACATTCCACCATCACTACTAACCCCCTGCCCGCTCCCTTTCCCTCCCACCCCTCTGCCCTATCTAGAGTTTGTCTATTCCTCCCATTCTCCCCCTTCCTACCCCACTATGAATCAGACACCTTTTATTAGAGAAAACACTTGACATTTGTTTTTTGGGGATTGGCTAACTTCACTTAGCATTATCTTCTCCAACTCTATCCATTTACCTGCAAATGCCATGATTTTATTTTCTTTTATTGCTGAGTAATATTCCATTGTGTATATTTTTAATCATGCTAAAATACATTGCCTAAGTATTGTTCTTTGTGGGAAACTTATTTAGACATAAAATTTTAAACTCTACTTTTAAACTTAGATTTCCTTTAGGGTTCAAAATGCTGAAACTAATTGCTTTCAAACTCATGATTATCGAGTCACCAAATATGATGAGTTTGCGCATTATTTCTCATACATTTATTATTTTGTTATTTTGATTATTTTCTCATGCATTTATTATCCAATTGTAGTTTCTGCAGCTTGTTGCTATAGGAAAAGTTATGGTGAATCACATGCCATCCTGTATTGACCAAGAAAATAACTCTGTTGCTATAGTTGTCTGGCATGTCATGTTTAAATACATGGTGAAGTTTAGAAGTATTTCCAAAGTTCCCTGTTCCAAAATTTGCTAAAAACCTATGAGCTGCTTGCATTTGCAAGCATGAAATGATTCATTTGATGTTAGTGTCTTTGGATTCTTTGACTGAAGAGGGCATACAAGGAAATGGAAAGGGCCCTCATTTAAATGCAAATAAAGACTTGATAATTTTTCTTTTCTCTTTGTTCACTGGAAAAGATTTATAGTATGGCGAAGAGAAATTCCACGCTGGCTCTCAGGCATTTGCATCTACATGATGCCAACTTTTCTGAGTGCACTGTAAATTTTGTTCTCAAGCCATTGTTTCATGCTATTTTTCACCAGGGCAAATAAATGGATTGATCTCAGAAACCAGACAGTTGCACGGATGGCTGGTCCAATTGATCCACCTGCCTTAATGGATCACTGTGCAACAGTGTGGAAAAAGAGGAAACTTGATTTAAGTACCATTTTGATCAGAGGCTGAAGTCCTGATGTGAGGGCTCAGGTCCTGTCAATGTCTTCCAGTTAACTCTATCCTGTGTGAGCTCATCTGAAAGGAAATGGGGAACCTTGCTTATCTCACCTAAATCATGTGCCCAACAAATCGGGTTGGTTTTCATGGCTACAACATTTGATAGGTTTTGTGAAGCCTTTTCAATTTTTCAAAACCCTCATTCATCTTCTTCCACCCCTTACCAGAACTTGTCTCAACCCTGGCAAAACACGGACGTCCTTTCCCAACTAGTGAGAGGAGCTAGAAAAACATCTTATGTTGTTCTCCAAACAGTTGTTTCATGGTATCCTTCAGAGGCAAACAAATGAACTGTGCTGAGGAATCAGTTTCATGGGTGACTTGAAAAAAATGGATCCATCTACCTTAATGGATCATTGTGTAAGAGTGTTAAAATGATACCACCAACATCCACCCAGCTCACTTTGCCTTCAAGCTCCAGGGTTGCAGTGCTTGGAACTCAGCCAGGTCTTTCCTGTTCAGTGACAATGAACAAGTGGCAGCTCTCATCTTTGGAGGAACTGAGGGTTGGGGATAGGTGTGGAAGAACTGAGAGGTGCCAAACCTGTCCGTTAAATCTTTGTCTGCTAAAGTCTTTGCCTTGGCTTTTTCTTTATTTTCGTTCTTGTTTCTTCAATCATGGCATTGGCAGAATTAGTGTACTTCTCCCACCTGCAGACTTCTCTATCTGCTGAGTCTCCAGCCCTCTTCCCTGTCATGTTGCCTATTCATAATAGTTAAGTCTCTTGAAAATGAACATCTTTTCTTGCTACCTTGGCTTCATTGTTCATTTGATTTTTGCTTTTAAATATTAATGAAGCTCCGAAGTTTTCTTTGCACAGATTTCTTGAGATGAGTGTGTGCTCCGAATTATAGCAGAACTTTGTTACTCTTCCTCGTCATTTGTCACTCTGCATTGGCAGCTTCTCCTGCTCCTGTGGCTGGTGTTTCACTCTAAGTGAAACTGTGGGTTTGTTCTTCTATGTTACCCATCCTGGGCCATCAGTGCTGTGCTGTGGTCAGGTCAACCTTTCTTTGGAGGGTGTTTTTTTTTGCCTCAATTGTTTGTATTCTGGGGAAGGATGTGCCCTTTCTGTGGTCTATGTGTAGGTAAATGACTACGCAAAGAGGGTGCAAGAGATGATATGAAAATGAACATGTGCAGAATAAAGGCAGTATGAACACGGATTATGCTGCTGACTTTTCTTTATAAGAACAGGATTTTCTAGCAAAAGGGAATAGAAATGTAAATTTAGATTTTGGTGATTCATTACATACTAGGAAATGTTCTATTTCAACATTCGAAAACAAGGTAAAAGTGCAAGTTATTCATTCATTTAGTCAGCATATATTATTTAGGCATATAAGGATAAGATTTTGTATCAAAATGATGGATACAAAGATGAATAAAATAGTTTCCACCCATAGAGATCTAGCAGTCTGAGGGAAGACACATATTCAAAAACCGATCATTTGAAAACCACGTGAGGATTATGTACATAGAGGATTAACGGAGTATGGATAAATGAATACCTGAATGAGTGAATAAATCTATCTACATCCTTCAGTGAAATGGAAGGCAAATAGTCGATCTGCTACTTATTGGATATGGTGATTTGAAAATACATCTGCAACTTTTTAAAACACTCTTCCCATCAAGATGTAGGGTTTATGTTCTTTTTCTTTCCTTCCTTCCTTTTTCTCTCTTTTGCTACTGGGGATTGAACCTGGGGCCTTGCACATGCTAGACAAATGCTCTGCAACTGAGCTACATCCCCTGTCCTGAATTCTTTTCCTTGAGACTGGGCAGAGGTTTGACTATTTTTCCCAGTAGAGATGCTATGTGACTTCCAAAGCTGATATACACAGTGATGCAGATCCTGCCTGGCTTACTGGAGCACGCATGCTGGAACTCCAGGCACCAAGTTGTGAGCAAGTCCAAGTTAGCCTGTGTAAAGAGACTGCATGGAGAAGCCCTCAAAATACTTGAAGAAAAAGAGAGATGCCTGGCCAAACTGCAGCTGTTGCAACCTGTCTACTGTTCAGCTCCAGCCCCTATCTGACAGCAACCACCTGAGAGGCCCTATACGAGAATTACCAAGGAAGCCTGTCCCAGATTCCTGATCCACTGAATAAGAGAAAAGAATATTTGTTGTTTTAAGATACGAAGTATTGGGTAAATTTTTTCTATATCAGCACAAAAGCAGAACAGATATTGTTTCTTTGTAGTGGGCTACTGCTATAAGAAAACCTAAGCCATGTAATCTCAGCTTTGTGTCTGGGCAGCACGTAGGAAGAAGAACTTTGAAGAAATTTCTAGCAGAAACCTAATCGGCCTTGAGGAATCTATTGTAAAGGTTTAGGGAAAACTTTATTGGAAACAGGAGGAAAGGAAGCTTATGTTGGGTGGTGGTAGAAAGTTTAGTCAAATTGTTACCTGCAATGTGGAAAAGAGAAAAGATATCAAATAAACTGATGGATCTGTAGAAAAATTTGCAGGCTGAAGGTTGAAAAGTTTCTCTAGATGTGTATGCTATGGTACAAATAAAAACATAAATAAAAAATACAATTATTCAGTTTTTGACAAAAACTTAGAGAAAATATTAATATGCCAAGATTGTTTGAAAATAAAATTGTTTCTTCTGGTTTCACTATATAGCAAAAACTCTCAAATGGTTTCAGGTCAAAGTCAAATCCTTGTTTTTTCTCTAAGATTCTTCTTAGGACTTCAGAAAGATAATAGATGGTGCTTCTAAGAATCCTAAGGTATTTAATAATTGGATTTTAAAGACTCTTAGAGGGAATTTGCAATAGGAATCTCACAGGTAGTTCAAGGTAGGAAAGGCTTACTTTGAAGCGTTTTGCATAACTTTTGTTTAATGAAATTGATTACACATTGATACACACAAATCCCAAGTTTTAGAAGAATTGTATCAGCACAGACAGAACAAAATGAGAAGGACCATTCCTCCTGTGAACTAATGTGGGCAGGAAGGAGGCTGAGAACTGTGTTTAGTTGTAAACAGGGTAGTTTTCACTTTTCTGTGAAAAATGACTTAGAAGGTGAAACTGTTTTAGCCAACTTTTCATTGCCGTGACCAAAATACTTGATAAGAACAACTTAGAGGAGGAAAAGTTTATTTTGGCTCAGATTTCAGAGATTCAGACTGTGGTTGACTGACTGTATACTTCTGGGCCAAGGTGAAGGAGAACATCATGATGGAGGGGTATAGCAGAGAAAAGTAGCTCAGCACATGGCAACCAAAAAGGGGGGGGGGGAGAGAGAGAGAGAGAGAGAGAGAGAGAGAGAGAGAGAGAGAGAGAGAGAGAGAGAGAGAGATATCTCTGTTCACCAGGAACAAAATATAAACCCAAAGGCATACCCTAGTGATCTATCTCCTCCAGTCATACCCTCGCTGCCTACAGTTACTACTCAGTCAATCCATCAGTGGATGATTCCACTGATCAGGCTCCAACTCTCATAATCTAATTATTTCATCCCTGAACCTTCGTGCACTGTCTCACACATGAGCTTCTGGGGACACCTTATATCTAAAGCATAACAGAAACCAAAATCAGAGAGAGTGAATCCAAGAGCCTCAGAAACTCATTCTCTGAAAGTAGGTCTGAGTTTTAAGCCTAGAACTGGCAATGAACACAAGCTTGGATTTTTCAGAACTGGTATGAACCAGTGGGCTGATATGTGCTTCTTGTTTTCCCTGTTAGAAATGAAAGTATCTGTAATCTCCCTGACCCATCAATTTATGGTAGGTGTATGGAACAGATAACTCTCATGCTGTTTCATAAGTCTTCAGATTGAGAGAAACTGTACCCAAGGAATTATGTCCAAACATCCAAGGAAATGCCATCTGCAGTTGGATTTGACTTAGATGATAAAATCCTGAAACTCTAATCTGATACATTAATGGAATAAGACTATAGAGTCTGGGAAAAGAGGGAATATATTTTCTATGTGACAGGAATCTAAATAATTTGTAGCCAGGAAGCGAGCAGTAGTGATTTTCCAACATGTCTGCAAATACTGTGACATACTTCCTGTTAAGAGGTTGGGTCTAGATTCGTTTTTATTCAAACTGGTTGGGCTTTTGAAACTATTTTGATCACAAAGTAGGGCAGAGGGGCACCTTGTAACTTTTAGTGCCTGATCATACAGGGCAATGCAGCTTCTGCCTCTTCGTTGGAATGGAACCTGTGTATTCTGTAAGCGGTCTGACTACCCTAAAGCCACCTGCTGTGAAACTCAACTGATCTACTTAGAGAGGTTATATAAAGGAGCCCTGAAACAGCATGGTGGTGGGCAGGGGAGAGGGAGAGAGGGAGAGAGAAGATATGGGGGAGGGGAGAGAGTGGGGGAGAAGAGAGAGAGAAAATATCAGCTGTTCTGGACCTTCCATTCTTCTTGTTCCAGCCACCAAGTGACTAGATGAGAAGTCCCAAGCCAGACTCTCCTGGCAATGCCCTCCTCAAATTCCTGACTCACAGGAACTGTGAATGATACTAATTGAATCACTGAATTTTGTGGTGAATTGTTCTACAGTCATAGACAACTAGCACACTGACCATGTTAATTGGAACAATGTATGACTTTTTTATGCTTCCAACTGGGAAAATAAACATTCCTTTATTTACTATATGATTTATGACAGACGCCTTGTAAGCAACTGGTTGAATGATTGAATCAATGAACATCTGCATTTTAATTTAAGAAAATTGGAGAGATTAAGTAATTTACCTAAGGTCATGAGGAAAGTGAAAGTCACAGTTGGGTTTGAAACATCCCAAAGTCATTTATTAAAATGCAGCAGTTCAATATATACAATTTTGTCATGGGTCAACTAGGTGCCAGGTACTGTGCTAGGTAGTGGAGTTAACAAGGAACAAGACATTCATGGTTCTTTCCCTAACCTGACTAATCTTCTAACAGGAAACTGAGATACGCAAGACGTGATTTTATGTTTTGATAAATATGGAAAGAAAATATGAGAGTGTCAAGACTGGTTACGAGAGTGAATGCTTACTTTAGGTGTTTAGGGAATTTCTTGCAAGGTGGAGACATCTGAACCAGAACTCCAAGGCTGAAAATTAGTCAGCTCTGTGAGGAGGGGACACAGCCTCTGTCTCAATGAATTAGAGAACTATGGTGGTAAGCTCCCTACTCAGTGCTGTAAGTTTCTGTTGTTTCACTTTCCAGAGCCTCTGATGAATACAACAAGCAGTAAAAAAGTTTTGCCTGGGTACCTGAGGGTGAGCGCCTCCTTGAACTTCCCAACTGTGGTCCCTTTCTCACCTCACACTAGTCCTGGCCGTATTTGTGGACCTGCAAATTTTGGGTCTGCATTCCATTATAGCTTATCAGGTTTAAAACCCATCTAATAAATAAAAGACATAGACACACCAGGAACACATCCATAGAAAAAAGTCAAAAATTGGTAGTGTTTTAAAATAGTCACAAGTTAATGGGGATTTTACAACAAGAAGCAAAGAAATTGGCTCTTACATGGAGGCACAGGACTTGCTGAGAAACAAGTTTGGGGTTATGTAGTAGGGTGAGTGGCTCACTGAGCCTATTATTTTTTGGTAGCTGTTAAGGGCTGCACAAATCAGCTCCAAATGGCAAAAGGTGGTGGTCACTTCTAATAGAGGAGGGGGTAGGGGTGACCCAAGAGAGAAAAAATGAGAGAAAGAGAGAAAAAGAGAGAGAGAGAGAGAGAGCAAGCTGTGTCCAGCCAATGACCTTAGTGAGGATTTGGATTTGTGACTGCTGTTCCAGAATGGAATGGGAAAATTAAATATTCACAAAATCATCTTCTGTAATATAAATATTTATTTTGGTCAAATTCTTAGAAACTTTCCTCTGAGACTTGAAAAGCATGTATCACAGCACTTGGGTTCAGAAGACATGGCGAGTTGAGCCAGGATTCTCCTTCATCAGGATGTGGAATCACATCCTCCCTGCAGGTTCTAAATCATCCCTGGGACAATGCAGATATTAGTGGAGGCGAAACTATGTGACTTGCAGACATGCCTGGGGAGATGGTGCCAAGCTGCAGACCTAAAACGCATTCCGCACTTTGGGAAGAGATAATGTGTTTCCATTCACTTCATGTTTTATCTTCTAAGTATTCATTTGGTCTAAGCAGTTTTACCATTGTTCATTTCTCTCTCACAGTCTCTGAGGGATTATTTTTCCAGAAGAGAATGTGGTTCAAGGTCATTTCTAATTTCTGATATTTGTTACTATTAGGTTATTGATATCTTTCTATTCTAATGTCTTTCTACTCCCCTTCTTTCTTTAAAACTTTTGTATGTGGAACTGCTTTCTTTCTTTCCTTCCTTCTTTTCTTTTTCTTTCTTCCTTCCTTCTTTCCCTCCTTTCCTCCCTTTCTTTCTTCTTTTCTGTCTCTCTCTTTCTCTCTCTTTCTTTCTTTCTCCTCCTCTTTCTCACTCACTCCCTCCTTTTTTTTTTTTTGCAGCACTGGGGATGGAATCCAGGGCCTCGCGCAAGCGCTGAGCTACACCTCAGACCACTTTTCTTCTTTTCTATTACACTTGCTATTACAGACATCACTGCAACTAATCAGCCTCTGGATTCAGAGGGAAGCAGGAAAGCTTGGATTCTCCTCATCTAAAGTTCAAGCCAATGCAGGTTTATTGAGTAACTACTTGAGCACAGCCATATTTCCTGGATGCTGGGGGTCTCGTGTTAGTGAGTTTCTGGAACAGCTCACCATCTAGAGTAATTATCTATTTAAAGAACTGTGTGTGGTAAATAGACAATGATAATGATGGTTTATAAACATTAAAAATGTATAGTGCGTATCCTTGGGCTGCTCATACTGGGATGATGTGGAGTAGTCTTTTGAAGAACAGTTTATAGAGTTTTATTCTAGAAAAGATTTATTAGCTCATTAATTTCATTCTTTGGACATTTATTAAGCACTTATTGTGTGTCAGAAATATGTAGGTAGTGGCAAAACAAAGTGGATAAGAAGAGTCCCTGCCCTTACAGAACTCACAATAGATAAGGAAACAGATGCCTGAGATGTTTTTAAGTGCTATATAGCAGTCCACATAGGCATGATGAGTGCACCAGGGGAGAGCTCATTCCTTCGGGGGAGGCTTCCGGAAGCTTCAGAGAGATAAAAGCAGAATTTTCAAAGATGAGTGAATGTTTATCAGGCTTTTATAAAAGAGGGTAAAGAGTGAGAAAGAATACTCCAAACCAAGCATGTGCAAAGGTCAGGAGACTTGAAATAGCCTCACACATTTTGGGGACTAGCAAGACATTCAGTCTGGTTGAAGCTTCAGATGCTTATGGTGGGGTCCAGGGAAAACAGCCTGCAGGGAGTGGGCAGGGCATTTCTGGAGGACCACATACTGGCAGAAAGATCAAGTATATGGAGGGAACCACAAGCGATTTGAACTGTCTTAGGTGTGGGAAAGGGAAGACACTCAGAGAGGCAAGAAGGGACCAGGACAGGAAGACCCTTGAATGCTGGTTTAAAGCTAATAAAATTTTTCCATATCAGTGATGGGGAGCCATGGATGGAGTAAAAAAAATGTTTTCAATCGTAAAATTATCACACAATAACATTTTGTTCTTGGAGTACAGCTCTATATATTTTGACAAATACATACAGTCATATAACAGCTTCTATAGACATTATAGAAGAGTCCTATCATGTCAAGAGTCCCTCTGGTGGCTCTCGCTTAGGATCTGACTCTTCCCCTACCCCAGCAACCACTGCTCTGTTCCTGTAAATTTGCCTTTTCTAAAAAAAAATGTCATATAAATGGAACCACATAATACATAATTGTTTTTTCAATACTGGGGATTGAACCCAAGGACACTTTAGCACTGAGTTATGTCCTCGGTCCTTGTTTTAAAGTAGGGTTTCACTAGGTTGCTGATGGCTGGCTTTGAACTTGCAATCCTTCTGTCTCAGTCTCCCGAGTAGCTGGGGATATGGGGTGGGTCACCACTCCGGGCCACATAATAGGTAACTTTTTGAGTCTGGCTCCTTTCACTTGGGGTAATGCATTTAAGATTTATCCATTCAATGTGTTTATCATTAGCCTTTTCCCTTTTATGACTGAGTGGCATCTCGTGGCATGTGTATACCATGGATTTTTAATCCATTCGACAATTGGCGGGGGGCATTTGGATTACTTTCATTTTGTGGTGATTGTGAATAAAACTATTATGAACATTTTGGTACAGGTTTTTGTAGAAACATAACTTTAATTCCTCTTGGATAAATACCTAAGAGTGAAATTACTGGATCATATAGAGAGTGTACATTTAATTTTATAAGACACTGCTAAACAGTTTTCTTTTTTTCCCCATGCTTTTTTAGCTATGCATTATTGTGGGATTTGTTCTTATGTATGCATACATGCACACAATATGCCAATGTAATTTGGCCAATATCATTTTCCCCAGTGTATTTCCCCTTTATCTCCCCTCCTCCCTCCCCCATCCCTTTCCTCTACTCTGCTATCTCCCTTGATTTTCATGAGATTCCCCCTACCTTTCTTGTCCTTTCTAGCTTCCACAGGCCAAGCTGCTTTCTAAAGTGCCTGCACCCTTTTCTGATCCTACTGGAAATGTATGAGAGTTCCAGGTATTCTGCATGCTTGTCAGCACTTGGTATTGTCAGTTTTTAAGGAATTTTAGTCACTTGTAGGCATGCAGTGATACTTGCCTGATGACTAGTGCTGCTGAATGCCTTTCATGAGTTCTTTTGTTATGGTTTGGATGTGAGGTGTCCCCCAAAAGCCCAAGTGTGAGACAATGCAAGAAGGTTTGGAGGAGAAATGATTGGGTTACAGCATCAACCTAATCAGTGAATTAATCCCCTATGGGATTGAGTGGTAACTGGAAGCAGGTGGGGTGTGGCTCGAGGAAGTGGCTCACTGGGGGCGTGGCTATGGGGTATATGTTTTGTATCTGGAGTCTCCAGGTCTCTGTCTACTTCCTGATCATCATGTGAGGTGCTTCCCTCCACTACACTCTTAGGCAATGATGTTCTGCTTCACCTTGGGCCCTGAGGAATTCAGCTGGTTTTCTATGGACTGAGACCTCTGAAATGGTGAGCCTTCCAACTTTTCTTCCTCTATAATTGTTCTGGTTGGGTCCTATAGTCCCAGCAGTGAAATAGCTGACTAAAACATTTTTCCTTTATTTTTTTTCTCTCCATATATCTTTGGTGAAGTGTGTGTTCAAATCTGCTAGCCAATGTATTATACTGTGCTTCCTTATTGTCGAGCTTTGAGAGTTCCACATATATTCTATATATAAGTCCCTTATCTTTTTTTTTTTTTTAGAGAGAGAATCTTTTTAATATCATTTTTTAGTTTTCGGTGGACACAACATCTTTATTTTACTTTTATGTGGTGCTGAGGATCAAACCCAGCGTCCCGCGCATGCCAGGTGAGTGCGCTACTGCTTGAGCCACATCCCCACCCAAAGTCCCTTATCTTATAAGTGTTTTACAAATATTTTCTTCCAGCCTCTGTTTTTTTTTGTCTTTTTATTCTCTCAACAGTGTTTTTGCAGAAGTTTTCATTTTGATGAGCTCAGTTTATCATTTGTTTCCTTTATGGGCCCAGCTTTTGGTATATCTTCCAGGAAATCTTCACCTGAGCAAGGCTTCAAAGACTTTCTCCTAAATTTTCTTTTAGGTGTTTTTATAGTGTAGGTTTAGCATTTAGGTCTATGATCTATGTGGGGTTAATTTTTAGATAAGGTCAGTTGGGTTGTGTTTTAGAAAGCTCGTTCTAGTAATAACTGTAAGAAGTTTAAAAAAAATGCTGTCTCTCTTACCTTCTGTGATTGTACATCTGAGTGAGATGATCAGTATTGGGCTTTCCTGATATTGTGAGTGATGTCATGATATTAAGGGAAAACATATTTATTTGATTAATGGATAAGATGATATCTTGCCTTAAAGTCCAGGTGTTGGTTTATGAAAATCAAATCTGAGATATTAGTTGTTGTTTATTCTGTAGACAGCAAAGAAAATACATAAGAAATTAGTACTTTCTCTGCACAAAGTTTTTTTTTCAGTGAATAAAGTCTATGCTTTTCTTGAATTTTATTTTCATTAATTTAGAAACTATTGAAAGAGAGATGAAGTTAGAAGACAGAAGTTTAGGCTAAGGAATCCAACTACTGTGGTTCCAGTCCCAGTCTCATAAACTGGGTAACACTGGGAAAGGTTCCTAAAAGTTGTGGTCACATTTTTCTTCTCTATAAAGTGTGAATAATAATGGTAACACTTATACATACATTAACTGAAATAATGACTTAAAGTGTTTAATCAAGACTGATACATAGTATGCGATAAACAAATATCAGCTATTATAAACATGAAGAAATCCAAGAATCTACTTTAAGGAATTGCATTATGCATTGTGCAGAGATATAACAATACAATAATATAGAACTTCCTTCTCAAGGAAATTTGCAATTGGCAGACCATTTGGGAACATAGGTAAAGAACTACCAGTTAAAAGTCAACCAAAATGGCAAAAATGTTGCATTAGACTTACAAGATGACATGAGGCTAGCATGATTCACAATTCCAAGTGGGTTAGAAGATGGCTCAGCAGAGAAGGTATTTCATTTGGACCTTGAAGGATGACTAGGGGTGCAGACATGAGAAGCGAAAGAGAAAGACTCAAACATGGGTCTACAACAGGTTCAGAGAAGGATTTTTCTGAACTTAAGTGTAGGGGGCTGTGCAGAAAGAAGTGATGAAAAAAGCAAATAAAGACTAGTTTGTAAAGAGCTCAGGATGCCAAGAGGAGAGTTGGACTTGGTTTTGCTTATGCACAATATTTTATGACCTTTTCATATCAGTGCTCTTAAAAAGCCAACCTTAAAGAGAACTCATCCAAAGTTTTATTTCTCTTCCTTTGGAAAAAAAATCACCCTTGTAAATCATTAATGGCTCATTTAAAAAAGGAGATTACAGTCCTGGGGATTTACTATTTTTCTATTCAGCAAAGAAATAAAAAGAAGCATATTGAATTATGTGAAATATGAATTGGCCTCTGTGCTCCAGTACTTATCTGGGACAGATTTATAAATACTGGAATGATATAAATGACCATTGTTCAGTCCCTTTAATATTAAAGAGTTTTTGATGGCAAAGAAAGGATAAGGAAATAAATAGTTTTGGGGATATTAAAGTTACTCTATTCTTCCATATTGAATTAGGTCTAATTAGCACTTGAAGATTTTTTAGCTTCCTGCCTCTTCTGCCAATTTTTGGAACATCCGAGGAGGAATCATCCCTGAGTGCATTTTGAAGGTAACTGTGATCTTAAATAATTTGATCACTTTTCATTGTGCAATATTATTGAGGCAGAACTAATATTCAGATAATTAATTTCTTTGAAAGGTTTAATTATTTCTAAAAATGACACAAGATTATATTTCTCAGATGTTTAATCTGATGAGTCTCCTAGGATAACACAGGAGAGCAGGGTTGGGGAAGCCAAGATAAGAAATTGCTCACATTCTAGATGAGGTACAAAACACTTGAAGTGCCATTCTGCAGTTGAAGAAAAAACTCTCCCAAGAACTAAATATGGAAACCAAATCTTTAATTCAGTATTTCAAGTATATTTAATTCTCTTAGAGGAGTGTACCTATATCACCATTAGAAATAATTGTCTATGGCATTTTTTATCATTGAAAAGGAGCATAGAAATAAAAGCTGTTATTCACAAGCTTTTTAAGGCAATGTGTGGTGCTGGGGATGAGACCTAGGGCCTCGTGCATGCTAGGCAAGTGTATTACCACTAAGCTACATTGCCAACTCCAGTACCCATTATTTTGTCTTTAGCACTGACCAAGTTGTTCCCCTATTATTGACAGTCAGCATTGGCTTTACGAATTTTCTACTGTGGCAATTCTTTAGGCTTACTTCCCCAAAAGATTTTTCTTGTTTCATCAAAAAACTAATCTAACGAGTACTCCATTTCCTTAGGGCTGTGGCAAGGGATTGTAATTTCTATTAAAATAATTTTGAAGCTATTTCTTTAAAGTAATTTTTTGAGTAAACTTGCTCATTCATTTGATTTTTATTGAGTGCAATGTATATATGTATCATCTCTTATTGGGTAAATCTATTTTCACTTAGCTTAAAAGGTCAATAATAAAAAACTTAGAATCCAATGTGCTGGATTCAAATTCTGAGTCTACTTTTAACCTCCCAGGTGTCTCTGCTAATTCACATAACTTACCTGAATCTTAAGTCTTTCATCTGTAGAATGGTGTGAGAAAAATAACTCACAGGGTTATTGAGAATTCCATGAAGGGGATTTGCAAACTGTAAAGTCTTATTTAAATGTTTTATTTTATTTTTTCATGGATAATTTCCACTAATGGAATGCTTCAGTTCCATAATGTAACTAATTTTATGGTGAAAGTTTTAGGCACATAGATGGGCATTGGATACAGGCTGTTCTTTGGAATGAGTGACAGGCTGTGTATTCTAAAGATGTCTGCAATGATAATTCCCATCCCACATGCTCTTGCAGTGCAACATTGACAGTCCTCCCATTGGGGTCCATGTTTCCTCCACTTGCACCTTGGTGGATTTTTTCTGTTTTGTTTCCTTGGGACATTCATTCTTGAAACTCAACCTTCATACTATGAGGAAGCACCTCTTATACCATGTTGAGGGCCATGTGTACATATACCAGGTGACAACCCAGCTGAGGTCCTAGCTGACAGTAGCATCCACCAGCAGGGAAGGAAGGTACCTCCTGAAGATCCCATCCTCCAGTCTTTGAGTGTATTCAGCTCAGGCCCCAGATAGCATGAAGCAGAGACATGCTATCTATGATGTACTTTCTCTAAATTCCTAACCTATTAAAATCCATGAGCATAGTAAGATGGTTTCTGCCATCAAGTTTGGGGGTGGTTTGTTATACAGCAATAGCTAACCAGAACAAGATGGGATGGTTCATCTACTCCAAACCTATTCCAAACATTTTAATAAGGTTGTAAAGAAAATTGGAACAGCATTGTAGCTATCATTTGGATACCTTTACATTGGTATGGCAAGTTGTAATTATTGTAAACTGGAACTTCAGAGCAGAACAGAGATTTTTTTTTTTTAATATTTATTTCTTTTTAGTTGTACACAATACCTTTGTTTTTCTTTCTTTATTTTTTATGTGGTGCTGAGGATTGAACCCAGGGCCTTGCACATGCTAGGCGAGTGCTCTACTGCTGAGCCACAACCCCAGCCCCCAGAGATTTTAAAATATTAGAAATTCATATTTTGTTTTAAAGTAGGATCACATATAATGAGGCCAATTTTGTCATTCCCACCTCTGGCTCCCATCAACTCTGCAGCTTTTGAGTAGGGAGGCTGGCTGTTTTCCTATTTGTTCCCTCTTTTGCAAGCCATTAAAAGTGAGCTTCTTCATCCTCTTGAATGTCTTCAGAATAGAATTACCCATGCAAACTCTTTTTTGTTGTTCCTCTCTCTGGCAATCTTTCACAGCCAGTGGTAGACAAAAAGAAGAGGCTCTTTGAATAATTTAGGAAGAGATGAGAGGAAGTACCTTCTCCACTTTGCAGCTCTGTAAGATACTTTGGACTGTTGGCTTTTCCTGAGCCCAGATATTTCAGCTCTATTGTTTATCTTCTCATCTGTTCAAGATCATACACTCTCTCGTGTGTGTGTGCATGTATATGCTCTCTCTCTCAACCTCTGGGCTTTTGTTCAAATGATTTATTCTACTCAGAATGATTCCCTGTGCTCCCTAGCCTTCAAACTAGTAGAAAGTCTACCCTTTTCCATGAAAGTTTCATGAGTTAGAAGCAAGCACGTATGACTCCTTAGCACTCAGTTGGCACCTCTTTTACAATTCTTAGCACCGCCAATTCCCGTTTCCCTGACTAGGGTGCGATGCCATTCTTGGCAGGGTTACCATCTTGCACTCCTTCATGGCCCCTACTGTGGTTTCTCAGGAAATGACTGCTGAATTCCCTAAGGCAGCCTGAAGTAATGCCAAAATTGTGTAATCAGAGTTGAGACCCTTGGTTCCCAGTCTCAGGTCTGAGCCAGGACTCTTAGTAGCAGATCCTGGAAATGATCTTGGGACCCTAGAAGTTTCTTCACATTTCTGGGCCTCAGTTTGCTTCTCTGTAAAATGAGAAGTTTAGAGCAGGTCGTTGATTCTCTGCTAAGTATGCCTTTACAATACCACTCTTGCCTGGAGGGTCTGATACAGTCTTTATTGTACATCCTTGACTGAATGCATTCTTTATAAGATGCCTTCTGGTTCCAGTAATTCGTGTAGGCTGGTGGATATTGCTGCAGCCTGTGGATTCGGATGGAAGGAAATGAACAGATTGGAATTACAGGTTAGTTCTTCAGAGACACAGCCAGAAAACAGAGTTGCTGCAACTCCTTGAAGAATCATAGCTAAACGTTACTAAGTCAGACAGACATTGTGCTGAGTTTGGAATGCATCATTTCATTTACTGCTTACAATGCCCTATGGGGCAAATGTTATTGCTCTCTCCATTTTATAGATTAAAAATCTGAGGTTTAGAGAGAAATAATGAGCCGTGTTGCTGATGTAGGTAACTAAGTACCAGGACTGAGATTAAACTCGGGCTCTCTCTCACTCCAGAATGTGCATTCCTAATCATTCCCCAGCTGCCCTTCACTTAGTTTTGGTTTTTGTCGTGGGCAGCTGGTTATGTTGCTATAAAAAAATTGATTGTGTTCGTCTTTGGTCACTGGTACTGAGCAAGTGATGTGTGCATTCAGAAATATGATAATTTTTATGGAGTTAGGGCAGTGGAGATATGGTTTGCCATTTAATTTTTGGAAATTACAGCATACCACAGGAGGTTCAGATGAAGGTGGTATCATTGAATTCTTTTCATCTGAACCATGGCAGATTTTGTCACATGGAAGGAAAGAAATTTACACCCTGGGGGAAATACATGGAGCTACAGGATCTGGTGTGACAAGATCACCAAAGACCAGGAAATGTAACAAATCTTCTAGAAAATCACCCAGAGTTCTGATTAGTAGTGAGGGAAATGCTATTCTGTAATTGCATTGATGAGACAATGATAACCCATTTCCATTTGCAAATATTTCACCCCAAAGAGTGATTAACCAAATGTTATTTATTGAACACTGATATTCTTCATGATTCTATATGGAAACAACACCCATATCTTTTTTGTCACCCTCAAATTCCCTTTCATTGCATAATTCCTGGTTGCATCTATACTGCTGGGTTAACAGGCCCTCGTGAGCGTGACTGATGGACTGCATTTCCCCTCTGAGTCTTCAAGCACCCAATTTCCTAATCTTTCCTGGCAAATCTCCCATGTCCTATGCATACTTTGTCTTAAGGTCAGTTCTGCTCTTAACCATCTGAGCTCTATCTTCCAATTATCACCTGCTCTGGTCAGTTTGCCTCCGTACCCATGATGTAATCTCTCTCCATGATTTCCTTTTCCCTCAGTCCTTCTCTTAGATTCAATAACTCTAAACCACATCCTTATCTATAGACTTATGATCTTCTCTCTCCTAGCCTTAGTGTTCATTCTTTCCCCTTGGCCTTTTGACTTCTAATATATAAAAAAAAAATCTTTCACAAAGTAGTAAAGTGACACTCTCCCCAGGTCTGGCGTGATCAGAGCTTGTGTTTGGGGTCACAGGAGAGGAAGGAAAGGGAAGGCACCAGGCAAGGATTTCAGCTATGGGAACCAGGTCTCTGGTCAGAGCCCCTGGCCTCTCATAAGACTGCTTGCTTCTGGGAGCACATAATATTAGGGTCAGGACATTCTAGACCTGGTCATGAGAGGGCTCAAAGAAACGGCAAGTGAGTCACTAACCTCTTAGGGTCGTCTAGGAGGTAGCCTTTCTGGCCAGTCTCCCTTCCTTATATTACTGAGGCTAACAAAGTGCTTCATTATAAACAGTGTATTTCCCTGCCTCCTGGGTGGGAAGGTTTAGCCACATATGTCTGTCTTAGGGGACTGAGGTTCTCTGTGGGACTTATGGGAAGACTGCTAAAGAGCAGGAGATAACTGAGCAGGGAGAGACTCCCTATCTACCTCTTTTCTCTTCTTTCCTGCAGCCCAGGATGCAGATGTTAGAATTTCAATAACCAGTTCCAGTGCAAGATGCGTGGCAATAGAAGTACAGTGTATTGGTTTATGGTGCATCCAGTATATTATTGATCTACAGCACATAGTATATTTATTTTCCATTGCTGTGTAACAAATTACCATACATGTAGTAGCTTAAAACAATTCAATTTTTTTTTTTGTATTGGTTTCCGTGGGAGTGGAGTCTGGGTCTGGATTTTCTGCTCTAGGTTTCAAAAGGCTGAAATCAAGGCATGACCAGCCTATGTTCTCATGTGGAGCTTGGGCTCCTCTTCTAGACACATTCAGATTTCAGCAGAACTCAGTTCCTGGCTGTTTTGGGACTGAGGTTCTGTTTTCTTCCTATCTGTTGGCCAGGTCACACTCGGCTCATAGAACTTGCCTCCATGTCCTGGTACATGGCAGCCTTCTGCTTAGGCCATGTATAAAGGCTGGAAAATGTTTGGGCTTAAAAGCCGTCCTGGATTTTCTTCCCTTAGGGTGAGTCTAAGCCCTTTATAGTGCTCACCTAATTATCAAATCCACCAGGATAGGCTCCTTTTCAAGTAAGTTGAAGTCAACTATTTTGGGATCTTAATTACACCTGCAAAATCTCTTCACATTTGTCCTATAATACTGCTTAATCATGAATGAAATCCAGTATATGCACAGTCCTGGCTACATGCAGGAGACAGTGCATTCTAGATGTGGACACCAGAGGAGGACTCATGGTGGTCATCCTAGAGTTTCTGATTTAGTCTTTTCAATCCTTGGGGTCTTTGATATGTACAATGACTGATCCCTGGTCTTGGAATTCAGAGATCTTGGCCTAGCATCACTTATCCCAGGACTGAGCTCCTTTACCTCTCAGGATTCTTTACCAGCAATCGTCTATTTGTTGTAGAGAAGGTATGGAATTTGAAGTCGGGAGCTTTAGCTCCTAGGGTGGCATCTTCATTTATCAGCCTTGTTCTCTTGGGCAAGTTACTTACTACAGTTGAATATGAATGCCTTTTTAAAAAATGGAGATAGTAGCCATACCTACTTTGCCTACTGTAGATGGTTGATGTGGGAGACAAGTGAGAAATATGGGAGGGTGCTTTGTAAATGGTAAATGCTTGAGCAAATGCTCATGATGTGCTGTTACCGTTTCATTCATTCATTCATCTCTTCATTTTATAAATAAGTAATCTGCACCAACTATTTGCTGAGCACTGAATTATTGCAGGGATACTAAGACTAGTAAGAAAGGGTTCTTGCCCTTGTGGGGCTCTTAGTTTTGTGAAAGACAGTGAAGAATGAGAGGTGCTAGGAGAGGATTGTATGAGTTTATTTGAAAGCTCCTATCCTAAACCTATCTTTTTAGAGGATGTAGCAAATACTAGACAATCAGGTAAATGAATATTAATAGACACAACTATCACCCTGTTTAGAGTAGCTCTATGTGTAGGAATAGTTCTAAGCATGTTGTGTACAACCCTATGATGTAGGTCCTGTTACCCCAGCCTCCATTTTGCAGATAAGGAAAATGAGGTACAGGACAAATAATTTACCCAAAGTACCACTGCTAGTAAGTGGTGAAGCCTGACTCCAAATCTAGGTGGTCTCCCTCTGGAGCCTGCTAAGCCCTGGCCATGGTGGGTTGAGAAGAGGGGGACAGAGAGTCTATTTCTTTGGGGAACTGCAAGTAGTTCACCAGGGGCTGAGCAACGCACAGTGGAGTTGTGGGAAGAGGGAGGTAAAAGTACAGGGCACAGAAAGGTAGGACAGAACTGGACAGCTTGTAGCAATAACCCAGGTTATGGGTAATGATGGCTTGAGAGCAATGCTTTAAGGAAGATTGTGAGCAGTGGCTAGACTGAATCTGTCTTGAAGGCTGAGCCAGAAGGGATTACTGGCAGATTACAAAGAAACACCACAATTTTTGTCTTGAAAAGTTTGTCTCTGCTCTCCATAGAAAAGGACCCAGCTTTAGTTTTCTTTGTGTTCCATAGATCCAAATACAGCTTTGGGTGAATTTCAAGTTTGTGGTAAAAATTGTTTAAACTTACTTGAAAGATTTGTAGCCCTCTAAACATAAGCCCTGTGGAATGAGTAAAGTAGCTAATTTGTTGTTTCAAACACATCTTTTCCCCAACCTCAACACTAAATCTTTCAAGGTAGCATGTACTTTCTGACAGCAAAATGGGACCCATGTGGGGTGGCTCAGGGAACAGGTAGTGCCTACATGGGAGTCTGTGTAGAGGAGGAAGGTGAAGTTTGCACACGTGGTTGCCATCTTGGAAACTCAAGGTCATCCATGAGAAGTGCCTGGTAAAGCAGGGTGAAAAACAGACAAGCAAGAAGCGACACTTGAATTATGAAGTTTTTACTTAACATCTTTGGCATTCTGACAGTGCTTATTCTGAGAGTGTATAAGTCTCTGTGTGACATGGAAACAAGGGTTTCACTGAGTCTTAAGTTGGCAAGTTGCCAGAGGAAGGAAGAAGATATTAAAAAATATGCCTCAGTTTTTTTCTTTAAAGAAAAAAAACATGTAAACATGTATGGTTTTTCATGATTAAAGAAATAACATTGTACTGGTGGCCTGTGTGTCTACTCTCAGATCCACACCCACCTTCCCTTGGACTGCTCTGCAGTGCAGGTGGTTTTCCCTTCAAATGGCATTTCCAGGATCTCTTGCCAAGTGGCTTCAGGCTCAGCTAGAGTGAAATGCCAGAAGGGACTGGAGGGTCTTAAGTGTACTGCCCAAGAACCAAGATGTTTCTCCCACTCTTCAAGTGCTATTCCAGAAATGGCCATGCCTTCTTAGCTGGGAGCCACAGCCTCTATTGAGTAGCTGTGGTTACTAATAACATCATCCCTTCTCTTTTCCCTCCCACTTCTTGGGGCGAGCATTTTGATGCTGCTAAGTGCTGGAATATCTTACTCTTCCCTGTGTTGAAAGACAAATTGCAACAGATCTAGTGTGTGGATCTTAATTGGCTTTATTTGTGGTTCAGAACCCATACCACCACGTGTGCTGCTTATATTTGTAGTCAGAGAAAAGGAAGTAACATATAGAACATGGAAGTGTCATACAGAGGCAGTCTGATTGGCTATAGCTCATATCTGTCTTATTTGATCATGGATTGAACAATTACCAGCTTGTGATTGGCAGAGACTCAGCTCCTTGTTAAAAGAGGAGGTTACGGTCTATTTCTATATCAAGTTGGGACACAGGTCACTGCATAGAAAGAAACCTTAAAGCCAGGCTTAAAATGAAAAACAGCTTTAGGCCCAATTTAGCACCTGTTACTTTTCATTCCTTATAAAACCTTTATAGGTAGATCCCCATATTAAATTCCTAATATTGAATTACCTGTGGTGGACTATATTTTCTTTGCTGAAATTTGATTGGGATATGTATTAATGGCAGAAATTTGCCAAAAATTGAATTTTGTAGAAAATACAAAGAAGAAAATAAAGTTACCACTAAACCCAATGTCCAAATATACCTATGATTAAAAAGTTTGGTATGTATTCTTTTAATTTATTTTTGTATGCCTGTGTATATTTTTTTTCTTTCAAAACTTTGAATGCATACTGTACTCTTTGTTCTGTAACTTTCTTTTTTTCCCCCATTTAACATATTTCCTTTTTTTCCACTTACTATATTGAAAAAAGTTGAAATCATTAGATATTCTTATTTACCATGATTTAAAAAAAAAGGTTATTTGTGTGACTTCAAAGGGATGTACTAGAATTTACTTGACCACTGTTGGTTATTTAGGTTATTTCCAACATTATGCAATTATTATACCATATGTAATTTGGGGGGACATATTTCTGATGTGTTTACTTAGAATAGGTTCACATTGTAGCTCCCGCAGGAGCAGGGATTTTGTCTGGTTTGTTCCTTGTTGAATTATCAGTGCTGAGCCTGGCTGATGGTGGGCACTGACAATTGAAGGTTTAAGGGAGATGACTATGTTAAAGGACACATGGAGTCCAGAGACCTCACTGTGTTGACACTCCTCTCTTTTGAAGGCTGGAGCTGATTCATCACACAGAAAACAGTTGGTTCAGAACCAGCTAGTTGCCTGATGTGTTGCACAGGACAGAGCCTCCAGGCACCACAGCTGTTGGGTTCATTCAGCTGGTGGAATTTGCCTTTTCGTAACTCAGAGCCAACTGGATGGAGAGTGAAGGCCAAGGCTGTGTGGATTCCTGCAAAGTCCACCCTCCTCCCCCAGGACATTTGCTGGCTGCTCCACTGAGGCAGTTGTAACTGTACCATGCCAGAGCTCAGGCCCTACCCCAGATGAATGATGGCTGCAGGCTTCGGTTCTTCTGGTTCCAGATTTTTCTGAGCAAGGTTTTAGGCCATAGCAACTCTGAACTGTGGAAAACTTGAGGTTTTCTTAATTTGAGGCTTTTAACTAGAGTCTGCTAACTCCTCTCTCTTGAGAGTTAAATAGGTCTTCAGGAAAGTCTTGACTACTGAGTAGATATTAAGGAAATTCTGTCCTTTCTGGTAATTAACTTCTTTTACTAAGTTACTAGCTGATGAGTTTAAATAAGTGCTTCCCCCCCCCCCTTTTGAAAATGAAATACCCACAGGCAACTAGAAACTTAGGTCTCAACATTTATCTTTGGTTTGCGTAAGTCCAAATAAACGACTGTGTGTCCCAAGCTAAATAACAACAACACGACAATAAAATAAAAACCACAGAGACACAGTGGAATGTGGAGGACAAGCAGATTTTATGCTGGGGATTAAACTAGAGCCTGAGGATGTATCTGGATATTTCCAGTCCTGAATACCCTGGGTTACTCTCAACAAATTCCAAATGATTTAAAGTACTATTGAATGCAACCATTATGTGTTGATCATATATCATGAGCTTGCTGTCAGAAGCTGCCTCTCACAGTTTCACTTCAAGAAGAGGAGACAGAGGTACCAATTCACATCTGTGGACAATAAAGAGCTGGATTGGGAGCCTGCAGTTGTGTTGCCTGGGTTCTAACCCTGGCTCCACCATTCCTTGCTGTGTGAATGGTAGGAATTTGACAGTCCTTGCTAGGCTTCAGTGTAACACCCCATAGAGTTGTTGGGAGAAGGAAGAGTTAACATACATAATGTGTTTAGGACACTGCCTGGGACAAAGGAATGACATGCACTTTGTTGCCCTGTAGTTTCTTTTCAATGCAAGCCCTCCTTCTGGGGAAGGGAGTTATGGTGGAGTGGTCAGTTGCCTAGAATCATTGTTACCCACCTGTTATTGGAGTATGTCCCCTCCATCTGTGTGGATTTTCTAGCTTCCATCTTTTTTTTTTTTTTTTTTTTGGTGGCTTTGGGTTATGTGGCCTTTAGTCATTCTCCAGTCTGACTTTCTTGTAGGGGTTAATGTAGCACTTGGTTAAATGCTACTGGTGATAGGGCATTGGAGGACATGGTCTTCTCCTACGTGGTCTTCTAGGGTCTAACACATCTGTGCAGAGAAAGATGCCTTTGAGAAGGAATGATGGCATGAGTATGGGGTTCCTTAGAATCAGTGAGGGATACCTTAGCCCTTTTAAATGAGGCTTAGCAACTGGGTTTGCCAGAATGAGGACCAAGGATTCAAGAAAATCCAACCTTGCTCCCCAGTCCAGGATTCTTCGGACACTACACCTTGCAAGATAGTTTTTAAGCTTCTGCTCTAACATTTTAATTACTTGTTCATTCAGTCACTCACTGGGCTAGGAGTCTTAGCCCAGTGCAGTAAATCTATCCAAACAACCTTCCAGTAGGTAGGTCTTATTCTGGTTTTGCTAAAACCTGGTCAAATCTCTATTTCACATGTTCAGGGACACACATTGTGTTTCTGAATCTTATCCCTTTCAGACTATTTCCAGATTCTAATCATTCAACTTATATGCTTAATTCCACACTCTGTTATTCTGATTGTTTTCCTTGGGTATTCCTAAAAGAGCACAAAAGTTTGGTCTCAAAACTTTTGGGGGCTGGTGATATAGTTCAGTTGATAGAGTGCTTCTTGCCTCTCATGCACAAGGCCCCGGGTTCAATCCCTACCACCACAAAACTAAAAACAAAAAAACCCACCCCCAAAACAAGAAAAACAATATGTGGGATAAGAGACTCCTTGATGCTCTATATCTACTAATGGAGTCTAAAACTGTTTTGGCTTTTAAAGGAAAACTTCAAATGAGCAATTATTTACCTTCCTTCCATAATTATATATTTGACTTTGTAAATGTACATATAATAATTTAATTTAAATTATAGCAGCTCACTTATAGTCGATATAATTTTAAATTTCTCGATTAGAGATATTTGTGGTACCTGCAATACAAATAAGAAAAGGCAAGGACAGTCCACTCTAGCACTCCCTAAAAATTTTGCTCTGAGGTTCATATCCATCTCCTAGTTTATACTTCTACTTTAGATTCAACCAGCTGATTTTCCCCCATGAGTCAGTCTATCATCACCACCCAGTGTCTCGGTCAGTTTGGGTTGCTACAGCAGTATACCATGGACCAAATGGTTTAGATAACAACAGTATTTCACAGTTCTGGAAGCTGGGTTGTCCAAAATAGGGATGCTGCTTGGATTAGCATCTGGAAAAAGCCCTCTTCTTGTAGATAGCCATCTTCTGCTAGTTTCTTTATGTGGTGGAAAGTAAAGAGAGAAGAAAAGAAGCTTTCTTGTGTTTCTTTTCCATGTCTTTTTTTATACAGCCACTAATCTTATCAAGAGAATTTCACCTGTTACTACCTACCTTCCAAATGCCCTGTCTCTAAATCTTACTATAGTGGAGATTTAGATCTCAACATATGAATTTTGGAGAGACATAAACACTTAGTCCATAGCACCAAGATTGAAGCTTTTCACTTATTAACTGGGTGACATTGGGAAAGTAACACAACCACTAGGGACATCAGTTTCACCATCTGTGAAGTGGAGAAACTTCTGCCTGTAAGAGTTGAAATGAAGGGTAAATAAAACAAATTATTAAAGGTCTCACCACAGTGCCACAATGGTAAGCATTTAGTGAATGTCTGTTATTTAATATATTATTTCACATCTCTATCTTGTTCCCCAGATAGAACAAAGCCTATCAAAAGTTAATCTGAAATTTCATGATCATAGTCATAATATTTTCTTATCTTTCATCTTCTAGAATTTTCCCTATTATCCATGACTTCTTAAGAACTAATTGACAATGGTCTTGAAATGTACCGAGAGACTTTTTAAACATAGCAACTGAGAGCAATTATGACTTCCCGTAGAGCACTATATTAGCCTAGTGACAAATAAAAATAATATCATTAATTTGGGTGCAGAGGGGAGTGACTCCATAAGAGCTAAGGATCCAATCTGGAAGTCAGACAGGATTTTTTTTTTTTTTAAAGTTATGTATGTGGTATACAAGAATGGGAGACTATACAGAAAAATTTTTATTAGATTTGATTACATAATAGTCAGTATGCTACAGGGATTGCTTTTCACACGGGAAAGGATGTGGCTCCAACTTGAACATTGTTTATCCAATAGCATCATAATAATTTAGATTTTTCTGGCCGAGGTGATCTGTTCCCACCATTTACAATTTGAGTAAAGTCACAGCTGAAACCTTTGGTTGAGTCTCAATTTCCTCATCATTTAAATGATGTCAAGAATGTAAGGAAGTTTGAGGATCATAGGAGAAAGTGCAACTGAAGTCCTTGTTATGGTCCCCACTTTTTGTGGTGCTGGGGATTGAACTTGGGCCTTGCACATGCTAGACAAGCAGTCTTCCACTGAGCTGCAATCCCATAATAAAAATTCTTTATTATGATTCCTAACCTACAGAAAGTAATCAATAAATGGTAGCCATGACTTTAATTACGCCAAAAGAAGCTTCACAAAGGGATTTCCCACAAAACACCACTGAAATTGTAATTGGTGCTTTTTCCAAAACATACAGAATACCTGATTCTTGCTTTTTTTCTGTTAATGGTATGACATGGTGACTGAACGACAAAGTGCTCAATGACTCACAAGCTTCTCTTTCACTGGAGGTCAGCTTGTTAGCTGCATGGCTAACTCCTGGAGCCAGGAAAACATGTCCCACCCATGACACCACCATCAAGCAGAGCAGACAGATATTTCTGAGCTTCTTTCCTCTGTGACTTAATAGCTCCTGAAGGTTCGCCCTATTGACTCATTAAGCCATGTCCTCCTGGGGGTCAGTCGTGGAGACGCTGTGTTAACCCCAGCAAACAGCCATCACCAGAGCTTTACAAAAGGACATGCTGCTTTTGAGGGGAAAGAAGTGACACAAGGCACACGCCATCCTCAGATGGCCATGGGTCCTTGGAGACAAGGGAAAATATGTGCTTTCTTAAAGGATTAGGAAAAACAAAACAAAACAAAAAACAAAACAAAACAACCCTCTTGCTTTTTTCCTGTGGCTTATTAGTAGGCTATTTCAAAATTCTATCCCTTGTTCTCTCTGTCTTTTGCCTGTTTGCTAAAGAGCTGCACTTAGATCCGATGGTGACATCCTGGATGTAGTGCTGTGGTGGCTGCCGCTGGGACAGTAATAAAACCCACCAGGAAAGGCTGAAAAATAATGTTTTTATCTCTTTCAATGAAGCATTTGAAATAACTGGTTTTATTTTCTCCTTTCTCTCTCCAGTGTCCTTTGAATGCAATGATGGGTAGGGAAATTATCCCATCTGGTGTTCCTACTGAATTATTCCTATTTCATTTTCATGTGCTTCAATTCTTTGCTTCCTGGTCAGAAGGTCCCTCTCAGGTATGCTGTCTAGCCAGCAATTCCCCAGGTGCAGGTGGCCCTTCCTCTCCATGGCTCCCTTGGACTCCAGGCTGTTTGTGAGACAGGTGTTCGTGGTAGGGGAAGGAGACTACTCTCGACATCCACAAAGAGCACTTGCTGAAGCAATTCCAAAATGGTCCCCGAAGAGGTTCCTGCGACATTTCCTTAGTGAGCCAGTGCAGGCTTCTGAAATGCATTTTTTAAATGTCAGAAATCCACTTCAGATTAATCTGTTCTAGAATTTCATTAAGCTTACGGTTTATGACAATATGTGTCCATTTCTAATTATCATCTGTAATGATTTCTTGGGAACTTCAATTTATTAAAAGGGAATAGGTGCTTGCTCTGGTGATTCACCGTGTGCTTTCCTATTTGAAAAAGATTTCCTTTGGTAGACAAATAAAGAGTAGGTCTCTTTTTAGCAATGAAGAGAATGGTAAAAAAAAAAGAAAGAAATGTTGGGCTTGTGGTTGGGGTTAGATCTGGGTTGTCCACAAGTGGCTAGTGATTATCATATTGGACAGTGTAGATATAGAATATGGTAACCATCTCAGAAAGCCCTGTGGGGTCTATTACATCTTTGTTAGGTGATCAAGAGGGTAGACCATGCTCTGCTGACCAGGAGGTCTCCATCACTGGAAGTAAAGAGAGTAGTGTAAAATTCTTTAGGGTCCTGTAAGAACCTCCTCAACTTAAAACTTGTGCCTTCTCTATTTCTTTCTCAATTGTTGGCAGTTTACATATTCATATAGAGGATTCTTGAATTTCTTTCCTTTAATTCTCTTCCCTTCCATCCGGTCTCAGCAACTACCTGTCAGTCATTCATACCCCAGTGGACTTTGGACTTACCCTTAATTTGAACCTTGCCAAAATCTCAATTTCACAATTCAGTCCTCTGACTATTTTTTTTTTTCATCTTTATAATTCACTTCCTGTAGCAGCTTCCTCTCTGGGTGACACAACATTGTACCAGGGCTCATGGTTTGGGACATAGACTAGATTTCATTGTTCACTTACCTCTTTCAACTAGGCACTTTTGGGCACTGCCCAAACTTCACAAGTATCTGTGAACGCCCTATTTCAATCTGTTACTTCTGTCACATTTTAGCTGTTCCCCACTCACCTCCCATAATCTCACTTCCATTTTTACCCAGCTTAAATTACTCGCTTAATCATCATTACCATTTGTGCACACCCTTCCTCTCTTGCCTCTCCCTTGATTTGATAAATTCCAACTCTGTCTGATCCCATTTATTTCTTTTCCAGGCCTATTGCTCTGCTGTTGAACACGCCTGTGGGAAAACACTTAACTGTGCTCTCTGTACTTCCAGTTCATGATCATTCATCTTAAGGGGGCCATATTTCTTCCCATCAATTGTGCTGTATTTTCTTTTTGCATGTAATTTTCTATTTTTCTAGACAGTTATTTCGTTTTCTGTTCCTTCTCTTCAGATCTTTCACACCTCCTTCCTTACCCACTTTCAGCTGATGACCTTGCTTTCTGCTTCACTGAGGATATTGAAGCCATCTCAGGAGGTTCTTCCTGACACACCTCCCGTGCACCTGCATCTGTGTCCATAGGCCACCCCTTCTCTTTGGTGTGTGCTCCCTCCATGTGAACACTGGATCTTACTGTTCTTTCTTTCTAAGGACATTGCTGCGGAATTCTCCCTACTCTCCATTTTACCAAATAATGCCTTTCCATCGGATCCTTCCTATCAGAATACAGCCATTATCTCCTTTATCTTAAACAGTTACCCACAGAACCCCTTTTCTTCTTGAGTCGTCGCTGTTGTCTTTCTATATTCTTTCGTGGGGAAACTCTTTGAATGTGTTATTTGTATTTGATGTCTCGTGTGTTAGACAAAGTAGAAATGTTCAGAGGTGAAATGATCAGATTATGAGAGCTGTAATCTCATCAGTGGATTAATCCATATGATGGATTAATAATTGGAGTGGATTACTGGGTGATAACTATAGGCAGGTGGGGCTTTGCTAGAGGAAGCAGGTCATTGGGGGTATAGCCTGGACTATGTCTGTCCATGACACCTTCCTCTGTCTCCCTGATTTCTGGCAGCTAAGAGCTGAATAGTTTCTTTCTGCTATGTTTTGTGGCGTGACATATCTTGGGCTGAGAACAACGGGCTCTGCTGACCATGAACTAAGCCCCTGGAACTATGAACCAAGGTAAACTTTCCCTTCTCTAAGTTGTTCTTGTCAGTTATTTTGGTCACAGAGATGCAAAGCTGACTAACGCACCTCCTCGGTGTCTCCCTGTTTTTACTCTTGTGTGATGATAATGATGATGATGTCTGTTTTTCACACAGCAGACAGAGAAATCTATCTAAAATGTAGTCATGACCTGTCATTGTCCTATGCATAACCCTGCAATGCTTTCACAGATCACTCAGATCAAAGCCAATGACCTCACCATGCCTACAAAGCCATACAAGATCTGGCTCCTTGTTGTTCCTATCCTGAGTTACTCTTTGGCTTTCTCGTCTTCCACTTTTCCTTTCCTCTATTTCAGTCACATTGCTTTCATACATTCACCAGAAAAGTTATAACGTCGGGACCTTTGCACTTGCTGTTTCTGTGCCCCAAATTCTCATGGTCCAAATAGCCCGATGGCTCATGTCCTTATTTCCTTCCTCCATTCAGAAGTGTCAGTGAATCCCTTTGTAGACACCGTAAGCTTCATTCACCTATACCCACTTTCTTTCTTCCTATCTGCCTCTCTGTAAGTACTATCTGCTATCTAAAATATAATATATTTCATAGTCTCTTGTTTTTATTTGACTGTCCCAAAAGAATTTAAGTCTTCCATGAGAAGAAGGCTTTCTGTTTATGTTATCTGTTTGCTTATTACTGTGTCTTTAGTGCTTAGGAAAGTGCTGGGTCCCAGCAGTGGTCGACAAATATTTGTTGAATGACTAATTGAAGGTAAAAAAGAATTGGCCAGTACTATCTCTTTCTGAAAGCTATTATATCTTACTGCTTAAGAGCATGGGCTTGAAATTTTGCCTGTGTAACTCTGGGTGGGTTATTTAATGTTTCCTTCCATATAAAGTACAATAAGAGTTCCTACTGCCTAGAGTACTTATGAGAACTAGTTGAGATTATACTATATATATAATATATAATTACATATGTGTAGATTAGACATGTACAAATGAAATACATAGAGTAACTATAAAATAAGTTAATTCTCATCATTATTGTTGCCCTCTGCTGACATTACCTCTTTATCTTCCCATTATACCTTCCTCCTAGATTATTTAAAAGTACAATATAAACCCATTTACAGGAGTTGGGCGAGGTGGTACACGCCTGTAATCCAAGCAGCTGGGGAGGTGGAGGTAGGAGGATCATGAGTTGAAAGCCAGCCTCAGCAAAAGCAAGGCACTAAGCAACTCAGTGAGACCCTGTCTCTAAATAAAATACAAAATAGGGCAGGGGATGTGGTTCAGTGGTTGAGTTCAATCCCCAGTATAAAAAACAAACAGACAAACACAAAACAAAACAAAACAAAACCATTTACAAAGATCTCAGCCTTACTGATCCTTAGGCATGTGATTTAAAAAAAAATTTTAAATTTGTTTTAATTAGTTATACATGACAGTAGAATACATTTATGCACTAATATATTGATATACATAGATGAGATATAATTTCTCATTTTTTCTGAGTGTACATGTTGGAGAATCATATTGGTCATATAGTCGTATACATACAGAATAATGTCTGTTTCATTCTACTATCTTTCCTATCCCCACATCCCCTAGGCATGTGATTTAAGGCAATGTATTTAATCTTTCTGAACTTCAGTTGTCTCACTTTTAGAATAGAGAAAATGATACTTCCTTTGCAGAGTCGTGATGAGGATTACATGACGTGTAAAAAGTGTTTGGTATCTTGTCCTGACCCAGTAAACCCTCAAGAAGTTACAGCCCTCTAGCTGCATTGTGGGGTGCTGGTATGGTGAAGGAGGCATTTTGGTGGGGCAAGAGGGAGCCAGGTGGTGGAGTCAGCTGGAGTGTTCATGTTCAAGTTCTTCTAAAATTGGAGCTCATCAGCAAGCAGCCTGTGCAATCACAGCGTCTAATCCAGTCCTTCCTTTTCCTCACCCAGATCGCACAGTAGTTTTTTAAAGCCGAGTCTGTAATTTTTAGAATTTCTTGAGATGTGTTTCTTTTTATAGCTTCTGTCTCCCATAGACTCTTTCGTCTGATTTTTAAACGTCCTGTATGGAATCTAGAAAAACATATGAATATATTCCTCCCTTTTTTGTTTTGCTTCAGCTTAAAGATAACACCGTCATTCTCTTCCAAGGTTTCTGTCACTTCCATATCCCTGGCCAGTTCTTCCTTGTTGATTGGGGTCACGTACAGAGCAGCAAATCAACTTATTTCCCTCTCCACCTCTTAAACATTCAGCAAGGAAACTGATATTATTTTTGGATCACAGGAGCAAGTATGTGAAGTTGTTTAAACTGACCTGTTTTAACCTAATGTTCTCCTAAGCCAGACTTAACCAGCCCATGTACAATCCTGAGGATGCCTAGCGAGCCCATTATTCAATACCACCCACTTTCACCCTCAACATTCTTGACTATTGTTGCCCAAACTCATGTGCTGTCCTGATTTCAGAAGGAACTCCATGAATGGAAGAATCCCTTAGGGGACAGAAGTGAGAGTTAAATCCTACCCTAAACACCATGAGCTCATCCTTTTAGAATCCTGTAGAACAGAGAGTGGAATTTTGCCAACATTTCACATAGACCAGGCAAACTTTGAACATTGTCTATTTCCTTTCTCTAACGTGGATTAAATAAATGTCTTTAGCATAACCTTCTGGAAAACTACAGAATGAGAAGGACCACCCTCATCCTGTTCGTGGTTCAAATTTTAAGTAAGTGTGCAAAGTGAAGTAAAATGATTAGACAGAAAAAATATGAAAATGATTTTTGAAATGATTTTTCTGGTAAGTAAAAGTGTTGAGGTGGGGTGGTGGCATAACTCTTGGAGCTGCTAAGGGACTTTCCAATTGTGGAATATGACATACTTTGTTATATATTTTGTGCCACAGTATGATACAGTTTTGGAAGGAAGTGAACACGATTGCTAATTAGCTTGAATTTATTTAATATAAGAAAGAAAAATCTCTCCTTCAGTATTTCAGTTGCATAAATAGTGTCCATTCTCCTGCAGAAATGAAACAAATACTAATTGAACTGACACTTTTCTTCTAATGAAGTAAGAACTTGTTAACTCCTCCCCCTCAAATCTGTCTTCTTTTCTTTATGTAATTCTTAAGTATCCATCCTGATTCTATGTCTCCCACAATTTTTTTCAGTTCTTGAAAACAAGCTGAAAAAAAAAAAAAAAACCCAAACAGAAGTGGGGTTTTGGAAGTTATTTTGCTCTCTCACTTATGTTTTTAAAGGACACGCCATTAACTGATTTCTCCAGAAACTCCTTCAACTATCCCTGTCAGGTGGGTCGCACTATTGGGAGGAGCCCAGACTTGAAATGATCATACATTATTTTCCCCTGGGTGGTATTTTTTCTTTTTGTTGAACTTATTTTTTACATACAGAAAAGCACATACCATAGGTAAATACTTAATGCATAATCATAAAAGTAATGTAAATTAGGGACTTGCCCCCTGGTTACATAGTATACTGTGACAAACAGGGACTCAAGCTTCTTTATTCTGTATGCAGGAATTTCTATGCCCCATTCTTCTCACAGCCCCTCCAAACAGTGTGTATCATCCATGATGGCAGACTTTAGAACTGAGCCCAACTGTCTAACAACAACGAAAAATTCTGTGCAAAAAGCAAGGATCTCCAGGACCTTAGTGGGCACCTAATCACCTTTACCTCCTATCAGGATTGCAGAATTACTTAGTCCTGTGCCATCTTATAAAATCCATATCAGGACATTTTTTTTCTGAGATATTAATGATATCAACTGTATTGGTAACTAACTGCTCAGTGTAGTGGCTTGATATACATGGGAAATTTTTTAGTTCTAGCTTTCTGATCTGATAGGAAAATGGCTTCCCTACTGTTTTTAACAAGGTCAAGTGTGAATTGTGGACCCCAAGCCTACTTAGACATCTCCATCCTATGCACTCCCCAAATGCACAGAGTTCCTATACTCATTTCAACCCTGAAGGTGCCTTACATTCTCTCGAAGGGTTTCTGTCTTATCTCCTTAACTAGATTGTTTCCTTCACCTCTAGAGAAGAGACTAAGTCTTAAATGCCATCTCTGGAGGTGGACACTGAAGAGGCATTCTTAAAGTGTGATTTTCAACACCCTATACCAGAAACATCTAGGACAGCTTATTGAAATTTCAATTTTTTTTAGACCTCATCTATTTATCCTACTAATCCAGTATTGGGTTTGGTGAGAACCAAGAATGTGAATTTTAACAATGTCCTCAGGTGATTCCTATACACACTAAACTTTGAGAATCATAGCCTTGTGGGCATGAGGCAGATCCCTGGTGCTTGGCCTGAACACCCTTTCACTATGCCAGGCAGATGTCCTCAGAACAGGTCTTTGAGTACCATGGAGGCCAGAGAGCCTGGGCCCAAGAGTAGAATTTACACAGTCATTCACTTAAACACAAATTGTCGGTTCATTCTTTTGAGTACAGTTATGACAAAGAGTTAGATGGGTAGAAACAGCTCCTGCCCCTACGGATCATACAATCTAGTGATATAATTTAAAGAGTCTAGAAATCGTTCCTTCATCAGCTTCTTTTCATTTTCCCTTGTATTCCTCAGATATTTTATGAATATCTTATATTAGCTGGACTCTTTTCTATGATAAACAAAATAGATAAAGACTTTTTCTCACTCATAGAGTCTACCTTTTAGAATGGAGAGAAAACAAAAACCAGCAAAGCAAAACTCCCAAGTTAATTATAGATTGTGACAATTGCAATGAAATAAATGGATGGAGAGGCTGCCTTCAAAGGTCAAGGGGTGGGCAATGCTGCTCCAGGAGGCAGTGTCCATGCTGAGAATGGGTGGATGGTCTGTGGGTCATGAGTGGAACTGGAGCAGATTGATAAGTCAATTGAAGCAACCATGCCTGTGAATGGAATTCTACTGTTGCTTATGACAGCTATTGATTATTGAGCATTTTCTGTGTGCTAGATTGTTAAGCATTTTACAGGTTCTGTTGTATCTGTATTTTTTAAAAAAAATCTTTGGTTATTTATTTTTATGTGGTTCTGAGGACTAACCCAGTGCCTCACATGTGCAAGGCAAGCGCTCTGCCACTGAGCCACAACCCAGACCCTGTTGTATCCGTTTTTGCAAGTAAACCAGGAGTTAGATGTTATTACTTGATGTTCAGATAAGAAATCAGAGGGAGTGAAGATAAGTAAAACTTTTTCAGGATGTCAAAGATAGTAAGAGGCATAGTGGGTGGTTAAATTGAGCTCTATGTGATGGCAAAGTGGGTGCTCCATAGTGCAGTGTGATTTTTCCCCTTTGATGTCCCAAGGCTGTTACTGCTGAGTGCAGAAGAAGCCTGGTGAAACAGAAGTAGACAGGCGAGCACGGCTAATGTTAAAAAGCATAAGAGTAATGATGCAACACTGTTGAACACTCACTTTTTGCAAGACCCTGTGTAAAGCACCTTCTATTTATTAGCTCACAAGATCCTCAAAATAATCCTATGAAATACAGATAATGTAGTCAAGGTTTAAAGAAGTCAAGCAACTTGGCCAAGGCCACTCAACCAGTAAGTGGTAGACTCAGAGCCTGAGTCTTTGAGTCTCTTTGACTCTCTGCTCTTCTGCTTCCCAAATGAAAGCAGCCAGTCCCTGTGCAGTGGCCATGGACACGATTAGACACAGTGAAGGTCAAAATAATCAGACTCCTCCCACCCTGCCATAGCTTTTTCTTCTAGCCTGTTTCATGATTCGCATGATCTTGTCTTTGACTTTGAGGATACTTGCTACAGCATTCCATGCCTTCCCTCCTCTACTCTGATTTACGAGATTTGACAATTATTGGCAAGTACCTGGGCATGTCACAAGAGAGCTCGCCACTTTTTCTATCTTTAGAATGCTGTCGACCCAGCATTAAATCTCCTTCAATCATTAACAAGCCAGCATGGGTTGCCTGTTGTCATCTTTACACAGGCGAGGGATTGCTGCAAGCAGGATGTGAGAAGCTACCTTGGGAGCATGAGGGCGAGGCTCAGTCTAGATCAGAGACTGTGGAAGGTTTGAAAGTGAAGCCCTAGCAAGGACTCTGAGAACCAGGGTGGAGATGAAGGTGGAGGCTTCTGGGAGTTGTGCTCTCCCTGGGAAAGACAGGGGCCCTTGGAACAGAGGATGGGTGGAGAACCAAAGCAAACGTCACAGTTTTGCTTAGTGCGGTCTTCTCACGTTTGCATTCATGCTCAAGTTCATGTTGAATCCACTATGGCACCACAATAATAGCACCAGTCTTAGTATAGTTCTCTGTATCTCAGCAATGATGGCATCAAATGACAGTGAATGGTAGGTTTATAATTCCATGTTGTCGATTTGCTTTACAATTTTGGTTAAAATCTGAGCCTTGACCCATTTCTGGCAAGTCTACTACTTTTAGAGTCTTTGACTGGTTTTGCTTCGGCTGTTCTGTGGCTTGGGTTGGATTTCATGTGGGGAGATGACCTGGCTCCGTTCCTTTCATTCTCTGGGTTGATTTGGGTTGGGATTAGTGGGATATGGCTTTATTCCTTATGATTTGGGTTGAGCTGGACTGGGCTTGGAAAAATAAAAAAAACAACAACTAGGGATCATTCCCTGTCCATCAACCTAAATTTCTAGGTCCATATTTCCGTGAGTTCTACACCTGCCATGTGGTCACACGTTTTGGAAATTCTTTTTAACTTTTCAAGTTTAAATCTGGAAAAATGCTGGGATCTTGTAGGTTCAAAGTGTGGCTTTTAGCTTCACCTTAATCTTGAACTTTTGTGAGCGAAAATATTTTGGGTATCAGCATTTCATTTTCTTATCTATCAATATGATCATTAGCTACCCATATATGTTCGTTAAAACTATTAATAGATTCATTATCCAAAAAAGGATTAAAACTGGGTTTATGTAATATTTTATAGAATTTTTTTACTTTCAAGAAGTTCTCAGTAGGGTCTGGGTCTGGGTATGTATCTCAGTGGTTGAACACTTGACTAATATGTGCCTGGCCCTGGGTTCATCTGCAGCACTGCAAAACAAGAAGTTTTTTCAATAAAAGCTAGTGATATATATTGGTGTCATCCCTAATATTTGGAGGTTGAAGGAAGCAGTAAAGCAGGAGTCTGTAGACCTGGGTTCTGGTTTGTTCTTCAGCACCCCCTGGCTGTGTGACAGCAGCAAATCTCCTGACTCCTCGTGCCTCAGTTTCCTCAAAGTAGGGTTGGGGGTGAAGGGTGGAACAGGGGAGCCTGCATGGCTCCCTCCTAGGTGCCCTTCCAGTTATGACTATCTTTTCATGGAAGTGAACCTTGTCTTTTATAACTGCCCTGTTGTGTCACTTGTCACTGTCAGAGGCCTGCGACTTGACTTGAAATGCACTGTAGTTCTGGCATTCTAACATGTAGTTCCTATCCCTATTTTAAAATCATCTTTGTCACAAATTCAGTCTGGCATTCCATTTCAGGCTCTGATGGTTATTGTGTAGTACTTGGGTTAAAAGGTTTCCACTAAGTATTTTAAATTGTAGGACATTATTTCTTCCTCAGGTTTTCAAGTTGCAACCAATGGACATAATCTTTTATTATTAGCCAGGACTTCGTTAAAGCTTTATACAACAGATATCAAAAATAAACTGGCTTTATGAAGTGGCTTTTTTTTCCCCCTTAAAATCTTTTTGGCAAGCTTCTATGTGCTCATATAACCATAATACATATGGTGACTACTTTTCCCATTAATAGAAGAGCTAAAGACCAGGCTAACAGGTTTGCTGCTGTGCTCATATAGACTAATCTGATAACTATAATTAACTTGTATGCTCCTGTCATAGGTTGACTCACCAGAACACTCACACCCTGCAGGATTGATATTCCTCTTTGGGGTGCAAGCAGATGCTTCCAACAACTGTCTAGAGCCATGGTGCCGAAGCCTTAGCTTGTATGCATTTATCCTTGGCAGAAGTACCATCTATTTTAGGAAGGTATTTTGACACTTTTACCTCTTGGCTACAGTGTCTCTAAAAATGCACTCATTGAACAGAACAGCACCCCACCCCCCCAACTGTGGGGCTTGCAGGCGACAGTCAGCCCCGGCATGTTCTGTGGCAGTCAGCTGGCCCACCACCAAGCTAGCTAATCAGTCCTGGATTTATTCTGGGGCTCAAGGAGGATTCCTTACCACTCACTGACAGCTTTTCCTTGGACTTCCTCTCCTTACAGGCCGTCTTGTTATTCACAAGAGATAGACAACTGTGCTTAGGAATTCTAATCAAGGTACCATTTCATGAGAATGAGTGTCTTGCAGGCCTTCATGGTCTGGGCTCCTCTGAGGACCTTTCCCTGGTAGTTCTGAAGGCTGCTTGACTTCTCCAGGAAGGCTGTTCTTTCTCTGCCTAGTTTAAAAGAGAGTTAGGCAGTCAGTCAGCCTCTTCCCTTTGGAGTAAAGGTGGGAATCATGATGAGGAAGTATTTAGTAAATCAGACAAACAGAAATGCCTATTTGACATGCAAATGAGTGTGCATAGAAATCAAAATTAAAGGATTTATATGAAACAGGGCCACAGTTTATTTTTCTCAATCTGGGCAAGATGAATTTTGTCAGAAAACACAGAGTGAGAATAAGTGAAGTCTGAATAGGAAGAAACTGTGAGGAAGTAATTCAATGGCATTCCTTTTTAATTTTAAATTTAATTAGATTAATTAATTTTTAATTTTTGAAGAAGGGTCTCCCTAATTTGCCCAGGCTGACCATGAACTTATGATCTTCCTGCCTCAGCCTCCTGAGAAGTTGGGATGACAGATGTGTCACTGCGCCCCGCTCAATGGCAATTCTTACTGAAGGGACCAGAGGGGTGATGTTACAGTATACTTTTCTGCACTATATTTTGTTTTCCTAGAAACCTGTCTTCTTCATATTATCAATCCCTAAGCCCATAGCACTTAAGTCACATTAGTAAGATAGCTTGCTGGTAGATGCTAATGACGTTTAGCCTTCAGAGGAAAAAGAAGAGACATTTATTCTTAATGCTGTTTACAGTAAATATTTTAAAAATTACCAAATAGCAGCTGTCAAGTTTTTTTGATATAAAACGAAGTTTAGCTTGTTTTGGGGCATCTTGGGAAAGTCTTAGCTTGTTCTTTATTAGATTTCCCTTAATCTTTATTTTAGTCTCACAATCCCCCAAATGCATTCTTGTATATCAGTTATTAGAAATGTAAATCTTGGTAAATTTCTCTGTGAAGGGAGAACATACACCATTATCCTGTGTGAAGAAAGATCTGCACACATCATGCTAGAGAATAGCATCATGTAATCAGTCACTTTGGTAAAAAACAAAACAAAACAAAACCCAGAAACAGATAATTTAGACTGGTCATGTGTTCTTTGAAGTTATCAAATATAACCAATGAGATTTACAGTGAATCTTTGTGTCAGCAAGACTAGAGGAGAAAACAGATTTTCCTAGATTTGGAAAGTTTTGGCAACATCTTCTATATAATCACATTAAGAACTCCATGTATTGACAGCTCAAGTATTCTAAGAGATATACCCTATTTCAAGATTTAGAAAATAATGATCGAGAATCAGGACATTTCCTGAGGATAAGTGACCAGCTGGAAGGAATTAGTTCATAGCATTATGTTCAACTAAGTGTCATTCACCCCACTCTTTCCCCAGGCTTGTTCTAGACTGGTGGCCATGTATGTGGGACATGTGTGCTGCTTTCCATCTAGGCGAACCAGAGAGAGCAGAACAATTGATCATGGAGAATATGTTGCATAATTTTATTTTTGTGAGTGTGAATGTTTCTTTTAGCAAATAACATTAATACTGTTACTAGCAACTGAGGCTAGAAGGGCAGATCCAGCAGGCAGTAGGGTGGAGCCCTAGCATAGTGCTTCTAGCCGTTGACCATGCTAACAGTCTCCACGCTCTATGCCATGTGCCTATGGGTGCTCAACAAATCTGTAATCTTTAAAATCATAGCAAAGGAACCCATCTTGGGGCAACTTAGTTGTATTATATACTTCGGAGGGGAAGGTAAAAGAAGAGATTGAGTTAAATTAGGGGAAAAGAGAGTCAGAAATAACTGCCTGGGAGTCTTCATAAAACTAATGTTATTACTTTTTAAGGTCTTTGCAATTAAACTTCAAAGTCAGGGAGCATCGTTAAAATTTCCCTATTTTCTTTTAATCATTAATGATATCCTCTATTTGTTATTCTTTTAAAGTATGCCATTTTCCAAAGTGAATGAATAGGACTTCTTATTAACCAGATAAGTGGAGCAGCAATGTGAAGAAGACAATGCAATTTCTAGATGGGATAATCTGTTGTTACTTCAATTGCAATATATGCAGTTAAATTGTTTTGATTATTAGTCTGCTGCAGTATACAGTGCCATTACATTTTTTCTTCATTTGAAGAACTTAAAACATTTTAAATGCTAGCAAAAATTGCACTCCAACATTTTTACCTTTAGAAATTCACATTTTAGTTTTTTACTGATTAAATGGGACCACAAAAAACAGTGGATCTGAGTACAAAAAGGAATATCTGGAATACAATTACTTAAAAATATTCCACTTTGCATTTATAATACATTTCAGAATGTGGAATGAATATTTTATGCAGAATCCATTTTTGACTTGAAGATGGTTTTATATTTAAAAGTCCCTATTCAAATGTGTTCTCAAAAAGAATACATTTAGCTATCCATTGTTTTCATGTCCAAGCTGCTGTCAGAAGACAGTATTGGGTGATATTCTAAGAGTAATTTTTCCATTTGTAGAAAAAAATTATTAGAGTCTATTTTTGTTAATGTGGTATGCTTATCTGACCTTTCATTCTCCATGTGGTTGAGCAATCAGATGGCAAAATTTTCCTATGAAAAGGAAGGCTTGACCCATCTATCCAGACTCTAAGGTGGGAGATTCAGATTGAAACACTGTTTATTGATTATCAAGTATGTGCTATGGATCCCTTTACATTGTCTTAGTTTTTACAGGAATCGACAAATGTGCGAACAGCATGATTAAAGGCAGAAATATTGCAATACATGTGTAATATTGTACATGACATGCTGTCTCTTTGTGTGGTTCATTCTGGGTTGTGCCCTCTTGTCCCATCTCCTCCTGTGCTGAGGACTCTGCTCCTGAGTTCCTCCTTCTCACTGAGCTCTGGTGGTGGCGAGGCTTGTGATCTGCTGCTTTTGACACAAGGATAACTGAGCTGTAAGATGGCCTCTATTCAGCAAAAAACCTTTCCATAAAAACCTATAGGAAGCTTCCTGTTAACACCTTACAGTAGAGCTAAGAGGTGTTCCTGCTGAGCCCAGCCATATCACGTCCTTTATTGCAGGACTACACGTATGCATAAACAATTCAGCTTATAAAGCCAGAGAAGGCTGAGGTCGGAAGGAGTCCTGGAGACCATTTAGTGCAGTGGGTTTCAGAGTTTACCCATTTTGGGGCCAGGGTCAGGAAGGACAGGTCAGTCTCCCTCAGCAAGAATGGATCAGTTTTTTAAAAAAATATATTGTGGTTTTGAGTAGGATTTCTTTAGGAAAAAAGCATTCCGCCATTTTTTTTCCCACTAAAATATTTGAGAATCACTGGTATTATCTTTTTGCTGATGAGGAAATAGAGGCCTGGAGAGAGGTTGTGTCTTTATTCAATGGTGCTTGAAAATATGGAAATTTTACCTAACTTAAATTTCTGGCTTAGACTGTATATAATTCATGTATCACTTTTTTTTCTGGAAACTTCTTGGCTGGAAACATGGCCTGTTTCTGTGCCTTCTGTTTAACTGACAGGTGTTCTGCCTCAGTACATGTGAATGTGTGTGCATGTGTGCACACACATTGTTGTGCTTGCTTACACTAGGCTTTGGAAGCATATTGATGCAACAAACACGTAGAACTTGGGGATTCTGTGTGTCACCTCAGTAGCTGAGGGGACAGTTCTTGGAACACTGGCCTTAGTTTTCTGGGATTATGGCAGGCTTTATGTGCTGCAGATGATAAATATAATCCCAAACCCTGTTGCCCCTATTGTCACCAACATGGTTCTGAAACTTGTGTTGATAGAAGATATCCAAAGATATTGGGGAAAGCCTTTAGATTAATGAGCGTGTTGTGTCCTGTGTGTTGTAAACAGGCCCTTTAGTGCACAGTATGTTGCAGGAGATGGAAAGGCAACAGGGCACTGCCACTCAATGCCAGCAAGGCCAAAGAGCTGAGAACCACAGTTACAATATAAAATTGGTTGTTTCTAACTTTTTTTGCTGAGTCATAAAATGTAACTGTAAGCACCCAATTTCTTCTCTGTGTATTGAATTCAGTTCAGTTCCTGCATGCCCACTCTGCGATGGGCACAGGTTACAAACCACATGAGAAGGAAATGCTCCTCTGAATTCACTTAGGTTACAAGGTTCATATTTATTTCTAAAAGATTATTAAAAAATAGTTTTGCACTGTTGGTGGGTATATAAAATGGTACAGTTGCTACGATAAATAGCATAGGGATTCCTTAAAAAACCACAAATGGAATCACCCTACAATCCAGCAGTTTTAGTACTAGATATTTACCCCAAAGACTTGCAAAATCAGTTTGTCAAAGAGATATAATATTAGTACTCTTATGTTCACTGTTGTACTCTTCACAGTAGTGAAGATATGGAAGCAACATAAATATTTATCACAGATGAAGGCATAAAGAAAATATGGAATATGCATACAATGGAATACTATTCAGTGGTGGAATATAGGGAAATTCTGCAATATGGGACAAATTGGATGAACCGTGAGTACTTTATGTTCAGTGAATTAATCCAGGCACAGAGAGACATACTTCATGATTCTACTTACATGAGGTATCAAAAATGGCCACATTTATAGACTGAGAATAGAAATGATGGTGCCAGGGGGCTGGTGCCAGAAATGGGAGGTTATTACAAATGGGCATGAAATTTTAGTCAAGCAAGATGATTGAGCTCTAGAGATTCGCTGTATAACATTAAACCTTTAGCTAACAATAATGCACTATACAATCAAAATTTTGTTGAAAGGCTAGATCTCATGTTAAGTGGTTTTATCTTAATTAAAAAACAAACAAACAAAAACCCCACACAGAAACAAGTGTTGTCAGCCCAAATGTTTGTGAGAACAATATTGTCAATGAGTAAAGTGGGGAGTAGGGAAACCCATCTAAGGGGCTAGCCAATTCTGGTCAGCTGTTAGTAATAAGGTTTTTGTTTCTACATACTATCAAATCTTCTGATTTAAATGAAGCAAGAAATCCAGATTTTTAAAAATGTTGTACATTGCAGGTTTTAGATGTTTTTAACTGTTTGTTTCTAATACTATAGCTTTCCATTATTGAAACTGAATACTTACATGAAAATAGGTTTACTTAGCTATAGTTTTAGAGGCTAAAAGATTAAGCTGGGTCTGGTGAGTGTCCCCTGGCTGTATCACATCATGGTGGATGGCATCATGGCAGAGATGCATTTAGAGGGAGAGATCATATGGTAAGACAGGCAGTCATTGATGGGGGAGGGATCAAGCTTACTCTTATTCAGCATTCTCTGGAAATTAATCAGGGTCCTACAAGAACTACTTAAAAACTTTTGACAGTGATGACCCCAAGACCCAATCACTTTGCTCTAGGCCTCGCCTTTTAAAGGTACCACCTATCCCAAACTCGGCACACCAAGGGCCAATCTTCAAGCACAACTCTTGGTAGACAAACCACATTCAAACTGTAGCATAAGAGGTGTGAGGTTTAGGTCTGCGAAGTGCATCTGGTATGCAGAAAGCCCTGTTTGTCACCGGTGCTCTCATGTAACCTTTGAATGTGATAATTGCATTCGTACTTGACAGTCCTGCTATGGAAAACATACTGTCCATTCATCTATTGAAGGGCATCTAGGTTGGTTCCACAGTCTAGCTATTGTGAATTGTGCTGCTATAAACATTGAAGTGGCTGTGTCCCTGTAGTATGCTCTTTTGTGTATAGTCCGAGAAAGGGAATAGCTGGGTCAAATGGTGGTTCCATTCCCAGATTTCCAAGGAATCCCCATACTGCTTTCCAAATTGGCTGCACCAATTTGCAGTCCCACCAGCAATGTATGAGTGTAATATTACTCAGAACTAAAAAATAACAAGATCATGGCATTTGCAGGGAAATGGATGGCATTAGAGCAGATTATGATAAGTGAAGCTAGCCAATCCCTAAAAAACAAATGCCGAATGTCTTCTCTGATATAAGGGGGATGACTCAAAATGGGATAGGGAGGAAGAGCCTGAGAAGAATATTACCACTAAATAGGGAAGAGAGGTGGGAGGGAAAAGAAGGGAGAAGGGGAATTGCATGGAAGATGGAAGGAGACCCTCATTGTTATATAGAATACACGTAAGATGTTGTGAGGAGAAAAAATAAAAAGAAGTGTGTCACATTAGATTGGGTAGAGAGATGTGATGGGAGGGGAGGGGAAGGGAAGGGGGGATAGGAAGGGCAGCAGAATAAAATAGACATTATTATTGATATATATATCAATATATATATGAATGACTGTATGACCAATGTGATTCTGCAACCTGTACAATCAGAAAAACGAGAAATTATACCCCATTTGATTCAAATGTATGAATTGTCAAGATCATTGTACTGTCATGTGTAACTAATAAAAAAGAAAGAAAAAAAAAGACATTGTGACCAAAATAAATGTAAGGTAACAAACCCTATATCCTAGAGTTTATATCCACTATGTTGCAAATTTTGCTCTAGAAAGATTAAACCACCAGAAGCATGCATTAAAAAAAAAAAGAAAACATATTATCAATGATGTCGGAAGGCTTGCACTGCACATATAGCTTTGTGGACATGCTGTGGGCAGCCAGTGAATATTAATCATGAGCAGCAGTCTTATCACCACCATTGTGTAAGCTTGAGAAGGCGCCATAGGACAGTGAGTAGCAAATCCACAAAGATGATCATGGGACTAGTTTGGAAAATGATGATCTGGACTTAGATCTCATGCTCATGCTTAATATCAATTATAAGGCGTGAGGGAAATACGATCATACTGTGGTCAAAAGGCCAGGATATTTTAAGATATATTTTTCATTTCTATAGTTTGAAAACCTGAGTAACTTGTACCCTATGAAGCCCTGGTCCCGTTTGATTATAAAAATATACATTGTGGCTCCTTAGCTTCATTGAAGCCATGTGAGGTGTTGATTTGCTTGACTGGTTGTGGCTGCTGCAGCTGCTTCTCTATTCTACACAAGTGTAAGCATTTGCTTTTAGATGTATAATTGTATAACAGAGGCAATGTGAAGAGATTATTCCCTCATGAGAAAAAAATATGAAAGTAAAGCAATAACATGGGCACTGCTTCTAACATATAAATATATTAAGATTAAATTTGACGATTCCAGAGCTGCCTTTACACAACACAGAATGAGTATCTTCTGCAGGGAGAAACCACAGATTCCATCTGCCTCACATGTATCTTTCAGATGAGTAAACTAAGGCACAGAGGAATCAAGGCATTGATCCAGTGTCAGACAGCACTAGAACTCAAGTGTCCAGCCTCCGGTGTAGGAACCCATGACACTTGCACATTTAACATTGTAGTTTAAATTATGTGCAAATAGCCTAAAATCCATGACATAGATTTGTAATTTTGCTGAAGAAGAGATTTACTTGTGTATACGGTGATTTTGGTGCATTGAGATGAGTCACTTGGCTGGTGAATGAGCCTCGCTGTCCACTTGGTATCCAAGACAACCCAGTTGTCTTGTTTTCTGCTCTGAAGGGGGTCACTTCAATAGTTTGGTTATATCTTATTGCCTGGCTTATGTAGCAGGTTCCCAATAAAATGCTTCTCAAATGAAGGAGTGTATGAAAGACTATTTTATAGAAAAGATTAAATGCTCTAGAGGCATTTGCAAGCACTCAAAATTTACTCAAAATTTCTCATGATGTTAGCTTTTGTGAGCATTAAGGATCAACTGTAGTTTGCATTAATAGAAAAGACCCTCAGATAAGGAGATAGAGTCTCTTGTGGTTTCTCCAAAGGGAATTTAAACCAGGCTTATAGTTTTGTGGGGTTAAAAGGTAAGACTAAAACAGAGACTTAAAATTTTTGAATGAAATTCCTTCAGCTCTAAAACTAAGTCCCTGAGATTAAATTAGGAACTTTTCAAAATGGCATCAGGCTTTTCTAGTCTTCTGTGTCTTATTCAATAAATTATCCCCAGGGATAAAAAAAAATGTCATGCCTATATGCTGTATGGTGTAATGTGATCAAGACTCCCTTTCTGAATATACGTAGTTGACTTGGGCAAGGCCTGGAGGGACTCTAGGTCTTGGTTTCCTTGTCTATAAAACTGACAAGAACACCTGTTGCTGGAAAGGTTTTGGGAAGGTCATCAGGAGTCCCCTGGGATGATGCAGTGAGCTACAGAAGAGTTCCCTCCCAGAGCCTGTCCTTTCTCTGCTGCAGGGTCCTCGTTGTTTCCTCTCTTCTCTGTGACACCCCAATCCCGCTGCTTGCTTTGGGAGCGGGATGGGTTGGGGTAGAGAATGTCTTACCTCTTTTGTATTCTGCTAATGAATGTTTATTGAATGAATAAAATTGCATAATTTAAAAGTAATTAACTATTATCATTTCATCTAGGAAGTTGGTTCTTTAATGTGGGGGTCTTAGAATTCTCTTGACCTTGGCATGCTCTCACTTTCTGAGATTGGTTCTGATTCCACAAAAAGGGGGATGGAGACTACTTTTAACTCATATATAGAGCATTATAGCACATGATGTGAATATGCCAAAAATGTTATAGAGTTAACATTTCTTTTGAGCAGGACTTAGGGTTAACTGACCCTTGAGGAAATTGGTGATTTTTTTTTGGGGGGTACTTTTTCTAAAGGAATACAGGGTTCTAGTTCCTTCTTCACAGTTAAATAACAATTATAGAATGATGTACCACCAAACAATAGAGCCATGTAAAGGAACCATCCAGCACATTCTGTGGCTCATAGTGAGTTTCGACAAATGCTGTATTTACTGCCCCCTTGAAAACCTCCCTAATTTAGTTCAGTATTTCTGTTAATAGTGATTTTCCCATCTGACTTCACTGAATGTGTTATGGTCTGGGAGGACTTTTCTCCATAGTAGTACTAGGTGAGATCCTCTTGGGCCCACCCTTTTAGATCCTGGGTTGACTTTAGTCTAACCAATGGTAGATTGAGAGCCAAGGGTGACTCTGGGTGGTGCTAGGTCCAAAGGTTTACTTTTGCAAAGTTTGTGGACTGTGAGGGGCCTTCCCAATACACAGGGGTGATGATGGTTTATGTGAGTGTGTCCTCAACCTCCTGGCAAAGACCCTTTGTGCTCTTTTTACTTGCCACATGATAACTTTTCCCTCTGCCTCACAAGGAACCACACCCCATTCTTCCTGCTCCTCAAAGCACTCGGCTCGGTGGAGTGTAGGGGTGTGATCGTGTGATCCTGTGTGTATACATGGTGTGCAACAAAGAGGGAGCCTTCCCTGGATTTTGTACTTGGTTCCATTTTAACTTGTTGCATGATGTCACTACCAGTACTGTTACAAGGGTCATTGTTTCAAAAAGTGGCTTCTCAGGACTTATCAGGCTTAAAAAACAAGATTCTAAGAAATTATGTAAGTGGAGTTGGGAAAGTCCATGGCTCTGAGATTACTTTAATTTACTTGCTATACTATTTTTATTGTTTTTGTTCTCCCCAAAGCACAATTTACAATGGTTTTGCTAAAGGGTTTCTAGTCATTTCGGTAAGTGATCTTTTGTTTATGTGTTTTTTAATTACCCAGATCATTTTTTCCTTGACTTCAGCTCATCTTAAAAAATTTTCAGAGGCCGTGCCAGCATAGCTTAAGGGGTACCAGGTTTCTTGCTAAACAGCCAGAAAACCACTATGCATTTGTTCTGGGGAATTGTAAAAAAAATTAAGAGGTGTAAGGGAGTGGTCTTCTTCAGTCACATGCTCTTCCTGAGCCCCAAGCCACTTGCGTATGCTCTTCTAAGCCTAAACCCAAAGCTATATATGGCATCGGGATGAAATAGCATCATGCCACAGATAATTATGCTGAAGTCTGTCTTGAGGATTTGACACAACCAGGCTGACATTTCATAAGGAAAGTCTTGTGATTCTGGAGCAGCAGACATTTGCCTGGGGGCTATTTGTAACCCCCTTTATTAAAGACATGGGCCCCTCTGGTAGAAACACTTTTTCTCTTGGAACCCCTCAAAACTTTTCACTGTAAGCAAATTGCAGGCTTTCCTGTGGGCATGGAGTAAAGTAAATGCGCACATTTAGATGAGTTTCTGACGTTCACTTGAGCATGTATCATGCCTGAAAGACGACAGAACAGAGGTCTGGGACAGCCTCATTTTCATGTTTGCTTCATAAATGTGAAACTTGATCTGTAGTCCTGTGATGTGTGACCCCAGGGGGAAAAAACTGCTGAATGAACATCCATTGTGTAACTGTTGTTCTATCAGTTGTGGAACAATAAGCACATCATGCAGAAGAGGCAGAAATAGCCTGGAGTGTGTGCATTGTCCTGAGGATCCCCCAGTAAACCAGTTTTGATCTCCACCTTTTGTCTTCTCTATCTTTTTCTTGCTTCCTGCAAGCCCAGCCTGGTCCTGTCTCTAAGACAGAATCTGACCTCACTCAGAGGCATTAAGGAGCTCCTTTCCAAACTCCCAGTCTCAGCAACAAGTCACCAACTCTGCTGGTCTGGCTTTGAGTCTGACTTTGGCCTTGTGCCCTAGCTCTAGAAACTGAGCTTCTGCTACCCAGCTCTTGTTTCCTCATCCAGTCTCTGTCTTGTTCCCACATGCCTGACTCCTATCAAGGTCACCTAGAGCTCTGCTCCCCTCTACAGACTGTCCTCTCCTGCTGGCTTACATTCCAGTGCCTGGAGCCTTTCACTAATCACAAACAGGTGATGGAAGCCCTGGTTAATATAATGATGATGATAATGATAAAGATGATATCTGTCACTAAGTACTGACTGTGCATCAAGCACTGGGCTTTACGTGTGTCATCCCACTTGATCTTCACAGACACCTTATAAAGGAGATATTATTGATATTTTTGTTTACGAGGGGGCAAACTAAGGCTCAAGGAAGTTGAATAATTTTTCCCATGGTGACTGTTTATTAATGAGAGCTGTCTGAGATGTAAATTCAGTTGTATTCCAGCCTTTGCTCTTAGATGTTACGCTCTTCTGCTCTGTGAGGACAGACCATTCTTAGGCTCAATGCTGGTCCAAATTGCCAAGTGCCATTCTTTCTGCACTCCCTATAGCTCTGCTGTTTGCACCGGGACTCCACTGTAGGTTCTCCCGATGAGGCATCCTGATGCTTGAGAGCTCTACTGGATCACACCTGTTGTTCCATTGCCTGGCACATTTGAACACTGTGCTCTGCTTCCTGGAATGGACATCTTCCCATTGCATGCAGCAAGGTGACTGCCCACCCCACCTGGCCAGTTTTTATCCAGTTGCCCTGAGTCTGCCCTGCTCTACTGTTGTTCATTCAACTGTGCCGAGGGTCTGATGATACTCAGCTTGCAAGGGATGGAATTGGGTACTGGGAAAAGAGATGGGGGTTTGGCTTGAGTCCAGCGCTCAGATTGTACAGAGAAAAAAACTCCACAACATTAAATGGTATCAGTGACCCCTTAGAATTATGGGAAGGAATTAAAATTGATGATGTAACTTTTAAAGCTCAGGAACATAACTTCTAGAGATCCTTCATAAATACTCATGCATAACCTCATAGATTTCCACAACTGATAATATTGTAGATGTTCTGTCTGGTCTGCAAAACTTTCATTTTTTTTCAGTCTAGATATGCCTTTTATGGTTATAATAAATTAGCCCAGAATTACTTTAAACCGAGATCTTAGCCCATTATTGATGCTCTGATCAGACTGTGCCTGTGTGTACTACTGTATTTACATTCCCACCTGCCTTTTCACATCTACTTCTATTCCCACAATGCTTGAGTTTCAACCCAAATATGAAATCTGTGCCAGTTCCTTACCATGTGGGACAATTCCCATACCTGATGCCTTTCTGTCTCAAATTTTAGTCCCTACTTTATTTGTACCTTTGCTGATCTTCTGAGCATGGTTTTATGAACTCTGGCATCTGCATCCCATCCTCTTCTCCTTGACTCATTTCTGCAGCTTCTACATGGGTGACTTTGGGTGACTGGATTAGTCCCTGGGTGCCTCTGTGACATCACCCACGAACTGGGGAGTAAGAACACCTACACAAAGTGCTTCCAGAGTAACCAGCACACAGAAAGAGCCACCACAAGCTGGTTCATTGTTCTTTCCACTGCAAACAAGGAGCTCTGCAGACTGTCCCTGGCTTCAGATGGCTCAATTTAGGATTTTTTTTTTACTTCATGATGGTATGAAAGCAATGCACATTCAATGGAGCCTGTGTTTTGAATTTTTATCTTTTTCTGGGCTAGTGAGATATAAAACTATACTTTCTCCTGATGCTGGGCACTGCTAGGAGCCATGGTTCCTGATCATGAGGATCAACGACTGATACTCTGCAGTGTTCTGTGCTGCTCTGATATGGTGTTCAGCAGATTGGGAATATTAAATGCCACGGTGTACCAGATTGGGAATATTAATTACCATGGGTGTACCAGGACATTACCCCAGTGTAAGTTGAGGAGCAGGTGAGTATTAAAAATTGCCTGTCTCCTGTTCTTCTATATAGCACAAGGACCTTGACTTGAAGACTGGATCTAAATTCTTCTTCCCATTTCATTTGCCTCTTCCTGGCTACCTGGTCCCCATAAAGGAAAAGAGAATCTAAGGACTGGGACTATCTTACTTTAACCTCACACTGAGATCCTTCACCTTCCACAACCTAAGAGAATCAATCAATTATTCTGGACTCCATAAACGCCCCCCAAACCTCTAATCTACTTTCAAGCCACCAATAAGAGTGAATTTCAGTCAAACAATTCTGATGACTGCTCCGGTTCTTTATTCAAGAAGAAATATACATATATTCTATTTTAAATTAAATGGCAAGAGTCAAGGTCAAGAAGTCCCCTGGGATTCCCAGCTCAGTATCCTTTCTTCATTTCGTGGGTTCACGTCAAAGACAGTTGACATGCCTTCACTGCGGTGAAAACGGATTCTTGTCTGACTTCATCCCACTTTCTTCAGACACCAGCGGGGCCCTGGCATCTTCTGACCTGTTCCGTTTCTGATTGCCTTTGCTTTGATGCTTGTGGATTTTCTTAGCCAGCCAAGTGCTTACCAGGAACCTCAGTGCTGGGAGCCTTTTGCCAAAATCACAAGGTGCTCTTTCTGTCACACAAGGCTTTTGTTTAAACATTTCTCTGAGGAACCCGCCTGTCTGGTCTGATTCTGTGGGAGAACATATTTGGAACACAAAGCAATGCTGCGGCCTACCAGGAGGCCTATGACTCGCACAGTGAATTATTCACTCCTTGCCTTGCTGGACAAGCCAGGTCACTGGTGCTCACAGTGGGGAGCCAGGCTTTATTCATTACTGGCTTTGGTTTGCTGTCTTCAGAGATCCCCCCCAACCCGCCCCTTTATTGCCCTTTCAGGTTTTAACAAGACATCACATTCTTTTAAACTTCCCCTGGGCAGCAGAGGTCTTCCATACCCCTTTCTTTTCTTTTTCCACTTGCAGAAGATACAATAATAGGTAGAAAGCTGGAGCAGTTGTAAATTGCAGCAGTTAACGTCAAATTGAGGAGCAGTGATCAAATGAAGTTCATAACCACACAATGCGACCTGAGGGTGGAATGCTGTTTCAAAGATTTCTAATGACAGGGCTATAAAATCATAAAAAGGGAGACCTGTTTTTTTGGAGAGGGACAATAAAAGGAATTCATGTGAGTGACCACAACTCTTAATGAGGATGAGCCTGGACATTGGTTTTGGAGAGCACTCTGATGGTTTGGGACAGCAAGGCCTTAGTTTTAGAACTTCAGCTCGGGGACATCCACTGAGTTTGGATTTTTTCCAGCCCTCTAGCTGCTGACTTTCTAAACTTGACCGCAGAGATGAGAGAGGAAGATTTTACTTGTCCACGAAAGCAGCAGTGGCAACTAGCTAAGCTGCCTGTTTAGCTTAGGCGTGTAGCATAATCCACTCACAAGATGAAATGAGGGACAGGGTCACACCATCAAACAGGCAGCAAAACATTTAGAAACCAATCACCCTAGATGCTACAAAGCTGATTTTTAGCAGACATCAGAAGAAGGAAAATGATTAGATGCAGGAAAACGTTGTAATAAAAAGAGCCAGAACAGCTAGGCACGGTGGTGCACGCCGGTAATCCTAGTGACTTGGGAGGCTGAGGCAAGAGGATCACAAGTTCAAAGCTAGCCTCAGCAACTTAGCAAGACTCTATCTCATGACAAAAAATAAAAAGATGTGAGGTTGTAGCTCAGTGGTAAAATACCCCTGGGTTCAATACCCAGTATCAAAAACAGAAAGGAAGAAGCAGAAAATCTAACAGAGCCCATTGTTGTTTTCATCGATCCACTAACATTCCTTTGTATTTCTTCTTTCATTGGATGTCAGAGGTATCAGAGTCCTAGAGTTAACATGTCCAGAATGATGTAGTTGCAGGGAAAGGAGGAAATTGAGACTTGGTGGCCAGAATCATGAAATGAGATAAATGACAAAGGCCACTAAAATAGCCATCAGGGGCTCCTCCCTCCCCTACCAGAGGAGCTGCACTCTGCTTGCCTCACATGGTCTGCACGTGTTTCTGGTGAGGTCCACACTTAAACTCCTGGCAGGAGAGGGAATTGACTACTTGTTTTTAGGTTGTTTAAAGTGTAAGATACTTTAGCAATGTATCTTGTGATGGTTGACATTGTGGCCTGTGAAAGAACCATTTTGTTTAAGACTGGAAATACCTCTGGGAATAACTGAGCCTGTAAAATATGAAAATTTACATAAACTGGGAAGATAAACATATATGGAAGTATGTAAAGTATACAAAAGAATGACAAGTTTATAGGGCTTGTCCACAGAGCACAGAGAATTGCATGCAACTGGGTAATTGACAAATAGCTTTGGCTTGTTCTTAATTACTTAAACAGTTCAGGACTGAGTTGGGCCATTTTTTGAGTGAACATAATTAGACTGGCTCCCTTTGATGGTGTGGACCTGGGTGTGTAATGGGTTGTATTTCAATTTCTATAATTTAAAGATATATGTGCAGACTGAATATGGTGCAGCAGGATATGGCTCCTGGAGGGTGCCAACACTCACCCGCTAACCGACCTGTGAAGAACCAGCAGCAACATGCTCTCCAGTTGTGGTTTGGAGGCTGAATTAAAATAAATACCCTCAACTAGTATCCTATTTAGATTTGTACAATTAAAAGACCTCATGTACGAAGCTGATGAGACCCACGTTAGTTGCAAGTTAATGCTTGTTGGCTTCTCACAGTCAACTCGCCTGCACCCCACAGTAAACAGGAACTCAGGCACTGCTGGATTCTCCCTCCTGCGGCTGCAAGAGAGGCTTTGAGAGGAGCCATCTCTAGGGTGCTGGCATGGCAGGGGCATTCATCTTGGAGCCAATTTGGGTTATACTTTTAGTTTGGCTGTTCCTCTTCCTTTGATCCTTGGTCACTTACAGGAACCTGACCACAGTTTTCTCATGTATAAAATGGAGGGAGAATGCAGATCTTGTGGAATGGGTGAGGGATGCAAGGCAGAGGAGGATGGAGACAGTGCTGTTCATGGTCAAATCATTGACAAGGAGAGGACAATGATGTTTGCCAGGCCTTTACTGGGCAGCAACATGGAGATTGGGTGGGGGAAGGGTCCTGTGGACCTATAACCATAGGTTTCCCTCTGAAGATAATTAGAATCCAAAGAAGGGGACTTGGGGCATCAGAAAAGCCCCTGCTCAGAAAGAGATGATCTTTAATAAAGGTTTTAATGACAGTTCCTTTCCGACTTGGGAGAAGTCTGCATTAAAAGAAATTTGATGCCTCGGGCCTCAGGCTGCAAAATTACCACGTATCTTTTTAATCTCTAGAAATCAGGAGCTTTAGTTTATAACTATTCCCTGCATCTTGTCTAGGCCTCTTGGTACACTATATTCAGGTAATCACATCAAATGGGGAAATCAGATCGGTTCTGGCTGATTCCAAATATCCTGGCTGAGAGGCAGAGAAGATGTCAAAGAAATTCCAGGCTCATGGAAAAGCGTTTAGGTCCAGTTTCATCTGCTTCTTCCATCCTAATCAGAGAGCTCCTTTGAGGGTCGTAAGGCAAGAAATAAGGGGCTTAGGGAGCCCCTCAGGAACCAGGGGCCAAAAACTGGATGTGAAGAGCTAGACACTAAGGCAAGTTGTGTCTGAGCAGTGAAGGTAAAATGACCCCAGGGTGGACTGGCTGGTTCTTAAGCAACTTCCTTGGTTTGGAGCCAGAGGGCCAGATGCCCAGTGCCTGTGAATACACAGGATTTAAGGCAGACTGCTGCACTTGAAAACCTCCTGTGCTTTTCTGCCCAGCCTTGGAGAGGTTTTATTCCATCAAATGTGTATTATAGAAGGCAAACCTCCTATGACCTTCTGGGACCTGGGCACAGAACCCATGTTCTGAAAAAAGGGATTTGACCCAGTAATAAATTGCTTTGAGATTAGTCCCATCAAAAAGATAAAAATCTTAAATTGCAAGCATCATAAGAGTCTTAATTTTATTTGATCGTAGGCATGTTTCCTATTCTAACTTTTAAAAGATGGTCTACATTTGAAAAGAATTAGGACAATCTTGTATCTTTGATCAACTCAAAGTCTCTTTAGAGTTTAATGTTAGAGATTTAACACTCTGGTTTTTAACCAGAAATATAAATATGCATCAGCTAACAGTTTTCCCAATTAGGTAATATAAACTTTGTATTTTCATGACATCCAAATAAATAGGAGGCCTGGTTTTGTGCTTAAAAGTAATGGTCTTTGAACTAAACACACATGAGTGAGGGGTTTTTGTGTGTCATTATTTTTGACAAAACTTGTCATTAGTTTTAACTTTTACTGGATTGTAATGAGCAATTTGGTCGGGCAAGCTTGCCTATTGTTTATCTATACCCAGACTTAATTATTGCTTCCTAGGTCAATCATCACCATTTTAAGTGGAAAGAAATGGCCTTATCCCATGAGATGATTCCTCAGAGTTTATTAATTGTAGTTGGATCATGAGGTCAGATGCATAGAAAGAGTGGTGAGTCCTCCTTGTGTAGGCGTGGGGCAGGTGGAGTGCAATCTAGCTACTCTGCAGAAAAGTTTTTCTCTGCCCCATAAATACTTTAGGGGAGATGGGTGAGTTGAAGATTATATGGGGGTGGAAATGTGGTTATTAGATGGTGTCATAGACAAGTCCTTTCTCTTTATTCTTTCACCATAAGGCTTTTTGAAATTTCCACCATTAAAGAATTCCTTCCAGTGGGAATCATTATTGACGTTGTTGTTTCTTATGTGTAATTTCCTGGGTTCTTGAGGATGTTTTGCATCTTCTGACTCTTTCCCTCCAGTTATTTTGGCAACAGCAATGTCTCGGAAATGTTTAAGGATTACTAAGCACATTAGTTAGGTTAGTAGAGCACCATGCATGACCCAGATGTAAGTCCCAGGGGATTTTCTTGGGAAAGAGAAGAGAGGGGAACTTGAGAGTGCTGTAGCCCAGGTCAAAAGGTAGAGGTGCTGTAGAGGAGGATGGACTGTAGAGGAGGATGGGCAACCATGTTTGTCTCCTAGAACTTGGCCACATGTCCCCTGTTAGGTGGGAGGGGGAAAGAGAGAAGGAAATTAAATTTAGTAACTACATACTATATGCCAGAATTTTGTAACAGTTATCTAACTTATCATTACTCTGTGAATTAGGTGTAATTTTTCAATTTTCACATAAGGAACTTAAACCAGGAGAACTAATGGTGACAGAACCAGGATAATCACCCCTGACCACTTGCACCCAAACTGTCTCTTTTTAAAGATTTGAGCTCATTAGGAAACTTTCTCTATGTCACAAGGTCAATGTTTTCCTTGTCATCATGGGCATCTAAGTTGTACTAGCAGATAAGAAAGATGGTGGTTGTCCCTGTGACTTGGACAGATCACTTCCACGACAAACCTGGTAGAACATGTCTTCACTGTGTATCTCTCCTTTTGATGTCAACCAGAGACCTAGCCACTTAATGCTTGCATCTGTTATTTATAATTCCTAACAACATTGCTTTATGTCATGATGACCACCATAATTTCCTTTTCTGTGGTTAACGAAACTGGATTGTTCAGAATGACTTGATAAGATATTAATGATACTATGTGCTCTGGAACTTAGGTTTAGAGAAGCAGAGACTGGCTAGATATTTGCCAAGCCCGTTTCCCTTTCCACCAGGACACACAGCCCACACTTCCTAGCCTACCTTACAATTTGGTGTAACCATCGTCTACACTTTGGCCAGTGGAATGTTACTGGAAGTTTATGTTCATCACTTCCAGGCCTGGCTAGAAAATCCTCCATTGGGTTCTCAGCTTTCCTTCCTCCTGGTCTGCTGGCTGAATTTTGGCATTAAGATGACCTCAGAAACTATGTGTTGAACATAGTGGATGGAGGCTTCATTACCCTGGGTTCTTATGAAGCAAACTCTCCTTCTCAGTCCTACTCTCGCTGCTGATAAGATTTTATACACTGAGTTAATTCCACTAGTATGCAGCATCTGGCTTGCACTAGTTGGCAAGAGCTGATTGTTAAATTTTCAGGAATTTTGTAAGCTAGTTAACATCAAGTTGATAGCTCCGAATCAGCATGATTGGAGTATTTATGACACAGAAATTGGCAAATGCCACAAATCAGGTCTCTTATTTCAGGGAATCATTTACGAGCACACCATTGGGTAAACCACTCAGATTTATTTGTATATAGGTACCATTATCATAATTGGTATATATACTGTGATACAAAGTAATGAAAGCCTTAAAGATATGAAATTGGTCTAGTGATTGGGTGGAAGGTGGGAAGAGGAGGGAATCAAGGAAATTGTGAAAAAATCAGTCTTCTATTATGCAAAACATTGTGTGAAAGTGTGAAAGGCAGACTAAGTGTCCATGTACCCTGTACTTCCTGGTTGGAAAAACGGAATGATTGTAATGTGCATTGGTTATCTCAGGATGTAATGAAAACTATTAGGAAATTAGACATAAAACTTATCAAACATTGACTTATTTATAAACAAATAAAAAGGAATAAACTCCAGAAATATAGGGGCTTGTAAACTGGAAAAGTTTACTACTTGAGGAGCCCAAACAATGGAGATATAAGACCAGAAAAAGCTTTTGCATGGCAAAAGCCCCATTCAAAATTAAATGTGTATGAATTATTATCATAAATATTTTAAAGATGTGTTTGAATGCATATAAATTGCAGGTTGCATTTTGAATCAGCTGAAAAGCAAGATTCTCTCTCCTGGTTTGCGCTATCATAGCACTTCTTGTTCTTCTGCTGTGTAACAAATCATCTCCAATAACTAATGGTTTAAAATGTTAGTGGTCTGTTTTTTTGCTCCTGAGTCTGTAATCTGGGTGGGGCTGTGAAGGACAGGCTTGTCCCTGCTCCCTGCAGTGTCAGCTAGCTTGGTGGGATGAAGCCTGGAGGATCTGCTTCAAGATGATGCATACACCTGGCAAATCAGTTCTGGGTGTCTACTGGGATCTGGGATCCTGGCTGGTATTGACGTCTGGGGTTCGTTTCTCCCCTCTCAGCTTCTCCATGTGGTTTGGGCTTCTTCATAAAATGGTGGTCAGATTCTGAGAACAGGTGTTCTAAGAGAGGAGGTGGAAGCCATATTGTCTTCTTATAAACTAGTTTAGAAATCACATAATATCACTTCTGTACTGTTATTTCAAGTATCATACAAGCATCTTCAGGTTTGGAGGTGGACAACACAGATCCCAGTTTTTGACAGTGGATGACAAGGCTCTAGAAGGGCAGTTGGGGTGAGCAATACAGTGGTGGTTGTTTGCTGCACTTAGGCTTCTGGGGAGTGAGAGAATCAGCCGAGGTCATTTAGGAACTCATCTCTGTTAAATTTAAGAGGAATTTGATTATCTTAAAGCAAAGCTCTGAAGTTAGTGCTTACATTTCCTACCATCTAAAGTAGCATGAAACCTGTTATCTAGTAACAACCTGAATTATTCTAACACAATCTAAAGGAAAAGAAGCCCTGAAGGGATGTCCAGAGAATTAGAAGAAAGAAATTATTGCATAAATCGAAAGCAAGAATTCTTGACCATTCATTCATCCAACAAATATTTGTTGAAGGGCTTCTATGTGTTAAGCACCATTCAAATCACTAGGAGATAAAAATGAATGATGTATTTCTGCTCTCAAGGGCTTGAAGGTTGGAGGTGAAGAGAGGCATCTATGTTTGTAAACCCATTATTATAGACACAATGATAGAGATGGAAATGGTGCTCATGGGATACTGAGAATGACAGAATGTCTCATTCTACTTGGGAGAATTGTGAATGGTGGAGGAAATTTGACTTGAATCTTCATTTATCAAAAATTAAGAGTCAAGATCCTAGGAGAGGCAAAACTGCTGACCCAGCTTTTCTGACTCAGAATCTAGTACTCTTTCTCTAACACTGTGCAAGTTTTTATATTGAATTCTCTAACACAGATTATAAGTGCTTTGGGAGTTCAGCTATTAAAATTTCTTGTGAAGTTACGTTCTTCTCTAAATCCCAAAGAGATGTAGGTCAAGGTCTTGATTAGATACATTAACAACGGGCTGGAAGAGATGCAAATATATCATCTTCCAATTATGCAGAAATCTTATTGGGTTTGAGAGCTTTAGTTTCTGATTTGACTAAACTTTCACAAGAACTGCTAACAGGATATCATAGAGATCCCCGCCCCCCCATTTTATTACTGTCCTTTTCCTTAGCAATATTCTAGGGCAAGAGTAATAAAATTGCCCAAAAGGTAGGCAGGAAAAAATTAAGAAGGACATGAATTATCTGCTAGCTTTGAAATTAAGAATTAATTAAACAAAGACATGTATTTTTCATAGGAACTTATATATTTATAATTCTGAACAGTTGACCCTGAATATTTAACAGTTTCTGTCCTTCTGTTTCTTATGTTTTGTATATTTGGGCCAAGGTCCTTGGAGTTTCGCCAAGATAAAGAACAATGATTACTTAACTCTACTTTGACAAAAACTTGGGATATTTCTGCTAACCTTAAAAATGTCTTAATTTTTTAAAAGCTAATTTTAATTTAAAAAGTGGCAAGCCAGTCACAAAGCAAATTTAAGAAAAAAGAGAAATGCTGCTAATGCAACAAATGTTAACTGGGCTTGTGTTGGCCACCCCTGGCACATGATGAAGAAAAGCTTTAAGGAATTATGGACTCATAATAAAGTTTCTTGCATCTGGAAACTTTATCATAAATGTCTGTTTTTCAAAACTCTTTCTTAAAGCAGTCTTCTGATGTGCTGTATTCTATTTTCACCTGTTGTCCTAAGAGCCAAGGTGGACGTGTCCTCATTTTACATGGTGTCCAGAGTTTGTGATGGCTATGGAGCTCAGAAGGATCTGCTCTCAATACTCTTCTTGTCATAAATGTAACTTTGTAACAAGATGGCTGCAGATGGCCAGGTATAAAAAAATGCTCATCTTAATAGCAAACTCTATTTTCAAATGCATTTCACAGTTTATGCTGAGTGAGAAATGCGTAATTCTCACCATGTGAACTTCCAGATTGCTTTGTTGAGAGTGGTGCAGATGTAGCTGTCTTGAGAACCTTTGAAGCTACAATGCAGCTTTTACCTCTAAACATCTTACTCTTATAATAACGCGTGGGAGAAGCAGTGTCTGTCTTAGCATCCTGAATAAGTTTTCCATGTCCACTGGACCTATGTGTTGAGTGGCACAGCCTGTGTAACATTAAGCCTGTTTGTTCTAAATGTCTGCACTGGAGTCTGGATTAAAAAAAAAAAAAAAGTTAGCCCTGTCTGGCAGCTATTCACTCACAAAGGCTTTGGATTCTGAATCAGATGTGGAAAGTGTTTATTTAGTGATCTATGGGGTTTAAATTCTATACTAAAGATTATGTAGATGTTTGTGGTAGGATGATATACCAGAAAAATCCTTAACTCTCAATAGATTAATCAATCAATTGATTCAATAGTTTTTTTAAATTTTTATTGTAAAGTCTAAGGTTTCCAACAGACTAAATTAGAACTCTCAGTGTCTCCAGACTCATCTGACCTCACTCTTGTCTCTCTGCCTGTGACCCAGCCCTGCTGGAGAGTTTCCAGAATGCTCTGTCCTCCCCAGGGTCTTGGCACATGTGTCTTCCCTGTCCAGGAGACTCTGAGTCTCCTGGTTCACTATTATTCATCTTTTAGATTTCAGCTTCAATGGCACTCCTGCTAGGAAGCTGTCCTTGTCACGTCATGGGACACTGTCTTCACATGGAAATGTTTGTCATTGTGCTGCTTATGTTGTATAATTATTTGTTTTCTATGTATATAGTGACTACTTGATTGGTATCTTGCTCCCACACGGGACTCCCTGAGAGCAAAGAATGTATTTCTTTCTGGGTATCATTTTATTCACAGTGTTTTGGATAGTGTCTGTCTTCTAGATGATGCTCCACAAACATTTGTTGAATAAAAATAATGTTTTCTCTGGTATGCGGATACTGATTCACAGTAAGGGGTGGGGCTAGGGAAGAATCGAGATACTTTGGATTAGACAGAGGGGAGTGATGGGAGGGAGAGGGTATGGGGGTAAGAAGGATAGTAGAATGAATAGAACATTATTACTCTATGTGCAATATGATTACACGACCAGTGTAATGCTACATAGTGTAAACCAGAAGAATGAGAAGTTATACTCCATTTAGATATGATGTGTCAAAATGCATTCTACTATCATGTATAACTAATTAGAACAAATAAAAAATTATAATGCAGCACTTACCTGAGTGTCTAATATGTGTTAGGCATTCAGTAAATAGCAGTTATTAGATGGGTCTTTTGAAATACCAAAAAAAAACCCCAAAACCCAAATGTCATCTTTTTATAATTTTTCTCTTCTACATTATGATTAATTTGATTTTACTTCATACTTCTATTGCTTTCTGGATGAACCTGGTAGGTCACCTCAGTTTTCTCAAGGATGGGTCGATGAGGTAGCAGCAGCTGCATTAACCATTCCTTGGGAAAGCAGGGATGATGGACTAATGGTGAGATAAAGATGCATTTTGGAAGAAGTAATTCTTGTGTGACATACATCAATGAACATTTGTATAGAGCTCTAGACTCTTGTGTCTAAAAGGAGGCGCCTGTTCTGTCTCTCCTCTTTCATCTCAATGCCTTTGGAAAGAGTTGATATGGCAGTAATGTTTATTTTCACTTTCTCTATGCCAGGCCATTTTACACGCACTATTTCATTTTTAATACTCACATCATTTGGGATAGGTATTTTGATTTAATGGATAAGAAAATTGAGAAATAGTGAGAATGAGAAATTTTCCCAAGGTAACCTAGATAGTAAATGAGGTAGTTGGAATTTAAGTGATGTCTTTCTTACTGAGAACTTGTGATATGATCTACTCTTCCAAATAGCTTTTCAAGTGTCTAATACCTGGAAAACTTCGTTGTCCATTCTAATTCCAATAGGGTGTTTTAGTGGCACAGAAGTTGAAGCACAGATTTTTCTGATTAAATTTTATTTTGGGGTGCTGGGGATTGGACCCGGGGCCTCATGCATGCTTGGCATATGCCCTATCACTGGGCTACATTCCTCAACCCCCTTTCTCTGGTGATTTAAGTTAGAGGACAGTTCTCTCAGGCACATTTACCTGCCTCATTTTAAATAGAGTCTGAAGATCTACTGTGAACAAATGTTAGTGTGATCAGACTCATAAAAATGTGTCTGGTGGACTAGCGTAATGTAAAATGAGTCCCAGTTTGAGCTGGTCAGACACCTTGGAGAAATCTGGAGAGCTCTGACCACCACCGGGGACGGTGGCTGACCCAGGCAGTCAGAACCCAACTCAGTCTAGAGGTTAGGGGTGAAAAATCAAGGCAACTGTCTGTCATGGGGCTCATTCCAGCCTAATCTGACTGAGAAAAAGAGTCACCTGTGTATATGTGGGCAGGGGGGCGGTGGCCATTGAGCTACATGGCTGTAAATCACAATGAAAGTAAGATGAAGAATCGTCTCATCTCACCTTTCATGTGGCAATGTTACAGCAGCAGAGTTTCTAGTCCACCATTGACCTCTGTGAGATTTTAGGGTTGGAGAATGAAGTTGTGTGGTCCTGGGTCATCTGAGAGTGGTGGGAACGATGGTCAGGTAGATTTGTCCTGAAGATTCCTTACCATATTCATGGCAGAAAGGGACTTTCTAAACATTTGTGTAGCTTTTGTCATCAAATACAATTAGTTGTTAGTAGTGAATTATCTGTGTTCATCATTTGGTGATGCTAGGGACACTTGAGTTCCATCTGGGACCCTTAGGTTCCATCTAGGATAACAAGATTAATGAACTGGATTCTCTCTATTTGCAGGTTCTATTAGGCATTGGGACTGGGGGCTGAAAGAGGGAATACATTAACTTCAGGCATTTACATGGAATTTATCTCCATTAAGAAACTTTACACTGAACAGAATCATCCCTTAAGATCCTGACCAATTTGTGAATATAGGTGGACAAGGATTAATTCAGGTTTCCATGGTGCAGTAATAATTAGACTACAGTTAAGAGATGAGTTCAAGAAAAATAAATCTATTTAGTCAATATTTATTCAAGTTTAGCATTCTATTAGATGCTGAGGATATAATGATGTTTTCATGAAACTTCAGACTAGAGGGAAAGAGAGACATTAAAATTAAACCCACCATGTTGTGTAATTAAAGAATTACATAAATAAATGTAAAATGACTGGAGGGGAAAGTGCTATGGAGAAGTCAGTGGTGCTGGGGGAACATACAGGAGAGTCTGGCTTAGTCAAGGAGCTCAAGAAAGGCTTCTGGGATGAGAACAAGCCACTCTGTGAGGATTTGGGCTGGGCAAATGGTGGCTGGGACCACCCATTTTTAGAAAGTGAGACCAGCAAGGGCAAAACGAAGGTTGAAAGGAACCAAACACTTCCTAGTCTTGCCTCTGCCTCAAAACTAGGGTGTTGAAGGAGATAATCCCTTGATCTCTTTTTCAATCTAACAATCCATGAGTTGGATACTTTTTAACCTACTTTTCTGATTATGTATTTTTAGCTTTAGGAACTCCCTCATCTACCAAATAGTCATAAAATAACCGATTTACTAACCTTTCAAAGTTACTATGTGGATAGACCAAAATAATATGGCCTGTATTTCTCTCTGAATATAAGACACTTTCCTTGTTATGTATAATGGAAAACATATATTTGGTCTTCACTATTAGCTACAATCACTGACTTGGCATTTTCTTCTTTTTTTGAGGGGGATGCTTATGAGTTCGTTTTGGACAAATGAATGAATTGTCCTGAGGAAGTTAGGAATGTGGGTCTGGCATTCAGGGGTGGCGTCATGCTGGAGGCTGAGGTTTAGACTTGCTTTATGAGAGATGCAGGTTCCCAGGATCATGGCTGAGGACAGAGCCTTGGACAGAGCAGCTGGTACGTCCAGGCTTAAGGGAGAGAGATGGAGCAGAGGTGGGAGCAGAGCAGTTAATCCCAGCAGCATTTCCCATGGTAGCTCAGAGTCCCTTCATGGGTCTGGAGGACCTCTCTCCAGATCTCAAGTGTTTTCTCAGCCTCCTGCCCAGGGGTGCTGTGTATTCCTCAGTGGGAGTGAGAAGATGCTTATTTGCTAAACTGTTTATCTTTAAACAATAACATTAGAGCTACCTCTACCAAGCGTGGTAGGCTTTTGGCAATTTGGCATTTTGGCCTGCGGCTTATCTGATGACTATAGAGAACAGGAGCCAATGCTTTAGTCTTCCTTTTTCTTCAGCTCTTAAGGAATTTCTTCCTGAGATTGGGTTAGCTGAATAATTCCCAGATCTTCCTCCAATGTGGTTATTGGTTTATTTTGGTACCAGTTATTGAACTTCAGGGTGCTTGACCACTGAACCACATCCCCAGCCCTTTTTATACTTTTTAAAACTTAGAGACAGGGTCTCACTGAGTTGTTTCGTGTGTGTACATGTATTATGCAGTTTCTTTTTTTTTTTTTCTTTGTACTAGGGATCAAATTCATTTGCCTCAGCCTCCCAAGCCGCTAGAATTTCAGGTGTGAACCACTGCATCCTGCTCAATGTGATTATTTCAAATGCTCTATGACGTTATACTTCTTTGGGACAAATGTTTCCATTTGCTTTCTAGATCCTTGCTCAAGAGGCTGATCTATATTATAGTTAAGTGTGAGGGATTCAGGTTTCCAGGGTTCAAATTCCAGCTCTGTTCTTACTAAATGTTTGACTTTGAGCTTGTTACTTGACCCATTTGTGCCTTGGTTTCTCACTAGAGGAATGGAAATAGTCATAGTATATAACCCTTGGAGTTGTTGTGAGAAATTATGGTTTAAATGTTTGTCCCTTCCTAAATTCAGATTGAACTTTGGTGCAACCATGTTGGCAGGTGGGTCCAATGGGAAGAGTTTAGATCAGGATGGCTCTTCCCTCATGAATGGATTAATGGCCTTATCTGGCAGGGGGTTAGTTATTGCAAGAGTGGTTTTCCTGAAAGAAGTGTGGGTTCTGGCCCCTTTTTCTTGCTTTTCCTCTCCTTCTTCTTCACAGGCACTCTCTGACCATGACTTCTGTCTTATTAGGACATGGCAGGAAGATCCTACCCAGATATCAGTGCCATGTTCTTGGACTTGGAATTGCCAGCCTCCAGAATGGTGAGTCAAATACTCTTCTACTGTTTATAAATTACCCCGTCTGTAGAATTCTGTTATAGCAGCAAAAAACAGACTAACACAATTAATATGTATGTGCATATTTATATCTATGCAGACTGCTTTCCTCTGAGTTCTTTCCAATCATTTGGAACATTATGTCTCTATTTTAACAACATGAAATGACTCCTCTGGTGATTAGATAGTTTATATCTTCAATTACTTAAAATTACTCTTCTATTGCTGGCCCTGCACTAAAATATGGAGGACATGTGCTTGCGTTTCATCTATAACATAATATTTAGTCATCGACAAATCTAACAGCCAAACAAAGACCTCATTGATTAATCCCTTCAGCCAGATTTTAAAAATTAAAATTAGAAAAAGGTGAAAAAGAAACCAAACATACCAAAGACAATATTTATATTACTGTGTTGTACAGCTATGGAATTTTAAAACTTCATTCAAGCCAAGGAATAAAGACAAAAACTTTGCAGAATTAGAAATTTTGCAAGACTGAAATGGCACATTATCAACAGACTTTTCCTTCCTTTTTCAGAAGATCATTGGTACTAAATACAGTTGAGGAGGGAAGCCATCTGCTCATCTTTAAGTTTTATTCTCCCATATATTTGCATGAAAAAAACAAAGCATCCCAATGGGTGGAAATGGAATCTTGGACTTCTTCAATTTCATAACTTATTCTGTTAAGAAGATTACATTGAAAATACATGTAGCTGGGCTCAGTGGTGCAAGCCTGTAATCCCAGCTGCTTGGGAGGCTGAGGCAGGAAAATCTCGAGTTCAAAACCAGCCTCAGCAATTTATCAAGGCCCTAAGCAACTCAGTGAGACCCTGTCTCTAAATGAAATATAAAAGGGCTGGGGATGTGGCTCAGGGATTAAGTGCCCCTGAATTAGATCCCTAGCACCAAGAAAAAAAAATACATAATATATGTACACACACAAACATTTTAAAGACTGAAGATTTCATCTTAGAGAATTTTAATTTTTTTAAAAAAATCTACTTTCCACCTAGGAAATTAATGGCCATTTCCAGCAAAAATTATCTAAGGTTTGAACTTTATTTCTTTTTATTTTGTACTAGGGATTGAACCCAGGAGGTTTTTTTTTTTTTTTTTTTTTTTTTTTTTTTTTTTTAACCACTAAGCTACATCCTAATTCTTTTATTTATTTATTTATTTATTTAATTTATTTATTTTTTTTTAGTTGTAGGTGAACACAGTCCCTTTATTGATTTACTTATGTGGTGCTAACCCAGTGCCTCACACATGCTAGGCAAGAACCCTATCACTGAGCCACAACCCCAGCCCTTTTATTTTTCTGTTTTGAGTCAAGGTCTCTCCAAGTTGCTGAAGCTGGGCTTAAACTCGTGATTCTCCAGACTCAGCCTCCCAAATTGCTGAGATTATAGACATGTGCTGCTGGGTCAGGCTGGGCTTCCTTCTTTATGCTGAGATGACACCTAGAGGATATCACCTACTTTCTTTCCATTCCAGATCATCTCTTTAGGATGAATAAACATGGTGGTTTCCTGGAAATGATCTCAGGACTATATGATAACGTTCTATTCATAGCTCCTTAGAGCTTTGGGGAACTGAGTACGTGATGAAAATTAGTGTTCCTTATCTGGGAGCAAATTTTCTCCTCCAGGGAATTTCAGCAACATCTGGGGACATTTTTGGGTTCATGACTAAGGAGGGGCAATGCTATTGGCAGCTAGTGGGTCAAGGCCAGGTTGCTGCTGAACATTTCTCAGAATCCAGGACAGATGTTTCCCTGCCCGGCAACAAAGAATTTTTCTGCTCTACATGTCAACATGCCAAGGTTGAGGAGCTCTGCTTTAAACTTCCAGATTCTAGAGAGAAGAGGCAGGTCTCTAAGCAAGGGGATAGGGAAAAAGCAACAAAAGAAGGGTACAACAGGAGTCCTCCTGTTTTTTTTTTTTTTAAATGAGAATTCACAATTTTACTATGTTAATAGCAAGTATAAAATCGAATGCTCCTAACCTAGGGACCATTGGATTCTAAGGCCATTCCAGGCAGCCATACAACCTCCATTTCCCAATATCTCCTAGAGATCCTGTTTGTGGTCAGCCAGGTCTTGTGGTCAGAATCTATGTACAGTCTTTCTTTGGTATACATAGCGGGAGGCAAACTGGTTCCTGAGGTCAAATTGATTTCACTTTGAAGAAAACAATCCCAGCCAGAGATGGTTGTCAGATGTAAGTGGTCTGGAGAAAGAGAGAGAAAGAGAGAGAGGGGGTGGAGGGAGGGGAATCTTATCAGGCCCTTACCTTTCAATTTCTTTGTAAGAAAAACAAAACAAAACAACAACTTGAAAGATCATAGGTATTGGAGTATGCTAAGCTTTGTTCAGTAACATTTTCAGCTGTATTACCTCACTTGGGTAAATCACTTGGTCTTTTGATTTATCATTGAACTAGTTAACAAAATAGAAGCATAATATGTAACTTGGATTAAATAAGAAAATAGATGTAAAAAGCTCAGTGTTGTATATAGCATGTGATAGAATCTTAGTATGTTTCAGTTATTTAAGCTTCATAAACTGAGGATCTGAGCTTCACGTTGGACAATTCCCTTAGTAAGGGGAGAGGCATTTTCTGCCTAAGTCCTACATAGATAGCAGGAGCAAGTTTGTCCTCAAGAACCCTGTTCTGACTCTGTACCAGCTGTGGCTGCTCTGCTGCAGGCTCTTTGACCATGTTGAATATATCCACACATTTGTTCTAGATTTTTCTCTATAGAGCCCTAGCTGTGTAAGCCATGTCCCTGTTCCTGATAGGCAGGGCAAAGCCTATCTTTGGTTAACTGATCATGTTTCCATCTCTGTTGAGCTTTTCTCATGACCTGTTAACATCAGTTCCTGATGTTAACAGGTCAGAAGAGCCACACCAGCTTGGATGGTAGTGAAGAAATTAGCCAGAGGACCTAGATTCCAATCACAGGTTTTGCTTCTGAAGTTATATGACCCTAGATTCTGTGATACTTAACCTTCTGTTTACCTCTGACCTCAGCTTGACCACAGTGGTTATTAGGAAATTCACCACCATCTGAAAGGAATGTTTGGAAGGTTAATGACATAATTGTGCCTAATCCTGGTGATGAGGAGAGAGTAAATGTCTACCTTTTGGAAATGCATAATAAATCTTCCAGGTAAATTGCATTTCCCCATTTGAACTCACATATCCTAAAGGGAAACCATATGAAGAACTTTCAGTTTTAAAGTTTTTGTTCCCTTCAGTGGCCTGAGAGAGTTCCAGAGCTTCTAAAGTAAGGCAAATGCATTCTTAGCATAGGTGGAACTTTTGACATTGGAAGGCTGTGGGTTGCCTGCAGGAGAGACACCTTGTGATGGTATCTAGCTAGTTAACACACAAAAATTTCCTTTCACTGTCCACTGAACTGTCTCCAGGACAGGGGAACTCAGATTTTTCAGCTTGTTTTTATTTTATTTTCTAGAATAAAGACCTCACAGTCCACTTCCTCTCCCTGATGATGTTTTACAGTACTGAGTTGAACCACACATCTAGACCCTTCTAAAACCCTTTTCTATTTCTAGGTGGTACCCCCGACATTTTTGTGGTACTGAGAATTGACCGTTGTACCTTGTATATGCTGGGCAAGTGCTCTACCAAGAGTTACATCCCAGGACTAAAGGTGACCTTTTAGTTTACTAAAATTTCAGTTATCTGAAATCACAAATTTCATTTGACCTGAAAAATGAGAGAAGAGTAGAGTATAAAAATGTGAGATGGGCCTGGGCATCTGGGAGAATGTGGGAAAAATGGGGGTGGGGACAAAGGTATTCATACTTCCCTGTATCAGCAGTGAATTTTAAGCAGTAGAACTTCACTCTAGGTAAAGAAGAAAAGTAGATATTGTGAGCATTCACCGTCTTCCATGCATGATGAGGTGTTTTCACATGCATTATCTGGCTGAATCTTAGCATCAGCTCTCAGAAGGGCTATCATTATCACCATTTTTATGGATTAGGAAAGAGTGGTTAAGTCACTTGCCCAAGGTCTCACAGCTCATAAATGAGAGCCAGGATTCAAAGCAGAGTCTTTGACTCCTATATTCATGCTGTTTTTCATGAACTAATATCCTTCTGTAAATAGCATATTCTTTTCTCACTTTCTTTTCTGTTCAGTTATCTTATCCATTTTTGATTTTTCTCCAGAAGGAGTTTGGAAAATTCAATTGTACTAAGGCACGTGAGCATGTGAAAAAGGAGGCAGTAAAATTTTTGCAAACTTGATGGATAACTATTTCTGCAAATACCATTGTACTTGTAGTTTGTAAAGTGCTTAGTATATGAATGCAACCCTATTATTACCTAGTAATAGTGTGTATTATTATAATAACATACAATTATTTAGCTTGGGTAAAATTAGAATGGTGTATATTTAAGATGTCATCCAAGTCCTATTTTTCTAGACTAACTAAAGAATACTGTTTATTTAATGAATTGCATCATAATCTGTATTTCATAGGAAGTTGATTTGCATCAAGTCTTACCAGTACTCAAACTCCCTGTTTTCTAAAATTATTCACCAGTTTGAATTTATTAACACTGAAAAAGCATTAATCAAATAGCATATAGACGTCCTACAATTGTTAATAAGAAGTATCCATGGGAACCATTTGCCCAACGAACTATATGCTTTGTGTGTTTGAAGAAGGCAAATTACTTTGAGATGTGCCTGCCGCCAGATGTGTCTGACCAGACTGCTGGCCAGTGAGTACTAGAGACCAGATGCTTGCAACCAGATGCTACCCACACACCGAGCAAACTTACTAAATAGCCCTGCCCTCACAGAAAGTGATTAGCCAGGAAATAATTCTTCAGCTCCTTAACCAAACTTTTGACTTTTTTGGGGTCTCCTTTGTACCCACTAGAATTGATTAGAAGAAATGGTTAAAATCAATATGTATCATTCTGCAACTTCTTAACAATGATGATAAAAAAAGTTTGGTGGTAGATAATTTTGAATTGATAAGCTCAAATTGGTTTTTAAAACTTTTTTTGGTTCTGAGAAAGAAATTTATGATTTCTCTGGCTTCGTTTATTCAACGAACACATATCTTGCCGCAGTCTGGCTGGGCACAAATAACCCAGCCGCCAAAAAGCCTGTAGGTTCAAACAGCCACACCCCACCTGCCTCCAGTTACCACTCGGTTAATCCCACCAGGGATTAATTCACTGATTGGGTTAAGACTATAGCCCAATCATTGCTCCTCCAAACCTTCTTGCATTGTCTCACATGTGAACTTTTGGGGGACACCTCACATCCAATCCATAACAGCTGTATACTAGTAAATTCAAAATAATATGTAAGTGAGTTTAACTTGAGGGAATAGTGATCTGGGGTATGGATCATCCAATTCAATAAAGCTTTGTTGCTTGCCCACTGCATGCCCACCTAGTGTTTAGGCTATGGGAATACCAAGATGAACCAAAAATTAATTAAAATACCCCAATATTTATCAGCTAGCCAGAGTTGGGATAAAACAAGTCTTATTATGGGTGATGGCCAAATAAAGAGATGGCATTTATTCTTTAGAATAAGTGTAATCTTTTCCCCGCACATTTTAAAATTGATGTACATATTGATGGAATTTGTTGTTACTTGTACATGTTATTTGTACATACACACAATCTAACAATATAATTTTTTTTGTATACTGGGGATTGAACTCGGGGGCACTCAATCACTGAGCCACATTCTCAGCCCAATTTTGTATCTTATTAGAGACAGGGTCTTACTGAGTTGCTTAGTGCCTTGCCTTTGCTGAGACTGGCTTTGAACTCACCACCCTCATGCCTCAGTCTCTCAAGTCACTGGGATTACAGGCGTGTGTCGCTGCGCTGGCCTAAAAATATAATTTTGCCAATATCATTCCCCAGCACTTTACCCCTTCTTCCCCACCTCCTATCTCTTGGTCCCTTTCCTCTGCTGATCTCCCCTTGATTTTTAGGAGATCCACCTCCACCTTTCTTTCCTTTTTCCTCTCTAGCTTCTACATATGAGGAAAAATACACAACCCTTAACCTTTTGAGTTTGACTTATTTTATTTGACATGATGATCTCTAGTTTCATCCTTTTTCCTGAAAATGCCATAATTTCATTTTTTCTTATAGCTGAATAAAATTCCATTGTGTGTATATAAACCACAATTTCTTTATCCATCCATTCCTTGATGTACATTTAGGTTGATTCCATGGTCTGGTTATTGTGAATTGTGTTGCTACAAACATGTGTAAGCATGTATCACTGTACTAAGATGTCTTTAATTCTTCAGGGAAAACACTGAGAAGTGGTATAACTGGGTCATATGGTGGTTTCATGCCTAGTCTTTTGAGGAGATTCCATACTGATTTCCAAAGCAGTTGTACTAATTTATAGTCCCACCAAATGTGTCAAAGTTCCTTTTCCTCCACATTCTCTCCAGCATTTATTATTATTTGTTTTTTTGAGACTGCCATTCTGACTTGCATGAAATTGAGATAAAATCTCATTGTAGTTTTGATTTGCATTTTCCTAATTGCTAATGATGTCAAACATTTTCTCATTTATCTGTTGACCATTTGTATTTCTTCTTTTGAGAAGTTTGTCTAGTTCATTTGCCCATTTATTGATTTTTTTGGGGGCTAAGTTTTTGAGTTCTTTATATATTCTAGATATTAATCCTCTGCTAGAAGAGTAGCTAGCAAAGGTTTTTCTCCCATTCTGTGGGTTCTCTCTTCACATTCCTAATTGCTTCCTTTGCTTTGCAGAAGCTTTTAAATTGATGCTGACCTGTCTATTAACTCTTGGCATTATTTCCTGAGTTTTTTGGGTCCTATTGAGAAAGTCATTGCTTGTGCCTAAAAACTGGAACATTGACCCCTTATTTTCTTCTAGAAGTTGCATAGATTATGGTCTAATTTTGAGGTCTTTGATCCATTTTGAGTTGATTTTTTGTGCAGGGTAAGAGATAAGGGTCTAATTTCATTCTTCTGCATATAGATAACCAGTTGTCCCAGCATCATTTGTTAAAAAGACGCTCTTTTCTTCAATGTATGTTTTTGGTACCTTTTTCAAGGATCAGATGATTGTATCTGTAATGGGTTAGTCTCTTCTATAGAATAAATGTAATCTTTAATATGATCATTTAAGGGAGATGTTATAGAAAATTTTGAAATATTGGTTTGGAGTCTGCACTCAAGAATCCTGCATGCTAGGGCTCTCTTCACAGCTCCAAAATCCTGGCTTGGTATGGCTCATGCCAGCTTCTGTTCATATTTGCTTAATAATAAGAAATTTCAGCATCTAATTTCTGGCCATCAGGGCCCCAATGGAAGCTGCTGGCATGATTGTGGAAAAGAAGTGGAGTTTGAGCATGTGGTTTGAGCATGGACTGTGAGAAGGTGCTAGAACCAACCCAAGTTCCTGGGAACCATTTAGGGCATGGAGATTTACTAGTGCTTGGACCTCATCCACCATTGTAGCCAGTGGCCCAGAATCAAATTAAATAATGGAGACTGGATCCAACTTGCCCAGGGGTTTGGCAAATCACAAGTGTCTGGGTGCCTACTGGTGTAGTATATTGGCTCTGTGCCTACTACAGGGAAACACCAAGGTTGGTGTTAACATGCACCCAAATGTTCACCTCTATCCAAGTGGCTTGATTCAGTGTGCTGGATGGTAGGTACATGGCAGATCCAGGACTGGGCTTTTTAAAATTTTTTTATTTTAGTTTCTTTCTTACTCTTAGTCAATTGCCCTGTGAGGCAGGGTGCAAACCTTTTTTGGTTGTTGGCTGCCCTAAGGGGTAGGGTGAGTCTTGTTGAGCAAGGAAGAAGCTGGTGAATCTAGCTTTTGTTTTGCAATCCTTTGGGACATGCTTACAACAGAGGATTTCATGATGAGTAAATTCTGGTCATTCTAAAAGAAAACTACATTCACTGATGCTATTTGTCTCCTGGCTGTGGTTTCTGAAGTCATATTAAATTACATTAAAAGTGCTTCTCTCATTGCCACTGGTCTTTTACTATTCAGTTAGACATTTAAAAAGATGATATGTGGGTGAAAGATAAAAAGCAGAATGACTGTCACTGCCTTGGGGGAGATGTTCTCATAGGGAGGAAGTGCACTGCTGGGCAAAGCGAGAGGTCATTTATGGGCAGCTGGATGGTTAGATTTCTCTTCTCTGCTGCTCTGCTGTCTCTCTCAAAATGTAGCTTAGCTTCCTCCGATGAGTTATTTTTAGCTCTTGCAAACAATTTCATAGCTTTATTTTTGCCTGTGGCTCCAGGAAATAGGGGCTCCCATGCCGTGCTCTCTTGGCATTAAAATGCATCTAAGCTACTTCAGGGCTGGGGATGAGGAGGGTGGACACAGTAGGGGAGGGCAGACAACAGGGTAGTAGCCTTTCAGGGCTAGACCATTAAGAACACTTCCTCAGGAATCTTGAGGGCTGGAAGTGCAGTTCTGTACAGTGTGTAAACTGGAGCCGTGGTTTGAAAGCCTTTCCGGTATTAGCAAAGGAAATCTTTTCCAGGCTACTTTGTATTTCATTTCCTTTTGTTCTCCTGTTTGAAAATTCCAATTTCCCGTTTTTGATCTTTTTTTTTTTTTTTTTTAATCTATCTTTCTACCTACCTACTTCGTATTATCAAGCTTATCATTTAGTTTTGGAGAGGTTTCAAGAAAGAGATAGAGATAGGCTGAAAAATGTATTTTGAGACCAGCTTATGAATTTCAGTCACTAGAACAATCAGTGCAGAGGAAGGGTTAGTGCTGGCCTGTTATTAGTTGGACACCTCAATTGTTCATGAGAAACAAGCACAGATTGTGGGCTGATGTTTTCCCTACATCTGGAGAGTCCGTGGGGGAAGCCCTAGCGCTATTGAGTCATTCTTACCATGTGTGAATCTCCTGTGATGGACAGAGGATAGGCCAGATCTGAATGAGTAGAGACTTAATTTGAGGGAAACTGAAGGTTATTTCCTTCATTATTGGCTCAAGATTCCCTGTAATCTCACTGCTAGGATGTTTTTCCTTGGTTTATGGCCTTGTTGGTATCCCCTCTGCTGTCTTATCAGGTTTTTACACCTCAGTGTGAATTAGTTTATTGAAGTCTTTCCCTAGAACCAGGGAGAAGAAGAGTAGATGACAGGAGAGAGGGCAAAAGGGGAAAAGGGTTAAAAAAAGGGACTGTTGGGTGTTCTTTTGGGCAGTGTCAAGCTGACCGTGGGCCCAGCCGCGGGGCTGCCAGCAGCAGCATTGCCTGTGCCCTTCAGCAGTTCTCCAGACAGAGCTGCCTTTCCATTATTGAGATGGGACATCTGTTTTAAATTAGGTCAGTTGTCCCCAGATAGTCAAGTGATTGGCACCTTCTTCAGAATAGTGTGAAGACTATAGTGAAAGTGATAGAGCTGGATGCTTCCAGGAGAGTCAATTATTGCATGTGAGTTAGTCATAGGGTTGGTGCATTCATTTTTTTTAGGCCACCAATAAGTTGCTCCTGGAGAGTACATTTTAAAATCACTCCTCGGTGGCCCGAAGTTATTATACATGTAAAGAATGAATTCTCTTGTCTCTATGTAATCTCTCTCCTAGAAATAATTAAAGAGACTTAATGCTTGGGAGTTATGTATTGATTTACTAGAGTCTTTTAATCAGGTTTCATAAAATCTTTGTTAAGTTTTTCTACCAGGCAAGTATATCATTAATTACATTTTTTTTTTTTTCTAAAAGATAAGCCTCTGAAGCTAGGTCAGACTAGTTACTATAACAAATCGTTACACTTATTTTTGTCTTCTGGGTGAATTCTCTCAGCTGTAGAATTAAACAAATTCTACACTCCCTTCAGGTCCCACTTAAGTCATATATAAGGTGCATGTGTGTGTGTGTGTGTGTGTGTGTGTGTGTGTATGAACTGTGATGGCTTGGTATTAAGTTGACATGTGGAACTATGTTTCTGTATCAGTTACTTTCACATTATTACAATAAAATACCTGAAGCTTTGGGTTGCCTGGGAATATAGCTCAGTAGTAGAGTGCTTTCTTGGCATGTGCAAGGCCCTGGGTTCAGTCTTCAGCACAGGAGAAAGAGAAGGGGGGAAGTGTTTATATAGCCCACAGTTTTGGAGGATCAAAGTGCATGGTGCCAGCCCTTGTTTGCATTGTCTCATGGTGTTTAATGGTACAGGTGAGAGGTGGGGTGTTAGAGCTTGTGGTCACATTATGAGCCAGAAAGCAGGCCCCATATCTTACAGGTCCCCAGCACTTCCAAATACACCATCCTAATGACATTCAACATTAAAATTGTATCTGGGAAGATAATCCCCAGAATTATCTTCCCTATGTGGTTTTTGGTTAGCATCAGCCACAGGATTTGGGCCAATATTTGCAGATCGGAAGTAAAGTTGAAACCTTGTTACATTCTGAAGGTGGTGTTGGGCACCAGACACTGTGGCAACTTGCAAATGTCCTCAAAATCTGCTTTCACCTAGTTGACACAGGGCAGCCTCCAGATGTGGTGTGGTTCCTCCAGCTTTCACCAGATCTCTTCCAACAGCTTTCCCAAATGCTAAGAGTACCTTTAACTCCAAGGGTAAGGGCACCAGCAGGTCTAAGGGCACTAGAGTTGAAATGATGAGAGACAGACACAGGTCCCTGCTCATCTTCATGTTCTCCAGTTTGACTTTGCTTTCATCCATATTCAATTTCCCCTCCTAGTTGTCAGTCTGGATGAGCCATAGTGAATTAACCATACTGGATCAATCCTAGTCGCAGAGATGACAACCTGTAGAGACTCCTCCGTCAGCTTTCACATATTGCATTATTTGTAGTGATACAGTGATGACCGTGTAATTCTTACTGCTACATAGAAATTTATATTTAATGAGCATGTGAAATATGAATGATAAGCAGCAGACAGGTAAGGGAGGACTCTGCTGCAAGGAGCATCATCACTGTGTCAACAAGGAAAGTGGGTGTGGCCAGGGTCAAAGGCCTCAGAGGTCAAGAGAGTCAAGAACCAAAATATATTCCTTAGACTTGACAACCAAGAGATTGGTGAAATTCATATCTGATTTCTATATCAATTTCTCTGTGAAGTAGCAGATGCAGTCTTCTGAGAATGAGGGGGAAGAAGAACAGAGGACTAGAAAAAATTGGTAGAAATTTGAAATTTCACTGAGCGGGAGGGGAAAAAGAGATCATGTGGTTTTTCTTCAGACATAATGGTAGCCTTGATGTAGAAAAAAAAATCTATGTGATTAATGTGGTGTTGGAATTTGGGGATATATGGGGTGAAAAGACTTAAATATTATCCTGTCAATCCCATTATTAAGTCTCCTGAATTCTTATAGCTAGCACTGGAATCTATATTGTACATTTTTGTACTTTTAAAATATGTTGTCTTAAATACTTTATTATTTTGGGTTCTAGAAGCATCTCCTCTCTTTCTCTATCCACCCTTTCATCTGTCTCTGCCTGTCTATCTCTTCTTGGGTCCATTGTTGCATCCATTCATCCATCTGTCTATCCAACCATCCACCCATTCATCCTCCATATTATTCATTCAAGGATCTGAGAAAATTTACAAATCATACTATATTAAAATGTAAAAACCAAAAATTTCAGAATCTGGGAAAACATAGATGAAAACATGTTAATCACATACGTAAGTATGTAAACAAATAGCAATCCAGCAAGAAAATTACTGCTCACAGAGCTCATGCTAGATCTGTGAGTTTCCATGTTGGGCATCTACCATTGTAATTAGGTCACCTTTTTATGAGAAATAAAGAGAAATTTTAGAAAGCTAGTAAAAAACAAAGTCATATTTAAATCATAAACTCAATATGAAAAGCTTTTAGTTAAAATAATTTATCTTTTGTATCTTAGGTTACATAGAGAAGGAAAGTATTTTTATGTAATTTCCTCCATTCTTACCAGACTATAAAATCAATCTCTCTTGTCACACCTCTCCCTTAGGATGGATAAAACAAGCAGGGTTGTCAGTTGTTAGACCTTTGCATGGAGAATAGATAGTATTTATCTTCTTAGGAGTGGGGGGGAAACACTGCAAAAACAAATTGAATTCTATTTTTTTCTATACACACAAAACTTATCTTTTGACTCCTTTAAAAAGAGAGTTTTTTTTTCATTGCATTTATTTATTTTTATAATTCATACCTTGGCAAATATCCGAGTATTTTTGTGTTCAAGAAATTTTGACTAGTAGAGGATAGGAAAGGTAGCAGAATACAACAGTTACTAATAGGGCATTATGTAAAAATGTGGATGTGTAACCGATGTGATTCTGCAATCTGTATTTGGGGTAAAAATGGGAGTTCATAACCCACTTGAATCTAATGTATGAAATATGATATGTCAAGAGCTTTGTAATGTTTTGAACAACCAATAAAAAAAAATCTAAAAAAAAAAAAGAAATTTTGACAAAAAATGAAGATATTTGGCTGTCCTGGTTAATTAATGCCTTTCAAGTTCCTCTTCAATTACTAGGAAAATAAAACTTGTATCATAAGCCTTATGTACTCATCATATTTCATAATTATTTTATTAATACCTTAAAGATGGAGGTAAACAACTGGTTTATCTCTCTTTAGAGTTTAATATTCACATCAATGGAAAATCATTTAGCAAACATACCTATATATCTGAGTTTAGAAAGAACATTTTTCTTTCTTTTTTTTTTTGGTACTGGGGACTGAACCCAGTGGGGCTTAACCACTGAGACACATCCCCAACCCTTTTTGTTTTCTATTTTGAGACAGGGTCTCACTAAATTGTTTAGAGTCTTGCTAAATTTTTGAGGCTGGCCTCAAACTTGCAGTCCTTCAGCTTCAGCCTCCTGAGTCACTGGAATTATAGGTGTGTGTCACCATGCCCAGCAGAAAGAACCTTTTAAGTAGATAAAATATAAGTCAATTCAAGTAACTGGCAACCCTTCATCTTCAGGATCACAGTTTCCTCCAGTGCTTCTGGCAACATGGGTAAGTCCAGTCATTCCCCAGATCTTCCATATCCCAACAACTGCCATGATCATTTAGTGATAGGTCAAGAGAAGAGCATTGATCCTAGTCAAATTATCGATCACTGCATATCTTCCCTGACCTCTAGAGTATCCTTTCTTACTTTTTCATTTAGTTCCTAAACTATTACTCTTCTGTAGATTGGATGGATTTCATCCATTCAATATATTTTTAATGCCTTCAAAGTGCCACACGCTGGACAGGAGCTAGGAATATAGCGATGAACCAGACTAAACACTTCCCTATGGCATTCAATTTTGTGATGGAGACAGGAAAAATATAGAGCAATACTGCATGATAAGAACTCTGATGGTGTTTATCTTTCTTTATTCCTCCTGCTAGATCAGTGCATCTAAAACTGGGGCAGGGGAGTGGTATTCTCTGGATGCACTCTTTGAAGTGTGGTAATTTAAAAATTTTCAATTCACTTTGATGATAATTAAAAAAGTTTTAAAGCATATTCTTGGTCATTTTGACAACTATAATTGAGTAACATCCTACAATTTCTGTGCTCAATTTATGTTTATTTTTAAAAAATGATGGTAGTAAACAGAATCTTATTTTACACTGAGATTTGTTTTCTGTATAACACCACTGGTCATGTTATTTTAAAGCTGTTTATCATAAGTTGTTGGTTTTGCTTTATCCAATATGTAAATTTGTTTTGATTGTGTAGTTTTTTAAAGATATCAGCAGAAGTAGTAGTTAATGCCTTGTTTCCTGATTTTTATTATTTACATTTTGTAGGATTATAATAAAATCCATTTAAGTCAAAAGTGAAGGGGGTCTGTACTTTCGCTTAGAGTTAGTTACAGGATGATTTTTCTTTAAAAGAAGCTCCTGTGTTTCTTGTGTTTGATTCGGTTTTGGTTTTGGTCCTGTGTCAGTGATCCTCCAGGGAAGCTGATAACATCTCTTTGTGTTGGTGAAAACTGTTGTCTGACAGGTTATCATCTTCCTCTGCTCCTGAAGTAAGGAAAACCCAGCTAAGTGTGTTGGCAGAATATAATTTAGAAATATCTAAGAGGTGAGTGTTTTTTAACCCTATTAAAAATGATCTAAGTGGAACATGAAAAGATTTAAGCAAGGTTAAGCCCAGAAACCCCCTGGGTTATTTGTAGGTCAGATCGCCGGTTTTTAAACTGGGGACTCAGGATACTAAGAGATACACAATATATAAGACAATGGAGGAAACAAGAAGCATGTTTTAATGCTGGTGAAAATTAGAAAGTGAAAACAAACACCATGTATGGAATACAATATAATTTGCATATGTTGAAGTGAAAAACTTCAAAGAAATATTGAGTTTTAATTTGGGCATTGCTTTGGCATATACTAGGAAAACTTCCAGAGTCTTGCAAGTTTTCTTGTCTGGCTTCAAGAGCTTTTAGGGAAACCCTTGGAAAGCATCAGCATGCGAAATGCTCCATTGGCTAGACTCCTCTCCCACCAGATCCCAAGTGCCTAACCCAGGGACTGGGAAGCTCTTATTTTCTTTTATCAGTACATGTTAATTATACAGAATAATGGGTTTCATTGTGGCATATTTGTCAATGCATATAAAATACTTTGATCCTATCTACCCCCTATTACCCTCCCTTATCCTCCTCACCCCCAATTCACTTCATCTTCACTAATAGTCTCCCATGGATCGATCCTTCCTTCCTTCCTTCCTTCCTTCCTTCCTTCCTTCCTTCCTTCCTTCCTTCCTTCCTTTCTTTCTTTCTTCATCCCATATAAGAGAGAAAACACAAGATAGTTGTTTTTCAGAGTCTGGCTTTTTTTGTTTGACATGGTGATCTTCAGTTCTATCTATTTTCCTGCAAAAAAAAAAAAAAAAAAAAAGATTTCACTTTTCTTTATAGCCAAGTAGCACTTCATGTGTATCTATACCACATTTTCTTTATCCATGCATCTTACAATAGGCATCTAGGCTGATATTATGAATTGTGCTGCAATAAGCATGGATATACATGTGTTTTAGCCAGATTTTTAGTTGCTATGACCAAAAGACCTGACCAGAACAATTAGAGAAGGGAAAATTTGGCGGGGGGGCTCATGGTTTCAGAGGTCTCAGATAGCTCTGTTGCTCTGATTCCAAGGCAAGGCAGAACATCATGGTGGAAGAGTGTGGCCTAGAAAAGCAGCTTAGGAGATGGCAACCATGAAGCAGAGAGAGCTCTGCTCACCAGGGATAAAATGTAGATCCCCAGTGACCTACCTACTCAAGCCACACCCTACTAGATTAATACTACCCAGTTAATCCATCCCAGTGAAGCAATGTACTGATCAGGTTAAAGCTCTCATACCCCAGTCATTTCACCTCTAAACTTTCTTGCATTGTCTCACACATGAGCTTTTGGGGGACACCTCACAGCTAAACCATAACATGGTTGAACTTTTCTTTATTCACTCTATAGGAGAGTACTCATTGCACATTAGGAGGACCTGTAGATATTTGCAGTATTTTCTCCCTCTGGGATCTTCTGTCTACAGGTTGGAAACACCACTGTAGTTGATATTTCCTTCATTGGAACTCATCTCACTCTCATCATCTCCTGTTCTCTGCCCACCAGCATATCAACTCTACTCATTCATGCAACTCAGTTACAGGGTCCCTGAAGTACAAGAAGTTGTGTACACTTAATTGGAAGCTCTAACTGTGCATTCCCACAACTCTCTTATCCATTAACCATGCCATCTCCTTGCATTTGGATTAAATGTGTTATCTGTTTCATGTTGGTTCATTAGCTACAATGTGTCTGTTTTACTCAGGCTGGATCAGTAAAATACTAGTTACTTTGGATCAGATCTCCCATTTGCCTCCAAAATTTGGTGACCAAAGAATTAGCAGGTTTATTAGCCAATTCTAGATTGACAGATATTAATTCATTGTGTCAGTCTTCCAAAGCCTCAGGGAAACTGTCTACCAACATTTTATGCCTGTCCCTTTGCTTATTATAGCCTCTGTCTTTGGTGATTCTCAAAGCAGGTGGTGGTAGGATGGCATGTGTGGATTCAGGATCCCCACTGGTTTATATATTTTGAAAAGTATATTCTAAAATTATTTTTTGACTTAATTCTAATCTCAAGATTTAATATAATTTTCTCACAGAATGGTAAAGGAAAGCATATGACTTTACGCTCATAAAAGAAAGCCCAAGGCTTTAAGAGATTGCAGAATATAATTGTAGAATTTACGGAGAGGATGAGCTCTTTCATGCTTCCTAGATGTCACCTAGCACTGTTGCACAGTGAGAACATGCTTTATTCCTGGTAATTCAGTAGTTTTGCTACTCTTCAGTTCAAATTTTTGGCAATCTCTACATCTTAAGGACAAGGAACTAATAAAATAAACAGAAGCTTCTGGGGGTATCCAAAATATATGTATTATAGCCAATTGTATGTCATATTTTGCTTGTGTTCATACAGAGCCCATTACTCTTAATGTTAATGACTCTAGTGGGGCAGAGTCAGCTATTGTCTATCTTGTGATTCTGAAATTTTATGTTTGGTAGGGGGAGACTTCTAACATGCTCCCTGATAATACTAGTCTAGGGAATCAGGCTTTGAGAACCACTAGCCTATCCTAAAACCCATTTCTCTTTCCCTTAATAATGGAATTCAAACTTTATTTGGGGTGGCAGTGCATCTTTCAGCTATAGGGTGATAATATGTTTCCCATCTTCTTTTTAGTAGGTGGTCAGGTTGCTCAGTTTGGGCCTTTATTTTTTATAGAAATGTTTACAGAACTTCAGGACAGTGGTGTAAAAGGAAGAGGGCAAACTTTATTCTTCCCTTCCTTGCTGCCTGGAACATGATGGTAATGGTCAGTGACTCAGCAGCCTTCTTTAGACCATGAAGAAGTCACATATGGCACAGCAAAGACATCAGGCCTGTGCTAGTCTTGTAGAGTTTTCTTACCCAATTACTTACCTCTGCACTTCCTTACACAAAGGAGTGCATCTTTTATATTTAGCTTAACTCCAGTCAGGTATCTTTTCTCCTAGATGAACCTAACCCTAACTGACACACACTGTTAACTTGATTTCTCAGTAGCTTACAAAGACTAAATTAGAAGCAGGAAGGGCCATGTCTGGTTGCAAGTGAGTAAACGAAAAAATTCCTGTATCATAGGCCATTAGAACTGGTAATGATGATATTGCTGACTTTAAGTCAGCAAGGAGGAAGGAAAAGAGAGTATTTCACAAGGATATTTTTTGAAAAGGTTGTTTTTGGAAGTGGTTGAAATTTTAAAACGCTCTGGCAAAATGGGAAAAATTTCAGGCTCTGCATACTTTAGACTTGACTCTTTGGACCTTTCATTTCCCTCTCAACCCCTTTGTCACCAGCGTTTGGGAAACTAGGTGCTGTGTGAGTAAGGACAAGCAGACACCTTAGGTCGTCCAGATGGTGAGATTCTAGATAGTGGGAAATTTGAGTATCTAGGAGGATATGTGTGCACCCCTATAAGAGGGTTGTTGGGACAGCTTGTTCATTCAATGGACTACTTCTGTAGCTTCCCACAGTTGTGTGAATTGTCCTAGGCCAAGAAGAGAGACGGTGGCCAAATGTCGAAAACCAAACCAAACCAAACCTAATAATCCAAGCTCCTGGCTTAGTGCTGTAACAAATGACACTGCCCAGCCTGTCCTAAACTCTCTTTAAATAACTGAAATTTATTTCGCTCTTGACTACCTTCTGACAAAGGGACTCCTGTTCTCTTCCATTCGCTCCCAGGAATACCAACACCAGAGAGCTTCATCAGGAACGAGGGTCATCCTGTCAGACAAAGCTCATTGTTGGGATTAGTGGTTTTATTCCAGAAAGAGAACTCTTAAAATAATACCAGAAACATCAAAAGGCATATCTGGACTTAAATCATTTCTAAACTTTCTACAGTTTTATTTTGTAAGCCCAACACACCAGATAATTAATTTTCCCCCAATCTACAGAACACCTCAGTCCCTACCAATTGTTGTGGAGAGAGATAATGACTTGAAGGGAACATGAGCACAGAGTTGATTTTAAGTAAGGAAATGGGGTCAGGGAGAGGTTAAGTGGCTGGCCTGGGGTCAGATAGCAAACTGGTGACTCAACTGCTCAGCTCCTGGCTCTGAGGCCTGCAAAGAAAACCAGAGCCCATTTCCTCTTGATAAGCTAACGCCCCATATCTGTGGTCTGTCTTAAGCTTTTAAGGACCACATTCCTTTTGTGACTGCAGACCTGAGCTCCTGTGACTTTCACTAGAGTCTGAAAAATGCTTTCAAGGTCAGACTGGTAGACTGAGGGCAGAACAGGGTTTTCTTTGCCACTGAAAAAACATTATGCAATTCATAAGAATGGCCATCTTTTCCATGCCCTGACCCACATTTAAATATTCACAATAATAAGCCTTCAAAACAGATGACCACGTCTCAGAAATGGGGGTGACCTGCACTTACTAGGTGCTTACTGTGTGTCAGGAGCTCTGCCAGATGTTTTATGTACATCATCTTATTTAAACTTCATGATGTCTTGGGGGCTATGTCAATTTGTAGCCCTTTCCACAGATTTAGGTCCTGAGGTTTTTCAGGAGTTAAATACCTAACCCAAGTTGACACTGCTAGAAAATGGTCAATTAAGGATTGCGAACTCAGATTTGTCTTACTCAGAGGCCACATTCTTTACCACTATGCTATGCAAGAGTCTCGTCTGCACATACCTATCATTTATTTCCACTTCTGTTATTGTAGTATTTTTATGGATTAAAACTTCATGTAGCTATAATTTTCCTTAGACAAATAAATAGTCTGATTAAAAAATAATTGAGATTTTAACAGTGACATTGGTTGATTATTCTACCTGCAAAGAGATACAAGATGCCTTTCTCATTAGGGTGGTTTTGGGAAAAATCTTAGTTGTATATCTAAGGAAATAAAATTTTCCAAATTAAAAGGTTGAAAATACAAATCCTTTGAAGGGAAACTCTATGTGAAAGTACATGGTAGCATGGCAAAACTGTCCCAGGTCTTTCCATTTATTTATTTTCCTTTTTCTGCAGTGCTGAAGATGGAAACCAGGCCCTTGTGCATGCTAAGCAGGTGCTACACCACTGAGTTAGAACCCAGCTCTAGGAACTTTCTTTCATTTCATTTTCTGGCAAACACAATCCACTGAACTGTAAAGTTGATGGAGTAGATGTCTATAAAAGGTGTTTTTTTTTTTTAACTTGAAAAGTTTTTTGGTACCAGGGGTTGAACCTAGGGGCATTTAACCACTGAACCACATTTCCCCAGTACTTTTTAATTTTTTTAAATTTTGAGACAGGGTCTCACTAAGTTACTTAGGATCACACTAAGATGCTGAGACTGGCCTTGAATTTTTAATCCTCCTACATCAGCCTGTGTATGTGCCACAGGTGTGTGCCACAGTGCCCAGCTCGGAAGTGTTTTTATATGACATAATTTCCCATGGTTGTAGTTGGACATTTAAGATTGTTTTAAGCTCTGAGATAATGTTTCTTCTAGCAAAACTTTAAACTTGCTTTTAATTTTTTCCTAGGTTAAGTTCATATTTTTATAATTTCTGTGTGAAAATGAATATAGATTTGGAGACTTTTGAAACATAAATTTTAGTGCCCTCCAGAAAGTTTATCACTTTACATTATGATTATTGGTATACATAGGCAGAGGTTTTGTTTTATTTTTTGACAGAGGAAATACTTTTGGTGATAACTGGGACTGCACTGTAGGTTGTAAATATTAGAAATAATATTTGTTGTATGGTGAACTTAGAATAAAATATATTAGATTTGAGTACATCATGCATTATCAATAGTAATATAATTATTACCATTGAAATCCAAGATAATTTAGAGGTCTAGTTGCATGTCATACAAATTTATTTGTTTTTGGCCTTTTTACATCATGAATATGTGGCAAACTGAGATATCACAAAAGTCTGATATTTGAACAACTTCCAAAAATACTGATGTATGTTGAAAGCAGATGCCTTTATTGATAATGGTTAAATTTTGCGTTTGGAATGTTGAACTATGTGGATAAGAGTAATATATTTTGAGAATATGTGTATGTTTTAAACAAGGAAGCATAAGTTTAAAGAAAAATACCTTATTTGGTTTTGATGGTTAATTTTTAGTAGGGTGCTATTTCTTAATGGTTCCTGAATTATTTAATACCCCTTATGATACTATTATGTGATATACTGGGTTGTGATTTAATTGTGGAATTTGCATTTTTTTCTCTTTATAATGAGAGTAGTAATTCTTTGACAATGGTTTACATCATTGATATTGATATATTTTTGTTTAAAGTGGTGTTTAAATTTTGTTGACTACATTTTCCCAGTTTAATGGACCAGAGAAATACATGTAGCTGACTTAAAGGTTCTTCAGTACATCCAGGCTTTTTGCAGATGAATGATTCACTCATTTATTCATCCATTCGTCCATCTATCTATCTACATACCCCCACCACTACATTTTTATTGAGTATTGTGCTAGACCTGTATCTTAGAGAAGAAAAGGCGTTAAATTGGTCCTATTGGTAACAATGGAGGGCTAGCAAATTACAGAGAGTAAATTCATGTGGACAAACAAAAATTTAAAGAATTAGGGATAAGAAAATTACTCCTGTATGTATTTCTGAAAGTTTTAGATAGGCTACCATTTTGCAGTACCTCACCTGGCTATTTCTATTCATTCCAATGGTTTGATATTCGGTGGAACTTCAATGACAAGGATGAACCTGAAGGACATTATCCTAAGTGAAATAAGCCAGGCATAGAAAAACAAATACTGTGTGATCTCACTTACATATGGAATAAGAAACAAATAAGCTCACTTGTAGAAGCAGAGTTCAATGGTGGTTGGGAGGGAGAGGAATGGGGAGATGTTGGTCAAAAGATATAAAGTTTCAGTTAGAGAGAAGGAGTGAGTTTTTTGAGGAACATGGCTCATTCTGATACAAGCTTTGAAAAGATGAAAAAGGAAAGCCAAGTAAAATGGGGTTGGATATAGAGGGTGGGGAAAAAATTGCAAGTCAAGTCACTAAACTGGGGCAAGAAAACACATCCTAGAGTGGAAAGATACCCATAGATCCTCTTTGAATGTGGATAGGGCTGGGTGAACATCACATCTCTGAGTCCCTGGGAGGTTGTTCTTTCTTTCCCTCCCTTTCTCTCCTAGTGAAGAGATAGAGTAAACATCACCTCCCAACCTCTTTGGCCTAAGGGTTACAGCGGTTTTAGATGGAAAGGTCTATGAGAGTGTGGTTAGTTGTTTGGCTGACTTTGTCATCATGGGATTTTTGGTACCAGCTGTAGTAATGCCTGAAGTGGTCTAACCTGAGCTCCTTTCACAATTACTGCATTCTCTGCACTGCTAGGCCCTGTTAATAACCAGACTGAAGATGCAATTGGGGCTTCTTGGCAAAGATTGGCATCAGTAAACCAGAGACCACATAGAAAGTAACAGCTGGGAGGAAAAGAGTAGATATGATATTGGACAATATATGAAAAGGAAATGTTGATAATTATGAAAATATCATATGAATACCTTTTTTAGTGATTATAAGAACATGTTTTTGTATTATTTGATATTATTGATGTTTACAGAATCTGCAGATTTCTTCAGTTAGATTTTTATACTCTTTATTCTCATCAAAAATTAGTTTACTGTTTTAGTGAGACCCTTAGATTTTATTTCTCATTGAAGTACTATTAGCTGAGAGCTGAAATGGCATAGGTGAAATTATGCTTGAAATATATTTTAAAAGAATTTTCCTAAAAATATAAAAATTGCCTTTCTTGAGTTACTGATACTTTTGAATTAAAATATCAGTATATTTCACTGCATCTCTGAAAATCCCCAGAGCTCACTGTATCAGTTGAACACTGTTTTTTAAAAAATGTTTTTTGAGTTGATTTAGCATGATTATGGACTTCCAAAAAGTGAGGAAGAAAAGTTTCTTTTGGAATTGAGCTCAGAAAGTATACTTTGCCAGAAAAATAGAATCAATCTTATCAATATTCAAGGACTTTTCAAAGTCTAGGCAGCACGAGGATTGCAATCCACGGGGAGGAATTCATTGGTGTAATGAGGCTGAGAAGCAGGAAGGGAAAAGTCTGTGACCTCTCAGCAATTCCACTACTATCCACCCGATAATCATTACCAACAGGTTCGCAGAATCTCCATTCTGCTTTGTTCTGGACATGCACAGAAATGGAACTCATTGGCAGAGCAAATAGTCTTTTCCATGAGAAAATGTAGATATGCCCTGTGTTTATGGGACAAAACAAAGGTACTCCAGGCAGAATTACAGGGTTACATTACGAGTACAAAAGGGAAAAATTCAACCTAACCACTTAAGTGATAGCTGTACAAAATAGAATGACTAATGACCGAGTTCTAAGATTCATTTTCTTGCCTGGTTTATGGAAATAGAGTTTATATCATTATTCTCACAACACATACAAATGAAGGTTTTGCTTAACTGAATTCCACTCTATGAGCGTAGTTTAAAGCTAAATCGTGTATCTATATACACACACAAAAAAAGCACAAAAAATGGCTGAATATTGACTGTTTAGCTCCAGAGTTTTAAGTGCCTTGCAGTTTATATTGTTGACCCAGAGCAGCTAAAATCTCCCATTGGGTAAAACAATATTCCATAGACAGAGAAGGAAGAAGAGATTATTGGCTCCCATAACATATATGTATTTTTTCCTTGTAGAATCACACAGTTTCAACTTTCATTCTCCAAAGTGTGAGGATTCAGTAATGACCTTTCTGCTTCTAGGAAAGCATCCTGTAGAAATGTTCTTCCCTGGGTTCTAAGGCCCTGAGCAGCCTGAGAATCCATGGGAATGGGCAAGAGCTTGTCTGCTCCCCCACTGAAAGACGGATAAACTGTTTTTCTGATGAATTAAACAAGAATTTTCATTTCTTCTCTCCCTCCTTCCATCCTTTTTCAAACTCATTCTTCCTTTTATCCCTTCCTTCCATCTCCCTTTTCTCTTACCTCCTTCCCTTCCTTTCTTCCCTCCCTCTGGCATTTTTCCACCTACTATTTATTGAGAGAGCCAAGACACAAATGATAGGACAAAACATAGTATAGCAGCCTTTCAAATTATTTTCCCTCTGAGATTTGTAACTTAAATTCAAAGTAAATTCTTTAAGGTTAAACACAGGTCCCTTCAAAGTCTTGATCTTTCTCTTTGGCAGTGACTTGTGTTAAAGCTTTATGTAGTATTAAGTATCACACATAACTTTGACTTTTAAAATTGAAAGAGAAAATGTATATGTGATTTTTAACCTTATCACTTCAAAGGATATTTTTGATAGAGAATGGAAAATGTATAGGGCATTGACCAATTAGTTGAACTGGGGCTTTGAGGTTTTAGAGAAAGAAAAGAACTCTTTATAGAAATTGGGAACAAGGGTACTGAGTATTATCCAAGGGTCTTTCATAACTGAAGCATGTTCTTCAAATGGTTATCTTGGTGTGCTTTAATTTATGGTCTCTAATGGGTAGGAAATCTCTAAGTAAGAAGAAAGAGTTATGAACCTAGTAAGGAGATTATAAATGGATCTTGACAAGGTGACTTAAAAGGAGATACTATGGCATCCAGAGGAACAAGAATTTATATTCTGCTTAGAAAATGTGCAATTTGCCTCAACATCATCAAAGTTATCTCCACATAATATTTCTTAAGCTCTGTTAAAAACCTAATATCTTAAGATCTATATAAAATCAAACACATAATCACACATAGTCAAAGTGGGTCACTTTACTTTTGTGTGTTGTTAATAATCTTTTCCCCAAATGCCTTAAATAACTCTAAATACCAATATCAAAGAAGGAATTTTGTAAATACCAGTTTCTATCATGATAGGAATGAAAATTACCCAGAACAAAACAAAACAAAAACCCTGAACTCAGAAACTTACAAATCCCTACTATCAGAACATAAAAGTGGCTATAAATATTTAGGTTCACATAATGGAAAAGGCAGAAAAAAAATCAGCAGAAAAGTAAGAGCCTCACCACACACTTCCATACTCTAAAGAGGAAGATATTTGTAAAGAACTTTGTCCAGGTAAACAACATGTGAGAAGAGAGTGCACAGTTATGATTATGGAAGTGGTTATTATAGCAATCCAAGAAAGTATGGCTTGACTAATTTGAGCTTATAGGAGAGTTCTTTCCAGGTCACTCTCTGGAGGGAAGGTAATAGAGCTATGTTGGTAATTCCTGTACCTCAGTTCTAAAAAAGTCCTATAAAACCTTGAGGAATCAGGGTTGACAGATGAATCTTTGGCATATAAGATAGCAAAAAACCTTGTCAGAAATATGCACATCCTCTGTATTAGGACTTCATGAAGCTGTTGCTTGGCCTTAGGCAAAGCATAATATTTGCAATTGCTCCATTTCTAAGGAATATATATAAATATGCATATATATATATATAGGCACTGTGCTAAGCATTTTAAATCACTGTGTACAACAAACCATCATGGGTATATTATTTTCTTTATTTTATGTTTAGGTTAGTTGGGAGAAATAGATTCACTCTTGGACTCGCTAACCAGTTAAAAGTTGGTAAAAAGACAGAAGCTTTAGGGCAATGATCATATGGCCACCTGGGAGGGGAGCAGGAATGCCCTAACTCCCAGCTCTATAGAGCCCCATCTTCTGGAGCAGTCTGAGTTTTCACTTCTGAATTTCAGTGTACTCTATCCTAATCTCTGTTAGGAAGGCAGGACAGGGCATGACACCACTTTCCAGCTGGGGCAGTGGACCCAAGGAGGTTGTGGATTTACACAGGGGTAACTGCAGAGTTGTGGTTAGAATGAGATTGTGTTCTTTCCACTGGCTTCTGCGAATTGAGAGCCCACTCCCTTCCTGTAGACAGACATCCTTCAAGAAGGTGAGAGTATGCCACCCAGGGCCTGCGAGCCAGCTTGTGGGAAGGTTTTTGGACACGCTCAAGATGTCTTTGAATGATTGTGTCTTATTCATTTTATCCTATGTGTGTATGTGTATGCACATGTATGAGCAGACACACACACACACATACACACGCACACACCTTTCTTTACAAATTATGTATAGGATAATTTATTAGTACACTTAATATAGTTAATGCAGTCAGTTGTGGAAAATTTAGAACTTTTGAAGAGTGGATCTTAAAGTTCTCAGTGCCGTGAAAGCAAGACACTATAACAGGACCTATAGGTCTCCAGCCTCTTTCCAAGCTCTTTGTCTGTTACCTTCTTCTTTGAGTCTGTCCAACCCACATCTTTCTGGTGGAGAGGCCCTTTGAAGGCTCTGAAAGTAGTCAGAGTCAGAAGTGTCACTATTTCTCCACAATGTCATTTGTAAGGCCACAGAACTTAATTCATCTTGAGCTGTATACATAATGAGCAGCATTTTCTCTTCTGGCCGATGAGAGATAAAATGTCATTTCTGGCTGGTGAGGAGAGAACAAAGTGGGGAAGGGCTAGTGAGAGGTTCAGGGTCTGACAGCTGGATCATTGGGAGAAGTGTCTGATACCTCTTCCTTCTGCCAAATAGGCTTTCTCCAGTTGTTTCAGTGTCTTCAAAATGTTAGTAAAATGTTTTTTTCATTTTCATTTGTATTGGCTACTGCTTGTATTAGTTAAAGCCCTGCCAACTGCTGTAATAGATAAGTTTGAAATCTTCATGACTTAATACAATGGAAGTTTCTTGTAAGTCCAGGAGGTGTTGGAGATAGGAGTCAGGAAAGGGAAGGTAGTGAGAAAGTCTAGTCCACACAGTCACTTGGGGATCTGAGCTGATGGAGGCTCTAGTATTTTCAACATGTGACAACCAAGATTACCCTAGGAGTGAACATCTAGTTTACCAGGCAGGAAGAAAGAGAAGGTGGAGAAGGCACACATAGTTGTTAGTCTTTGGGTTTGGAAATGACACAAATCATTGCCATTCATTTTCTATAAATGAGAACTAGTCACATGAACTCACAAAGGTGGTGGGGCACTTGGAAATGAAGTCTAGGGTGGCAGTGACTCTGGGAATAACTGTATTCTGGAAGGGTGGCACCGATAACTGATGGACAGACAGCCTTTTCTGTTCCAACATTCTTAAGTGCAAGCAACAGAGTCTGATTCTGGTGAACTTCAGTAGTAAAATAAATTTAGTATGAGAATATAAGGTGGCTCTGAGGACCAGTAGGAACATTTCTGGGGATGTATTAATTCTATAAAGGTTTTGTCAAGATGAGGCTGCTAAAATGATGAAACAATTTTTTTTATCCTTTTGTACTTCTCTTAATATTCAAATTTCCTGGAGTATTTGACCGGCTTGGCTCAGGTCATTATCTTGTGGAAATCTTATTCCACAACCAAAGAAAATGGTATTTATGTGAAGCAGCCCAAACAACAAATACCCACTCTCGATCTTTCATGGAAAATACCAATTTTTAGGTAAATCAAGTCAATTTCTACATCATGAAGATGGCCATTTACTAAATGTGATGGATATCAGATTGGAAATTGTAGGCTTTTAAAATTACAATGTATTTTAGTCAAGTCAGATAATTTAGTAATGGCACATATAACCATTGCCATATATTCCTTTCCTTATTGTTGTTTTTCAGAGATAATAATATTGTTGTCATTTATTAATGATACCATGGTCCACAAGTCTTCATTCTCCAGTGGTATCCCAGGGCTGTTCTGATTTTTGTCTCTGATTCCTTGATCTTTTGAGAGAGAAACATGAGAGACCATATCTTTTACCTCTGTGACATGGAGCAGAGATCATATATATTTTGTACTTGAAACAGATTGATGAAACAACACTTTAAAAAGATTGTGGACCCTTTGAGATGTGAGAGTCAGAAACTCAACTTAAACCAATTAAACATAATAGTAACTATGAAGTCTGAGAACTTTAGATGTGATTATATCCAGGAGTTCATATGTTACACAAAATTGATCTTTTTTCCAATTTCTTGGCTGGCCTTCCCTCCCTTCCTCCCTCTACCCTCCCTTCCTTCTCCCCACATCCTCCTTATGGTGGTAATTCTCAAGATGGCTTTTATTAGGAGGTAACAAATATGGATTCAGCACTTAGAAGGAATGAACTACAAAGGAGGGAGAGTTTCTTTTTGCTAATGTCTAGAACAATGTCAGAAAAAGGCTCTCAGTGTCCTTGCTAGGATCACAGGGCACTGCTGTTTCCAGGGGGATGAGACGCTTTTTTAGGCCAGCTGTGTCACATGTGCACCTTTTTGGTGGGAAGTGGGTGTCACGTGACTGATAGGTCCACTGATGGGAGTAACACCATTTCGGAATAGAAAACATACTGAGTGACAAAAGTTCCTCCCCCATAAATTCAAAGCAAAACAAAACCAAATCCCAAACTAGATAACTGAAAACAACAGATCTTTATTATTTCTCCTTCCCTGGTGGATCAGCCTGGAGGTTCTTCAGGTCTGTGTTGCCTGTGCTTATTTCTGTAGATGGCTGGTGGCTCAGCTGGTCTGGATGGCTTGGATGGTTTCAGTAACACATCTGGCGGTTTGGAGCTGACTGGTCTCGGGGGCTCCAGTTGAGCAACACATCCTTGCTCTTCATGTTCTCTCATCTTCTAGTAGATGAACTTGGACTTCTTCATGTGGTGACTTCAGGCTTCCAAGGAACCATGAGAGAGAAGGTACACCTTGTTACTCAAGCACTTTTAAGTTTCTGTTTGTGTCACATGACCAAGTCTAGGTTCAGTGGATAGAGAAATGAACTTCACCTTGATGTGAAGGCTGCGAAGTCACATTGCAGAGGTGCTAGTCTACAGGGAGGGCAGAATCTTGGCCAGTTTTGTAATCAATATCATGCTCATTCTCTCTTTTGCCTCCTTGTCATCCTTGTCTTTGTCTTGTCTATAAATGAACTCATAGATTCAGTTGCCACTATAACTTGATTGGAGAGAGAAAGAGAGAGAGAGAGAGAGAGAGAGAGAGAGAGAGAGAGAGAGAGAGAGAGAGAGAGGAGATATGATTGGCTTCTTTTGGTCAAGTGTTTACAACCGATCCATTTATGATCCCATCAATTCTTTTGAGGGTGCAGGTAAGATCATGTTTTAAAGTAGGGCTCTGCTTTTTATAGCATATGGATGAATCAGTTAAACTAAAAAATTAGAAGAAGATTTTGAGCATGGCAGGCAAAGTGGGTGGTGACTGCCTTTGAATATAGATGGAGCCGAATCCAAGGTCGTTTCTCTGAAAGCCTGTATTCTATTGTGCACAGTTAGGTAATGGTTAGTAGAATGTGAACATACATGGGTATAATGCTTTGTACATGATGAAAATGAAATAAAATCCCAGCTAGACTATTTGCTTTTGATGGCTAGGAATTATGTTTCATTTATCCTGCTGAGGCACAGACTTGGTACCCATGATATTCTTACTGAATGCATTTGACTGTTAGAGGGGCTACAGGGAAATCATGAAGTAAGCACAAATTAAGTTTAGTAAATTCCAATTTATCAGTTGTGCTTGTTTGTTTATTCTTTGAAAAAGGACAAATGAAATATAACAACGGACGTTTATCAAGGAGATATCTTATGTTTAACTGAAATTCAGAATATTGTATTCCTAGATGATTAGGTAAATAGAAGAAGCAAGGAGAGAGAAAATATGACAGTATTGAAAATCACAGGGGGATGATACAAGTCTTAGAAAATGGAACAACCCTGAGACCTGAAATCCAATTTGAGTTGTCAAGATAGAACATTTTTAATTATTTTAGTTTGAAGTTTCTTATTTGGCATCAGAAAAAAGTTACTCTTACTGTTGAAATCAGACATAAACTGGGCCTTGAGTAAACATCCCTTCACCTTTAAGTGGCACATAGAGGGATATAGAAGTCAGACACAGGGGGAAAAATCTCATTTTTCACAGAGTACTGGTTAAGAAATGATGATGTTCTAGAATAAGAAAGTAATGCCTTCAGGACATTTTTCCCTCCTTGTCATAATATAACTTCTTAGTTACAACTCTTTTCTTTTCGAACTTAGATAACAGAATTTGCATATTTCATTTCTCAATTATTCATGGTAACAGGAGAAGGAAAATGACTGGGGAGGAGAGCATGAAAGAGTATAGATAAATGGTATCAACAGATAATTTCTCAGCCTCATTACCTTATTTCATCCATTAATTTTAATCTTTACCCCCATCCTACTGGATCTTTTATCTGAATGCCAAGAAACAGTTCATGAATGTTATTTTGACTTTTAGTTCTTTCTTTCTTTTTTTTTTTTTTTTCAAAATGATATGGCTTTTGAAAGGTACAAAGTGACCCAAAAGTAGCTCACCAGGAAGAGGGACAAATGAGGACATAAAAATTTCACATTATCTGAGAGCTGCCTCTGTTAGGTGTGAACCCACTTATCAGGGAAGAGTCTAATTGTATTATCACCACCTCAGCTTTGGAGGAATGATTGGATAGGCACCAAGTCATCTGGAGAGGGACTTATAGAGGGCAGGGAATGGCAAACACAAGTTCCTGTGTAAGAAGTGATAAGAACAGCAAAACAAATTGGATTCCTAAAACATCAATGCTGAGGTTAAGAAAGGACAATTAAATCAAGACTGTAACATTATCTGCATTATTGAGCGAGTACCCAGTGGGATCAAGGGCCTAACCAGGGGCCCATCCTCACCCACCACCATGATTAAACCTCTTAGCAGCTAGCCCTGTGGGATGGACCTTATTACTCACATTTTGCATTGAATTCTAATTCTGAGAAGACTTGCTTTTTCTTTTGTAGAAGGCAAAATTTAGTCCTAATTTCTGGAGTCCACCAGTCCTAGGTAAGTCTTGGGTACGTCCATCAATCATAGGAGGGCATTTTGAGGAAGGAACCCTTTCACTAGGAAAGCTATTGGCAGGCTGAGGTGGTCTCCAAGAGACCAGAGATAGCAGGAAAAAAAAAATAAAGAAAAGAAAGAAAGAGCCTGTTACTAAAGTCTCTGATGTCATTTTGGAAAATGTGGCCTTAACTTCAAAGTTAGATTACTTTGCCTTATCATTACTTTGCTAAATCAACCACTTTAAGAAGATAAGCCTTATTATTATTTTTATTGCAACTTGTCAGTAGGTTGCTCTGTGCATGATCATATCAAAATGAACTGGATTTTGATTATTCTGAGAGCTTGCCAGCAACTTGCCATGCAAGCCTCTTTCCAATAACAACATCAAGCACTTACAAAGCACATAGTGTATAGCCAAAAGGGTACCAGACCCTGTGATGTATAAAGGAAAAAATACAAGATCTTGTCCATTTTACTGAAGTTAACCTTTTTCTAAAACAAACAAACAAAAACAAAATCAAGGTAATATGTAATAAAATGCTAACTTACACACCAAAACTCTATATATAATAAAGGTTGAGGGTAAGGGTGGTGTATAAAGCTGGACTTAGGGTTGGGCCTTAACAGGGAAGTTGGCATGGTGGTGAACATGAGTAATTTCAGAAGCTTAGGAGGCTGAGGCAGGAGGATCACAAGTTCAAGGACAATCTCAGTGACTAAGTGAAGCCCTAAGCAACTTAGTGAGATCCTATTGTGGGGATGGGAAGGACAGGAGAAAGAGACAGACATTATTACCCTATATACATGTATGATTACACTAGTGGAGTGACTCTGAACCATGCACAGCCAGAAGAATGAGAAGTTGTGCTCCATTTGTGTACTACATATCAAAATGCATTCTATTGGGGCTGGGGTTATGGCTCAGCGGTAGAGCGCCTGCCTAGCACGTGCGAGGCCCTGGGTTCTATCCTAAGCATCACATAAAAAATAAATAAAATAAAAATATTGTGTCCAACTAAAAAAATAAATATTAAAAAATGCATTCTATTGTAAAATAAATAATTTAAATAAATAAATAATTTTAAAAATAAAATAAAAAGGGCTGGGTATATGGTTCAGTGGTTAAGTGCCCCTGGCTGGGTTTGATCCATGATAACTCCCTTTTCCCCCAATAACAAAAGAAAAAAAAAAAACAGTAAATGCTGACTCAATTCAAGGAAGTGTATGGGTTAAGGAGAGCCCAATGTTAAATTCTGCAATAGCAAATGTATTTCTTAGCACATTATTCCAAGCAGCCATTGCCAATGTCTTTACATAATAGTTGAAACCTATTTGCCATTCTAATTGTTACCTTCTCAGACTTTTCTCTAAGAAAGCAGCTGTGGAGATTCCTATGAATGAAATAGAAAAGTAAAAGAAGCAAACCCTTCTCTCTTTGTAAAACATTGGTCTCACTGATCCTTAGTTGCTTTTATTGCTCTACCTCCACAAAGTAAAAGCAGTAAGGAATATACCCAGCTCTAAGAAAAAACCTGTTTTCTGCACAGTGGTACATACCTTCTACCTCAATCATTAAAACATCCTAGAAGTAAAGTATGCATTTTTAGGCCAATGGGTCCAACCATTTTCCTTACTCTCTATAGCTGGACCAAATGTCCAACATAAACTGGCTTGCAGAATGGACCATGGACCTGGCCGATTTGATGTATAGGCTAAATCATTCCCGACACAGCTACGTAAATTTATGGAGGATTTCCCATTACAAAGTGATGAATTTTTCCTTTTTGTTGATTCCCTGCCCTGATTCTATAAAAAGCCTTTCTTTAAACTCTGTCCCCAAACAGTTTTAACTAAATATTTATAGAATGTTTACAAAATACTTCTAGCTGCTAATAGCTTCTGAGCTTCAGGAGGACTTTGACATGACATGAGCCTGTCAACTATGGTCTGCTGTTAGCTGGCTTCCAGCGGTAACTTGAATAACTGAACACACTAAACTAAACTTTAGACCCAAATCTCATTGAATGAGTTAAATTTATTTGGTTATAAAAAATCGTGACCAAGTGAACATGTAATATAATAATGATTAGGGCGTACTGGAAATAAGCAATGCCATTTTGAAACACATCAAATTGTTGGTGTTTTTAATTGATCTATAACCCCAGTGAAAGGGTTTGTTCTGTGATGTCCTGTGTCTCTGAATTCAGGCTTCCAAGGCCCCTCAAGAGCAGGTGCTGCTCTTTCCTCTTGAATCCTCTGCAGCACTCAGCTTAGTAATGGGTGTGATAAAACAGTCATGGGATTGAAGGGGTCTTAAATACTTTTTTTTTTTTTTTTTTTGGCACAAAACCTCCCTTACGCTTATTACATGTCATGAATTTGAGTGGATCATATTGGAATATAGTGGTACCAAGGTAGGGTTAGCCAATTCAAAATAATACAAAGAATCTCTCTTAGCTAAAAATATTGCTTCCAGATAACATTTGAGACCAAGATCTCAAAGGAAACCCAATTTACTTCAGAAAACTTTGCTTCTTTTTATTAAAACATGTCAATCACCATTAAGTCCAGTCAGTATGATGAACATGAGTGAAGGTATGGGACATTCCTTGTCTTACTGATATTGATCAAATTCTGGATTCAAATTCTTGATGAGGCCTTTTGCCATCAATAATCTGTAATGGCTCTGGAAGATTCGCAGATTTTAGGGAGATATAAGTGATTAGTTATTCAGATGGTTTGCTTCAATGAAGTTCTCTTAGTTTGTATATGATTAAAAATGATAAGAAAGTTCATATAAAAAATTGGGTTCCTGATTAATAAATGCATAGCCATGATGTGATATGAAATTCTTGGTTTTCTGTCCTCTTTGTTATTACTAGTCATTATCCAATAAGTATTTATGGAGTACCTAGTGTATAACTGGAATTATTTTAGACTTTTGGCAAACAGAATGTGACTTCCATGAAGCTTTGATATTGGTGGAACGGGATCAGACTACTTAAAAAAAATGAGGAAATAGATAATTTCAGATAGTGATTTGAAAACAACAACACAGGATAATATGGTAGAATGAATTGGCATGTAGAGGACTCCCACCCTTGGTGGTGTTGGGGTAGGTCCTCTGTCTAAGAAGATAACACTGGAGATAAGTTATTGCCAATGGTCACATAGACATTTTTTGGGGGAAGAATATTCTATGAAGAGAGAACAGCAAATAGAAGACCCAGAAGTGGAAACACCTTTAACTAGTTCAAGGCACAAAAAGGTTAGTATGACTGATGTGTAAACTGGTTGAGGGTAAGGGGAGGCTGGGGACTATAAGCTATTGTGTTATTCAACTTTCCCGTCACTGTGACCAAAATATCTGACAAGAACAACTTAGAAGAGATAAAGTTTATTTGGGGTTTATGGTTTCAAATTTCTCAGTCCATAGAAGATCAACTCCATTGCTCTGGGCCCAAGGTGAGGCAGAGCATTATGGGAGAAGAGCAAGGTGGAGGGAAGCTGGTCCCCTAATGGCAGCAAGGAAACAGAGGCAGGGGAAAAGGGGTCACAGGGATCTAGAGTAAGATCAGGGAATATAGTTGTGTTATTTTCTTCAGTAAAGAGTTCTTGTTGTAGGGCTGGGGATACAGCTCAATTGGTAGACTGCTTGCCTTATATGCACAAGGTCCTGGGTTCAATCCCCAGAAACACACACACACACACATACGTACACACAAAACAAAAAAACAAAAAACAAGAGTTCTTGTTGTAGCTATGCAGCAGCTAATTGAGTTTTACCAGCTGTACTTTCCACGAGGGTATGATGGTGGAAATGAGGAGCAAGGATATCAGAAGGGTTTAAGTGCTGATTATAATGATGAATTATGGAATTTAGGATGGGTTATGAGGGATGGTACTTTGATTGTCTCTTTTTCCTCACTCTGTTGGTAAGGGATTCCTGACCTTTTAAATAGGCTATTTCTATCCTACTAAAAATCAAAGCTTCACGGGAATCAGATTGTTCACCATTGTTTCCTAAGAGTCTAAAATAATTCCAGTTATACAACTATGGATGCAGCCGGTCAAATTTATGACATGTGACTAATGTCATAATTAATCAATTACAATTAACGTAAGGGATTCCTTGTCATATCATACCCCGTACTGGACACATGAGATGACAGTAGCTTATCAGTTGCATATACTTTCAGCCCTAGGGAGAGGACACTGGATGTCATGCCAGGGTGCAAAATGGTTGTAGTCAGGAACAGAGGAACAACCTGGAGAGTAGGAGGCAGACTTGGTAGTTTCAAGAGGGTGGTAGTGTTCCCTGATCCTCCCTAGAGGATGTGACTGACTTATTTGAATAATTCTGTGGGCTCACAGGGGCCTAAAACCTGCTCCTCAGGAATAATTGGGAACTGTTCCTGGTACCCCTTATATGGAGGCTTGTCTAACTAGGAGACTCGTTTCTGGGAGTAGAGTGAAAATAAAGACTTGCCCTTAGGCCATTCAGGACCTTCCAGATTATTCCCAGATGTCAGGTAGCACAAGATGCTGAACCTTAATAATAGGCCTTCCATTATAACTGGGAATCCAGGATAAAGAGTGATGGATGGTAACAGTGTGGTAATGGATTAGAGATCTCCACATGTTTAAAGAATTACTGGAGTGGGACTAATCGTAAAAGTGAGGTGGAAGGTTAGGAGATGGTTGTCAAAGAGAGATGGTTGAAGTTGGGATCTCTGAGAGATTGCAATTGTGTGAGATAATATGAAGGGCATGACTTTGGCAGTGGGTGGCTTAAGTAGATCTGGGTGATGATAAAGTATGGTAGGTGATGATGGATGACCTTAGGGACTCAGAATTTTGGTGGTGACATAATAGTGAGGCACAATGGGGTTAGTTTCGAAACTGTTTAGACATAGGCAAGCCATCAGACTATAATTCTGAGTATTTATCAAGAAAGTATGAGGCCAACTGGTGACTGGTCTCTTCTGGAGGAGGGATGATCCCAAGGGGGTGTAAGGGAATGTAATAACTTCCACAGAAGCCAGATGGAGGTGCCATATCATCAGCAGGACTGTGGGCCCCAGATTACTTCTACTGAGCTCCATTGCCCAGCATAGTCCCTGCGATTAGGTGGTAGGTGTCCCATGAAATATTTGTCCAAATTATTTGAATTAAATGTGTGGATTAAATAGATTACTGCTAATGGCAATTTCTGGATCCTCATCTCCACTTTTAGGAGTTTTTGGATTAATCAAATAATTGATATTTTCTTTCTGCTCTATTGGATTGTAGGATTCTGTTGGGTACCAGAGCCAAATTAACTCAATATTTAACGTGTATTTAATTTGTGTTTACTATAAGCCATATATTGTATTAGATGCTGAAGATGTAATGGAGAACAAGACAGAAGCCAATTTTGGGGGGATCTTATTTTTTTTGCAGTTTATATATTTGAAAATGTGGAAATAGGTGATTACAATATCGTGTGATGAGTACTATGGTAGCACAAGTATAGATGCTCAGGAGGAAGGGACATTTCATCAAGACAGTGTGAGGGACATTGTCATGAAAGAGGTAATACCTAAATTGAGATCTGAAAGATGAAGAGTTAAAATGTGGGAGTCGGGTGGGTGGGTGAGTGATGTAGGGAGTAGGCAGTATGTTTCAGGAAAACAGAATATACTTATTCCAATTCCTCCTCTGCATTTCGTATGCTTCTTATCCTTAAAAATTCCCTCTTAACCTTGATCCTTACATAGTTAAAAGCATGCAGTACATAAATTCACTTAATGATTTTGCAACTAATTCTGCTCCTTATTTAATGTATGCCATATATGTCTGTAAACTCTTGGTGACCAGCCTATTAGTTATCTCAAGCCACTTGGAATTGAGTATCGACTGAGTGATGATGCAAACAACTTCCTATGACGTTAGAAATGAGTATGCTAAACCAGAGCAGCACTAACAGGAATGGAGGTACCTCACACATGAAAAAGTAGATGTTTGAGAGGAACATGCACTCCAAAGTATATTCTTACAGTTTGTGTGGGCTATGATTCTTTGTTTTTTCTTTTTCTTTTTGTACCAGGGATTGAACCCAGGGGTGCTTAGCCACTGAGCCACATTACCAGCCCTTTTTGGTATTTTACTGAGAGACAAGGGCCTTGCTAAGTTGTTGAGGCTGGTTTTGAACTCACAATCCTCCTGCCTTAGCCTCCTGAGCCTTGGGATTACAGGCGTGCGCCATCACACCTGGCAATTCTTGGAATTTTTTAAAAATGAAAACAATATTCAGGTCTTTAGATTTCTGGTTTCTCCCCAAAGTGAACACAGCTAGAAAGAAAATGGGGACCTCAAGTCATGCAAGCTTGGAAGAAGATCTTTCTCTTGGTGCAACTGTGGATGCAGCCAGCTGACACTTCCATTTCAGTCTTTGATTTCAACCTTGGGCAAAATCTTGCTAAAATGTGGTAAATTCGTGACACATGGAAAACCATGAGATATTAAATTTGTGTTTTTTCAAGCCATCAAGTTTGTGGTAATTTGTTATGCAGTGATGGCTACAACAGAATGATCACTGCATTTTCCCCCAGGCCTGTTTTGAGGTGTGCTGAGATACTTCATGTCAAGTATTTAGTATTGAGTCTGGCAGGACATAGACACAGTGAGTAGAAGTTGCTGAACAATATTAATTTGACTTCTGGCAAGGCATTTAATCTAGCTAGACCTTGATTTTTCTCATTATTGAGATGAGAACATTACAATAGACCAAAATTTTTATAGACTTGGAAACTTGTTTTGAAGCATCCAGGGAATTTCTGAAAAGCCAAGGTCTTTCAAGGAGAAACTTGAATGATGTTTTAGAAATGGGAACTGCTAATATCAACATGGACCCTATAATATTCCTCACAACATTCAGGATGTGGATCACTACAATGTCCTTTGCAAACAATTATAATTTAGTTTTTAGTGATTCTTTTTGGATGGGACAGAAGTCAAAATATCTCACGTCTGTAGAACAATATGTGATAAACATTTAATAGTTGCTTAACATTTCTTTCATAAATATGACTGTAGTCAAAAAGTGAATTTAAAGGGTTGAGTTTATTAGCCAATTAATGCTGAACAAAGAACATCCCGAATGAAACAAAGTTTATGGTATGTTTTAAAACTCTTCAAAACCATCAGTTTACCAGAATGAACCACCTGGTCCTAGGCTGAAAGGAAGGCAGGCAATTTCAACCGTTGAAAGTAAAACTTAGTGTATCAACTAGGTGCTAATATATCTTTATTAGGGTCTATAACTTTAAAATTAAGTTTTCAAAACGTGCTCAGATTGGATCTCATTAACCATTCTCCTCTTTTAGGATAAGATATTAGAAGCCAGTGAATTCTCACAGCTGTTTAAAAGTGAAGTTCCTGGGTTTCACAGTATTTGTTAACAACGTGCAAAGATTGGCTATAAAACCTACGGTGTTGGGCTGCCTTAGGTATGACATCCCAACCATGGTGGCATGGTTTTCATGGCATGCGCATTATAGAACCACAGGCAGCATGTGTGGAGGAGAAGTGATGAACTTTCCAGCTACCTTAACTCTGTTCCCTTTATGCTAACAGCCTGGAAGGAATGGCTTCCTTCAGTCTTTTGGTGGACACTTTATGTAAGCTTTGGTAATGATAAAGAAAATAAGAAGCCTGATTAAGAACCCATGGAGACTCTTTTATTTCTTTTTAAATAGAATGTACCTATTCTAGATTCAAAAGGACCACCAACAGACATCCCTTCCTCATTTGCCTGTTGTTAGTTTAAATTGGCTTACAATGGCTTAATATTATGTGCATGCATCTTTAGTTGTATTTATCTTTTCCTTTAATGGTTACAGACTGTTAGGCCATTACCTGTGCCTTTCTGGGACATTCCACTGGCCAGCAGCTTGGAGAGAATTGACAAAATGTTACTTACTAGACGGAGATCCTCTCCTTCTGGAGTTGGGCTTTTCAATAAGTAACCCCTATTTGAGTAGGAAAGACCTGACAGTCTTGCATCTTTTTAGTTCTAATTTACCCCTTCTGCAGCACCTCTGAATTCTGATGGTAGATAGGCATGTTTTCTGCTGTGCATTTGTCTCTTTCTCTAATTCTGTGACATTTTCTTCCTGATTCTGCTTTTATTCAACATGCTAACTTTTCACTTACCACCCAGTGCAATACATTTAATCTTTTTGTTGCTCATAATATAAAACTATGAAATCTGCATATGGAGGCCACCCTGAGTTCTAAAATTAAGTGGTCTTTCTGGCAGGTGGTCTTCAGTTTAACAATGCTTTCTAGAGTTTATGCTTCTAACACAAATAGAATGGTTCCTTGGGGCCTCATAATCTATAATTATGCTAGAATCAATGTAGTTGGCCTTGAACACACCCTTCCCAAATTTATCTCAAGGAATTTCTGGAGTGATCTTGTATGGATATGATCCCCACAGTTGAGCCCGGGAAACTCGAAACAAAGTTGACTATGACCACTTTATGAGCCATTAACCCAAAGTAGGGCCATTGCTGGGCATCATTGCTGGGCTTGCAAAAAAGCTGGAAGGATTTGTCCCAGTACTCATGGGTCTGTGAATGCAGCGGGGAAGCTTACCACCTCATGTGGGGTGGTTTTGTGAAAAGCATTTCTTGTGGAGACAGGCATATGTGAAGCTGAAGCTGGGCTGGCTATGCATTTTGTATAACCTTTTTGTTAAAAGGTATTTTTATTTTCTTTTTAAAAATAGCTTAATGCATTGGGTAAAGGGCTGCATTCATGTTAGGCAGGTGGTCCCTTAAGGCAGGTTCAAAACACATTACTCTGATGGGAAATAAACTACCTACATGCTTAGAGCCCTTAGCTATTTCTGAAGGTGGTCTTTGGATATAGGTGGTCTCTAGCAATTTTTATTGTCATATATATTTGGTTATATATTTATTTTAATATATATTATATATATATTTGATTATACAACTTCATTTTTCTGCATCCATATATGTTTCAAAAGGACAATATTAGAATTAGCTTGCATTTTTTTAAATGGAATGCTGTCTTTTCCTATGTCTATTTAATATGTTTTTGATTATAAAATATATTGGTTATATTAAGGATACGGGTGGTGCTAGACAATGGGCAGATAACTGGTTTGGGAAACTCAAGTTAGTCAGCTAGAGTTAAGTTATTTAGAATCTATCCAGAGGATTAAGGACAACACCATTTGAGAAGGTAGGTGCAGTGTTTGAAATCCAGGAAGATGAGTAAGATAAGTCAAGGATCTTTTTATTGGTGTCCTAATGAGAAACACATAATGAAGGAAAATCTTGCTTAACCAGAGTCTAGGCCACAGTTTAGTTTCATGGTATAAAATGATCCTGACCTATAAGTAGCTAAATGGGTGGCTAAATCATGGAGGGGTAATGATCTGTTCCCTCTCCCATATTCATTTACACTTAAGAAATATTGTATATTTCTTAAGTGTAAAGATTGCATCTTATTCACCTTGTACAGTGCATGGCACCTGGGAGTAATCAAACAATTTGTTAAAAAAAAATGAGTAGATTTGTTATGTGCATTGTACTTTCAGATGTAAAATTGATTTAGTGATAATTCTTTGGCTAAGATTCTTTCTGTATTTTAACAATGTTTTCCTTTATATTATTAGCATTTGTATATAGAAATGAAAAAAGTGACCCCCCAAAAGGTTAAGTAAGTTGCCTATATATAATGCCACAAATAATGCCTACATTATTTGTGATGGCATCACAAATAATTTCTTTTTTAAAGTTCAAATTTAGAGCTCTACCCAAATACTAAATATCTTACCACTTCTATTCTGAGTTCTTATTTGAAACTTGAATGTGCTGGTGCTCAATTGTGTTGTGTGTCTGAATGCAATTTTCATTTTCTATTAAGTGTATATTATTATATACTGAGGTGGAATGTTGTAATAACTTTAATTTCATTTTTTCCCAAGTGCATATTAACTTCATTTTCTTTTAGTATGAATTCTATTATGTTATTAAGATGTGCAATGAGAAGATGAAGATTAAGCTCCATACTAATTTTAAAAAAATGGATACAAAAAAAAATAAAGTTGGATAAAATGTCTGTTGAGTGAAGTGCCTTAATGCTCTATTTCTTCATGTAGTTTGCCTTGATTATCTGGATTTTATCTTGGCCCTTAAAGCCTTTTAAATACAAAGTTCTTTTTCTGTTGGTATAAAAATGCCTGAGGCGGTGTGCTTTATAATGAAAAGAAGTTTATTTAGCTCACAGTTCTGGAGGCTGAAAGTCCAAGACTTGGCAGGCCCCATCCATTTGACTTTTAGTGAGGGCCTCCTTGGTTGGGTCATGATAGGGCAGAGAAGTGGAAAGGGAACAGGTCTGCATGCAGAAGTGGGCAAGTGTGTATGGTGGCCTCTCTGGATACCAGCCTGCTCTCAAGAGAACTCACTCACTCCTTGAGACTAGCATTAATCCTTTCCAAGGCAGTGACCTCACTACCTAATCATCTTTCACTAGGCCCCACCTCTTAAAGGGCCCACCACCTCAAAACCACCACACTGGAGATCAAGTTTCTAGCACATGAAACTTCAGGGGCCATCCTCAAATCGTACATATCCACACCATAGCAGCTTCCCTTTCCCATATTCAGTGCAGCCTTTGATAATACCATAAAAGTCAGATATGTTGACCGATTTGTTATGAATACCAAGAATTATCAGAGCAAATACCCTACCTGTACATTTTCAGCTTAGGAAAGAACATTTCAAAGTTAGAATTCATTTTATCTCCCAGAATATACTCAGTCATTTTGGACTTCAGGATTTGTTCATAAAGCTGTTATTTCAATTGAAATGAAGTTGAACAAAAAATAATAACCTATCATTACAATTATATTAGTTATAGCCATTATAGTAAACAGTTTTCATATATTTAATTTGTTTTCATTCCAGAAATTAAATGCTTTCAGCTTATGAGTTCATAGCGAGTTTACTGTTCAAAATGGATTTGAAAATATTTCCTACCAGACATCCTTTAAAAATTTTTTTTGACTTAGAACTTTTTTCTTCTGCTTTTCCCTACTTTACCCCTGTACTCCCCCTCAAAAAGCATTCTTTGTCCTTAGTCTAAGAAGAGAAGGTTTGCTGTATGGCTGTCTAATGAGGAACTTGCCACTAGGATGTTGGTGGCAGTTGCACCCCGCTGCCACCACAGGGTTCCTGCACTCACTGGCCAAGGATCTGGGCTGTGTCTGCAGCACATGTGTTCTTCTGACGGCCTCATTTGGAGTAACATTTAAATAAAACTTGCTATGGCAATGCCCAATTGCGCGACCCATAATTAGTCTGAATAACATTTTCCATTTTAAACCCTGATTTTACGGGTTTACTACTTGGCCCATAAAATGGTGTTCCAAACTTAGACTTGACATAATTTTTAGCATAAGAAAATTTACCATAGCAATAAATCACAAGCTCAATTCTTGAGCCTACGGGATGAAGAGCAAACTCATTAATTGGCAGGGAAGAACCCCTGCAGTTTGTGCAAGGATGGCAGTGTCCTTGCTGTGGCTGGTTTTGCACACAGGCTGTGTAATATCAGCGGCAGACCTGGATTAGGAAAGTCCAAAGATGTAATTCAGAAAGTGGACACGTAAGTGATGTTCTTTTTCTCAGGGGAGTGAAGAAACAAAGACTTATCAGAAAAAAGAATGGGAATGATGAACTGGGGGAAATGTCTCCCTTTTGGGTAAGTGACAACAGGAGAGTCTCTCAATAAAATCTTATACAACACTGCTATTTTATTTATTTATTTTGTGTGTGTGTGTGTGTGTGTGTGTGTGTTGAAACGTATCTGTTAGGAATTATGACATTCATTCCTATACATATCCTCCTGCCCTGCCAGTGGTCAATATCCACTAAAATAAACAAACATCACTATTTCAAATGATTTATTTCATTGGTCAAATTCTGTATTGCACAGCAGTACTTCTCCACTGCGGTCCTTGAGCAGCATCCATGTTTCTTGGGAACTCATTAGAGATGGGAATTCTTGGGACCCTTCCCAGACTTACTGAGTCAGAAACTGTGGAGTAGAGCCCAGAAATCTTCCCTTTACCTGTGATTTTGATGCCTGTCAATGTTTAAGAACCCCTGGTGTAGTGGTTAGATTAATGCGCTTTGTGATCAGGTGGACCTGTGCTATAGTTTGGATTTTTAATGTTCCCCAAAGACCTGTCTGTTGAAGGGTTGGTTTCCAGCCTGTGGTGCTACTGGCGGGCAGTGGAACTTTTAGGAGGTTGGGTCTAGTGGAAGGAAGTTAGGAGGGCATGCCTTTGAAGGAAATATTGGGACCCCCACCCGCTCCTCTTCCTTTCCTTTTGGCTTCCTGTCCTCCAGGAGGTGAATAGCCCTCCTCTGTCCCATGCTCTTGTTTTGATGTACCATGCTGTCACAGGCCCAAATGAGGATGGACTGAAAGCTCTGAAACTGAGCCCAAATAAGGCTTTTCTTTTAAAAAGTTGATTATCTTAGGTTTCTATAATTCCTCTTTAAATCCATTGTATTTCTGTGGTACCACTTTTAATGTTTCTTATTTCATTTATTACTTCTTTGAGTCTTCTTTCTTTTTTCTTGCTATAACTAACTAAAGGTTTGTCATTTCTTGTTATTTTTTCAAAAACCTACTCTGCTTCATTGATTATTTCATTGTTTCCTCTAGTCTCAGTTTAATCTATTTCTGCACTGATCTTTATTGTTTCCTTTCTTCTTCTAACTTTGGGCTTAGTTTCTTTTACTTATTCAGTGAGGTTCAATGTGAGGTTGTTTGAATCTTCTTAATGTAGGTTTTTATTGCTATAAACATATCTTTTGTAAGTGCCGTTGCTCTATCCCATAAATTTTGGTGTGTTGTATTTTCATTTTTGTTTCAAGATTCAAAAATGAATCCCACCTTGGTTCAGGTATGCTTTGTTCAAATTCCACACATTTGTGAATTTTATGAAATTCTTCCTGTTATTGATTTCTAGTTTTATGCCATTGTGATCAGAAAAGATGGTTGCTATGATTTCAGTCTTTTTAGGTTCAGAGTTGGTTTTGGCCTAATATATGATCTATCCTGAAACATGTTTCATGTGTCCTAGAGGAAAATGTACATTTTATTGCTGTAGGATGAAATGTGCTGAGCATGTCTATTAAGTCCGTTTTCCTGTGGTGGTGTTTAAGTCCATGGCTTTCTCTGATTTTCCTGTGATGATCTATCCAAATTTGACCCTGGAGCATTGAAGTCCTCCACTATAATTGCTATTTCTCCTTTCAGTTCTGTTAATATTTTCCTCAGATGCTTTAATTTTCGGAGCATAGACATTTATAATTATTTTATCCTCTTAATAAATTGACCCTTTTATATTATATAATAACTTTCTTTATCTATTTTTTCATTTTTTATTTAAAGTCATTTTTTTCTGATATAAGCATAGCTCTCCCATTCTTTTTGTGTTTCCACTTGAATAGAATATGTTTCCATCCCTTCATTCCAGCCAATGTGTATCTTTAAAACTAAGAAATATCTCTTGCAGGTAATATATGGTTGGATCTTATTTCTAAATCCACTTAACCTCTTTTTTTAATTGATTAATTTATTAATTAATCTGTTTACATTACATTAATTATTGATAGAAATGGATTTCCTACTGCTTTTGTGTTAATGTTTTCTGTTTTGTAGATTGTTCTTTTCTTCCTCTTTGTATCCCTTTGTGATTTAATGATTTTTTTTTGTAATTTTATACCTTGATTCCTTTCTTCTTTTGTGTATTTTTTAAAAACTATTTTTTTTTAGAAAAATTGTGATTACTGTGAAACTTGTATAAAACATCTTGTGACATTGTATTTTAAGTTTATAACAACTTCAATTACAGGTAAAAACTACAATTTTTACTCCCCCTGAAATTTATATCTTCTTTTAAAATATGTACACTTTTAATAATGTGCCCTTTATGGAATTGTTGTAGCTATAGTTATTTTTAATTGCATTGACTTTTAACTTTTATACTTGTGGTAAAAGATGTTTATGCACAACTACTATAATATTAGAGTATTTTGATTTTGACGGAGTTTTACCTGTAAGTTTATACCTTCATGTGTTTTCATGTCATTCTTCAATGTCTTTTCACTTCAATGGAACAATTCCTGTAGCATTTGTTACAGGAAAGTTCAGTAGTTGTCTAGGAAAGTCTTTCGCTCCTTCATTTCTGAAGGACCAAAATGGGCAAAATATTCCTGATTCACTTTTTTCTGTGTTTTGAATATATTACCTGTTCTCTCCTAGTCTGCAAGATTTCTGCCAAGAAATCTGCTCAGAGTCTTATAGAGTTTCTCATTTTTTTTGTGTGTGTTTGTATGATGAGTCATTTTTGTTGCTTTTAAAAATTCCCTCTTAATCAACTTTTGACAATTTGATTATAATGTGTTTCAGTGGATATTTTGTTATTCTTTGGGTGTTATGGATCTGCATGTTCATTTCTCAAATTAGAAGTTTTCTGTTATTTAAAACTAAGTTTTCTATCCCTTATGCTTTCTCTGCATCTTCTAGAAACTCTGGTAGAACAATATGTACAAGTCTACTGATTGTTTCTTTTGCTTGAAAAAGTCTGGTATTGAAACTGTCTATTAGATTTTTTATTTCAGTCATTATATTCTCCAACCCCAGAAATCCTGTTTGATTCTTTTTTTTGTTTTTAATTCTCCATGATAAGATTCTTTAAGATGATTATTTTGAATCCCTCAAAATATTTCATAGATCTCTATTTAATTGAAGTCAATCACTACAGCTTTATCTTCTATTTGGTATTATTGTTTTCTTGAATTCTCTTTAATTTTTTTATTTCAAAATGAACACAATACCTCTATCTATCTATCTATCTATCTATCTATCTATCTATCTATCTATCTATCTATCTATTTACCATTGGTTTTATTTTTTTAAATACATGACAGCAGAATGCATCACAATTCTTATTACACATATAGAACAATTTTTTCATGCCTTTGTTTGTATATAAAGTATGTTCACACCAATTCATGTCTTCATGCATGTACTTTGGATAATGATGTCCATCGCATTCCACCATCCTTGCTAATTCCCTGCCCTCTCCTTTTCCCTCCCACCCCTCTTCCCTATCTAGAATTCATCTATTCCTCCCATGTTCCCCGTCCCTACCTCATTATGAGTCAGCTTCCTTATATCAGAGAAAACATTCAACATTTGGTTTTTTGAGATTGGCTAACTTCACTTAGCATTTTCTTCTCTAACACCATCCATTTACCTGCAAATGCTATGATTTTATTCTCTTTTATTGCTGAGTAAAATTTCATTGTGTATATATGCCACATTTTTTTTATCTATTCATCCACTGAAGGGCATCTAGGATAGCTCAACAGTTTAGCTATTATAAATTGTACTGCTATAAACATTGATTTGGCTGTGTCCCTGTAGTATGCTGTTTTTAAGTCCTTTGGGTATAGTCCTAGGAGAGGGATAGCTGGGTCAAATGGTGGTTCCATTCCAAGATTTCCAAGGAATCTCCATACTACTTTCAATATTGGCTGCACCAATTTGCAGTCCTATCAGCAATGTATGAGTGCACCTTTTCCTCCCACATCCTTGCCAACACTTATTGTTGTTTGTCTTCATAATAGCTGCCATTCTGACTGGAGTGAGATGGGATCTTAGAGTAGTTTTGATTTGCATTTCTCTAATTGCTAGAGATGTTGAACTTTTTTATATATTTGTTGATTGATTATATATCCTTTTCTGAGAAGTGTCTGTTCATGTCCTTGGTCCATTTATTGATTGGGTTATTTGTTTTTTTTTTTGGTTTTTAGCTTGTTGAGTCCTTTATATACCCTAGAGATTTGTGCTCTATCTGATGTGTGAGGGGTAAAAATTTGCTTCCAAGATGTAGGTTCTCTATTCACCTTGTTTCTTTTGCTGAGAAGAAGCTTTTTAGTTTGATTCCATCCCATTTATTAATTCTTGGTTTTAATTCATATGTTATAAGAGTCTTATTAAAGAAGTTGGGGCCTAATCCCACATAATGGAGATTAGGGCCTACTTTTCATTCTATTAGATGTAGGGTCTTTGGTTGTATTCCTAAATCCTTGATCCATTTTAAGTTGAGTTTTGGGCACGGTGAGAGATAGAGGTTTAATTTCATTTGCTTGATTTGGGTTTTCAGTTTTCCCAGCACCATTTGTTGAAGAGGCTATATTTTCTCCAATGCATGTTTTTGGCATCTTTGTCTAATATAAGATAACTGTAATGTTATGGGTTAGTCTCTGTGTCCTCTATTCTGTACCATTGGTCTACCAGTCTGTTTTGGTGCCAATACTATGCTGTTTTTGTTACTATTGCTCTGTAGTATATTTTAAGTTCTGGTATAGTGATGCCATCTGCTTCATTCTTCCTGCTAAGGATTGCTTCAGCTATTCTGGGTCTCTTATATTTCCAGACAAATTTCATGATTTTCTATTTCTATGAGGAATATCATTGGGATTTTGATCAGAATTGCATTAAATCTGCATAGTGCTTTTGGAAGTATGGTCATTTTGATAATATTAATTCTACCTATCCAAGAGCAAGGTAGATATTTCCATCTTCTAATCTTCTTTGATTTTTTTCTTTAGGGTTCTGTAGTTTTCATTGTGTAGACCTTTCACCTCTTTTGTTAAGTTGATTCCCAAATATTTTATTTTATTTTTTGTGGCTATTGTAAATGGGGTAGTTTTCCTCATTTATGATTCAGAGGATTTGTCACTTATATACAGAAATGTCTTTGATTTATGGATGTTGGTTTTATCACCTGCTACTTTGCTGAATTCGTTTACTAGTTGTAGAAGTTTTCTTGTGCAGCTTTTTTGGGTCTTCTATGTATAGAATCATATAGTCAGCAAATAGTGTTAATTTAAGTTCTTCTTTTCCTTTAATTTTTTTTTTCATCTAATTGCTCTGGTCAGTGTTTTAAGGAGTATGTTACATAAAAGTGGTGAAAGAAGTTTTTAGAGGGAATGCCTTCAATTTTTCTCCATTTAGAATGATGTTGGCCTGGGGCTTAGTGTAGATAGCTTTTTAAATGTTGAAATATGTTCCTGTTATCTCTAGTTTTTCTAGTATTAGAACATGAAGGGGTGCTGTATTTTGTCAAATGCTTTTTCTGCATCAATTGAGATGATAACATGGTTCTTATCTTTAAGTCTATTGATGTGATGAATTACATTTATTGATTTCCATATGTTGAGCCAACCTTTCATACCTGGGATGAATCCCACTTGATCATGGTGCACGATCTTTTTGATATGTTTTTGTATTCAATTTGCCAGAAGTTTAGTGAGAATTTTTGCATCTATGTTCTTTAGAGATATTGGTCTGAAGTTTTCTTTTTTTTTTTTTTTTTTGATGTGTCTTTGCCTGGTTTTGGAATCAGGGTGATATTGGCCTCATAGAATGAGTTTGGAAGTGCTGCCTCTTTTTCTATTTCCTGAAATAAATTGAAGAGTATTGGTATTGGTTCTTCTTAAAGGTCTTGTAGAACTTGGCTATGTAATCCTTCAGTCCTGGGCTTTTCTTGGTTGGTAGCCTTCTGATGACATCTTCTATTTCATCACTTGATATTTGTCTGTTTAAATTGTGATTTAAACAGTCTGGGATTCAGTCTGGGAAAGTCATATGACTTAAGAAATTCGTTGATGTCTTTACTATCTTCTACTTTATCAGAGTATAAGTTTTCAAAATAATTTCTAATTATCCTTTATATCTTTGTAATGTCTGTTGTGATATTACCTTTTCCATCACATATGCTGGTAATTTTAGTTCTCTTTCTCCTTATCTTTATTAGCATAGCAAAGGGTCTGTCAATTTTATTTATTTTTTTCAAAGAACCAACTTTTTGTTTTGTCAATTTTTCAATTGTTTCTTTTGTTTGGATTTCATTGATTTTAGCTCTAATTTAAATTATTTCTTGCCTTCTACTGCTTTTGCATTGATTCGTTCTTCTTGTTCTAGAGCTTTGAGATGTAAAGTGAGGTAATTTATTTGTTGACTTTTTCTTCTTTTAAGGAATGAACTTCATGCAATGAGCTTTCCTCTTAGAACTGCTTTCATAGTTTCCCAGAGATTTCAATATGTTGTGTCTATGTTCTGATTTACCTCTACGAATTTTTTAATCTCCTCTTTGATGTCTTCTGTAACCCATTGTTCATTCAGTAGCATATTGTTTAGTCTCCAGGTGATGGAGTAATTTTTATTTTTTATTTTGTCATTGATTTCCAATTTCATTCCATTATGATCTGATAAAATACATGGTAGTATCTCTACATTTTTGTATTTGCTAAGAGTTGCTTTGTGGCATAGTATATGGTCTATTTTAGAGAAGGATCCATGTGCTGCTGAGAAGAAAGTGTATCTGCTTGATGCAGGTTGAAATATTCTATATATGTCAGTTAAGTCTAAGTTATTGATTGTGTTGTTGAGATCTATAGTTTTTTATTCAACTTTTGTTTGGAAGATCTATCCAGTGGTGAGATTATTGTGATCAATTTGACTCTTGAACTTGAGAAGCATTTGTTTGATGAACATAGCTGCACCATTGTTTGGGGCATATATATTTATGATTGTTATGTCTTGTTGGTGTATGGTTCCCTTGAGCAGTATGAAATGTCCATCTTTATCCCTTTTGATTAACTTTGGCTTGAAGTCTAGGATGGAAACCCCTGCTTTGCTTCCACAGTTCATGTGAGTGGTATGATTTTTCCCAACATTTCACTTTCATTCTGTGTATGTCTTTATGTCTTTACCTATCAGACTAGTCTCCTAGAGGCATCATATTGTAGGATCTTTTCTTTTCTTTTAAATCCAATCTGCTAGTATATGTCTTTTGATTGGTGAGTTTGAGTCATTAACATTCAGGGTTATATTGAGATATGGTTTGTATTTCCAGCCATATTTGTTTCTTTTTATTATTTAACTTGACTTGATTTTCTTCTTTGATTAGTTTTTCCTTGAGGGTACTACCTCCCTCTGCTGATTTTCATTGTTGTTGTTTGTTTCCTCTTCATAGAATATGTTTCCAAGGATGTTTTGTAGTGTCAGTTTCCTAGCTATAAATTCTTTTAACTTTAGTTTATCATGGAAGGTTTTTATTTCATCTTCAAATCTAAAGCTTAATTTTGCTGGATAAAGATTCTTGGTTGGCACCCATTTTCTTTCAGAGCTTGATATATGTTGTTCCAGGAACTAGTTTTCAGGGTCTGTGTTGAAAAACTGCCATTATCCTATTGGTTCCCCCTATATGTGATCTGATTCCTTTCTCCCGTGGTTTTTAATATTCTCTCCTTATTCTGTATGTTGGGTATTTTCATTATAATGAGAATTGGTGTGGATCTGTTGTGATTTAGTACATTTGGTGTCCTGTAAGCTTCTTAAATTTGGATTTTCAATTCATTCTTCATGTTTGGAAAGTTTTCTGATATTACTTCATTGAATAGATTGTTCATTCCTTTGGTTTTGAACTGTATGCCTTCCTCTATACCAATAACTCTTAAATTTGGTCTTTTATGGTATCCCATATTTTTTGAATGTTCTGTTTATGGTTTCTTACCATTTTCACTGTGTGGTCTACATTCTTTTCAAGATCACATATTTTGTCTTCATTGTGATGTCCTGTCTTCCAAGTGGTATACTCTCTTGGTGATGCTTTCAATTGAGCTTTTAATTTGGTTTATTGTTTCTTTCATTTCAAAGCTTGTCTTTCTTTCTTTCTTTCTTTCTTTCTTAGCACCTCTATCTCCCTGTTGAGGTGATCTTTTGCTTCTTGTATTTGTTTATGTAGCTTCTTATCAAAATGATCTTTTGCTGCCTGCATTTGCTCTCGTATATCTTCTTTCAGTTCACAGAACATTTTAATCATGTACATCCTGAGATCCTTCTCTGTCAATTCTTGTGCTGTGGTTGCATGGATTCTAATAATATGGTATTCTGATTTGTTTGGGGCACTTTCTTTCCTTGTGTTTTCATGTTGCTTGTGTGTCTTCCCTTCCAGTTCTGTGGTTCTGGGTATTATTGTTTTTACCCAATAGGTTGTAGTGCTGTTGTAGGGTTTCAAAACCTCTCCTTTGTGGGGAAGGACAATGTTAAAAGTTCCCAATATCAACAATATACCACCTATAAACAATTTGCTGCTATTCAGACGTTTACAGTTTGGTCAAAATATATAGAATTGTTGGGTTCAATTATTATCTAGAATATAATCAGTAGGTTTGTAAAAGAGTTTACAGTTTCTGATGGTAGACAGTGAACTGGAGGTGAGGCATAGGATGATATGTTGAGGAGGTAGAATGTGAGGATATAGAGTTAATATATCTTAGGAAGTGTGAAAGAGAAATCTTATGAAGAAGGTTAGTGTCAAGAGAATAGGCAGGAAGTAGTTTTGGGTAGACAAGTACGTGGCAAGACAGTAGAGTACATAAAACAAACACACATATGTATTTAGAAAAAATAAAGGATGTTAAAATAGTAAAAAATGGATGTGAAAAGAAAAATAAAAGAAGGAAAAAAAGGCATATACAACACCTCTATATTATATTATTTTGATGTCCCAGTCCTCAAAATCCTAATTCATGCAAATTTCTTGGTTTCCTATAGGGTGGGATGTGAGGGCAGGAGGATAGAAGGGGAGAAGAAAAAAGAGAAAAAAAAATCTCAAAGGAGGAAACCAGGATTGTTGTGAATTTTAGAGATCCATATCTTTCCTGCTTTCCTTCTCATCCAATAGGTGGGGTTATCTGTTGTTAGCTGGTTTCTCTGTCCTCAGGAAGGTGAAGGTAAAAAGGGTGGGGAGGCTGGTCCTGTTGCAGGGTGCCTGGGAGCAAGGAGTAGCACCCACCAGTCCCTGCAGGGAGACTGCACCTCAAGGGTTTCCTTTTGGGTCCACTCCTATGACTTGAGCGCCCAGTCCTATCTCCCTATCTTGCCTGAAGATTTCCTAGTTCCTGGTCTCTCAGTTAGTCTCCAAACTTTTGCCCCATTTCCCTCTCCCTTAGTATTTCCCAGTTGAGGGACTTCTCTCTCCAGGGCTCCTGTGGGCAGCGTCTGGTCACACTGTGCACCCGTCCCTCTGAGAGCTGTTTTGTGTTGGGTACCCACTATTCTGTGTTACCGCCACTGGGGAGAAGAGGGTGTTGGGAAACCAGGTCCTGGCCAGCTGAAGTTCCAGTCTGGGAGCTACCCCCACCAAATATCGTGAGGAAGGTGAGCCAAGATGGAGGCTGTCTGCTTCCAGTGCCAGAGTGTCTGGTGGGCTGAGGGTAGCTGGGTGATAGTATTATGCAGAGGGTAGGTAGCAATTGAGTATCCTACATAGGAGTGGAGTCATATCTGGGACCTCTGCAGTGATGCTGATAGGTGATCCTGCTAAGGCGCTCCAGAGCCCAGCGTTGGCTGGAACATAGGGGGTTGGGCATCAGGAGCCAGGAGTCCTGCTGAAGTGCTGAAGCCCTGGGCCCTGCATGGGGACACAGCACTGGTAATTTCTGCATGAGAAGAGCTGTGTAGGGGGTCCTCTGTCACTCTCAGAGATGCAGTATTCCTACTAGGTGGGATCTGGGTCACAGAGTGACATAGAATGCCCCCTCCCTCTGGCCTGCCATCTTGGATTCCCCTCTCTTCTTTTCCATTTTTAATTGTTTACTAGAAATATTTTAAAATTCTTCTACTTATGCTATTGATTTTCACATATTTATTTTTGTAATTAGCCACTTCCTAACTTCTCAATTTTTTTGGTGTGATACTTTTAAAGTCATTTTATTTTATTTTATTTTATTTTTTTTGTAATTGGGGTTGAAGCCACTTGATTCTTAAAGAATGTTTTCAGATTTGATGGGGTGTGAGTCACAACCTAATTACCTGTGCCCACTTTTTTCTCAATTATTTAATGATAGGTGTATACACTCATATATTACACAGATAGTAGCATTCATAGCTCAGGCTTTTCCCCAAGTCTCTCTTTTTTCTCATCTGCAGTATTTTATGCTTATGCTTTCTTACTTTGTCCCTACCTTGACTTCTGCTCTACTTTGTTTATGTAACTGGTTTAATCCCATATTCCAGTTGCACCTCTGCACACTCTCTTGGTTTCTGTGTACCTCCAAATCCAATGATGTCATAATCTATCTACCAGCCTCAGCTCTTCAGAGCTCTGTCTTCCCTTTCTACCCTCCAAAAACTGGCATAGAGTAATGTGTTAGCTTTTCATTGCTGTGACCAAAAATACCTGAGAAGAACAACTTAGAAGAGGAAAAGTTGATTTGGGCTCACAGTCAGAGGTTTCAGTTAAAGACTGGCCAGCTCCATTGCTTTGGGCTTGAGGACGTTATGGTAAAAAGGCCGGTGGAGGGATGCTGCTCAGCTCATGGCAGTCAGGAAGCAGAGGGAGAGCTCAGAGCCAGGGATAAGATATAATCCCCAAAGTTACACTTCTAGGGACCTACTTTCTCTAGTCACACCCCTTCTGCCTACAGTTCCCATCCATTCTAGTTATAATCCAACATATGCACTGATCAGGTTATTGCTCTCAGAATCTGATTCTTTCACCTCTTTACATTCCTGCATTGGGGATAGTGTTTCCAACACACGAGTTTTTCAGGAGGCACTACATATCCAAACCATAATAAGCAGTGAAAATAAACAGCCCCATCTCATCTTAATTGGTTTCCCCCGATACCTCCACAGAATTGTTTCATAATGCTAGTAACTTAATTTTCACTGAGCACTTGCTAGTTCTGGGCATGTGGCTGGGTTCTATGGGGAGAGAGTTGTGAATACCATGGGCATGCTATCTAGGGTCGTAAACTCGGAGCCTGGAGAATCTGACCCTGACAGGGACGTCTCCCGCACTTTCCCACGGTTCCTTGTCAGTGCCAGCATTCTCCAGGCTTCAGTCACTTTTGCCAACTACTATAAAGAATTTGCTGTCCCCTTTACTGTCAATGTTTGAGATATTGGAGGGTTAAAACCAAATGGAAGCAAAATCTATTTTTGTTAAAAAAAGGAGTCATACAGCCTATACCAACTTTGCACTTCTGTACAACTTTATTTATTATTTATACACATGATTTATTTTTGTGTATTATTATTATTTCCTCTACTTGCTTGTAAAGTCCTGTAGGAACAATGGCTCAACTCACATGCTTTTAATTCTCCAGAACATGGGCTAAGATTCTAGCATAGAGTTGATGTTCAGTAAGCACTCATTGCCTCTCTGGATGGGATAACTTGATAATATCCTTCAAACTCTTTTAGTTGGTCTCCTTTAGTTGGTTCCCTAAGGCACTGCAAGTGACAACTTACTTCACCTTCCTTGAGGTTTGGAGTTTAAAAAAAGCAAGGGAAAACGTGGGCTTGCTAAGTGGAGATGGCAGCGTTTGTGGTCCTGGGTGGCATATTTTGTTGTGTTAAATGAGAGAACTCACTCTCATCTGTGGTTTGCTAATTATTGTTTTTTTTTTTCCTTGCAGAACAAAGAAGTAAGAAAAAAATTTCTTTTAAAGAAAAGCCAAAGAATTATTATAGATCATTTCTTTTGACATTCCTAAACAAGAACAGGCCTACATGGTGTCATTTTCAATTCTTGCCCTAACTAGTATTGTTTGATTTTTTTGTTGTTGTTGTTCAGATTGCCTGGAATTTTTACCCAATTTTCTTTGTGTGTTGGGTGAATACTACTTCTACATAGAACAACTAAGGCTTCTTAACTGTCTATTCTATACACATAACGGTGTTTCTCTTCTGAATTTGATTAACAACTAACTTTACGTATGCTGTTAGTTATCCTTGGGGTTTCTCTTTTTGTGAAGATGAACTAACATCTTGGGCCCCTAGAGACAAAGAATCCATGGAGATTGTATTTGGAATTTTTTCCTTATGATCCCCATATGGCAAACTCACAACTAAAAAGAAAACTGAATATTGTACTATATGATTCAGAGATTTGTACTTTTGTTACAGATTTTGTATGTTTTCTTTCTAGATTTTTCTCTCTCTCCGTCTGGCTTAAGAGTCCTATTAGGTACTGAGGAAACTCATTGAATAAGTTTCATAAGGAGCTTATGAAAAACTCCACACTCATTTTTTTTTTCAAGCTTCAAAGATTGCTTCAGGGATTTATAAAAATGTGAGGGGAGATTTGCTATTTCATTTGTCATATTCAAACCAGAAATGCACTGAAGTTGTAACAGCTTAGCATTGGGCTGAAAATTTCTCAATGCAGATTTCAAACAGGGTCCAAATTAAATTGACACATGTCATTTAAAATTCTGTTTGGTGTTGATCACACATCAGAGAAGTGACAGAAAACTGGTTCTAGAGCAAGGAGCAGACGGTGAACAGCACATATTGAACCTGTTCATCTTTTTGTTTTGATGACTGACCGTTTTAGCTCTCTTTTCTAGGGTGCCAAATCCATTTAGAGTTCAAACAAAAACATCTAGTCAAGCAAATGAGGTGTTATTTGTAAAAAATAATTGCATCTAGCATGTGGCAAAGATTGAGAAGATGATGATCTAAAGCCACCCATCTGTATCTGAGGGAACTCTTAGTTTTGAGAATTAACAAAGCAAGAATTTGAAAACAATGCCTAGTTGAGTATCTGGTATCTTACTTCAGGTGTAACTAATTTTGAAGCTGGGTTTATAAATTCCTTCTCACTTGTTTAAGTTTCTTGGCAAATGTGTTTGTGAGAAGGAAAGGGACAGACACAAAGATTTTGATGTTAAACATTTTTATAGGATGCAGTCACCAAATGAATAGAGAAGAGGAATGAAAGCCAGACAAGGAGTATAGTAAGGGAGATGGATTGTGAACTCAATACATTTGCTTTTAAACACATGCCATTGCCCTTCTATGTTTTCCAAGGAAACAGCTAAAAAAAAATTGTGTGTTATTTTATCATTGCCAAATATACTTTTCTTCTTGTTTCCTGAAATAGATGAAATAATTATGTGCCCGGGGTCAAACATGAACTTAAAAGTCAAGTGGTTGCTTTGGTGCTGGTGTGCTTTTATTGACACAATTAACCTGTGTTATCTTCCCTTCCCCACCTCCAGCAATTTTTGGTGGCCTGGCATTTTTGAGGTCTGTGCTTGTTTTGTTTATATTCAATATGAGAAGGCCTCTTAAATCCTTTAGGCATTAAGAAGTAGTTTCTGGAGTGAGATTATTTTAATAACAATTGCTAATCTTTATTGATACCAGGTGCTAGTCAATTAAACATTACATACTCATTTGATTTAAGGTATGTAGCTACCCCATGGATTAGATACTATTTTTTTCTGACATTGTACACTTGTGGAAATTTAGGCTTGGAAAAATTAATAGCTTTATAGTTATGAGTAGGAGTTAGGATTGGAAATTAGGCACAAGGACCTCAGAACTGTGGGCTCACCTGCTGCCTTACAGGGCCTTCTTTACTGCCCCGTAAAGCAGTCGGAAGGAAGCCTGGATGAAAAGCAGTCAGAGCAGTTCCCTTGCAGTTTCCGGTGTGACAGACACTTGGTTGTATTGTCCAACATCTATTTCTACTTTGTGCCAATTTTGTTCAGGTGTTGGGTTGCCAAGAACTTTTAGCATTCCCCAGTCCCAGGAAATTAAATAGTGATGAATCTAAACCCAAATTGGTGATTCCGTCAGTTAAATACTAATAAGTTTAGTATTGAAATTGGAGCAGCTGCAGCCAGCTTGCAACCATGAGGATATAAGATTCAGGAAAAAGAAAAAAAGAACCTACTAAGGAAGGTACAGCAAAAAGGCTAAAAATCATTAGATCCTCAATAATGTCTTAAAATTGCTGAATCAATTCATTCTGGAACCATCCTATTTCTAAGCCTCTTATTTTGGAATAAAAAAAAAGTATTCCCAATTGATCAAGCCACTTTGAGTTGAGTGCCCCCTCCCCATCCTAATTGATACATCTGGGTTCCAGACCATGCCCCCCTTCCATTTCCTCCATACATCTTATTCCTTTACAGATGAAATCACTCTGTATGTGTGTATATGTATGTGTGTTTAATAGTTTGTGTTAGGTTAGAAACTGGCTTAAAGATTTTCTAAACAGATGTTTGAGACTCTCCCAATAAGAGGTATTTTGAACAAAAGCGGGCACTTTTGACTTTAAGAACTAAATATTTATAGTCTTTCGGAGCCTCTAAGGCTGTGCAGGAAGAAACTTGTGAGTGAATGTTCTATCCCATACAGAGAAGAATAAACAACATACACAAGAACTCTCTGGGGACTGTCAGACTACATGAAATTTTACACATCTTTAAGCAAACCTACAGAGAGAGCCCCGGTCAAAGTGAGCAGAGCAAGATGTGAGTTAGCTTGGGACACCCCCAGGGGATTCGTCCTTCTTCTTGGGAACACCAGAGGTGACCCATGATGCTCATCCAGAAATACACTATCATTTTCATCATGAGGCATTTTAAAGAATTTAAATAGGCTGGATAGCTTTCTCAACTGAAGTTTAATATGTTCTTGAGTTTATCTTGAACGTCTTCATGAATGCAAAGAGCTGGTTTGCATTCACTCTTATTTTTGTATTTTTGCAGCATGTGGGATGTGAAAGGAATGTTGTAAGGTCTCTCACTTGTGGGCTCTTATCTCCAGGTGTGACATGTCTTCCACATTGGCAGCAAGCATGCTGCATTTCACAAAATGGAACTCTGAGTGCATTCCTTTTGTATATACCCCTGTGGTGGTGAGGTATATTTCTTATTATGGATTCCCTTGGTTTTGTTGGGACAGGGCATCCAAGACTCTTCACTCATATATGGGCTTAGAGTAGTCCCAAAGACTGCTTCAGTTTACTTGAATTATGGATGTCTATTTGTTCTTTCCTGGATCCATGTGAGCAAATACAGTGTCTGGGGGCCTTTCCTGTGGATCTTAGAGGTGCTCTAATTCTTCAGATAAGATGCTTGGCCATTTAGTAAATGTCTCCTCTCGTTTGTTCTGCCTCAGTTAGTTACTAAGCACAGTGAGTTTATCTGTTTGTTTATGAGTGTGTTTCCCTTAGCTAATGGTGAGTCCTTGAGGACAAAGTCTCTTGTATTTTTGAATCCCCAGAATGCAGCACAGTGCCTGGCACATAGTAGCATTTGTTCTATAAGCTATTTATTTTTTCTTGTAACCTTTGCAAGGACCATGAAGAAAGATCTAAAGATGAATATAGCTTTATGTCCTAACCTCATCTTTTGTCTCAGTTTTGAAAGGGCTAAGGAAGACTCGACCTGGTTGGTATTCTGCCTGCAGCCAAAGATTCCAAGACGATGGATGATCTCCTGGAACTGATTTGTCTTGGATTACAAGGGCAAGAAGCCAGATGTATATTTATAGGAAATCCATGGGGTTCTTGTTTTAGCTCTAGGAGCCAAAGCAAAAAATCCTTCCCTTCCCTCTAAGCACTGACTTTTGGAATTGGCAGACACATTAATAGGGTATGTCCATGGTTTCCAAAGAATGGAAAACTGGAAAAACATTAACTCTAGGGTTATAATTGTCTGCTATCCACAAATTGTACAAAAATGGAAAATCTAATAAGGAAGCTGGCATGGCAAGTGGGATTGAGATTTTTCATAAAACTGGTCAACATATTGAAACAGAAATGCATTAAGTGTGGTGCCTGTGACTTGACAAGACCCAAATCTTTGCACTCCCACATTCATGTGGTTCACCATGCTTCTCTTGGTGATCAGAATTTAGTATACTGTTGCTCAGGGCAAGGGAAGCTACATGGTAGCTATAAGTAGAATGTCTTTGTTGGAACATACTATTTTAGGCTCCTAAGGTACCATCCCTCATAAAGTGCTCTGAAAAGCATATGAAAATATTAAGACACATCACCTTATGAAGGAAACCAACACAGAGCGGGAAGAAAGTTGGCTCAGACAGTGAAACTCAACTCCAGTTCTTTGAAAGAGGCCAAGGGATTGTTAGTGTTTGAATAGGCCAAAACCAAACATTCGCTTTAAAATCTGAAGTTATTTTCCAAATCAGAATGACTTTGGTAAGCACTTAGCTTTGGAATGGTGTCTGTTAACTCATGTTTAGGACCTCTCAAGCAACTGGGCTTCTGCTGATAAAAATAAGAGTATCTTTCAGTTTTATTCTCATCCCACCCTGCCATTGCAGCAAAGCACTAATTTCTCAATATCACACTTCAGTGAACAGTGACTGATGGAGAGCAGGAAGTTCAAAGATAAGACTGCACTTAAAAGCTACTTTAGTGAGTATTTTCTTGATATCCTCCCTCCCTTCCTTTCCACTCTTGCTTGTACAATAAATAATAGCTTCCAGAAATGCTAGTATTTCTAGTTTGGAGATATAGGCCTAGGAAGAGATGGAAGTGTAAATAAAACCCAAGGGGGTATCTGAGAAATAGTGATAAGGCTGTTCATTGGTAGCAGAGAGTTGAGGACAAAGGATTCACAGAATCAAAGGCTTGGAAAGAAATCATGATGGCTACCATTGATCCTTGATTTTGTATTCACTTTTTGTTGTTGTTGTTGTTTGGTACCAGGGATTGAATCCAGAGACACTTAGCCACTGAGTCATATCTCCAGCCATTTTTTAGTTTTGATTTTGAGACAGGGTCTTGCTAAGTTGCTTAAGGGCTTGCTAAGTCGCTGAGCCTGGCTTTGAACTCTTGCTCCTCCTGCCTCAGCCTCCCGAACTGCTGGGATTACATTTATATAATTTTACTTTATTTCTTACAAGCTTATTATCTAAGTGTCTAAAAACACCCCTATTTTCCACATGAAATTGTTAGAGGCCCTGAGACCAAAACAGTTTAAATAAAGTTCACAGCTCTAGAAGGGTGTGTCATGGCTTGGAGTCCAAGCAGTCAGGCCCAGAGCTGCACTCCACTTCCACAGTGAGGCTGCTGCTGTTGTCAGGATGAGGTCCCACCATGGAGGGCCTTGAAACTTCAATGTAGCTATTAATTTCTTTGTTTTATAGGTAAGTTATTGGTTTTCACATTTTCAAGGTGTGAAATGCTTTTCCAAGTGATATTCTGCCAATATATTAAATAAACAGAAGTGAAAGTGTTGATATACTAAACGGGGAGACTCCACATGTTAACAGATGAAATGAAACAAGATTTGGTTGAAGTGATGAGGACCTGGCCCTCACCTACTTGTCTTCTCTCTGTGCTGTGGGCCCAGAGACACATCTGTGGCACTCCCAGGTTGTGCGCAAGGGGGAATACTGGAATTATTTTGAATGGAGTATTCTGGAAGGGGTTCCATTATACTCATGTTCAAGGTGGAGGGGAAGAGTGAGAGTAATCAGGTGATAACCAGGCCACTGCAGAAGCCCAAACTTGATTTGCTGCCTTGCTGCTCTGGCCAGTGGAAGGAGAGAAGAAGCAGCTATGAAGGAAGAATTAAGTATAAATGGTTGAGAGTAAAGAGCCATGAGAGGCGAGAACTTTAATATTTCAGACAAGAATTTTTCATTTTAAAAAAAGGTGTTGAGTCTAAAGATTTTTTTTAAAATTCTTTTTAGTTCATTCATCTAGTTCATTTTCTTTGAGAGCAGAATATTTTTTAGTTCAATACATTTTTTTTTAGTTTAAAAATTATGTCTTCCTTCAATATTTCATTTTAGAAGGCAGATTTAAGACAGGAAATATGGAACATATTGTAATTCCTAAGCACTTAAGCATTAACTAAAAAGCAGCGGTTAATTCAAATTTCAGAATGGTCTGTCACTACCTCTGATATCAACAAATAAGAGATTGATGGAGCAGCCCAGGCCCCTCAGAGGGAAGCCCACATGTGGGCAGTGAGTGGCAGAGTTGTGGTTCTAGAGACTTGACAGCAAGGAATGTACTTTTGGTTTTAAGAATCAATAGAACATTTATGTTGATTATATCAAGCTCTAAATCTTTTTACTTCTCCTTGTCGGTTGCACAGATTAAGGAATTTTTGAGAAATTTTCAGTCTAAAGTCAGATGGAAATGTTGATATGTCCCCATGCATGAACTCCTTCCAAAACAACTACCATATAAACCCAGAATCATAAATCATTTTTAATTGGCTAAAGCTGGTCTCTGAAGAAGAATGATCAAAATATTGTGCTGGCTAATGAATCCACTGTGAAAGACAATGGCAGCTCTTCTGATGGGCGGATGGGTACCATTGTTCGTAAACTGCCACTAAATTGCTTCAATTAATTCCATTTGGATTTATGAATAAACATCCTTTCTCCTCTGGGCTTTCCAACCTGCCTTTGCTTTAGAAACCTCCCTCAGCTTCATCAATTTATGCCATTTTTTTTCAGTGATATGATTTATACACTGATGAATTTTTAATTTCTATTTTTTTTTAAAAAGCCAGTCTCAGGGAATACCATGCTCTTGGGTGGTTAAAGCAGTCTATTGGCTAAAACAGACGAGGATAATAACAATAGAGGGCATTAATACAAAGAGAACAAGGGATTTAATGGACTGCTTTTGAAGCAAATGAGAATATTGGCCATGCTGTGGAGGTGGGGGTATCCTGAAGCACTTCTGGTTTCAGGACTATTTCAGAAATTGGAGTGAAGTATTTCTTTAAACCACAAGAGTGTGAAATCTTCCTAAAGCTTCTCAGAAAGCAAAAGGGGGATACTAATGAACACAAACTATAATACAATTCCAATTTTACAGCACACTAAACGTTGCCGATAGCATTATAGAGCATAATTAAGTCAAATTGGAAGGGGATTCTGGTAGGGAAATAGCCCTCCTGGCTGAGAAAGTGGATGCTATTTAAGTGTTATTTACCCATGGTTGATAATGTGCAAGCAAGCACCGTGGAGTCTATACAGTGGATGTCAAGAAGATATTCATGCGATTTTGTGTATTTTGTGATTTCCTGTAGAGTATGAGGAAACATCTACTTTGGGATGAGAGAAGGAAAGGGGGAATAATATTTGCACACTTAAATTTCTCTCAATGGAGGACTTAAAAAAGGCAATACTACTCCTCCAAAAATATAACATGGTTTTCAAATAACAAGTTGCTCGAATTAACTTTGGGAGCAGTCCTATAAAGGCAATCATTGACTTTTAAAGGCAAATTTCCCTAGAGTGCTTTACTGACTTTTTCCTCTTCTCTTGAGCTTTATAAAATGAAAAAAGCAGCACACACTTTCTTCCAGTGACCTCTACATTAAAATTTTAAAATGCTGGTTAAAGACTGAAAGGTAACATCAGTAAGCTTTGAAAAGAAAAATCAAGAAATCGAATCAACTGACTCCAAACCCAGTACTTGTAAAGGGTCTTTTGAGCTGTGAGGGTCAGTAGTTTGCTCTCCATCCTGTAGATTGCTGTCCTGCTTTTTGGCTTAGCAGGGTCCTTTCTGCTGGTTCCACCGGAATCTCAGTGAACTGAGCGTGTCCCTTCAGTGCTGTCTCTGCCCCAAGCCCTTCCCAGCTTCCAGCTCCTCCCAGCTGGCCTCAAGAGGCAGCATCAAATGGGCCATGTCTGGCTGGAACAAGGATTATAAAACTGCCTGACTTGTAGTTATCTTTCCTCATTGTGTTCCCTTCATTCTATAAAAGATTTTGATGCATCGATGAAATCATTACAGTGAAGGAAAACAGCAATATCTTATGGACTTATGTCAATGAAGGGGTTAAAGGAGCCATTTTCCAGGCATTTAGTCTCAAATTAGCACACTGGAATGTGGGGAATGTTTTAAACATAAAAAGGCTGAGTTGTATATTATAATACATGGTAACTTTTTAAATGTTAGGGTTTCATATCACAGAACACACACACTGGAAATTAAAAGACCCATTGTTTGAAACTTCTGCATTCAGATACCTACCTAAGCACTAGTTACAGATGATTTAAAGATAGAGGAGAGAACTTGTAAATGTCTTGTGTATGATTTGAGGTTCTGCTTCCATTACTTTTTATAAAAACTGGATGAACAGAATTCCCAAGTGTGAGTGTGAAGATTTAGGGCCCCACGTTACCATTACCTTTGGATTGGGGTGGGCGTTTAATTTCTTGGAAGGCAGGAGAAAATGAAATATTTGAGCAAGTAGAGTTACAAATTGGTTTTCAATCTGCCCTTTGTTGAGAAAGTTTTTTGGGTACATCAGGTAGGTTTTAAAATCTAAGGGATTTCCTCTGTGGAAAATTAGAACCTAAGCTCTTTGAGAGTCTGAAATATATCTTGTGTCTTTCTTGTGAACCTCACAACTGTTTGGTTTGGCTAAAGGAAGTCGATAGTGATCTTTGAAGAGAGGGAGAGAGTGCCTTGCATTGGAGCAGCTGTCCAGTGAGTGGGCAAGCTGGTTCCACCCCACAGGCTGTAACTTGGGGAGTCCCACAAAGCCTGCCTTGTCCCCAAATGCCTCCCCACACTCCTACCCAGTAAGTTCCCTTTCCCTCCACTTCCGCAGTTGCTCTTTCATGAACTGTCAAGCTCTCCCTTGTTTTTCCCTTGGTTGCTTGCAGGAGGCCACATATGATGGATTTTTTTTTTAATTCCTTCACCTGGAGTCCTTTATCAGGTAGGTGATTTAGGGAGGGAGGGAAAAGAAAGATCCAGGGCAATGACTCTTATTCCTGTCAGTGCATTTCAGTGCAAAGGGGTAAGAATAAGCCCATGATGGTCCCTACTGTGTCTGCCCCCAAACGTATGAAGTGTTTATGATTGAAAGGTATTTTATCTACTCTTAGTAACAGATTACTTGACACCTTCCAACAGACACAGAAGCGTCAAGGCCTCCTCTGTGGAGCATGCTGAGTAGACAGCAAGGAGTAACGTGGAAGGAACTGGCTTCCTTTTCTGTTTTCTGGGGAGAGGAAGTTTGATAATAAAATCAATAAGTAGACATATGGGCATATCATTGAAAGGGAAACACCATTCTCCTCAAATGTGTGCTGTATAATGGCTGAAATTTTTTTTTTTTTTTTGCCTAGAGTTCCCTTTGCAATAGTGAGTCTCCATTAATCCAAGCTATTGCAGCTGACAAAAGAAAGACGGTTTCAGAGAGCTAAAAAGCCTGCTCTGGGGCCCAAAGTGATGCAGAATCAAGTGGTGTCAAAGTAAAGGAGAGTTTTACTAGATACAAATGAGCACATCTTAATGCAATGGAGCCTTTCAGGCATCTGCCCATGTCCTCAGGCAGAAACCCTGCAAGTAAACCAGAATACCATTCCATTTTGTGAGTCATGTTTATTTAATCACATTTCCACTTTAGGAAGATAGAAGTACATACTAGAACATTTGAGAAGAGAACATAAATAGATCAAATTGGTCTTACATAAGATATATTCATCCATCTGTATACCCACCCATTTATTGATTCAGTTTGTGCTGTGACATTAGAATGCTGGAAGGTTTCAGTTTCCTGGGGACTGTCATGCAGCTGGCATGACATTACTCCATGTTGGGCTATTAGGCCACATTCAGTGCTTTGGTCTTTAAGGCACCTAAGAAAATTTCCCTTCCTCCTTTAAAATGCTGGTGATCACTTTGACCACTGTTCTAAAGCAAACATCCTCTGAGATAAACTTCATTATTCTTTCTGTATTGTAAATAACTTTATCAAGAAGCTTCCAGAGAATAGGATTGAAAATCAGAAGGATAGACAATTGCCTCCAGGAATCTCTGGGTTTTAAGCAGGTGGAGGGAAGACATAAGTAAATTGGAAATTGGGGTCTTGAAATATTCCACTTTATGATTTTGCCAAAGGCTAATGCCATAGTTATCCTACAGGAGAATAAAGGAGGAAGCTGAGTGACAGATTATATCATGTGCCTTCTTGGCTGACTGATGGGTGAGGAACAACTTCCAGTGAAATATCCCATAAAATGATGTGGTTTTGGAATCCCCTTTGCTTTTTTTCATTACGTCCTGACATGGATTACTTTAAGATGTCATAAAAAATTGCCAAGAAATTTTAAGCAACATTAATAAAACTGTATTTAAAAAGTATATACAATTTTCTTATATTATTATTAGGAATAAGTAGGCACTGTTTCATTCTTAATAAAGCTATATAAATGTATATTGATATATGCTGTTTAATTTTTTAAAGAAAACTACTAGTCACATAAATATGAAGTGCATAACTTTCAAAGCAGTAAAAAAATAAGAAAATCTAATTAATATAGCCACTATAGGAAAAGAACAGCATGCAGACATAAAGTAGAATGGTAGAGGTAAGGCCACACATATTAATAATCATGAGAAAGTGAATGAATTAAATTCCTTTATAAATGCCAAACACTCTGTTAAGTCAAAAACAAAAACCATAACTGCATGTGTTCACAAAAGACACACCTAAATTAAAATGGAGCAAAAATGTCCAAAGAAAATAATAAGTACCCATATTAATATTGACCCAAGTAGAATCAACTCATTAGTATTAAATTAAGTATTATTTCAATGAAAAGTATAATTTACAATGAAGATGTTACAAAACTACATAATGATGTGACAAACATCAAGATATATAAAGCAAAAGCTATTAAAAACATATCAAATAAGTTTAAAGAATGCAATTTCATAAAATTATCACAAATTTATAAACTATGTCAAGTTGTAAAGTATGAAAAAATAAAGATGCATTTACTTTTTAACTTACCTTGCTACTCCCATCAATATTAAATTTTGCAGCTTGGATTTTTAGGCCATTCCTCATGTCACTTATAAAGCACACTCAAAAGGACAGGAGGAAAGGAAGACTTTGTTATGGTTTATAATTAGCTAAATGGAATAAGCACACTTTCCAGTTAAAACAATTCTATTCAAATGGACATTCTATTCAAGTGTTCATCTTTTGTAAAACCACATTTAAAAAAAATCATCTCTGAGGAAACTCTTCAGAGAACATGGGAGAAGTGTTGCAGTTATTAGAGATAGGAGTGAAAAAATTGTGTGAGGAAGCTGGGGGAGAGGGGCTAACTCTAGGAATAATCTATAGGAATAAAAGACTTCACTATAATTTCATATTAAAAGGGCTATATATTTTCACCAAATCTGGTTTTGTTTGGGAAGGTCTTATTTCTAATAGAGAACATATGGTGGGGTGACCAGCACCCACTTGGGAGACATCTTGAAAAATTCATTTTCCAGAATGGTGATGTGACCTATGTTGTTGATTTGCAACTGAACTGCTTGAGATATTAGATCTTAGAGACACCTGATCCAAGAGCAGGAACTGGCATTCATCTATTTCATAGTGCCTGATGGTGCCTATGAGCAACTCAGAATGACCCACTAGAAAGCAATAAAGTTGGATATAGTGTAGGCTTCAAGTGAAGGCACCTCACAAATGTCAGGGTTAAGAGTTGAGATTCAATCTGATTGGCTAGAAATGCATGGCTGGTTCCTAAGAAAGGATAGACCGGATGGAAGATGGTGGAAGTGAACTAGGCAGAGAGTCTCTTCACAGCATGGAAAGGAGGCATGAATAAAAGCAGAATTGAGAGGTGAGTGACAGGAGAAATGTCCTAAGACTTGATATACATAGTCTGAGACCTGGAGAGATTGGAAGATAGGTTACCAGAGGAGTGCCCTAACCCCAACCTGTGGATGGTGGTGGGGCATTAGAGAGAGAAAGAGAGAGGGGGATGGAACAGAGATTCTCTTAAACTTAACCACTTAAAAACTGTTGGAAAACTGTTGAAAAGATAGACAAAATTTAAAACAGAAGGCTTCGTAAAAAAGCAAAAAACTACTTAAAACCAAAGTGGGAAAAGCAAGTTGAGGGGGCCTCCTAGCCATCTTGTGGAACCCCAGCTGACCAGGCACTCTCTTAAATCAGCACTGCATCTTCCCATGCCCAGGCAGCTTCAAATTAAACCAGAGGGAAGCCTCCTTCCAGGGACCCTCTTAAGAAAGAACTTCTAGAAGGACAACAACTAGCCTTAACTCTTGGGGAAAAAAATCCTCTCCCTCACTGTGAATAAGGGGAATGCAGCAGGCTGGTGGGGACCCGGGCTTGGGCATGTCTAGCCTCTGAGACCCAGGCCAGGGCAGAAAGCTCTGGCTAGGCTCACTTGACTTGACTTAGAAACTACAAGGAAGCAGTTTTGTCCCTAAACAAAGGAGAGTTGATTTACCAGGCCCTGACCACTGGCACCTATGGGAAGTTTAAGGTCAGTCCCCAGGATCACATCACTGTTCCAGAGGGAAGCTGCCTGAATGTCCAGTGACATAGAGACCCAGTGGGAAATTGCCAGAGACTTTGCAGGACAAACAGCCTGATACCAGCCTTAACAGGTACATAGCCTGAACCATGATTGCAACTGGCAAGTGACAGGGCATTATTTAGATACTTTCAGGACCTTGGGGGACTCATTAAGCAGAGGAAATAAACATTCACCTTTTACAACCTGGGGCAGCGGAAATTAGAGTCCAGGTGAACCACCTGAGACCCTTCACTATAATACTTCAGAGAATGGAGGCAATAGGGGAATACTGGTACATCAGAGAACACCTGTAGGAAACCTACAACCAGTATTCTTGCACACAGAGACAGCTACCAGGATCTTCACTGCAGTAAAAAGAATCTAGCAGAGGAACAAGTACAGTGGTGACACACAGCAAACACAAGGGCACTTCAGAGCCCATGTCCTGAACTTCTGTGACATTAGAATCAGACAACTCACAACATTGCACTCTCTGAGATTATAAACAACTCTAATGTCAACTTGAAGCATATAAATATCTTCTTAACTTGAATGATAATTGTTAATCCAGTCGCCAACTGGGTACCTCCAACCCATTTGAGTGAATTTAATCTAATGGTTGAAAGCATTCATTGGAATCAATCTTGCTATCTTGGTTTCCTAGCTCTAGTTTATATTTGCTTCTCTTACCCCTTATCTATCCTCTTTCAGTATCCACTACTATCTCAAATAACACCCACTCATCGATTTATCCTTTCTTTGTGTAAACTACTCTTCTAGAGCTTCTCCCCCAACTCTCTTTTCCTTCCTTCCTTCCTTCCTTCCTTCCTTCCTTCCTTCCTTCCTTCCTTTTCCTTTTCACATTTGCCCAAGCTTTCTTCCTCCCCTTTTTAGCTCTCACTAAAGCTTATAGTAAGTTTACTAAATTTAACTACTATTTTTTTGACCTGTTCCTGAACTTTATTATAGGTTTATACATGAATTTGAGGAACTGCAGAGAGCAATTGCTACAAGCTTTTGTTCTTAGAAGGTTGAATAATATGAGGCAGGCTCAGAAGTTCTTACAGTAAATAGGGCTCAGTTGCATCTCTTAAAGTGGAATTGATATTGGGATCAGCAGAGGTCACACACTGAATTAAAATGTCATTACCTAGATATACACCTAACCCAGGGCTCAGAGAAAAAGAAGCTCACATAGTAGTCCTCCACTTAAAAAGAATAAGTCAGAACTATACTGATAGATGGGTAGACATAGAAAGAATATGAAATAGGAAGGGAATAAACCATTCCAAACACCTCATAATGCTTCATCAACAGACTTCATCAACATCATAGGGGAGGAAATGTCAAAGAAGGAATTTAGAGAATTCGTAGTTAAACTGTTCTATGAGCTAAAACATACTGTAAGGAGTGAAATCAGAGAGAAAATACAGGAAGTGAAAGACCACTTCAATAATGAGAGAGAGATTCTGAAAAAGAATCAAACAGAAATTCTTGAAATGAAGGAATCAATGAATCAAATTAAAAATTTAATGGAAAGCATCACCAATAGTCTAGACCACTATGAGGACAGATTTTCATACCTTGAAGACAAATTATATATTTTTGAAAATAAAGTTGACTATTGAGAAAAGATGTTAAGAGACCATGAACAGTGTTTTAGTCAGCTTTTTATTTTGCTGGTGCGACTAAAAAACCTGACAAGAATAATTTTAGAGAAGGAAAAGTTTATTTGGGGGCTTACTGTTCAGAGGTCTCAGTCCATAGATAGCCGGTTCCATTGCTGGGGGCCCAAAATGAGGCTGAACATCAGGGTGGAAGAGTATGGTGGAGGGAAGTGGTTCACATGATGATCCGAAAGTGGAGAGAGACTCTACTTGTCAGATGTGAAATATATACAGCCCAAAGGCAAGCCCCTAATGATCCACCTCCTCCAGCCACACCCTACCTGCCCTCAGATACCACTCAGTTAATCCCATCCGGGAATTAATTCACTGATTGAGTTAAGATACTCATAACACAATCATTTCTGCTCTAAACCTTCTTGTATTGTCTTACACATGAGCTTTTGGGAGAGAACTCATGTCCAAACCATAACAGAATATTCAAGAAGTCTGGAAGAACATTAAAAGGCCAAACTTAATATTCATTGAGATAGATGAAGTCTCTGAAGTAAAAACTAAAGTAATGCACAATTTTTTCAATGAAACAGTATCAGAAAATTTCTCAAACCTTAAGAATGAAATGGTAAATCAAATATAGGAGGCATACAGGAGTCCAAATATATAGAATTACAGAAGACTCACATCAAAGCACATTATTATGAAAATGCCTATATAGAGAAAAAGGATAGAACTTTAAAACCTGCTAGAGAAAAGCAACAGGTCACATTAGAGGTAAACCAATCCAGTTTCAGCTGATTTCTCAACCCAGAGCCTAAAAAAGCAAGGAGGTCTTAGAATAACATATACCAAGCTCTGAAAGAAAATGGATGCCAACCAAGGAGACTATACTCAGGAAAATTAAGCTTCAGAATTGAAGATGAAATTAAAACCTTCCATGATAAAAAAAGGTAAAAGATTTCATAACTAAAATAGTCTGTACCACAAAACATATTCAATAGACTATTTCATGAAGAAGAAATAAAAAATAAAACCGGCGTAGAGAGGCATTACACTAAATGAATAGTCAATCAAAGGAGAATACAATTCAACTTAAGCACTAGAAATAAATCAAAATGTCAGGAAATAAAAATCATCTCTCAATAATAATATTGAATGTAAATGGTCTATAGTTTTCAATCAAAATACATAGTTTGGCAGTAGGATTAAAAAACAAGACCCAAAAATATGCTGTCTGCAAGAGACTCACCTTGTAGGCAAAGGCATCCACAGACTGAAGGTGAAAGGATGAAAAAAAACAAAAAAACAAAAAACCCATACCACCTTCATGGATCCCTTAAACAAGCAGGAGTTACTATTTTCATATCAGATAAAGTGGACTTCAAGCAAAAGTGAATCATAAAAGACAAACAAGGTCATTTCATACTTCTTAAGGAAATCATAAAACAAGAAGAAATAATGACTGGAAATATTGATGCCCCCCCTCCCACTCCAAATGGAGCATGTGCATACAGCAAAAAACCCTTCTCGATATCAAGAATCAAATAGACCACAACACAATAATACTGGGTGACTTTAACTCACCTCTCTCATCACTGGGTAGATCATCCAAACAAAAACCAAATAAAGATGCTATAGAACTAAAAAATACAATTAATTATTTGAACTTAACAGACATCTATAGAATACTCTATCCATCGATGACTGAATATTCTTTCGTCTCAGGAGCACATGGAACATTTTCTAAAACAGATCATATTTTAGGCCACAAAGCAAATCTTAGCAAATAAAAAAAAATAGAGATAAAACTTTGCATTCTATTAGATCATAACGGAATGAAATTAGAAAGCAGGGAAGAAATAAAAACATACTTAGAGGTAAATGAGAATAGTGATAAAACATATCAAAATCTCCGGGACACTCTGAAGGTAGTTCTAAGAAGAAAGTTCATAGCATTGAGCTCAAACATGAAAAGAATAAAAAGATACCAAATAAATAATCTAGCATTACATTTCAAGGCCCTTGAAGCAAAAAAGTACAAACCAACACCAAAACCAGTAGAAGACAGGAAATAATCAAAATCAGAGCTGAAATCAATGAAATTGAGATTAAAAAAACAATTCAAAGATCAATGAAACAAAAAGTTGGTTTTTAGAAAGAATAAACAAAATGGATATACTCTTAGCCAAAATAACCAAAAGAAAAGGGAAAAAACACAAGTTATTAAAATTTGTGATGTAAAAGGAAATATCACCACAGACACTTTTGAAATCCAGGGGATTATCAGAAACTATTTTGAACATTTATACTACAATAAGCTAGAAAATCTTGAAAACATAGACAAATTCCTAGAGACATATGACCTACCCATATTGAACCAGGAAGATAAAGAAAAGTTAAACAGACCAGTTTCATGTAATGAAGTTGAAGAAGTTTTCAAAAGCCTACCAACAAAGAAAAACCCAAGATTGAATGGATTCTCAGCTGATTTCTTCTAGACCTCTAAGGAAGTACTAAATACTAACCAATCCTCCTCAAGTGACTGCAGGAAATAGATAATAGGGAAACTCTTCCAAACTCATTCTATGAAGCAAGTATCACCCTGATGCCAAAACCAAACAAAAAAACATCAAGGAAAGAAAACTTCAGACCAATACCCTTGATGAATATTAATGCACAAATTCTTAACAAAATATTGGCAAACCACACACAAAAACACAGTAGAAAGATAGTGCACTATGATCAAGAGGGGTTCATCCCAGGGATACAAGTTGGGTTCAACATATGAAAATAGATAAATGTAATTCACCACAAAAGACTTAAATACAAGAATTAAATGATTATCTTAATTGATGCAGAAAGAGCACTTGACAATATACAGCACCCATTCATGTTTAAAACACTTAAAAAACAAGGAACAATAGAAACATACCTCAACCTTGTAAAGGCTATATATAACAAACCCAAGACCTACATGATTCTGAATGGAGAAAAACTGAAAATATTTCTTCTAAGACCAGGAACAAGACAGGGATGTCCACTTTCACCACTCTTATTCAAAGTAGTCCTTGAAACTCTAATCAGAGCAATCAGGCAAGAGAAGGAAGTTAAAGGGATATGAATAGGAAAAGAAGAGCTCAAATTATGTTTGCTGATGACATGATCCTATCTTCACCAGAACTTCAAAACTCATAAATCAGTTCAGCAAAGTATTAGGATACAAAATCAAACCCATTAAAAAATCAATCACATTTTTATACTCTAATGCTGAATCTGCTGAAAAAGAAATTAAGAAAAGTATCCCATTCACAATAGCCTCAAGAAAAAAATATTTGGAAATCAATCTAACAAAAGAGGTGAAGGATCTCTAAAATGAAAACTATAGAACACCAAATAAATATATTGAAGAAGAACTTAGAAGTTGGAAAGACCTCTCATATTCTTGGATAGGCAGAATTAATATTGTCAAAATGTCCATACTACCGTATGTTCTAGAATGAAATTTAACCCCTATCTCTCACCCTGTGCAAAACTCAAATCAAAATGGTTCAAAGGCCTGTCAATCAGACAGAAACCCTGCACTTGCCAGAAGAATATGTAAGCCCAGCACTCCAACCTGTCAACTCAGTTCCTGACATCCTTAACAAGACTTCTAAAGCACAATAAGTAAAATAAAAATCAATAAGTGGGATTCTATCAAATTAAAAAGCTTCTGCACAACAAAGGAAATAATCAAGAGCATGAGGAGAGAGCCTACAGAATGGAAGAAAACCTTTTCTACCTGCTTCTCAGATAGAGCATTAACCTCCAGGATAAACAAAGATCTCAAAAAACTTAACACCAAAAACAAACAAACAAACAAACAAAAAAACCCAAACAACCTAATCAATAAATGGCCAAAGAAACTAAACAGACACTTCTCAAAAGAAGAAATATGAAGGTCAACAAGTATGTGAAAAAATGTTCAATATCTCTAGCAATTAGAGAAATACAAATTAAAGCTACAATGAGATTTTATCTCACTTTAGTCATATGGCAATTATCATGAATACAAGTAACAATAAATTTTGGCAAGGATGTGGGGAAAAGGATACTCATAAATTGTTGGTGGGACTGCAAATTAGTGCAGTCACTCTGGAAAGCAGTATGAAGAGTCTTCAAAAAACTGGGAGTGGATCCAGTAGCCCCACTTCTCAGTATATATTCACAAAGGATTCAAAATCAGCATACTACAGTAATGCAGCCACATCAATGTTTATAGCAGCACAATTCACAATAGCTAAGCTATAGAGCCAACTTAGGTGTCCTTCAATAGATGAATGAATAAAGAAAATGTAATATATATATAAAATGGAGTATTACTCAGCCATAAAGAAATCTGACTTTATGACCTTTGCCTGTAAATGGATGGATATGGAAACTATCATGTTAAGTGAATAAGCCAATCCCCCCAAAACAAAGGTTGAATATCTATTATGTGGAAGCTAATCCACAATAATGGGGGGCATATAAAAAAAGAATAGAAGTTTAGTGGAACAGACAAATGGGAATGAAGGGAAGGGAAGGGGGATTGAAAAAGAAAGACATATATGTACGTATATGAATATTCCACAGTGAATTTCACATCATGTACATCCACAATAAATTAATTTAAAAAATAACTATGGGTAATTGGCAGAAAGATTAATAGAGTAGAGGGAAGAGAGAAGGGGGTAGGGTAGGGGAGGGAGGGATACTGGGGATTGAATTAGAACCAAATATATTCCATGCTTTTATAATTGTGTCAAAAATGCATTCTACTGACATGTATAACTAAAAAGGTAAATAAATAAAATAAATAACTTTGGTAAATTAAAAAAAAAAAGATAGGCTTCTGTAAGCATCTCTTACAGTATTCTGCCTCCATTAGGTTTTTGGAAAATCCTGAGCGCAATCACACATTTTTCAAACTTGTGCTCACTATAGAACATATCCTCCAGCACGAGACTTTTGGAATGTTCAGGCAGTTTACTCCCATAAAATGCTCTGTTTAGATTTTATGTACCAGGATTTTAATTCCATACCGATGGAATTCTTCTAATGAAAAAGTAATGGTTTCGGGCTATCAGTGGTATATTTAGGTATGCCTTGTACAGCCTGTTCTCTGTAAAACTACAGAATACTTCTGCCCCACTTTTAAACTTATTTAGAGGCATTTATTTAATCAGTTAATAAGATCTATGGTGAAACTGTGACTTGTCTGACCAGTCCTCTGTTTACTGAAAAGGTTAGAAAATGATCTAAGAACATTGCTTTGGAATCAAACCAACACTTGCCTCATTACTAATCAAAGCCAAAAGAAGAATCCGGAAATATCAGTTAATTTCATTTTATGGGTATATGTGAGTGAATGAGGAGACGTGGGGTGGGCATATGTTTTTAATTGATTGGAAAGAAAGCACGTGAATATGGGTATCAGACCACTGTGTCTGACTTTTGGAGAATTTGGTATGTTTAGTATCTATAACAATTAGCAGGAGAAAACAATGGATGATTACAGGCAATGTGTATGTATCTAAGTCACATCTACTATCATGTGATACAGCAGTTCCCCAACCAAATGGTCAGTAGAGTGGTTAGAGAGTCCTGCCCATCATTGTGCAGTTATCCAGACACTTTTCATTCTCCTTGCCTTCCTTGAATCTTCAAAGCAGTATTTTTGCCCTTTTATTTAATTTCCATGATATGTTGTTTTATATCTGTTATAACATATTCTGGGGTATAACTTATACACAATAAAATTTATTCTTTTAAAGTGTATTGTTTGATGCATTTTGATAAAATGTACACATTTATGTAACTATTAGTACATTCAAGATATAGAACATTTCTTGGGGCTGGGGATGTGGCTCAAGTGGTAGTGTGCTCGCCTGGCATGCATGCGGCCCGGGTTCGATTCTCAGCACCACATACAAACAAAGATGTTGTGTCTGCTGAAAACTAAAAAATAAATATTAAAATTCTAAAAAAACAAAAAAGATATAGAACATTTCTACCATCTTCCAAAGTTTCCTCAAACCTCTTTGCAGTCAACCACCTCTGTCTCCCTCAATATCCTGGCAACCAATGATTTTTTTTCTGATTATATATTTTTTTTTGCATTTTCCATACTGTCTTATATATGGAATCATATAGTATGCAGTCTGGTTTTTTTCCTTAGCATAATGTGTTTGAAAGCCGACCATGTTGTTGTATGTGTCCATAGGTCAATCAATCACTTTTATTGTTGTACAGTAGAGTAGTACTTCTTTATTTGCAGTTCCACTTTCTACAGTTTCCATTACCTGAAGTCAACTGTAGTCTGAAAATGTTAAATAGATAATTCCAGAAAAAAAAAATAAGTTTTAAGTTGAATAGTGTAATAAATCTTAAGCTGTCTTACTCTGTCCCATCCAGAATGTGAATCATGCTTTATTCAGTGTATACACTATCTACCTGTTAGTCACTCAGTATCAGTCTGTTACATTGTTGACTGTCATGATATTGTAGTGCATGTGTTCCAAAAATCCCTATTTATTTAATAATGGCCCCAAAGAATAGTGATGCTGGTGATTTGGAGAAGCTATAAAGTGCTTCCTTTAAGTGAAAATGTGAAAGTTCTCAACTTCATAAGAGATGAAAACATTGTCATAGTTTATAACAAGTGCTTAGTTAAGAGGGACATTAAATTTATGGATAGAAGATATGAAAATAAAATGCATTTCAACTAAAGGGACCATGTTGTGCCAGAAAGTGTTGAGTGTATGAAGACTTCAGCAATAGATCCCCTAAAACAATTGACATCAAGCTATTTACTGAAAGTACAGAATGGTTACACAATTTAAGGAATAGATTTAGAATAAAAAGCACAGAAATTACGGTGTAGGCTGCATTTGCTGATAAAGTTTATAAATTAATTTTTTTTTGAGAGAGAGAGAGAGAGAGAATGAATGAGAATCTTTTTTGTAGATGGACCCAACACAATGCCTTTATTTTTATGTGGTGCTGAGAATCAAACCCAGGTCCCGCCTGTGCTAGGAGAGCGCTGTACCGCTGAGCCACAATCCCAGCCCCAATATAAGTTAAATTTTATAAATTAAACTTTATCACATATATTTATGAAAAAATGTAGTTTTGATAATGTCTGAAATTTCTATAATCTTCAATTAGCATCTTGGAACATACCCCTTGTGGATAAGGGATGATTACTGTATTTCATTTTATGTATGCATCAGGATTTGTTTACTGTTTTGTTTTCCTTCATTAAAAATAACCTCATTTTCAATAACACATGTTGAAAACTTATTATACACTGGGAAAGTCATGGGTGCTGGGATGAATAAATTAGTTAAGACATAGTTCCAATCCTTGTGGAATTCACATGTAAGAAGATGATGTTCACATAATGTGGCTGGGACCAAGATGGAGGTATGCTCTGCCAATTACAGGAGGAAGGCTTAGAATAAGTTGAGCCTTTCAAATGAATGAAAATTATCACAAAAAGCAAAGGCAGAGAAAAGCAGGACAGGAGAGGGAAGAACAGGAACAAAGCTATGAAGACAAGTACTAGCATGGAAAATTATGAGAACTGTACTAGAACATTAAGTTTCCACCTGAGAGTGTCTAAGAAGGCTCAAATAATATGCAGCAGCCAGCTCATTAAATATCATCAGCTCTGTGTCAACCAGATCACGGGGGACTAAATGTCATGTAAAGATATTGTTGTTCATTATGTCATGCTAGGGAGTCGTTGACGTGGCTTAAGATGGGACAGACAAACTTGTGTTTTAAACTAGATTCTGTAGGACAAATGGGGTGTGAAGGAAAAGTTGTAGTTGGTCTTTGGCCTGTTGTAGGCCAGTGATGATGACTTGAACGAGCACAGCAGTATTAAGGGCAGAGACATAAGAATGAATTTGATATATGCTTAGAAAGGAGAGAAGAGCTGAGTGATTGAGTGGATGGTAAGGGACAGTGAGGCACTAATGAGTCCCACATTTCCAGACTGTCTGGATAGATGTTTGTGCAGGTTTGAGGCGTGAAAATGATGGTTTTAATTTAGAACATAGAGGATTTGAGGTATCTGTTGTGCATTCAAAAGGAGATTCAAAAGTAGGTATTTGGGTTTATGCTTGAATTCATGTGTAAAGATGAGACTTGGCATTAGTAATAATTAGCATAAGAATTAAAATAAGGAAGCAGAAAAGATTCAATTTCCTGGACAGCAAGGACAAAAAATCTCATGCAGACTTGTGTTCTTCACATTTCCCCTTACAGAGCTGGAAATGTGGGTGCTCCAGAAATATTTGCTGAGCAGTTGACTGAAGAGAAAGACACTCCTTTCCAAATAAAATTTGATCTTAAACCTTGCACACGAGAATTCAGGGGAGTTAGATCTGTAACTAAAGCATGGAATTGTATGACCTACTTAAAGGCAGCTGAATAATATTCTCATCTAAGGCAGAGAGAGTATCGTACATTGAAAAAGCAATAAAGTTTTATTTATTTATTTTTTAAGTTATTCTCTATTCATCGGTTTCTCGGGGGAAAGAAAGAAGACCACCTGGAGCCTGGGTTGCACAAATGGCCAAACCACTATGATGCTACCACTCAGTTCTACCCTGATTCGGCCATAACTGTATGAATAATTTGGCCATCACTGGGTAAAAATCTTTCCACACAAACAGATGTCCTTACCCACAGACAAATTTAGAAAACTATGTGGTTTTAAAGAAAAGAGAGGCCATTTGTCTAGTAGAAAAAGGTGACTGGTTATCATCGTTCTTAAAGAGATGTTTATTTTTTGAAACCCAGGAAACGAATCTCAGCTCCTCTAAGAAGCCTTCCCACATTTTACCCTTGAAATGAATCCCCATCCACCATTTTCTCTGATGTTCTTTGTCTTGGGAGCTGCATGATATATAGCAAAGAGCCTGGGTTTTGGAGGTGGCTAGTCATAGGTCCTATCTTGGCATTGGGAGTCACTAAAATTGAATCCCACTTTCCTTATCTATAAACTACCTGCCAGGATTGGGGGCGGAGGTGTTGACTTCTTTTCCCTCTTCTAAGTTCCAAACCTTGAGAGATAGATACAGGATAGAGATGAATATAAAGTACTATTTGTTTCTTCTCTATTAATTCATAAATTATGAATTGATGAATTATTAAGTCTCTTCTATTTCTGTAGGAGATCGGTGCATAGTTTTTCCTCTTGTGGAGTAAAGTGGAAATGGGAAAATAAATATTCCCTTATAAGAATACCTACCTTTAAGGCTATTTATCTGAAAACCAGGGAATACCATATGAAGGGCTGGATAGAACAGGGAAGGGACAGGTAGGACAGATAGCACCCACCCCTCTGCTTGATTCTCTTGATAGCACAAAGTACAATGCTTTAATATAATAGGTTATCATTTGATGTCTGCTGAATTGAATTAGAAGCAAGTCATATTTGCTTTATTACTTGCTTTATTAACATTTCTTTCAGTAATTATTATACCTCCTCTCCACATGATCTTTAGTTGTTTAGATCTTTAGATACTATTATTTTTAACTTCAAATAACTTATTTCGAAGGGCAAATATATATTCAGGAAAGTACAAAAATCATAAGTATTCTGTTTGGTGAGTTATAACACGTTGACTGCATTTGAGTAACCGTCATCCAGATGAACCAATAAAACCTTGTCAGTATCCAAGAATAAAATCTTAAGTTCCCTTCCAGAGATAACCATGAGCTTTATTGCTAGCACATAGCAATTTTGCCTATTTTTGAAATGTGTGAGGGCCTCAGCCTTATGTGCATGGATACATCCATGTTGTTTTGTGTAGAAGTTATGTGTTCAGTTTTCTTTGATGTATCATTCTCTGTTGTGTGAATGTACCACTATTAATTTACCCATTCCGCTGTTGAAGGACATTTGGATTGTTTCCAGTATTTTGCTGTTATGAATAAAGCTCTTGCTATGAAGATTCTTATACTTTTTTTTTTTTTGTATATTTCTCTTGGGGTATGTGAGTAGGAGTAAGATTGCTGGGCCACGGGGTAAATGTATGTTTAACTTTAGTAGATTATGCAAAACAGTTTTTCAAAGTGATTGTACTAATTTATATTCCCATCAGCACTCTAAGAAAATTCAGTTGTACTCCATCCTTATCAGCACTGGGTAATCTGTCTTCTTAATATTAGCTGAGTCTACAGTGTGCAGTGATATCTCATAGTGTTTTAACTTTTCATTCACTTGATGATTAATAAAAGGTAAGTAAATATTCCATTCAGGTTTTTTTATGGTCTGGATAGAAAGTTTCCCCCCAAAGCTCTTGTGTTATTTTAGGAGTATTTGGAGGTGAAATGACTGGATTGTGAGAACTGTCACTTAATCAGTCTATCCTAGTTCACATGGACTGGGTGGTAACTGTAGGCAGGTGGGGAATGGCTGGAGGAGCTGGGTCACTGGGGGTGTGCCCTGAAAGAGTTCATCTTTCATGTGGTCCCTTGTCCGTTCCCCTCTCTCTGTTTCCTGGTGCCATGTCCTGAGCACCTTTCCTTTGCCACACCCTTCTGCCATGATTTGCTTTCTCCCCTTGGGCCATGAGCCCTGTACTTGGCTGGCTAAGGATTAAACCTCTGCAACTGTGAGCCAAAATAAACCTTCCCTTCTCTAAGTTGTTCTTGTTGGGTGTTTTGGTCACAGCAGCGATGAAAAAGTGACAAACACAGGCTTATAAGGCCTTTTGGCATTTTCTACCATCTAAAACTACCATCTAAAATTTGTTCATAACTTTCTTTTAAAAGTTATGTGTGTTTTTCATACTGACTTATAGTCTACATAACCTCATTCTCTTAATTAATGATTAATGCTTTTTTGCATTTGTCCTATTTCAATAAATTGTATCTACCTCAAGTCATTAAGACACACTACTGTGTTATCTTCTGGGAGCTTTCTCTCCTCTTTTCACATGTATATTTACATTCCATCTAGAACTGATGTGTGAGTGTGTGTGTGTGTGTGTGTGTGTGTGTGCGCGTATGTGCTCACACACATACAAATGGTTTGAGAGGGTCCAGATTCATTTTTTGATATGAATATCTAGTTTATAAAGACTGTCAGAAAATAATATTAAATTTCCCCCTTGTTCAGTAGTCCTTTAATTCTCATAAATCCAAGGCTCTATATATACATATTTTTTTCTGGACTTTATATTTACTTCATTATTCTGTTCTTATATTAATATAATGTTTTCATAGCCATAGATTCACTATGTCTTTGTATCATGTAGTCTAAGTCCTCCAATTCTGTTTTTTTTTTTCCCTGAATATTGTCTTTCTTTTATATTTTTAGTTGTATGGAAACAGTACCTTTATTTTGTTTATTTTTTATTTATTTTTTTATGTGGTCTGGAGGATAGAACCTAGGGTCTCACGCGTGCTAGGCAAGTGCTCTACCACTGAGCCACAACACAAGCCCCTGAATATTGTCTTGACTATCCTTGTCCCGCTGCATTTCCATACAAATTTTGGAATTATCTTGAGAATTTCTGCAAAAAATTCTCTTGGAGATTTTTAAATAAACTTTGCCGTTTGGATTTTTTTTTCCTTACTGAAAATTTACAAAGAGAACACAAAGAGTTCTCATATAATCCCCCATCCAGTTTCTAATATTGTTGATATCTTATGTTTCTGTGGTGCATTTATCAAAACTAAGTAGCTGACATTGATATATTACTATTAACTAAACTCCAGACTTTATTTGGGTTTCACAAGTGTTTCCATTAATGTCCTCCCTCTTTCCCAGGTTCAGTCCAGCATACCACATTGCATTTAGTTGTCATGTCTCTCTAGTCTCCTCTGGTCCCTGACAGTTTCTCATCTGTCTTTGGTTTTCATTTTGAGTTTGGCATCTTAAAGAGTACTGGCTGGTTATCCTGGAGAATGTCCCTAGTCTGAGGTTTTCTGTTCTTTTCCTTGTGACGATCCTGGAGTTACAGGTTTTTGGAAAGAACAGAGTTGAAACATTCTTCTCATCTCATGGTATCAGGGTGTGCAATATTCACATGACAGTGGTGGTAGTGTTAAGCATCATTACTTGCTTTGAAGTAATATTTGCCAGGTTTCTCCATTGTAAAGCTGTTTCTATTATTCTACTCATTAGAAGAGGGCCATAAAATCTGTCCCTCCTGGGTGAGGGAGGGTCAGATAGTAAACCCTACTTCCTGTTGGATGTAATATCTCCACATATTTGAAATTCTTTTGTGAGGAAGATTTGTCTCATTCATTCATTAACATCAGTAAGGACTCATGCATATTTAGACTTCGCATTATGTTTCAATACTACTTTATTATTATTTTCTGAAACTGTTCCAGCCTGAGCATGGAGGAAATTTTTAGTTTGCCTCTTGTGTCCCTTTGACATGTACCCATACTTTTACTTTGGAGGATTTCCTTACTTTTTGGCATTGCTAAGATGCTCTAGGCTCATCTTGTATATTCCCTTCCCCAGTCATAGGATCAGTCATTTCTCCACTGAGCATTTGTTCCTTTTATTGGAAAATGTGTTTGGTAAACCAAGGGCTGTGTACTGGGCATGCTCATTGTCACTGGTGTATTGTTGCTTCTGTACCTTTTCATTGGGCAGTGCCAGACTACATCCTACACACCCACAGACACACATATGTATGTCTATGTGGTGTGTATGTGTGTGTATATTATGAATACTAACCCATGAATACATGAATACTTACTCTATTCCTGTATATGTATATATTATATGTATTAAGTTAAACATTATGTTGATATCTCCAGCTCTAATCCAGCAGTACAAGATTCATTTTAACTTTCTTATCAGTAAGTCTTGTTTTTGACAGTGAGAAACTTGATACTCACCATCAATTATTTATTTATTTATGTATTCAACCCTTGTAAACAAGTAAAGCAGTTTTTGTTAACCTGTATCTCCTTGAGAAAAGAATATATTAGCTAGAGTATAGGGTTTACATATGATTTCTTTTGTTGAGAGCCTTTTATAATTTTTAACCAAACATCATTTTTCAAAGTCATGCCAGTGAGTTTTTTAAAATTAGCACATGTTAAAATTCACCCTTTGAATTGTACAGTCTTCTAGCTGTATAAAACCATGTGTGTTACCCCAGAACAGTCCCTGCACCTTTTTAATTGCTCTGTGGGTCCCTTTGTAGTTACCCCTCCAAGCATAAATCTGTTTTCCTTGTAGTTTTGCCTTCACCAGAATGTTATTTAAATCAAATGACACAACATGTAATGTTATTTTACTTTTAAGATTCACCCTCGTCATTACATGAATCAATAGTGTGTACCTTTCCCTTACTGTATAGTATTTCAGTGAACAAATGTTCCGGTTTTTAATCCATTTTCTCGTTAAAAGACACCTTCACTGCTTGAAGGCTTCAGTGATCAGGAACAAAGCTCCTAGAAACATTCACACAGGCTTTTGTGGAGACCGAAGTTTTCAAGTCCCTTTGGTAAATACCTAAGAGTGCTATAACTAAGTGGTATGTCAGTTCTACAGTTAACTTTATTGGAACTGCCAAACTGTCTTTCAAAGTGACCGTGCCATTTTGTGTTCTTACCAGCATTGAATAAAAGTTCCTATAGATCTGCATCTTTACCAGCATTTGCTATTATTCATTTTTTATTGAAACTTTTTTTAAAAAGCAAGTGTGATATCTCAGTTGTTTTATTTTGCATTCCCCTAATGACACACAATGTTGAAGACATTTTCATAGTTTTGTTTGAAAAATATATGTCTTTTTTTAGTGAAATGTCTGTTCAGATCTTTTTCCCATTTTAAAACTGGATCTATACTTTTCTTTTTTCCTAAATTTTAACAGGTCTTTATATGTTCTGGACACAGATCTTTATCAGACAGCTGATTTAAATATTGTTTCCTCTAACCTGTGGCATAATAGTATCTTTGATAGAGTAAAGTTTTGAATATTGATAAAGTTCTACTTAGTTTCATTCATCTGTAGCTTGTACTTTTGATATTTTGTTGACAAGATCATCATCAAAACTAAAGTCATGCAGCCTTTGTCTTATGTTTTGTTTTACAAGTTTAAAACTCTATGTTTTACATTAGCTGTATAATTCATTTTGATTCAATTCTTGTGTAAGATAGGATTTGCATGTCTGGGATCTTTTTTGTATATTGACACTTGAGTTTTCCAGCACCATTCATTGAAAAGACTATCTTTTCTCAGTTAAATTGCATTAGCCTCCTTTTCCAAACATCAGTTTGTGTGACTATTTTATTTGATTGAATTTTGTCTGGGAATGCGTGCAATCTATAGTTCACTCTTTGACAGAATCGATGTCCTTATATCGAGCCTTCAATTCTATAAATATTATCTTTACACTTATTTAGATCTTCAATTTATCTCAATAATTTTTGTGTAGTGGTCTTGACATCATGTGTTACATTTGTTCATAGATATTTGGTGAGTTTTTATGTTACAGTGAGTGATTTTCTTTCTTGAGCTTCATTTTCTAACAGCTTGCTGCTTGTATATCAACATGAAAGTGATTTTTTAAAATGTTGATTTTTCTATCTAGCCACTTGTTTAATTAATTTTGCATATTTTATTGCTAATAATTTCCAGCATTCCTCTGTAGATTTAAGATGTTTATTTCTTTCATTCTAATCTTTAGTCTTCTATTTATTTATATATTTATTTGGTCTTATTGCATTGACAGGAACCTCCAGTATGATTCTGAATAGCAGGCATTGTTGTCTCAAGAGGAACTTTTTTAAATATTGAAAGACTTGATACAATGTTTGTTATGAATCTTCAAAAAGATAGATTTTATCAGGTTAAAAAAAATCTCCATCTATTCCCAGTTTGTAAAGAGTTTTAAATCAAAATACATATTGCATTTTTTTTCAAATGCTTTTCTGGCATTAGTTGAGGGAATCATGTAATATATTTTTTTTAATTTTTTTTCCTTTTTTTTATTGGCTGTTCAAAACATTACAAAGCTCTTGACATATCATATTTCATACATAAGATTCAAGTGGGTTATGAACTCCCATTTTTACCCCAAATACAGATTGCAGAATCACATTGGTTACACATCCACATTTTTACATAATGCCATATTAGTAATTGTTGTATTCTGCTACCTTTCCTATCCTCTACTATCCCCCCTCCCCTCCCCTCCCATCTTCTCTCTCTACCCTATCTACTGTAATTCATTTCTCTCCTTGTTTTTTTTCCCATTCCCCTCACAACCTCTTATATGTAATTTTGTATAACAATGAGGGTCTCCTTCCATTTCCATGCAATTTCCCTTTTCTCTCCCTTTCCCTCCCACCTCATGTCTCTGTTTAATGTTAATCTTTTCCTCATGATCTTCCTCCCTGCTCTGTTCTTAGTTGCTCTCATTATATCAAAGAAGACATTTGTCATTTGTTTTTTAGGGATTGGCTAGCTTCACTTAGTATAATCTGCTCTAATGCCATCCATTTCCCTGCAAATTCCATGATTTTGTCATTTTTTAGTGCAGAGTAATACTCCATTGTGTATAAATGCCACTTTTTTTTTTTTATCCATTCATCTATTGAAGGGCATCTGGGTTGGTTCCACAGTCTAGCTATTGTGAATTGTGCTGCTATGAACATCGATGTGGCAGTATCCCTGTAGTACGCTCTTTTAAGGTCCTCAGGGAATAGTCCCAGAAGGGCAATAGCTGGGTCAAATGGTGGTTCCATTCCCAGCTTTCCCAGGAATCTTCGTACTGCTTTCCAAATTGGCAGCACCAATTTGCAGTCCCACCAGCAATGTACAAGAGTACCCTTTTTCCCACATCCTCGCCAGCACTTGTTGTTGTTTGACTTCATAATGGCTGTCAATCTTACTGGAGTGAGATGGTATCTTAGGGTGGTTTTGATTTGCATTTCTCGGACTGTTAGAGATGGTGAGCATTTTTTCATGTACTTGTTGATTGATTGTATGTCCTCCTCTGAGAAGTGTCTGTTCAGGTCCTTGGCCCATTTGTTGATTGGGTTATTTGTTATCTTGTTGTTTAATTTTTTGAGTTCTTTGTATACTCTGGATATTAGGGCTCTATCTGAAGTGTGAGGAGTAAAGATTTGTTCCCATGATGTAGGCTCCCTATTTACCTCTCTTATTGTTTCTCTTGCTGAGAAAAAACTTTTTAGTTTAAGTAAGTCCCATTTGTTGATTCTTGTTATTAACTCTTGTGCTATGGGTGTCTTATTAAGGAATTTGGAGCCCGACCCCACAATATGTAGATCGGAGCCAACTTTTTCTTCTGTCAGACGCAGAGTCTCTGATTTGATATCAAGCTCCTTGATCCATTTTGAGTTAACTTTTATGCATGGCGAGAGAAGGGGATTCAGTTTCACTTTGTTGCATATGGATTTCCAGTTTTCCCAGCACCATTTGTTGAAGATGCTATCCTTCCTCCATTGCATGCTTTTAGCTCCTTTGTTTGTTTTTTTTGTGTTATCCCATATCTCTTGGATGTTTTTCTCGTGATTTTTTACCAGCCTTTCTGAGTTGGCTAGACTCTTTTCAAGATGATATATTTTGTCTTCATTATCTGACGTTCTGGCTTCTACTTGCTCCACTCTGTTAGTGATACTCTCATTTGAGTTTTTAATTTGGTTTATAGTTTCCTGCATTTCTAGAATTATTGTTTGATTTTTTTATAATCTCTATCTCCTGATAAAGATGCTTATTTGCTTCTTTTATTTGCTTGTGTAATTCATTTTCAATGTGTTCTTTCATTGTTTGAATTTGCTGTCTCATATCCTCTTTAAGATTCCATTCCATCTGTCTAAGGTATTCCTTGAGTTCTTTATTTGGCCATTTTTCTGATGCCTCTAGGTCCTCCTGAATATTTAGGCTGTCCTGCATTGTTTGTACTGCTTTTCTTCGTTGCTTTTTCATGCTGCTCATGTTACTTCTTGTTCTGTTTGACTGCTGTGTTACTGTTTACTCCTATAAATTTATTTGATGCTGTCTCCACTGGTTTCAATGAAGTTATCTCCTCCGCCGCATTCTGGTGACGTCAGTTCTCTGCCATGGTGGTATCCCATGCAAATGGCGACAGTTCGTTCCCTTTGCCGGGTGACCAATGCAAAGGGTGGGTCCTGACTGGCTCTCCCAAGCCCCGTCTCAATCCTGTGGTCACTGCCTGTGAAGGCTCGGTTGGTATTAACCTCCGCAGGTTCAGAAGGGCCGACCAGTTGTTTCAGCGGGATCGTTTAGTGCTGAGTCACAGCGGTTTGCCTGCCAGACGCAGGTGAATGGGAGCTTGAATTCAGCCGATCTGGGCTCGGTGTGTGTTCTGAGAGGCCCAGACTGTTCGCCCCTGATCCACGTCAGCTCAGCATTGCCTAGTGATCTCGGGCGCGCCGGCTACTGCGGCGGCGGGCGAGCGGGACCGTCAGCGCCCAGCAGAGGGCTGTGGGTTGCGGGCAGCAAGAGTCCAACGGGAGCAGTGTGGCTGAGGTGGTGACTGCAGACTGCGCTCGGCGGCCCCCCGAATCATGTAATCTTTACATTTCATTTTGTTAATGTGGTGACTTATGTTATTTTTTGAATGCTAAACTCACATACATTCCTGGGAAACTCCTCTTTGTTGTATTGTGTTTTTAAGTTATTCCTAGATTATATATGTTAATAGTTAGCTTAAAACTGAATATTTATTTAAGAATTTCTGCTTGTCCTTTCATGAGGAATATTGGTCTGTATTTTCCTTTTCTAAAATATCTTTGTCTCTGAGAGTTGTGCTATCTTTATAAAGTGAGAAGGAAAACATGTTTTCCTTCTTTATTTCCTAGAAGATTTGAGTAAGATGGGAATCATTTCCTCTTTAATTAGAAAAATATGTTTTGGTGCCCAGGGTTGAACCCAGGAGTGCTTAAATCACAGAGCTACATTCTCAGCCCTTTTTAATTTGTAATTTTGAGACAGGGTCTCGCTAAGTTGTTTATGGCCTTCCTAAGTTGCTGAGGCTGTCTTTTGCAATCCTCCTGCTTCAGCCTCCCAAGTTGCTAGGGATATAGTCATGTGACACCTCGTCTGACTGCCTCTTTAATTTTTAAGTGTGATTTACAATAAAGTCATCTGGACCCGAAGGTATAGTCTTTGTGTGCATGTGTGTTTGTGAGTGAATTTTAATTACATATTCCACTTACAGATACTTTTCTATTTTTAAAATAATTAGCACATTAATTGCCAAACAGTTATAATTTTCCTTTTAATTTCTATAGAATCTATAGCAATGTCTACATTTTCATTTTAACGTATCAGAATATTGTGACGTCTCTTTTTTCCTTAAATTATTTTACTAGCTTTTTATGAGTTTTATTAGTCTTTTGAATAAGTCAATGTTTGGCTTTATTGGTTCTCTATTATAAGTTTAGTTTCTATTTTATAATATTTGCTTTTATATTAGTTTCCTATGCTTTTAAATTAATTTTTTTTTGAATTCTTAAAATGGATGCTTGGACAATTATTTTCAGTCTTTCCTCCCAATACATTCATTCAAAACTGATAGTTTTCTACTAGCTTTGCTAAATACTGCAAATGTTGAGACATGGTTTTGTTCTTATATAGTTAAAATATTTTCTAATTTCTATTATTTATTTTTGAACCATAGGCTTTTTGGAAATATAAACTGCATAATTTCTTTTTTTAAAAAATATTTATTCCTAAGTTTTAGGTGGACACAATATCTTTATTTTACATTTATGTGGTGCTGAGGATCGAACTCAGTGCCTCGTGCATGCTAGGCGAGCACTCTACCTCTGAGCCACAACCCCAGCCCAAACTGCATAATTTCTTATCATTTGGTTTTTTGTATTGATTCTTTTTAGTTATATATAACGTTAGGTTGCCTTTTGACATACTTGTAAATGCGTGGAATATAATTTGCTCTAATTCAGTCTCTAGTATTTTCCCTCCTCTCCCTCCTCATACCCCCTTGCTCTACTCTACTGTTATTTCTGCAATGTATTTATAGTTTTTTTTTTTTTTTTAGTTTGTGTCTTGTGGATATACTTGATGTTGAGATTCACTGTGGCATATTCACATAAATACATAAGAAAGTGCAGTCAGATTTATTCTATTGTTTTTCCCCTATCCTTTCCCTCCTTCTTCTGCCTCAATCCCCTTCATCTACTCTATTGACTTTTCCCTCTGTTTTTATGAAATTATCTCTTATTTTTTTAACTTTCTTTCTCCTTCTCTCCCTGCCCCCTCCCATTGTGTATTAATATCTGCCTATCAGAGAAAACATCTGAACTTTGACTTTTTTGGGGACTGACTTATTTCACTTAGCATGATAGCCTTCAGTTCCATCCATTTACCAGCAAATGCCATAATCCATTCTTCTTTTTGGCTGAGTAATACTCTATTGTGTATATTGTCCATTCATGCAAGGGAAGCTAGGTTGGTTCTACAGCTTGGCTATTGTGAATTGTGCTGCTATAAACATTGATGTGGCTGTGTTACTATAGTATGCTGATTTAAAATCTTATGGATATATACCAAGCAGTGAGATAGCTGTGTGATTTGGTGGTTCCATTTTTAATTTTTTGAGAAATGCTTTCCAGAGTGATTGCACTAATTTGCAGTCCCACCAACAATGTATGAGTGTATCTTTCCCCCACATCCTCTCCAACATTTATTATTTGTATTTTTGATAAGTGCCATTCAGTGTGTAGTGAGATGAAATCTCAATGTAGGCACATGATTTACATTTCCCTAATTGCTAGAGATGTTGAACATTTTTTTTATGTATTTGTTGATCATTTGTATTTCTTTTTTCGTGAAGTGTCTGTTTAATTGTTTTACTCATTTATTGATTGCATTATTTGTTTTTTTGATGCTGAGTGTTTTGAGTTCTTTGTATGTTCTAGATATTATGTCCTGTCTGAGGAGCAGGTGGCAAAGATCTTCTCCCTCCTGTAGGCTCTCTTCATGCTTTTGTTTCTTTTGAAGCTTTTTAATTTGATCCCATCCCACTTCTTGGTTTTTTATTTTATTTCGTGTGCTTTAGGAGTCTTATTAAAGAAGTCAGTTCTCGCACCGACATGCTGAAGTGTTGGGCCTACATTTTCTTCTGGCAGGTGGTCTTTGATCCAGGGTGAGAGATTTTCAAAGTAATCATTTTGGTATGATCTATAATTTATTCCACTACCTTAGAGAAAACTCTACCTGTTTTCAAACTTTTTTTTTTTTGTTTTATGTTGGAGTACGGGGGAATGAACCCAAGCTCCTCATGTATGTTAGGTGTTATGGTTTGGGTGTGAGGTGTCCCCCAAAAGCTCACGTGTGAGACAATGCAAGAAGGTTCAAAGGTGGAATGTTTTAATCCCCTGATAGGAATTAACTGAGTGGTAACTGAAGTGGTAGGGTGCGGTGGGAATTGGGGCGTGGCTTTGGGTATATGTTTGTATCTGGCTAGTGGAGTCACTCTCTGTGCTTCCTGATCATGGTGACGTGAGCTGCGTCCCTCTGCCACACTCTCCTACCATGATGTTCAGCATCACCTCAAGCCCGGGGGAATGGCTCCGAACTTCTATGAACTAAGACTTCTGCAATTGTGAGCCCTCAGAACTCCTCCTCCTCTATAATTGTGCTGGTTGGGTCCTTTGGTCACAGCAGCAAAAAAGCTGACTAAAACACTAGGCACCTGCTTTACTACTGAACTACACTCAAGGTGTTACTAAGGCTGACCTAGAACTTGTGATCCTTCTGTCTCAGCCGTCTGGGTAGCCGAGATTGCCGATATGTGCCACCATGCCCAATTCTGTTTTCAAACTTTTGAAACTTATTAAACTTTTCTTTTTGGCTCAGTATATGATTGGTTTTCCTTATCATTACATGTGCTCTTGAAAAAAAATGTTAATTCTGTCAATAGATAACAGTGTTTTATAAAAGTTCAGGCAAGTTTATTCTTTTTATTACTCAAATCTACATGCTTAATAGGCTTTTATTGGTTTGTTTTATCAATTTCTGAGAGCAATGGGTGAAAATATATCATGTTGATTTTGCATTCATCTGTTTCTCCTTTTAATTCTGTTATTTGTTTTATATATTTTAGATAGTTTTAGAGGTATGTGGTTGTGGTGTACACAAACTGGAATTAATATTATATTTTCCTAGCACATTAAACTATTTCTTATGATGAGTAATCTCTCACATACTTCCCTCTTTGAAGTCTACTTAATTTCATATTAATATAGGTATACTAGCTTATGTTTCATAAAGGGTGTGTTGTTTATTCCTATATCTACCTAGATATGTTGTTCAAAATTTCAGTATTTTAATTGTCTCATAAAACAGCATAAGGTTTATTTTTTTCAAACTAAGTGTTTTACTATGGTATTTAATTGAAGTAGTTATTTTTAATAATTGTTTTGAATTATAGATATTTGCATTTAAATTTATGATTTGTTTTCTTTTTGCTCTTTATTATATTCCTTTCTTTAAAAAACTTTTCTCACCTTCTTTTGGATTAAATATTTTGTATTATTTCATTTCTTTTTTTTTGATTTGTTAGTTGTATATGATTTTCTTTTTTTTAGTAGTCACTGAAAGCTTACACCATACCATTTTAACATAATGTCTAATGTATATTAGTGTTTCTACCATTTTCCGGATAACAAAAGAACCTCAGAACACTTTAATTCTATTACTTCATCTCAAATTGTGCTATTGTTGTCATGAATTTTAAATCTAAATATTTTTGGCCTACAGATATGATGATTTTGAACAGTCAGTATTTACTTAGATTTACCTACATTTGTACCCTTTCCATTATTCTATTCCTACTTGAATTTCCAAACTACCCTCTTGTTCCTTCTTCCTGAAGCACTCACTTTAATATTAACTTCAGGGCAGATTTATTTGTCTGAAAATGCTATTATTTTTGCCGGACACTTTTGATTGACAAATTTAAATTGACATTGAGTAATTATTTTCTTTCAGCACTTGAAGTTTTCATTATTTTTACCTGAATTCCATTTTTTACTGTTCCCAGTCTTACTAATTCTCACTGAAGGAAATGTATCCTTCCCCCCACCTTTAGTGTTGCTTCAAAGTTCCATTTGTCTTTGGATTTCAGAAGTTTTCTTATCATTTTTTAGGTGTAGTTTTTCTTTAAATTTATTTTCATTGGAATAGGTAGCAACTTTTCAGTTTTGTGGTTTGATGTCTTCTTTCAGCATTGGACAATTTAAGACCATTCTCTCTTCAAAATTGTTCTTGAACTGTTCTCTCTTTTTCTTCATGGACTGTAAACCCTATCCTGGAATACCCACATGTGTTTTATATTCCTTGCCTTCCCCACCTCTTTCACCCCAATGTATATTCTATCCTTTTGTATCTTTTGCTCCCATCTGAATATTTGACCTTTCAGTTCACTAATAATTTCTTAAAAAACACTAAAAACTTTTATTATTGCATTTTAATTTTACAGAATAATGTGTTTCATTGTGGCATAAGTACACTTGCATATAACATTGATCATAACCACCCCATATTACCTCCCTTACTAACCATTTCCTTGTCATTTTTTCTTCTGTTAAAATATCTGTTTAAGTTTTAATTTTAGCTAATGCATTACTTAATTCTAGGATTTCTGTTTAATTCTTCTTTTTAGATAAAATCATCCATTTCTTTATCTACTTTTTTAGCACAAAGAGAGACATTTTGAAGTGCATGTCTGATAAATTAATACTGATTTCTTCTATGGTTCTGTTTCTGTATTTTTATCTTGGTTTTAGTCCTGTGGTCTTGTTTTCTAGTCTGCCTGGTAGTGTTTGTTTCACTATAGGACAACAGGTCTGAATAAATGAAGAAGGAGGCTGAAGCTCTTGGTGGTGCTTTCTGTACCCACAGTAAATTTACTTTTGCATCTGTCAGGCAGCCAAGATAAGGGCCCCTTGGTTTATCTTCCTCTGAGACGGAACTAGTTCTAATCTGAGATTCTGTCTTTGTGAGGGCTGATTTTGATTTCTTTCTGTTCTTAAGGTGGAGGCCTTTTGTGATCTGAACAAAAAGCCTGGGTCGTTTAATATGAATTTTTCTTTGGAACACCAAATTTTGTCCCTCAGTTTTGTAAAGCTGTGTGTGTGAGAGGGTTTATCAGCTTCTCAGCCTCTTAGCTGCTATTTCCCCAGCTTCCCCACATTTTAGCAGCCACTCAAGTGGCCACTCATGACTTAAGGGGAAGGCAGTACCTTGTTGGAGTCATCCCTCTGAATTTCCCTTCTCATTGGAATTTTTGCCCCTTTGTTCTCACAGCTTCAGAAATTCTCTAATGCCTCCAAAGGGGGGAAAATATATATGTATACACTTCTATATGCATACACTTTCTTTTTTTAGTATTAGGAAGATAGGTCTGTGACACTTAAGTTTTTGTTATGGAATAAAATTATTAATCTGTTTGACTCTTGATAATAATGTTGTATTGTCTGTGTCTAAAATGAACATAATGGGAATAATCCTAAGATTATTTTGAGAATAAGACTAGATCTTACATGTGTTGGGGATGCAAATCAAGTCAAGATGGCGCCTGGCACTTTGCCAGGAGGAGTGGTTTGTGAAGCAATGCCAGCGAGCCATTAATGACTGACTAGATGATGTTAATTAAGTTAAGCTGTGTGTAATTAGTTGGATATATGTACCTCTGCTGTCCCACAGAGAAGCGGCTCCTGCTACCTTGGGTGCCCGCTACTTTGAGTTCTCACTCAGTTCCCGCTGAGTTCACTCACAATAAAGTCATTCCCCCTTCAACCTTCAAGTTGCTTGTCACCTCTCGGTTATTTTGCCCAGCCGGACTACGGCATACATGAAGAAGCATTGAGCAAACTAGAACAACATATATACAACAAACATAGGGGATTATTATTATTGATCATACATGTATACAATAAAGTGTAGGGTACTATTATTATCCTAATACAGAACATGTTCTTTCTGAAATCTGAAGCAATATGAGAGAGGTATTGTAATTTCTTGGTTTTTAAAATTCGCATCATCTTAAAGGGCCAGGGTCAATCTAGTGAATGTTCAACTCAATGTAGAAACTGGAGTGGCATCAAAATACAGACAGAGTCCTATATCCAGTAAAACTAAGAGGTGTGTTTCTCTGAGGCAACCCAAAGGTTGAACCATCACTCCAGAGGAACTAAGATAGTGTTTGCCATCAGATCCCATCAATGAGGAGAATGAACAGTAGGTTACCAGATGAATACTAATATCAGAAACTAGGTGAGTCAAGGACTAGAGAGAATGAAGGGTAGAAAGGGTTGGAGCCAGGGCGTCACGGCATAGATGATGGGCCATGAGAGGATTTCAGAGTTGATCTTGCACATTTCATGAGGCATGTCTGTGAGAATAAAACAAGCTCTTTGGGCTGTAATTTATAACCTGATAATTTTTCAAGGATTTCAAATTTTGCAAGTCTTGGAAGTATCTAATAGGATAATTTTTCTTCTACTATTTTCCTATCTCCAAATTAGAATTTGGGATGTACGCCAGCAGTCTTATACTTTATCTAAACACACTGGCTATTATTATGCATATGAACACATGTTGACTGTTTCTTAACTCTCTGGGGGCTAGCGGTGGGCTGCAGGAAAGATGTGAGCACACAAAGGAGGCGGTGTGAAAATGAACAGAAGGAAAATATGCCAGTGTTGAAGTGGTCTATCAGTCAAAATTCAATTTAAAAACATCAACACCATGTACTTTCTGCTTAGTACTGAAAACATTATTTTCATTAGTGCAGTTAGTATTATTGTTGTAATTTATTGCTCTTGAATCCGCCAGGTCTACTGATAGAGGTGGAATGTTATTCTGGTAGAGGTCTATGATGAATGCCACCAATATATGTCTTTCTCTCCCACCTTTCCATCAGGTTCTTGCTCAGAAATGGTGCCAGGCCATGACACACTCACCCTGTCATCCCGTCCTGTCCAGTCTTGCTCAGGGGTTCCATTGTTAACAGTCCTTCACTTTCCCTTTCTTCCCTACTCATTAGCCCTGATATTCCTGTGTGCTCGAGCTCTTCAGTACTTTAGCTGTTATGCTAGGGAGGATAGGCGTCAGTACACCTTTTATGCTAAGCACTCTATCTTGGCATATAGTATCTCATAAAGGGAAAGATATTTCCACATAAATCTCACCTATGTTTAAAATAGGTCTTACGAATAATTGTAATAACCATTGTATATTAGCATAGACTGAGTTAATATATGTTCTTATATAAAGTGTTACAAGAAGGACTTGAATTTATTATTCATAGATATAAAGGCCAATTCCAATGATCAATAAAAGAGCTATCAACAGTAATATAAAAAACAAAAAGGTGATTTAGAGTGAGCATGGTAGGTGAGTCCTAGTATGAGTACATTATTTGTCATAAAAGGGAGAAAGTAGATGCATATTATTTTTAGAAATCAAGAAACAGAGATAAAAGCATTTTATGTAAAGTGATCATAGAACTCCCACAGAAGGATTAAAACTGCAAACGACTGAGCGGTTATGTCAGGAAGGGGACTCAACTTGACGCCATTCTCTGTGCTGACTTTTTAACTTACTGGGTCAATATTTTATTTATAGTCAAGAGTTTTAAAAATAAGTGGTTGTATGGAACAAATGGACATAAAATAAAGGTAGGAAATATCAACACCTGAAAATTAAAAAAAAAAAAACCTCAAATACTAAAGACTTGAAAATGAATACATTCATAATTTCTTGGTTTAAGAATATGATCAAGGCTTTACTGAGAGTGAAAGAGGACCCCTCCACAGCTGATCCTGCACAGGAATCACAGTTGCCGTGCCAAGCAGGGCTCTGGGCCTCAGCGATAGGAAAGGACATTAGAAAAGGACTCTGGACTGCTGATTACTCTCCCACACAAGTCTTGTGGACCACAGGCATCAGCACCAGTGCAGCATTCCCAGATGTCCCTCCCATGAAGGACACTCAGCTGCTACCCACGTGCAGGAACTCTGGCTGCCACTCCCGTGTGGACCCCCATCTACCAAAGTGGAGCTTCCCTGGTCACCTCCATCTTGGGACTCAGCAGCTACTTTCATAGTCCCCTACCTGCAGTAGCCTGCCTGCACCTGGGGACATCACAGGCTCTTAAGAATGCCGACAGCGGCTACACCTCATACCACAGAGCTCATCTCTGTATGCATCACACAACACCATCGCCCACTCCCCCCCCCACCCGACCCAACACCCCATAGCTGAAAGCAGCTGCCTCCATCTTGGGCCTCCTCCATCACCATCTTTAGTTGGGGCAACTACCAGTTTGGAACACCAGATAGCTGGGTACCCCTAGTTTTCTAATTCCCCCCAAATCCCATAACTGCTAACTTGGCAGAGTGACCGCACAATTCAAAACAGGCCTCTGTGACAGGTGCGCAGCCACCAGAGTGCAACACACAAGACCCCTGAGAGAAAGGTTCCTGATTAGGAAGTAGAAAGAGAGAAGGTGAGGGAGACACACTGTAGAGACTAATTTAGAGGGCAGGAACTGTGAGGCCTATAGGCGAGTCGAGATAAGACCCTGGGCCCACATCACAGGAGCAGGCCCCAAAAGGGGATTCTTGAGGTGCAGTCTCACAATAAGATAGTGGGTGCCATACCCCACTTCCAGGTTCCCTGCACCCAAGACCAACCCTCACACCCTGGTAAACCCCACCAGGAGGGTGGAAATACCAACTAAGAAGAGACAATCCCACCTATTGGATGAGAAGTGAAGTAGGAAAGATACTGATCCCCAACCAACAATCCATGTTTCTTCCTTCAAGATTTTTTTTTCTTTCTTCTCCCTCTCTATTCTCCTGTCCTCACATCCCCAACATATGTGAAACCAAGTACTTTGCATGAATTAGGATATTGAGGACTGAGATGAATGAATAGTATATTACAGTTGTGTTGTATATTTTTCTCTCCTTTTTTCTTTTTTCTCTCTGATTTTTACTATTTTAACATTTTTTTTATTTTTCTTATTATATATGTGTGTTTGTTTTATGTACTCTTCTAACTTCCCTCTTGTCTATCCCAGATTACTACCTCTCTATTCTCCTGCTACTAACCTTCTTCTTTAGATTTCTCTTTCACACTTCCAAGATACAATAACTCTGTATCCTCACCTCCTACCTCCTCAGCATATCTTTTTATACCTCACCCCTGGTTCTTTGTCCTCCATCAGAAACTGTGAACCCTTTTACAAACCTACTGAGTATATTGTAGATAATAAATGAATTCACTATTTCTACATATCATAACCTAACTGTAAATGTCTTAATAACAACTGTTTGTTTTTAGGTGGTATTTTGTTTACAGTTGGATCTGTTATCATGGTTCTTCCCCTCAAAGAAGAGGTATTGGAACCTTATAAAGGCGTTATAATCCTGTAGGGTAAAAACGGTAATGCCTAGGACCCACAGAGCTAGAAGGGAAGACACACAAGAATATGAAAAGACAAGGGAAGAAAGTGCCCCAAACAAATCAATATACCACATTATTAGAATCCATGGCCAGCACAGCAGATGAAATTTCAGAGAAGGAGTTAAAGATGTACATAATTAAAATGTTTTGTGAACTAAAAGATGATATAAGAGAGCAAATACAGGAAGCAAAAGATCATTTTAACAGAGCTATATAAGCAAATACAGGAAGCAAAAGATCACCTCAATAGGGAGATAGAAGTTCTAAAGAAAAACCAAACAAAAATCCTTGAAATGAAAGAAGCAATAAACCAAATTAAAAGGTCAATAGAAAGCATCACCAACAGATTAGACCACTTGGAAGACAAGACCTCAGACAATGAAGACAAAATATGTAATCTTGAAAAGAATGTAGACCACAGAGTGAAAATGATAAGAAACCATGAACAAATATTGAAAAAATATGGGATAGCATAAAAAGACCACATATAAGAATTATTGGGATAGAGGAAGGCATAGAATTTCAACCCAAAAGAATGAACAATCTATTCAACAAAATAATATCAGAAAAATTTCCAACCATGAAGAACAAATTGGAAAACCAAATTCAAGAGGCTTACAGCACACCAAGCATACAAGTATACACACCAAGTATTATGTTATGTGCAGATTTTTCAACCCAGACTCTGAGAGCTATAAGATCCTGTAACAACATATATGAAGCTCTGAAAGAAAATGGATGCCAATCAAGAATTTTGTATCAAGCAAAATTAAGCTTTAGATTTGATGATGAAATAAAAACCTTCCATGATAAATGAAAGTTAAAAGAATTTACAGCTAGAAAACCTGCACTACAGAACATCCTTGGCAAAATATTCTATGAAGAGGAAATGAAAAACAACAATGAAAATCAGCAGATGGAGGTATTACACAAAAGGAAAAGCTAATCAAACAAAAACCAAGTCAAGTTAAATAACAAATAAAAATGACTGGGAATACAAATAATGTCTCAATAATAACCCTGAATGTAATGGGATACATTCACCAATTAAAAGACATAGGCTAGCAGATTGGATTAAAAAAAAAAAAAGACCCAACAATATGTTGCCTCTGAGAGACTCATTTCATAGGAAAAGACATACATATATTGAAGGTAAAAGGTTGGGAAAAATCATACCACTCATATGGACTGTGGAAGCAAGGTAGAGTTTTCATCCTCATATCAAATGATGTAGACTTTAAGCTAAAGTTAATCAAAAGGGAGAAAGAAGGACATTTCATACTGCTCAAGGGAAACATACACCAACAATTATAAATATATGTGCTCCAAACAATGGAGCATCTATGTTCATCAAACAAATTCTTCTCAAGTTCAAGAGTCAAATTGACCACAACACAATAGTTCTGGGTGACTTTAACCCACCTCTTTCACCACTGGATAGATCTTCCAAACAAAAGCTGAACAAAGAAACTATAGAACTCAATCGTATAATCAATAACCTAGACTTAACTGACATATATAGATCATTTTATCCTTCAATGAGAGAATACATTTTCTTCTCTGCAGCACAGGGATCCTTCTCTAAAATAGACCATATATTATGCCACAAAGCAAATACAAAAAAGTGGAGATACTACTCTGCATTCTTTCAGATCACAATGGAATGGAATTAGAAATCCATGACAAAATAAAAAATGAAAGCTACTCCAACACTTGGAGACTAAACAATATGCTACTGAATTAACAATGAGTTGTAAAAGACACCAAAAAGGAGATTTAAAAATTCTTTGAGGTAAATGAGAACACTGCTACAATATATCAAAATCTCTGGGACACTATGAAGGCAGTACTAAGAGTAAAGTACAATGCATGGAGTTCATTCCTTAAAAGAAAAAGTCAACAAATAAATGACCTAATGCTACATATCTCAAATCCTTAGAAAAAGAAGAACAAATCAACACCCAAAGCAGTAAAAGACAGGAAATAATTAAAATCAGAATTGAAATCAATATAACTGAAACAACAACAACAACAACAACAAAAACAATTGAAAAAATTGACAAAACAAAAAGTTGATTCTTTGAAAAAATAAATAAAATTGAGAAACCCTTAGCCAGGCTAACAAAGAGAGGAGAGAGAAAACTCAAATCACTAACATACATGATGAAAAGGAAATATCATAACAGACACTACAGAAATACAGAAAATAATTAGAGATTATTTTGAAAACTTGTACTCTAATAAAATAGAGAATATTGAAGGCATTGACAAATTTCTAGAGGCATATGAGTTGCCCAAATTGAATCAGTATGATATACACAATTTAAAAGATCAATTTCAAGTGACAAAATAGTAGAGGCCATCAAAGGTTTACCAACCAAGAAAAGCCCAGGACCAGATGGATACATAGTTGAGTTCTACAAGTCCTATAAAGAAGAACTAATACCAATACTCCTCAATTTATTTCAAGAAATAGAAAAAGAAGGAGCACTTCCAAACTCATTCTATGAGGCCAATATCACCCTGATTCCAAAACCAGGCAAAGACACATCAAAGAAAGAAAACTTCAGACCAATATTGCTAATGAACATAGATGCAAAAATTCTCAATAAAATTCTGGCAAATCAAGTACAAAAACATATCAAAAAGATGGTGCACCATGATCAAGTGGGATTCATCTCAGGGATGCAAGGTTGGTTCAACATATTGAAATCAATACATGTAATTCATCACATCAATAGACTTAAAAATAATTATCATATGAACATCTCAATTGATGCAGAAAAAGCATTTGATAAAATATAACACCTATACATGTTCAAAACACTAGAAAAATTAGGGATAACAGGAACATATCTCAACATCATAAAAGCTATCTATGCTAAGCCCCAGGCCAACATCATTCTAAATGGAGAAAAATTGAAAGCATTCCCTCTAAAAACTGGAGCAAGACAAGGATGCCCTCTTTCACCATTCTATTTAACATAGTTCTTGAAACTCTAACCAGAGCAATTAGACATATGAAAGAAATGAAAGGGATAAACATAGGAAAAGAAGAAGTCAAATTGGCACTATTTGCTGATGATATGATTCTATACCTAGAAGACCCAAAAAGTTCCACCAGAAAAATTCTAGAACTAGTAAATGAATTTAGCAAAGTAGCAGGATATAAAATCAACACCCATAAATCAAAGGCATTTATGTATATCAGTGATAAATCCTCTGAAAGAGAAACAAGGAAAACTACCCAATTTACATTAGCCTTAAAAACAAAAACAAAACTTTGAAATGACCTAATGAAAGAGGTGAAAGACTTCTACAACAAAAACTAAGGAACACTAAAGAAAGAAATAAAGAAAGACCTTAGAAGATGGAAAGATCTCCATTGTTTTTGGATAGGCAGAATTAACATTGTCAAAATGACCATACTACTTAAAACACTGTACATATTCAATGTAATCCCAATCAAAATCCCAATGACATTCCTCAGAGAAATAGAAAAAGTAGTCATGAAATTCATCTGGAAAAGTAAGAGACCCAGAATAGCTAAAGCAATACTTGGCAGGAAGAGTGAAGCAGGTGGCATCACTATACCAGAACCTAAACTATACTACAGAGCAATAGTAACAAAACAGCATGGTATTGATACCAAAATAGACTGGTACACCATGATACAGAATAGAGGACACAAAAACTAACCCACATAACTATAGTTATCTTATATTAGACAAAGGTGCCAAAACATGCATTGGAGAAAATATAGCCTCTTCAACAAATGGTGCTGGGGAAACTGGAAATCCATATGCAAGAAAATGAAATTAAACCCCTCTCTCTCACCATGCATAAAAATCAACTCAAAGGGGATCAAAGACTTAGGAATTAAACTAGAGACACAGCGCCTGTTAGAAGAAAAATTGACCCAAATCTCCATCATGTTGGATTAGGCCCCAATTTCTTAAATAAGAGTCCTATAGCACAATAATTAAAATCAAGAATCCATAAATGGGGTGGATTCAAACTAAAAAGCTTCTTCTCAGCAAAAGAAACAATCTGTGAGGTGAATAGAGAGCCTACATCTTGGAAGCAAATTTTTACCACTCAGAGCACTAATCTTTAGGGTATGTAAAGAACTCAAAAAAGCTAAACACACACACACACACACACACACACACACACACAAAACCCACAACAACAACAGCAACAAAAAAACCCTAAATAGCCCAATCAATAAATAGGCCAAGGAACCGAACAGACACCTCTCAGAAGATAATATACAATCAATCAACAAATATATGAAAAAATGTTCAACATCTCTAGCAATTAGAGATTTCATCTCATCCAGTCAGAATGGCAGCTATTAAGAACACACACAACAACAAGTGTTGGCGAATATGTGGGGAAAAAGGCACACTCATACATTGCTGGTGGGACTGCAAATTGATGCAGCCAATCTGGAAAGCAGTATGATGATTCCTTGGAAAAGTGGGAATGGAACCACCATTTGACCTAGCTATCCAACTCCCAAAGGACTTAAAAACAGCATATCACAGGGACACAGCCATATCAATGTTTATAGCAGCACAATTCACAATAGCTAAACTATGGAACCAAACTAGATGCCCTTCAGTAGATGGATGGATAAAGAAAATGTGGTATATACACACAATGGAATATTACTCAGCAATAAAAGAGAATAAAATCATGGAATTTTCAGGTAAATGGATGGAGTTGGAGAATATAATGCTAAGTCAAGTTAGCCAATCCCAAAAATGTTGAATGTTTTCTCTGATATAAGGAGGCTGATTCATAGTGGGGTTGGGAGGGGGAATATGGGAGGATTAGAAGAATTCTAGATAGGGCAAAGTGGTGGGAGGGGAAGGGAGGGAGTATGGTGGTAAAAAATATGGTGGAATGAGATGGATATCATTACCCTAAGTACATATATGAAGACATGAATAGTGTGAATAAACTTTATATACAACCAGAGATATGAAAAATTGTGCTCTATATATGTAATAGGAATTGTAATGCATTCTGCTGTCATATATAACAAATTAGAATAAAACATAAAAAGAGGATGATCAACACCAAATTTACTCTTTTTTGATATAATATTAAAATTTATTTAATTTCTGAATAACCATGTTATTTAAATCTTTCTTTATAAGAAAGAAAGAGAATAGGAGAAATGACAACTGTGTGATTGTATAGGACAGCTGCATTTTGAAGTCATTGGTTATACTGTAGTGTAACTATCTATTCACCCATCCATGAGCATTTGGATTGTTTTCAGTTTTTTTCTATCATAAATATTACTCTATTATAAATATTTATTTACCCTATTACAAATATTTATTAAACCATGTAGATATTATTTTTATCTATCATCACTCCTTTTTTTAAAAAAGAGAGAGAGAGAATTTTTTTTAATATTTATTTTTTAGTTTTCGGCGGACACAACATCTTTGTTTGTATGTGGTGCCGAGGATCGAACCCAGGCCGCACGCATGCCAGGCGAGCGCGCTACCGCTTGAGCCACATCCCCAGCCCCCATCACTGCTTTTATAGATGAGTATTTCTGGCTGGTATGATCTCAATTCTTCTTGATGATGTCTTTTAATATTTTTGTCAGGGGTCTGCTAGTCATCACATTTTTTCTTCCAGATTTCGTGTATCTGAAAAATAACTAATTAAAAGTTGTTTTTGAAAGTTATTTTCATAAAGCATATGATGCTACATTGATAGCTATTTTCTTTCATTATTGTAAGATATTTCTTTGTTCTTGCATTATGTCCAGGGAATCTTTTGGATTCCTTACTTGGGTTTCTCTATCCCTGTGTCTTTTATTCCTCTGACTGCTTCCAAGTTGTTTTCTTTATCCCTGATTCTGAGCAATTTGATTCAAATGTACTCTAGTGTAATTTTCTTTATGTATACTTTCATATTCCTATAAATATTCTTGAACTTTGATCAATAATTTTTTTTTTTAGGATTCATTGAGCTTCTTGGATTTGTAGGTTTACAGTTACCATCAAATTTGAAAAACACTTTGCAGTTACTTTTTCAAATATTTTTGAAAATCTACTTTCCTATTCCTGAAAATCTACTTTCATTTTTACTTGGCTGCTGTAAAATTTCCCAGGAAACTTGATACTCTTCTCATTTTGAAATAAGTTCTATTTTCTCTTTGTTTCATTTTGGACAATTTCTATTACTATAGTGTACACTAACTTTTCTTTCACACTTCTAGTCTCTCAGTCCTTCCACTCCATGTATTATTCATTTCAGACATAATAGTTTTCATCTTTAAAACTTTGATTTGTGACTTTTAAATGTTTTCTATGTCTCAAGCTAACTTTTGAATATATAGAGAAACTTCATATTTTTATTTATTTATTAACTTTCTTTTTTTCCTTTGTTCTTTGTACTTACACATGACAGTATAATATATTTGCTGTATTATACATATATGGAATATAACTTCCCATTTGTGTGGTTGTACATGATGTGAAGTTACACTAGTTGTGTATTGATATATGAACACAGGAAAATTATGTCTGATTTATTCTATTGTCTTTCCCATTCCCATCCCCCTCACTCCCCTCACCCTGCCTCCCCACCTGTTGTGAGTTAGCATCTGCATATCAGAGAGAACATTCAGGCTTTGTTTTTTTTTGGGGGGCGGGGGGGATTGGCTTATTATACTTAGCACCATAATCTGATAGTCTCTAGTTCCATCCATTTATCAACAAATGCCATAGTTTCATTCTTCTTTATGGCTGTATAATATTCCATTATATATATATAATATTTTCTTTATCGATTCATCTATTGAAGGGCACTTAAGCTGGTTATATAGCTTAGCTATTGTGAATTTAACTCCTATAAACATTGATGTGGCTGCATCACTGTAGTATGCTGATTTTAAGTCCTCTGGATATATGCTGAGGAGTGTGATGACTGGGTCAAATAGTGGTTCCATTCCAAGTTTTCTGAGGAATCTCCATACTGTTTTTCAGAGTGTTTGCACCAGGAATGTATGAATGTTTCCTTTCCCCCACATCCTTACCAACATTTATTGTTACTTTTATTCTTGATTATTGCCATTCTAACTAGAATGAGATGAAATATCAGTGTAGTTTTAATTTGCATTTCTCTAATTGCTAGTGATGTTGAATATTTTTTCAAATATTTGTTGACTGATTGTATTTCTTCTTCTTTGAAGTGTCTGTTCAGTTCCTTTGCCCATTTATTGATTGGGCTATTTGCTTTTTTTGGTGTTAAGTTTTCTGAGTGCTTTATATATCCTGGAGATTAATGCTCTGTCTGAAGTGTAGGTGGCAAAGATTTTCTCCCATGAAGGATCTCTCTTTGTGTTCTTGATTGTTTCCTTTGCTGTGAAGAAGCTTTTTAGTTTGATAGCATCCAATTTACGGATTCTTATTTTACCTCTTGTGCTTTGGGAGTCTTGTTGAGGAATTCGGTTTCTAAGCCCACATGATGGAGATTTGGGCCTACTTTTTCTTCTGGTAGGTGCAGACTCTCCAGTCTACTGCCTAGGTCCTTGATCCACTTTGAGTTGAATTTTGTGCCGGTGAGAGATAGGTATCTAATTTCATTTTGTTACATATGGATTTCCAGTTTTCCCAGCACCATTTGTTGAAGAGGATTCTTTTCTCCAATGTATATTTATGGCTCCATTATAGAGTATGAGATCTGTATTTTCTGTGTCTTCTATCCTGCACACTTTGGTCTTCATGTCTGTTTTGGTGCCAATATCATGTCATTTTTAGTATAATATAAGGTCTGGCATTGTGATGCCCCCTGCTTCACTTTTCTGAGGATTGCTTTGGTTGTTATTTTTCCAAATGAATTTCATGACTGCTTTTTCTCTGTGAACATTAATAGGAATTGCATTAAGTCTGTATAATGCTTTTGGTAGTGTGGCCATTTTGACAATATTGATTCTGCCTATCCAAGAACATGGGAGATCTTTCCATTTTCTAAGGCATTCTTCAATTTCTTTCTTTAGAGTTCTGTAGTTTTCACTGTCGAGGTCTTTCACCTCTTTTGTTGGATTGATTGCCAAATATGTTATTTTTTTGAGGCTGTTGTAAATGGGACAGTTTTCCTAATTTCTCTTTTAGTTGATTCATCACTGATACTTGGGAACACAATTGATTTTGGGGCGTTGATTTTGTATTCTAATGCTTTGCTAAATTCATTTATGAGTTCTAGAAGTTTTCTGGTGGGATTTTTTTTTTGGTTCTTCTAAATAAGAAGCATGTTATCAGCAAATAGTGATTGTTTAAGTTCTTCTTTTCCTATTTGTTTCACTTTAATTTCTTTCTTCTAATTGCTCTGTCTAGAGTTTCCAGGACTATGTTGAATAGAAATGGTAAAAGAAGGCATATCTGTTTTGTTCCAGGTTTTAGAGGGAATGCATTCAGTTTTTCTCCATTTAGAGTGATATTGGCCTTGGGTTTAGCATATATAGCTTTTATAATGCACGGAGACTTTTAATAGACGGTATTGTTCTTGTTTGCTAACCCTACATCTGTCAGCTATTGGTGGGTATCAGTTAATTATTAGTCTTTTATTTTGAGTCATGTTTTTCTGCTTTCCACCATGTCATGTGCTTTTTTTTTATTGGATGCCCAACATTCTGTTTTTTACATTGTTGAATGCTGAATACTTCTGTATTCTTGGACATTAAAAATATCTCTTCAATGTTTCTATTTAATGCTTTGAACATGATTGTTTCAACAACCTTGTGTGTGAATTGTAACATCAGTTTTCAGTTTTTTGATTGATATCCCTGCCTTAATCATGGTCATATTTTCCTTCTTTGCATGCATAGTCATATTTGTTTGGATGCTAAGCATTGTAAACTTTACATTTTTAGTTCTAGATACTATGTATTTCAGTAAATATTGTTTTTTTTTTTTCTGATGTGCAGTTAAGTTACTTGGAATAAGTTTTTCCTTTGGAATCTTGTTCTCTTGCCTGTAAGTTCTCTAATGTTCCCTCTAGTCCTTAGGGTAGTTCTTTCCCTGGATCTGAGTAGTTTTTGTTTCCCCACATGTATGCCTTGAATGGTAAGCTTCTGGCTCAAAGGTGGACCTCTGGAGCTCTCTGGAGTTCCCTTGTGAACAACTCTCCTCTCCAGGTCTGCCCACTGTGGTCTCTCCACGGTCTATCAACTCTGTACCCTCAAGTTGACCAGGGTCTACCTAGGTTTCAACACTGTCTCTGCCACAACCTGGTAGTTGAGGCAATAAGTTGAGGCCACCGCAGTGCTTACCTTCATTGTTTTCCCTCTCTGCTGGATGTCTTGACAACCACTGTTTGATATCATTCCATCTTTTTTTTTCCTTATTGTTTTTTAGGAAGGGTACATTCCAATCCCTTTCGCTCCATCTTGATCAGATGAGAAATAATAGATTTATTTTGAAGCACTGATTTTAGGAAGTATGTTATGAAGGATTTCTTTAAGTAATGAAATAGTAAAAGAGGTAGGCAGACTTGCAGTTGCCTACTCAATCGTCCTGAAGTGGGTTTGCTGCCAGACATTTACTTTTATGAAGACTCAGTGTTTTGGTTTGGATATGAGGTGTCCCCTGAAACTTCACTCATGAGACAAAGCAGGAATGTTTGGAGGTGAAATAATTAGATTACGAGACTGTAACCTAATCAGTGAATTGATCCATTTGATGGATTAATAATTTGAAAGGACTATTGTAGTTAGTGGTAACTGTAGACAGGGAGGGAGGGACTGGAAGCAGGTCACTGGGGGCCTGCTGTTGAGGTTTGTAATTTCTTCCCTGGTAGCTCTCTCTCTTTCTCCCTGCTTCTAGGCTGTAAGGAGCTGAGCCCTTTCCTCAGCCTCACTCTTCCACCATGATGTTCCTCTTCTCCTCTAGCCCTGAGCCTTGGAGAGAGACCACAGGTGTCCAATCTTGGACTGAGACCTTTGAAACTGGAGCCAAACCAAGCTTTTCCTCATCTGCATTGTTCCTGTCGTGTATTTTGGTCACAGCAATGAAAAGCTGATTAACATACATAGGCTTCATACAATTTTTAAGCTTTTGTAAAAAATATCTGTGATTATCATAGTGCCAGCAGAAGTATAAGCAACATATGAACTCATCGTGATTTGAGTGTATGTTCTTCCTCTTATCACAACTCAGGAGTCAAGATATAAAGATTGAAAAAAGAATCCTGGTCGCTCCAGGCATCTCCTTTTAGCATCTCATGCTCTTTTAGCAATATCTCTTTTATAATTCCTTTTAGCATATTGCTTTTGATCTGTGATATCAGCTGATGACACTAGATATTTATTAATTTGACATTAGTATATTTCAGTAGATTTAAAAATATATGAGATAGAAAAAGATAATCTGAGTGTATCCAATTGTGAACCCAGTTTTGATTGTTAATAGTAAATTGTTTTAATTTAGTTGAAAAACTTACACATTTTTTTCTTATGACCCTTGCAAAATATAGGGATGAGCTTATGAGAAATAAAATATCAGTTAGGGTGATAAGTGAAGCAATTGCACTTGTAAAGAAATTTTAGTTTAAAATTGCATTGGTATTAACAATTTTGTGTTAATATATGTACAGTGCATATTATAACAGGATCTAGAATGTAATGAGTCAATAACTGTCTAAAAAGTTAAGTAATTTCTTCCTGTTTGAATTGTTTTTCAAGATGTGTATGATTGAGGGGTAACTGGGATAATGATGCTGACGGTGTAAGTAACTGTGTCCTCACAGTGATGACACAAGGACTTATTTATCATCATCCATGTTTGTCTGCCGATGAGATGACAGTGAGACATATGGCATTGTGGAGGCTTTGTAATCTCTCAATTGGTTGGTAGTTTTCATTTTAATTCCTGATTCTGTGGTGGAGCTCTCACTCAAAACTGGCTCTGGGTGGGGAAGAATGAAAAGACAGGGTGGTGAGTGCAGAGAGGAGAATATGAATTGGCCTGGGTAGGGGACAGGACCAGGGAACAGGCATGGAGGCAGGAAAAGTCTTTGTTTCACGGGTGGCAAGGCAGCATGCAGGAATGGGACACCTCTATTGCATATTAATTCTGCCAGAAACTTCTCAAGGGAAATGTTTGTCCTAGAAATATATTTAAGAGAGAGGGAGAACCATAGAATCTTGAATCTGGAAGAAATCTTGACTCTGTTGGATGAAAGTAATTTAAACAAGTGAGAGTAGTTTGCTAAGGAGTGAGAAAATTAGAACCTCAAAGCTAGTGATTCAATAACAAGCTTGTTTGTGAAGCCTCTACTGTACAAATCATTCTGGTATATTTAAAAATCATAACTAGAGGCAGAAGCACAGACTTTGGGACAGGAGTCCCTTGTGTTTCTCCTTTGCTAGCAAGGCAATAATCCTTCTTTCTCCTTTTTCTCAAAACCATGTTCTCATTACTGGATTGGCATTGAGGACAAGGACTGAACCTTCAGCAACAAATCTGGCACCCCAGATGGGACCCAAAAGCAACCCTCACTCCAGCTTTCTTGGGTAGGCCTGGCTTTCCAAGGAACCCTACTTCCATGCTGAGGATGCCAGGCGAACTCTTTGAGAGCTGACTGCTGGAAAGTCAAGAGATGGACAGCCTCTGCAAAGGGATCTTCAAGGAAAGGCTGGAAAGGGCCTCCTCCATTGCATTATCAATTTGCCTAGTACAAGAAAAAGGCCCAAAGGCAATCTCTGAGTACAAGTGACAGCAGGGGAACTCACTTTATGAAATTGTGATAATGATAAAGGAGACGGGTCAGGCCCCAGAATATCCTGTGCTCCAACCCCTTGAATGCAACCTAGGAAACTAAGGATTAAGGCACAGTTTTTGTATTGCTGGATTGTCCAACTCTCTCCTGGGATGAATATGTTGTGTAAATTAAATGCACCGATAGCATTCATAAAGGTGGTTTCAGAATATGAATTTAAGAAATGTCCAAAACTAGAAAATATAAAAGGAAGTTATATGTATGGAAATAAATTTTAGTATAAAAAATTAGAAGGTGAAAGAAATGTTTACGGATGAAAAAGCAGTATTTTGTTTAGCAAAGTAATATTCTTGTGCTGAAGTCCAAGATGAAGGAGGACAAAACTAAGGATGTAATGAAGTTATGAATGTTTTAGTAAGTCTCAGAGGTTTTTGGAAGGTAAATCTCAAAAAGTTTGTGTTTGGGATTAATTTGGCTATAATTAGCACAGTCAAAGTTATTTGAACTTCAATGTACTGATATGAAGCAAAGTATAAAACATTGATCTGCTCTTATCTATGAATAATTTTCTCACATTTGTTAGGTTTTTATTACTTGGGGAAGTTAAGTCTTTTAAAGAGAGAGGTGAGAGAGAGACAGACAGAGAGAATTTTTAATATTTATTTTTTAGTTTTCAGCAGACACAACATCTTTGTTTGTGGTGCTGAGGATCGAAACCGGGCCGCACGCATGCCAGGCGAGCGCGCTACCGCTTGAGCCACATCCCCAGCCCGGAAGTTAAGTCTTGAAGGAATTAGGTTTGTACCTGTTTTAAATTCTTAAATGATTACTTTATAACTGGTTAAACACACAACTGTCCTTTAGGTTATAACAATATTGTTGGCACTCAAAATATATGTGACTAGGTATATGTATGTATGTATGCATTATATACATATATATATATATATATATATATATGATTTATCTATCTAAGTATTATGTAAAAGCTTATAAAATGAAAGATATGTAAGTTTACTGGCAAGAAAACTAATGAGTGCTCTTTTTTATACATTGTATCTGACATAGAAGGGCCACACTGTCATTTGAAGACCTGTCTTATATCTGTTTGCTTTGAATGAGTCAATTTCTGGTCATTAATACTGATCCCTAAATGTATAAGAGATTTAAGGCTATCCTTTGATTTTTGTTAACCCATGCAGATCTGTGATCATTATTACCGTATACTCTGGATTCTAAATCGTACTTTTTAAAGTTAAACTTAGATAAATGTAAAGCTTAGGAGAGCACTTTGCCAAGTTAGTGTTCTCCAAACTAAGATTATGTTTGGCAAAAGTCTCGGATTTATATAAAAATCACAAACTAGGTTGGTATTTATTTATGTCATTTGATATTTCTATAGCTGGATAAAATAATCTATTATCAATAAGTTATATATACAATTTTGTGTTGCTCTTCACATTAGAATTGGAATTTAAATGCATTTTTGAAAGATAATAAGGACAGCCTGATCTGTTTAAAGGTGACACTGTAAAACATGGTAGCATTTTGCTACTTTTTCCACAAAAAGAAAGTTAAAAGCTCTCTTGGCCTTTGTTTGATGGGTGTTTTAGAAGTAATATTGTATTGTGTTATTTGTCAAGAGCCCCACCTTACCTGATATAAGGCTCTACCTTACACCTTACTCTGTGTTAGAATGGCTCCAAAATAGGCTAGACTTGAGCTCATTTAGACTTGTGTTCAAAAGATCAGATTTTGTTGTAAAGATTACTGTGAACTCAAAATAAACAGGATATGATGTATAACTAATTAAAGGCTTAAGATTATAAAAATGATTTTACTTGATTCATAGCTATTACACATTGTTTTTGTTCTGTTAATTTCATTTTGTATTTTGCTTTTAAATTTTGTAACTAGTGCCTGTTAGTGTTTGGCAGAGGTACTCTTCTAATAAAAAGCAAAAACAACAACAAAAAATTATAACTAAAATAAATTTTTCCTTTCAGCAAATCTTTACTTACCTGTTAATGCTCAAACACATAACATATGATCAGAAACAGTCATGACTGACTTGATGATTATTTCTGTCTAGATGCAGAATATCAGCATGATGCCCCCAATAGTAATCTATTCAATTACCTTATCAAAAGGTAATCCTGGGGAACCTCACAACATTTATAGCAAGGCTATAAATTCTTTTTTTATGCTGAACTAATTATCTCTCTATTACATTGGTCCATTGTCCAATTCTTTGGAGTGAAGCGGAATAAGCCTTATTCATTTTAAGTACTTGAAGATAGTGGCATAATCCCTGGTCTCATTTGAGTCTTCATAAAATGACACGGTCCTTTCCTTTCACTATCCTGATTATCTCTCTAGATACAGAACTGATTGCTGAGGTCTATCTTGAGAATAGAGATAAAAAAGAAATATGAAATGTGCTTTCTATCATTAAAGCACTTATGAAATATTGATTTTTTTCAGTGCCAGTCATGTATCTTTATACCTAACAGATATGACAGGTTAACAGCTGTGAAAGAGGAATTTTAACAGGTAAAATCAATGAAAGTGGCCTGGCGAGTCCTAAGGGGCAGTGAAAAAGTCTGGTTTGCTGCATGTATTGTCCAGGCATACACATCCCTCCAGAAAAAGGAAGATGCTAGTTCATTCATTCAAGAACCATTCTACCCACCCATTCTACCCACCTATCTATTCTGATAGCGTTCCTCAAAATGTGTTTTGGGGATCGTCCTACTGAAAAAGTTTTCTGTGGTTAAGTAGATGCAGGACACTGTGTGGCCCCTTGGAGAACAGGAAGCATTCTGATCAATCCTATAATGAAACTCTTAAACATTGTTACAATCAGCTTTTCCAAACGTTGTTTTCCTTTGCTGTGAGAATTTTTGTGTATAATGTTCGTGAACTTTCTTTTGGAACATGTTTTAAAAAACAGTCTTAAAACACTGACCTACAGAACTGTCTGGGCTTTTAATTCCACACATTTCAATGCTGGTAGAACCATTTTCATGAAAAATGGTTCTCATGAAGGAAGACTGAGTGGCACCAGAACTTGCCTGCAGTGTTTACGCATTTACCAAGGATTTGTTAAAAAACTCCAGTGAGGAGAACAGAGTAAGGCTTATGGAAGGGGAATAATCTAACGAAGTACACTGGCATGCTGTTCTGAGGAAAAGCCACAAAGGAGCTAGAAGGAAAGACTATCATAAAGCTGGAAGAAATCTTAAGAAATTTTTGTCTCTGTGCCTTCTTTTTTAAGATAAGGTTAGTATTTATTAATCATCCATCATGAGAATATTCTAATTAAGTTATAATATTTACAGATGACTAAGTAGAAGGTGATATAAATGGAGAGAAGATAGTGGTGTAAGAACTTATAATTTAACCACAGAAACAAGCTATATAGCCCCACAATAATCAGATAATAATCTAAGACAGGATGTAATTAGTAATTGAGTGGCTCGGGGATATAAATACTCTGGGGAGAAGGAAGTGATCTCTGTGAATGGAGGTGGGAGAGGGTTTTCTATTTTGAAGCACTTCTATAGAAGAAGAGTTTCAGTTTATCTTTGTAACCACTGTTACAAGGGAATGTCTCAGAGTCCTTTACATTTAACAAAATTATTGATTGCTGGAGTTCATATGATTTTTTCTCCTGGCAGGTCTTGAGTGGGAACGAACATCTCCCAATATATTGACAACATTGCTGCCAGGAGAAATCTTCACAAAGACACCCTTCTGAGTCTCTGTTAGCAGAAGGTTTTAAATAGCAGGTAAACAACATTCAGGTCTGCAGTTCAGTGACAACATTTGAGAGATGAGATGACTTTAGGAGGCAGCTGGGAGAACTGGAAGTGTTAAGATAGGAAATAAATAAGAAGTGGGGTATAATCTAACAAAGCCAACTTAATGTAAGCATCAGAAGGAAAGTGTTAATAGGGAATGTGTATTTGAGTAATACCAGGAAAACAGGGGAAAAAAAAAAAAAGACATACTCAGGAAGCTGGTCTATAGGATAACTGGATGAGTTGCAAGTAACATATGGAATCCAGACAGCAAGGGTGGATCAGAAGAGAAAAAGAGCCATATGAGGATAAATATAGCAGCAGATAAGAAGGAATGGAAATATCAGATGGGGGGTTTATTTCCTATCTTGGAAAGATTGGGGGGGGGCGAGAACGACTAGCCTTTTTAAACAGTTTAAAAATTACATGCTTCCCCTTTCTCTCAAAAGGGTTATGTAATTTGAAAATGCTAAAGTAGACCTTTAAAAAACACTGGCATCACTCTCCATGTTATTTTTAAACACTTTTTCATTCATTAAGCACAATTAAGCTATCAAGTCCTCTGTTTTAACTATGCAGAACACAGTCCCCACAGCCAGAAGCAGTGTATTAGAAACATCATGAACAATTCTGAACTTGCACAAAATATAATTGGCCAATTTGGAGACATTGTTTTGCACAGTATGATGTGTCTCATACATTTTTCATATAGAGGAAATACATTTTATGAAACACACAATAAGCATATGGAAATACATGCGTTCTCAGGAGGCTGGGAAGAGCAGTCGGGGGCAGGGGGATGGGAAACCAAAACCGGAGCTGAGCTGTGTGAGGAGATTTGTGAGCTCTGAAACTTGACAAGCTTGGAAAAAAAAAAACTATTCTAGGCAGGCTTTCTAAGGCACTTACAATTCTAATTATATCTGGTGCACTCCATTTTTTTCCTTGCAATAATTTCTTCACTGGTTTTAATTAAGTGCCTTTAATGTCTAATAGGAAGGTGGAGGTACAAGGAGAGTGAGAATTTGCTTACCAGACAAGTTTTGCCTTGCTAATCTTATGCCCCACTCAACCTGAGCCTTTGCTAATATTTTATATTATTGCCTACATTTCTACTAATTGATGCCTTTTTATTCTCTACTCTTGCTAATTCTACAAATTAATGTTCTACTTAAATGTTGTCAAGTTCAATCAATATCGTCTTTCGAATAGTATTAGGATAAATGGATAATGGACTTTGTTGATTGACTTGTGGTAGCATTAAAAATTACAGATGCAGCTTGAATACCGAGGAACCACTGCACTGTGTGGTGAGGAATGCCTCCAGTGGACAGTGAGCTCATATTTGTGTGGACAGACTGGGTCTACATGAATGTAGAAGGAGCACACTGCTCTATTCACTTCTGAACAAGCTGAGTCAGCACTTGCTGACCACAGTGGTTGGTACAAAGCACATTTGTAGCAACCTCAGGCTACCTTGAAAATTTAAAGCAGCCCATACCAACAGCATTTAATCTGTACATTTCAGTTCTATTTTAAAAGAAGGAAGAAAATCTCTGCTCTAGTTTGAATCTAGAAAGCTCCTCAATGCCCACTGTTGAAGAAATTGTGGGACCTTGGTTTCTTCCTCTTTCTCTTTTTACTTTTCAATCAGGATCTAAGTGGCTTTTAAAGGCTTAGTCCCTAGCTGGATGCCACTGGGAGTCGGCAGAACCTTGAAGAGGTGGGGCACAATGAGAGGTCTCTGGATGTAGAAGACTTGACCTTGGAAAAGATTGTGGGATCTTGTTCTCTTCCTCTTCCTCTTTTTATTTTTCAATCAGGAGCTAAATGGCTTTGTTCTACCATGTACTCCCTTCCTGAGATCCCAAAGCAGACTGGCAACCAACAATGCTCTGAAATCTGAAGCACCGAGCCAAAGGAAATCTTCTTTCTTAACAAGTTGGTTGAGTATTTTGGGACAGTAATGGAAAGCTGCCTAATGCCATCCTTTTTTTTTCCCCCCCATTCATTATCTATTTTTTACTTAATATATATTATTCAATCTTTATAGGGTGTCTCTGTATGTCAAGCACAGTTACTGAATGTAGAAATCAACAAAATGAGCCTTCCCCAAGAAGATGACATTCTAAGAGGGCAAAGAAAATATGTTTAGAAATGAAACCATACAAGACAACCATCCTTCTTTTTCGAATTAAATATTTATTAACTAACTACTATGTATCAGGAACTATGCTAGGGCATGAGGCTATAAAGATGAAGAAGAGTACACAGTATTTGTTCTGAAAGGATTTGGTAACTAGGACTGAGATCCAGACATGTAAATGAACAGTGGTAGCAACAGAGGAACCACTATCATATGTTATATTTAAGAAGTTCACTGAACCCTGTGAAAGCCGTACAGAGTTCTATGTGGGGCAGTCAGGCCTGGCTTCCTGGGAGGACAGGCTTCATTCTGTTTGAGTTTCTAGTGCCAGTTACGTGTTATTCTCTTGGGCTAGGCTGTGTAAGTAAACAAATAATTCCCTTCCTTTTTTGCCTAAGCAAGTTTGAGTTGTATTTCTGTTGCAGTCAAAAGGATCCCGTAGAAGTCAGAGCCAGCAGTACCTTGTATACATCATAGCAAAAGTGTATGGAAAGATAATAAAGAGCCACAGCAGGTCATTCCTTTTGTCTTTTAATCAGAAACACATTTAAATTATCTTCTTATATATTCACTGTTGCCCCCCTCCTTTTTGTGATACTGGGGGTTGAATCCAGAGATGATCTACCCCTGACCTACATCCCTAGTCCTTTTTATTTTTACTTGTAAGAAAAGGTCTCACTAAATTGCCAAGGAAGTCCTCAAACTTGAAGTCCTCCTGTCTCAGTCTCTCAAGTCACTGGGATTACAAGCATGTACCCCCAGATCTGGCCACAATCTCTTTATTTATGTGTTTGAATTTATTTCTACCATCTTATTTTGTATCTTCTATTCACCACATTATTTTTCTGATTTTTTACTGGATTAATAGCATTTTGGCCATTTTCTATTTCCCCTTTACTTATTTAGAAATTAAACATCTTCGTTCTTAACTAAGTGTTCATTTTGTGTTTACCATAACATTTTTAACACCACGGGTTATGTAAAAAAATTAATTAATATATTTATCCTACTTTTGATCAACACTAATTTTACAATGTGTTATGATTTAGATATGAGGTGTCCCCCAAAAGCCCATGTGTGAGACAATGCAAGAAGGTTTGGAGGAAAAATGATTGGGTCATAGCCTTAACCTCATCAGAGTATTCATCCCTGATGGAATTAACTGAGTGGTACTGGAGGCAGGTCTGTTGTGGCTGGAAGAAGTAGTTCATTGGACTACGGCTTTGGGGTATATATTTTATATCTGGAGAGTGGAGTCTCTTTCCTCTCTCTCTGCTCTCTGATCATCATGTGACCTGCTTCCCTCTGCCATACTCTTCCGTCATGATGTTCAGCCTTATCTGAATCCTCTGGGGAATGGAGCTGGCTGTATATGGACTGAGACCTCTGAAACTGTGAGCCCTTAAATAAACTTTTCCTCCTTCATGATTGTTCTGGTCAGATCTTTTAAGCATAGTGGCTAAGAAGTTGACTAAAACACAAAGCTATAATTTCATTCACTACTTTTTTTCATGCGCAAAATTATTCTTCAGCCTTGCTTTTATTTTCCCTCTCATTAGTCATTATTACTATTATTGAATTTGCAATCTATACTTGCATATAATTACTGCATGTTCAAAAATATTTATTGCTTAATATTTTTTCTTTAATCTGTTATTTTATTTTGCATTTGTTTTTTCATTTTCAAGTATGTGTGTCCTTGAGTAGTTATTTCAGCTTTTTGGTGTAGTAAATTCTCTCAGTCTTTGGGCAAATCTTTTTTTTTTTTTTTTTTTAGAGCATTATAATTATATATAGAATTTGGGTTCATCTAAACCATATATTCAAGGAATTTGATTTTATACACACACACACAGGTAAGATTATTTTTGGTAATCCATAATATATGTAAAAAACTATTGTTTATTTCATTCCATATTTCTACCCCTTTTCCTTTCTTCCTCCCTCCTTCTTCTTCTCCTTCCTTTACTCCACTGATCTATCATATCTTTAAGACATCTTTTCAATCTCCTTTGCTGCCAACTTCTTTCCCTTATTTTGCTCTAGCATCCACATATGAGAAAAAAAACTTTGGCTCTTGATTTTCTGAGTCTGACTTATTTCATGTAGCATGATTTTCTCCATTTCCATCCATTTGGCAGCAAATGCCATTATTTCATTTTTCTTTAAAGCTGAGTAAAGCTCCATTGTGTGTGTGTGTGTGTGTGTGTGTGTGTGTGTGTGTGTGTATCACAAATTCTTGATCCATTCATCGGTTGATGGGCATCGGGGTTGATTCCATGATTTGCTATTGTGAATTGTGCTGCTATAAACATTGAAGTGATTGTATGCTGATTTTAGGTCTTTTACACAAATACGGGGAAGGGGGATAGCTGGGTCATCTGGTGGTTCCATTCCTAGTTTTTTGAGGAATCTCCACCCTGCCTTCCATGTGGTTGTAGTAATTTAGTCCCCACTGGCAAGGTAGAAGTATATCTTTTCCCTCACATTCTCTCCAGCACTTATTATTGTTTGTGTTCTTGATAATTCCCATTCTGATTGGAATGAAATGAAATTTTAGTCTACTTCTGATTTGCACTTCCCCAGTTGCTAGAAATGCTGAAAATTTTTTTCATATAAAAGTGTATTTTTTGGGGGGGAGGGGGTACCAGGAATTGAACTCAGGGGCGCTCTACCACTGAGCCATGTCTCCAGCCCTATTTTGTATTTTATTTAGAGACAGGGTCTCACTGAGTTGCTTAGCACCTCGCTAAGTTGCTGAGGCTGGCTTTGAACTCATGATCCTCCTGTTTCAGCCTCCTGAGCTGCTGGGATTACAGGTGTGTGCCACAGTGCCCAGCCCATTTTTCTTAAATAAATAAATAAAGTTCTATACAGAGTTAAAAAAAAAAAAAAGAAAAGAAAATCTTTACTTTGACCTCAGAGTCAGGGGTAATTCATTGTGTGCAGGATTCTAGGAAGACAAGTGACAAGTGTATTGGATTTGACCTTTGTGTCCCATCTGGCCTCATTCTCCACCTTCTGCATCCAATTCACCGCCCATAAAGCTGATCTTTGTAGACAGAATCAACAATCTCTTTGGCTTCTGTTTGGTAAAGCAAGGGAAGACTCTGAGAAGAATAAGTTGGAGGGAGAAGAATGGGCATGGTACATTTATTTCTTCTACTGCTCTCTGATGGATCGCTTCAGGTTGGCTGTTTGCCTTGACCAAAGGCTGACACTGCCTTTAAGTAGACTTTCTTATCATCTTTCTGTAGGCTCCAATATTACTCCTTCCTCTTTTCCTTTAGGTTTAGGAGTGGTACTGTCTCCAGCTGTTCTTCACTGTGGGCTCCCACACCGTTCCCCATTGCTCTCCCTACAGCTTTCCCCCACTTTGTAGACACAGCCCCTTTAACTGAACTTTTCAAGCTTGATTGTGCCAACTTTTCCCTGCTGGTTATAATGATAGTTTTCCCCTTAGCATTGAAAAAACCTAGGTCCATTATCTTTTGGCTTCTTTTATTATGGGTGAGAAACAGGCTGGTAATAGAACTATTGTTTCTTTTTAAGTTATCTGTTTTTCCTCTCTGGTTCATATTATTAAGATTTTTTACATGTGTCATTGATTTTTGTAGATTCACCATCATGTCTATAGGTGCAAGACTGGTTTTTGTATGTGCTACTTGATATGGTTCTTAACTATGGAAATTCATATCTTTGGTTTCATGACAATCTCTTCGAAATCTTAAATTCCAGAATTTATATTTCTAGTCAACTCTAAAAGTTTCTTAATTATTATTCCTTCAAAGATTACCTTTCTTTCATTCTATTATTCTATATTCTTGTAATTTCTATCATGTGGGACTTTCTCATTTTATTCTCCAGATATATCTATTTTTTTAAACATTCAGTTTTTTATTATTACAAAGATGATTGCAATAACTATCCATTCTGATATACCCTAAACACCGTTGGTTTTCATTTTGCTTATTTATTTATTTATTTACATCTCTTTTTCTTGGTTATCATTTTGATATTATTATAAAAACATGGCATATATCTTGTTCTAATTCACTCCCTAGTACCTCTCCTTCCTCTTCACTTTCTATACTTCTACACTCTTCCTTTTGCTTATCTTTTTGCCATTTACCCATAGTTATTTTTTAAAATTAATTTCTTATGAATGTACAGGATGGTGAGATTCACTGTGGTATATTCATATATGAACATAAGAAAGCTATGCAGATTCATTCCACTTTCTTTCTTTTTCCCATCCCCCTTTCCTTCATTTCCCTTTGTCTACTCCACTGAATTTACATTCTTTTTTCAATTTATTTTTTATTTTTTATCCCCTACCTCCTCATTGTGGATTAACACCCACATACCACAGAAAATATTTTACCTTTGGTTTTTTGGGATTGGCTTATTTCACTTAGCATTTTTTAGATCCATCCATTTATCAACTAATGTTATAAAAGTCATTCTTCTTTATAGCTGAGTAATATTTCATTGTATATATACCACATTTTCTTTATCCATTTATCCAGATATATCTTACTTTAAACTTTGTATTTTCTATCTCTTCATTTTTCTGTGCCTTCCTTTCATATTTTCCCAGAGCTGTATTTTAATTCACTAAATATTTCTTTAGCCATGTTTAACATGCTGTTTCTCTAGTTCACTGAGTTTTTAATTGTAATGACCAAATCTTTCATCTTGATGTTTTAGTTGCTTTTTCAAGTTGCCTGTTATTTGCATACATTTTTTCCTTCCTTAGCAGTATTAAAGAGTTTAATTTTATACTCACTCCCAGATTGTATTATGCCATATTCTAGTAGAGCTGATCTCTTAGTATATCACCTCCTCCATGAGCTTTCCTTCATCAGATAGCATTTATTTTTGAAGATGTCACAGACATGCTGAGTTCATCACTGATGTTCCTCACCTCACACAGCAAGACACAATGATAGACAGTAAGGGCCAAGTTAAGGTTTTTCAGTGGGGGAATGATCCCTACTGCTGGTTGTGTTAGTCAGCTTCTCAACACTGTGACCAAAATACCTGACAAGAGCAACTTAGAGGAGGAAAACGTTTATCTTGGGCTCACAGCTTCAGATTTTCTGTCCACGGATGGCCAATTTCATTGCTCTGAGTGTGAAGTGAAGCAAAACATGACCTATTCATTTCATCCATGAATATTCTTGCGTTGCCACATGAGCTTTTGGGGGACTTCTTATATCCAAGCCATAACACTGCTGAGTCAATAAGGAAAGGAAGTCAGAACATGATGATTGTCATGAGAAGACATGAGTAGACCCAGGAGTTTAAAGAGAAAGGAAAATTAGAACATCTACCACAATTAATTAAAACACCTACCACAAAATTAAAACATCTACCACAAACCACCCCTGGGTCAAAACTCATGAGATCAGAAGGTTGTTCCAGACAAAAGATGATGTCAGGCCCAGGGCCCACCTCAGGCAATAAAAGGTAGATAGTTCCAAGGGCCTCCCACTGAGTCAAAGGCTGTTTCTTCAGAAGCTCCCTGCTGCCTCTAAGCAAGAGAGCTCAGTTTTCTTCCTGTGTCTCAAAGCCAGTTCTGACATAGTGAGGTGCTCCTAACGCCATTAGGCTACCATGGAGGTCCAGCCCAAATCAGCAGGTGAGGGCATCTGCAAGGGGCAGGATAAGTCAAGAGCACCTCCAAAGGACCTTGCCACTAGCTTTGTCTTGGGAAGGGTGTGGCAGAGGCTGCATTAGCACCCAGCCAGGAGGGATGAATACCCCACAAATCAAGACTGCCTTCCACTTCAAATGCTGATTTTATAATTGGGTCTTTTAAAGCTTGTCCTGCTATTGGTAGAGATGCTTTGGGGCAGTGAGGTTAAAAATCAACGGCCACTTAGAAGCCTCCCTCCCTCTGTGGTTGGTGTGTTTGAGGGACCTGTATGATCCTGCAACATAACGCCCAGTTCTCCTTCCTTTTTCTTTTTGGACTCCTAATAGAGCAGTAAGACCTAGTTCTTCAACTGTTTGTTGGTGGGGACTTTGCCATTCTCCACTCAGCAAAAGACAATTCCCTCTGTGTTGCAGCTCTATATTTGGCGAGAGGATAGGAGGCTTGGCATGACCAGAGCTGGCTACTAAAAGCAGGCACAGTAAAATCCCACAATGATTTGCCTCTTTTTCAGCTTGGCACATCGTGTTAGAAGCTGGAATAGAGAAACGTTTGTAATAAACTGCAGTTGGGAGGAGGCTGATGGTGCCTCTGGAAAAGTCCTGTGTTCCTCCCCTCCACCCCTTCCATGGCACCGCCATGAGCCTCACTTTTGTTTTTTCATATTTTAAATTCAGCCTGTACTGAACTTGCCACAGAAATAGATCTGCACTGACACTCCTACTCTCAAGCTGCCGGTGCCGCAGCCGCAGGTTTTGACATTGCTTGAGCCAACCCAGAAACTCGAAAGTTGAAGCAGAATTAAAGAGGTAGCTACATGCATCAACCCACTTCCTGGTTGGAAAACCTGGATCATTTGTTATTTCCATCTCTGACACTCCTATAAATTTTTAACATCCCCGCTATGCTTGTCACATAATGATTGCCCTCATGCATAAGGTCTTGCTAAAAAAAGGCCACTGTTCTATGGCACAGGCATATTTTTTTTTTTTTGCCTAAGTGAAGGCACAGTGGAATTGCCTTCCTTGGACCATCTCTACTCTGGATGCCTGAGCCCAGGAAGTCCAAGCCAGTTAGTTGTAAGTGATTGATAGAGAGTTGGCCATTAAAGTGGGAGGCTATCATGGAGGAGCCTTGGGGAGGTATCAGGAGGTCCTGGCAGGTGAGTAGGATGGAGCATCAAAAAGGGAGGTCTGGAAAGACAGCCCAAGGTGTCAGGGAGATCAGACAAAGGGGCCTCACTCCAGGTCTGAAAACCAGAGGGGCCCTTAGGCCCTTGGAAGTCAGTAGGTTGAGCAAGGAGAAAGGAGAGGCCCAGATATCCATCCATAGAGACTAATAATGATAGCTAACATTTCTTGAACAATTGTTAGGAGCCAGGCCCTGGGCTACCGACATTCTCTGCATCTATCACAGCTCTTACCATGACATCTCCTCCTTGTTCTTCTTTCTTCTTTTCCTCCTCCCCCTCTTTCTCCCCCCTTCTTTTTCTTCTTCTTTCCTCCTCCTCCTCCTCCTCTTTTTTCTCTCTCTCTCTTTCTTCTCCCTCCCTCCCTCCCTCTCTCTCTCTCTCTCTCTCTCTAGACTATGGGATCCTTGAAGGAAGGAGCGTAATCTTGATCACCATCAGTAGGGAGCTGAGTCTGCACATAGAAAGTTTTTGGTAGATTGATGCTGATGGAGGGAAAGATCTTACATCTTCCAACAACTCTGTGAGCTATTATTATTCTTCCCACATTCTTTGGTGAAACTAAGTCTCTAAGAGACTTGCAAAGACCTCACACAGGCTAGGAATGGCAATGCTAAGTTTTGAATGCTCTTTCCAATAAACCACTCTCGGAGGACCAAATCAGAAATAGGAACAATGGGGCAGGAGATGTCCCAAATTCTGGAAATGGGCTCAATGTGGAGAATTTCTCAGAGAGAGGAATATCTTACTGAAGTTTGGTGGGTGATGAAAATGGAAGCAGCAGTAGGACTGACTTGCTATTAGATTCCTTAGCTACTGGCATTACTCTTACCATTCTCCCTGGACTCCACCTGTCCTACCTATACCTGCTTATGCAATAGTGGTAAGGATACTAGACAAAATCTAGGACCCCTAGTCAAATTTGAATTTCAGACAAATGAATAACTTTTTAGTATAGGTTTTTCCCATGTAATATCTGACACATACTTATACTAAAAGTTAATCATTATCTAAATTGAAATATAGATAGCATCCTATGTTTTTACTTCTAAATTTGACAACTTTAGATGGAGGTTGGTTTAAGGATGCATGTGGGAATCAAGAGGTAGGATAAATCATTTTAGCAGCCACAGAGTTAGTTACAGAAGGTCCCAGTGTTTCCATGACTGAGATGTTTGGTAGGAAGCAAGAGGTTCTAGAATGACAATCCCCTGGCTCTAGATACACCAGGAACTTCAGTGACCCTTTGTTACCTTCTCAGAAGTGGAGTCCAATGTACCCCGTGCTGTTTCTTTCCCCCTGTGCATCTCACTGTCACATTTCCAAAGGGAGCATATGGTGAGGCTAGTTTGTCACTATTCAGCATGGAGGACCTGGCACAGATAGGTACTTGGTAAATACTTCTTGAATTAAGGAAGAAATAAGTGGAAAACCTGTCACCTCCAAAGTGGTTGATCTCCTTCATGTTTAGACTGTCTGTGTTGGTCAGCATTTCATCACTGTGACAAATACCCAAGCTGATTAGCTTATCAGGAGAAAAGGTTTATTTTGGCTCACAGTTTTTTAGATTACAGCTTATGATCCGGCGGTTGATTGCTTTTAGGCTTCTGGTGGGGAGGCCAAATGACAATGACAGGGAGCATGTGGAGGAGTGAAAGAGCTCATCACCTCATGTCTAGGAAAAAGAGGAAGAAGAAGGGGTGGGTGTCCCACTATTCCCTTCAAGCTATGCCCCCAATGATCTATATACCTTCCGTGAGGACCCACCTCTCAAAGTTTTCACCACCTCTAAGAGGGCCATAGGCGGGGACCAAACCCTCAAAACATGGACCTTTGTGGGATACATCCAAAGAGTACCACCATCCATGGTCAACCTTGTGTATTCTCAGGTCCAATCAGTTACAGTTAGAGCCTAATGTTAATTAGGGCCGCAATCCAAAAGCATAGTAGTTTTTTTTTTTTTTTTCCTGAAGAGCCTCTTTGGGCTGCTTTCTCAGGGAGTTGTGGTTGTGGCAGAACATTTTGGCCTATCTGAGACACATAGCCTGATTTGTCTATATGGCTCATCTGATGAACATGGACTGTCCAGTCTGCCATCCTTAGACCATTAGTATGTTAGTAGCTAATAAGCTCTAGGTTCATTATTCTTGGGGGTGGTTATGTAATTTACTATCTAAACTACTTTGATGCATAAAAGGGGATTCGGTTAGTAGTGCCACTAGGTCAGTGAAATTTGCACTGTTCTGAGAAAGCTGGTACCTAGAGACACGTCTTAATTTTTGTCAATAACAAATACCCTATAGAATCCTCTGGGTACTATAACCTCTGTGTCACTTTGTGGACACAGTGACAGTATTACCCAATCAACTGGAGTGTGAAGACATTGCTTTTCCTCAAGATTGTTTATCAGGAGAGATTCTCTGAGCTGTTCTTTCACATCTGATTCATATATTTTGCTTCACTTCTATCCTTCTTACTGAATTGGAATCTCTTAGAAAGGGCCCAGGTCATTTACCTTTGTATTCCCAACACTTGGCACAGTTCCCTACACTTAGAAAGTATACTTGCACCACTGTAGTATGGCTGCAATTACAAGCTTTTTTTTTTTAAATTTTGGCAGTTTGTGAGACAAAGTTACTTTATTGCTCGTACCATATGTCCACTGCTGGTCAGTTTGGGATCTGCTCCACATCTTATTTAATCTGGAACCCAGACTAATAGAGCGGTTTTTATCTGAAGTATTGCATATCTCATGGTAGAGGGGAAAAGGGACAAAAATTCTGAGTCACAGATGGGCTTTAAAGCTCCTCTCAGAGGAGAGAGTTACTTCCACTTGCATTTCATTGCCAAAGCAAATCACGGGGCCAAGTCGGCCTCCTGTGAGGAAAGGAAATATTCTCCTACAGGGCAGAAGAGAAAATGATGTTGAACAAGAGCACAGAACTGACTGCAGTGCCCAGTAAATGTGGATGGAATTAAACTTACATTAGGATTTCACTCTGCACCTCAGACTTTTCTGCCATGGAACTGGGGTGGGACAAAGTGAGATGGGTGTGGGTGAGGGCAAGAGCACACTCTTGGGCACAGCATTTGAGGAACCGGCACATATTCTCACCTTTCCATTTCCCATTTAGACACATTTTACCTGGGAGAGAGTGTTGGTCTTTTCCTTCCTTCTCTGTAGGGATTAGCCTCCTTTCCTAGCATCATGATAGAGCAAAGTTCAGCCATCCTAGTGGGGACAATGCGCAGTAACTGATTCCAAACCATACATAGCTCTGGGACTATTAAATGGATTCATGCAATTTATGGACACCTATCAAGTTCCAGGGTACCAGGCACATGGTACTGGGGGCAGGCATGAAGCCTTGAAAATAGCAAGCTCCTTGTCTTCAAGCAGCTTCCACTTTAGCAGAGGAGAAAAGTGTGAGTGTGTAATTCTAGGTGAGGAGGAACATGTCAAGTCCTAGTTGACTGGAGTTCTTGCAGTACGGGTGACCTGGGGCTTGACTTCATTCCTGCCCAGACACAGCGGGAGCTGTGAAATGCCAGTGCTTCTCACGGTGACTCCTCCCTTCCCCAGGAAGCCTTTCCCAGCTCAGACAGAGGAGGTCTGAATTCCTACCAGACCCTGGCTGACCCCTCATTCGTTTTCCTATGCTGTATGCATTTAATGCAATTATGAAGATATTTGATTGAACTTTCTACCTAATATTGAGGTATCTCATGGCTGTTGTGATCTAAATCCCTGAAATACAATCGTAGCTATTCTCTATATCCACAAGTTCTGCACCCTTGGATTAAACTACCTGAGGATGGAAAATATTGGGGAAAAAATTTGCATCTGTACTGAGCATGTACAGACTTTTTTTGTTTTTCCTTCCTTTAATAACACAGATAACAACTGTTTAATAGCACTTACATTGTGTTAGATGTTACAAGTAATATAGAGATGATTTAAAGTATATAGGGAGATATGTATAAGTTCTATGAAAATACTGTGCTATTTTATATAAAGGACTTGAGCATCAGTGGATTTTTGGAATCTGAGGGGGTGTCTGGAACCAATCCACTGTATGTACTAAGGGATGATTGTATACAAATACAGTTGGATTTTTCTTGGTGATCCTATATCAGAATACAGAGGGAAACCCAGTCACAGTTCAGGCAAAACCATTTCCATGTAGACAAGACCTATGGAATTGTATTTTAGGGATTTAAATCATAAGGGTCATAAGATAACCAAATATTAGCTAATTCATCAAATGAGATAAGATAGGCTTGAGCAGGGTGTCCTTAAGATTCATCTTAGGGAGACCACAGGTATTCTCAACAATAACAGCCCCATATTCCAGGACATCCCCAAACTGGGACATCATTTACCTCCTCTCCTAGGTGAGCCATTTCTACTCCCTACATATCACTTCATGTTTTTGGAAAATTTGAAACTTTCCTAAGGTCTTCAGCTACTTTTCTAAAAATCATCAAGATTGAACTATACTTCCAAACATGCTCCTCAGTGGGTTCTAAAGCTCTAATCCATTAACATTAGGATTCCATGTTGACATCTCGGAACTTGTGTTTTACCCATGAAAAAGAAAACTTCAGAGAGATATTAATCAATTAGCATATTTGGTTGATTGAAACACCCTGCAACTCTAAAAGACTGATCCGATATATGAACTAGAATCCCTCAGGCACAGTTGATGACAAGAATGATGGGGCACGTTTCCCTGAGTTCTGTGTTTGTAGAGACATCTCTTTTTAGATCTCCCAGTTTATAAGTGTCATGTTAAATGAGGTAAATGCTGAGCATGCTCTGCCTGTTTCACAATATTACTGGTGCTTTAAAAGTCAGATTTATGAGTCATGTTGAGTTATTCATATAAACAAATGCTGAACCTGGCAAATAGCTTAGCGGGGACAAACACAGTGACATCACATATCTCTTCTATAAGAGGCTAGAGAGGCCCAGAAGGGGTCTCTCAAGGAACCATGGCAGAGGTGAATGTTGAGGATCACCCACTTACTTTGATAGATAGCATGTCTGGTCAACTGGACAAAATTGAGTTATTGCATTTAACAAGGAACTTCAATGAGTTTAATAACTTTAATAAGTGGTGTTGATGTGGAATCTGGCTACTGAACAGTTAAGACTAAACTGGATTGTGAACTCCATTTCACTGCTTTCACGAAGTTCCTCACCTTTCTTTGGTTCCTTCTTGGACTCTCCTGCAACTTCTCTAACAGTCCAAATACCACTAGTTTTCCAGCAACAACTTTTTCATGAGTTTCCCAAGCCTTTTGGTTGGAATTAATTCCTGTTTCCTTGGCACACTGTCATGGAACTTTGATTAAACATTCTGTATAGCCCTCATTATATTCTAGACAGGCACAGGTAATGATTATCTTCATGTTTCACTTCCTCTGCTGTAGAATAAGCCTCCTGAAGATAGGAATTGTATATTTCTTCCTTTCTGTCTCTGGAAGGTCTAGTGCTATGACAAGTGTGTATTCTGTAGTCTCCAAATGTCAGTAAAATTAAAGGGAATGGAATTATGTTGATATAAAATACACTAAAGAAATATTGAGAATTTTAAACACTAGTGTTAAGATAGGAGAACATGCAACCATTTCATGAGACCCTCAGCAACTTAGTGTGATGCCATCTCAAAACAAAAGATAAAAAGAACTGGGGATGTACCTCAATGATAAAGTGCCCCTGGGTACAGATAACAATTTCCAGTATAGGAAAAAAAAGAAAAATATAAATGTTTCAAATATGGAAATATTTTTCTCTTTTTCCATGTGTATTTTGTATGATATGATTAATATATTATCAAAAATGAGTTAATTCTATTAAATTTTGTGTTTATAAGAAAGTATTTCTCTATAAAAACAGTAAAAAAAAAGACTCTGAAATATTACTTTCCTCCTTTTCTATGCTAATACTATCCTGAATTATACAGAGGTCACATCAATAACCTGTGTTAGAAAGTTGGCTTTTAAAATAAATCATCATTATACACATTATGTTTGAATTCAAGTTCCATGTCTAGGCTTGATAGCACATTAATCTCTACCCTTTTTTACCCTCCTTATTTGGTGGGGAATAGAGGCTCCAAGCATATGGAAATACTGCCAAATTTTGAGTAGATGAGGCTGAAGCCAATTCAACCCAGGGTGAGAAAAAGATGAAAGAGACAAAGGCCAACCCATTTACACATTCGCAGGTGTGTGCCTCAGGTAAATGTAGTGCGTATCTCCCATGAGAGATTCTCAGAGGAGATAGATGTATGACTCTAGTCTAGAGTGACAGTTTGTGTTGCTGAGTACCACTGTGCTTGTCTGAGTTTTCGTAAATATTTGAAATGTAGTGATATTCTAGGTAGTATACATGTATGTTAAAAAGAACCATAACATGGCAGGAATGGATAAAAGAATTAAAATTTGTTAAGTACCTGCCATTTACTAGGTAATGTGCTTTTAACTAATAATAATCATGATAGTAAAAATAATAAGTTATTTTTAATGAGTGCTTACTCTGTTCATACATTGCAGCATTTGGTCCTTTAGGCAAACATTATAAAATATCCTCTCTATTTTATAGACGAGTAAAGAAGCTCAGCAATTATAAGCAATTTGTTTGTGGTAAGTCAGGCAACCAGTTCATGCCTGAGCCAGAATTTAACCTGGTCTAGTCAGTAATAGTTTAGTTGCATGGTCAGACCTCATCTAAGTTTAGCTTGAAGAAAAAACTTTTTTTTTGAGTAAAATGTTTATTATAGAACAATTTTAGATTTATAGAACAATTGTGAATATAGTACAAAGAGTTCTTATATACACAATACCCAGTTTTTCCTATTGTTAACATTAGATTAGCATAGCTCATTTGTTTTAGTGGTTAAAATAACAATGACACATTATTAACTGAAGTCTATTGTTTGTTCAGATTTCCTTAGTTTTTGCCTGACATTCTTTGTTCTGTTTCAGGATCCTGTCCAAGGTACCATGTTAGTCATCATATCTCTTTGGGCTCCTCTTGATTAGTTTCTCAGATTTCCTTTGTTTTTGATTACTCTGACAGTTTTGAGGAGTACTGGTCAAGAATTATGTCCCTTAATTGAGGTTGGTCCAGTGTTTTCCTCACAATTATACTGGAATAATACATTTTAAGGAGGAGGACCATAGAAGTAAAGTACTACTGTCATCACATTATACCAAAGTTGCATACATTTAATATGAATCATCATTGCTGATGTCATCCTTATCACCTGTCGGAGGTAGCATTTCTCAGGTTTCTCCAATATAAATTTACTCAGAATATTTTTTGTTGTTCTACTGCAGAGAAATCTCACACAAATTAATTATAGCTGGTTCCACAGGAATTGAAAATAATTGGAAGCAACTGTCTCTAGCAGTCCCTCTTTGGGACTGTATGGTCTCTCATTTCCTTTACTTTGGATGTTTTCTTCATTATCTCTTCTTATTTTTTACTGACTGGTGAGAGATTCCTGGCTCAAGGTAAATGTTTCCTGGTTTCCTTATACCTATCTCTTCACTTGTGGTTTGTCTGCCAACAGCCTGCTGTACGTCCCTTTCACCTTTGCCTGGTCAAAGACTGCTTGGCATACACCTCACTTTCTCCTAATTTCTTTTCTCCACTCCTGGTGCCACTTCCTCCCTGCTAGCACCAGTCTCAATGGTGCTTGTTCCTGAATTAATTTGATCCTTAAAACAATTCTGTGAGGTTGACAGAGTTATTTCCATTTTATGGATGATGAAATGGAGGCCAGAGAAAGTCATGGGACAGACCTTCCTTAGAGAAGGGTTTCCATATTCCAAAGCCAAGGCTTTAAAACCTGAAGTCATAGTACCATCCTGTCACCATTCTATTATCTCATTCAAAAATTTCAACAATCTTTTGATGTTAGGTAGTTTTGCTAATATTACCCAGCTACTAAGTTGTGGAGCAGGACTTGGACCTTGGTTTTCACAGCCCATAGTCTACCATACCAGCTTGCCTTCCAAAATAGTGCCACCTAAAAATTAACGTAATAAATAATCATTGTTTTAGGTTCTGAACAAGTGAAGATAAAGATGTGAACTCTATAAACACCTTCCTATCTCAGAGTAAATCTGTTCGGATCCTGACTTTGACATTCATTAGCATTCACCTTGAACAAGCACTCAATAGATATTGTCCCATACAGAAAAGAGAACTGTAGATTTTGGCCTTGTGATTAAAATTTGTACTGGGAAGTTGGCAAGGGTAGATGAACAAAAAGATCAGGAAGATAAATATATAGTAAAAAACTCTGAGCCTTCCATAGGTGAAAAAATGTGCAGCTATGTGAGTCTTCTGTGTTTGTATATACGTTTGTGAATGTTGGTATAAAGTATTAGTGTAAATGGTTGGGAGCCATGCAAGGTGAGGGTGTTTCCTAAGGCCCTGATATCCTAGGATATTAAATGATTGTAATTGGCCTTGAACTTGTAGCAAATAGCCCTACTTCATCTTGCTTGTTCTTAGTATAGGAATGGATATAGTAAAAAAAAAAAAAAAATGTAAATGATGAAAATCAAAGATGAGGTACCTGTGACCAGATGGTACCAGAGGAGCTAGAGAAAAAAATGAATAGTTTCAAGATACTGCATATGGACATAAAGTTGTAGGTGTGGAAGTTGCTGAGGATGACTGGTGGGTGGTAGTGCCATTTGTTGAGAAAGGGGACACTGGAAGAAGACCCCATTTGGTAGGGGTACGGTGGGGAGGTCATGATTATGGGTTAGTTAGATCTCTAAGTGGAAATGTCAAGTGTAAGCTATTGGATATATAGCTAGAAATCAGAGGTGTGGGCTGAGGACAGGCCTTTGTGAGTCATCTTTGTACAGGTAAATAATATAATGGGTGCTGTCCAGAGCTCCTCCAGAGAGCATAGAGTGAAAAGACAAGAGGGCCTAATGGATGAATAATGAGTAATTTACAAAGAAGCAAAGGAAGGAACAGGTTACTAAATAGGAGACAAGTGAAAAAAAAAAAACTAGTGTTGAGAAAGAGGCTGATTCAATAAAAGAAGAATTATAAAGAGATAAATCATAGGTTAAGAGATTGTGGGCTCGTTAATGAATCAAACGACTAATGAAAGTTGTTCTGTGCCAAACAACGTTTAGAAAAGGAGACCATAAAGACTATTAATGCTCCAATTAAGCGTGCCTCTTTGACACAGCTTGGCTGAGTTGGGTCATCTGTGGATTATACATGTGAGCCATTTTCCTCCTAATTTCTTTGACTCTTTTATTTTTGTCATTGCTCTGTTTTTTTTTTTTAACATTTCCATCATAGAGTAGGCAGGAATAAGGAAACAAAGTTATAACAAAAATACTAGTTTTTCTGGTTTCTTGTCAGTGCTGATAAATATTTGATGGTATTGGAATAAAATTCTGGGGAAATTCAATGACTTTTTAAAAAATCTCCACTTTTTTTCTCATTGAATATGAGAAATTAGAGTTTATCTTATCAGTCATATAGTATTTCGAAATAATGCAAGAAAATATAATGCACCAAAAAAGAAGCTAATATTATTGAGGAGGCAATATACACTTGCCAAATATTTAATATTTCAATACATTTTTTATTCAAAACCATCTAAGTGCTTATAAGGTAACAATATAAAATTAAATATGGAATAATATAAAATAGTGCTCTATTAACAAATGTAATTATTTTTATCCTCAAATGATTGTTACTCAAGATGAGTCTTGATGCATCACAATTTCAGTATTGCACTAAGATGGATAGGTAAAAAATGAGATTAAGTTGAACGTAGAATTCATTTTGTAGAAGTTCTTTGTTGTTTAGAAACTACTTATATTCCTAATGCATCTTGACTAATATTGACTAAGTGTTATTTAGAATTATGGCTCTCAGACTATCTATTGTATCTTTTGGTATGAAACGACATTATGCAATAGAAAATCTGGCAAGCACATGATCTAAATCAAATGCACCATCTTACTGTCCTACATCAGAAGCAGAGCCAGGTAGGGTATTAGGAACATAGAGGTGGCAGAATCCTGTCTTTTGGAATTAAAGCCTAGTCCAAACACTCTGCACCAGGATATCCCCATTTTTGACTCCCACCTCTAGCCAGGCACTGAGCTAAACATTTCCCATTACTGATTCTAGTGAATAAAAGCACTAATGTATAAATATTATCTTGTGGTGATAACATACAATTTTTTTTCAAGATAAGGTATTTCATTAGAACATGGGATGCATTTGGATACAAGAAAGAGCCAGATTAAACACTCAACACCACATTAGCCTTCTTGGACGATACAAAGGCTTGTATATGTATTTCATGTCTTCAGGCAACTTATATTCTTATTATAAACTATACAAAATGGAAAAATAGTTGTTTATTTTAACATTATGAAGATATAACAAAAAAGTCAAATCTAGAAAAACTGTGTTTTAAACAGAGGGAAAATGACCAAAATATATATTAGGTATGAGCTAGTATTTTACTAACCTCTTGAGGGTAAGGAAAACAAGTTCCCTAGATAGGAATGTTATGATTTAGATATGAAGTGTCTCCCATAAGCTCATCTGTGAGACAGTGCAAGAAAGTTTAGAGGTGAAATGATTGATTATGAGAACTTTAACCTAATCAGTGCATTTATTCCCCTGATAAGGGCGAACTGGGTGATAACTGTAGGTAGGGAAGGTATGACTGGAGGAGGTGGGTTTCTGGGAGTGTGTCTTTGGGGTTTATATTTCGTCCTTATGAGCAGAGCTTTTGCTCTGCTTCCTGGTGCTATGTCCTGAGCTGCTTTCCTCACATCCAGCCTTTAGGCTGGATTAAGATCTCTGAAACCATAAGCCCCGAAATAAACTTTTCTTTCTCTGAAATTTTTCTTATCAGGTCTTTTAGTCACAGCAGTGAAATAACTGACTAAAACATGAAATTTCAAAATCCCACCTACTGGCTTAAGGACTTATCATTCCTGTGTTTAGGTAGTATTATTAGTACTCTTTTTCCAAGGACTATTCATATCATTTTTCACATGTTATTTATTTATAATAATGACTCGTCTGCCTCAAAAGTTGACTTCCGGCTGGAGTACACTGGGATTTTGCTAACATTCTGTGGTCACAACTCAGAAGACTGCCTCACCAATAGTCTTAGGCAATCCTAATCCAGCTGAAGCACCAAGATGCTACACTTGGGGGTTGCCCTAGCACACAGGCCTGCTCTGTGGGTGCAGAGAGGGGCCTTCCTCAAACCATACCTTCCCTGTGGTCTTAGTAGCTGGGAATTGGCTTCAGCCAGCCCAGTCCAGTAATGGGCCCTGATAGAAAAGTAAGTTCTTGTTTTCACTCTCCACCCTTCTCCCTCCAGCCCTGAGCTCTGTCTTCTGGTGTTCCTACCCAGCTGTGCTTTAACTCATTATCCTGCTGGTCCTACTTCTCCCTCGTGGATCTTACACTTATCTGCAAGACTAATTCCTAAACATTCTGCACAGTGTCATTCCGGACGACTGTGGTTACTAACCAAAAGTTAGACAACCAGCAAGTCAGAACATATCAAGAAGGCTTGGAGAAAAACAGTTAAAGAAAAATTACTTGAGTGGAAGATAGACGTTCAGTACATTTTGATTTGATTTGGCTAAGATGGTATGGTATTAAATTATCCAGTCATCCATATTTATAGCCATAAAGTCATTTTTGTGGTGGCTAAATCTAAAAGAAATCTGTAATAAATAGACCTCCTTAAATAAAATAAGCTGCCTTATAATTTGTATTGGCTTCAATAAAAGGATAACATAAATAATATTTTGTTTCTATCATAACACAGCTATTAAGGCAAAATAGTCAAACATTGTTTTAGTTTCTTCTAATTATATAATTGCTATTATGTAAACTAATTTCCTCTCTGCAAGTTAAAGAAGAAACTGTCTATTTTAGAGCAGTTCAACAATGTCACTTGTGTGTTAATTAAGCACTGTTTGTATCATTCAAGATGAATTTGTCCTCTAATACTTTTAAGATTTTAATCAATATCATTATTACTTCTCTATGGAAAACAAAGAGTTTGACTCCAGAGGAAAAAATATACAAGCACGCTGTATTCCTAGAATGAATTTTTGTTAAGACCTTATTTTCATGTTTGAAATCATTGATGAATGTTCTTTCCAGTTAGAAAAGACAATGGAATGTATAACGTGTTCTTTCTTTAGGGATTAGGTATTTCTAGCTTCATTCCTTGGATTGATTGAGAAGGCTTTGCTTGCTTTAGTAGGTCTATTGCCTTGAATCTGAGATTTTCTCTGGCCAGCTGTAATTAAATAAATGGGACAGGTCATATTAAAAAAAAAAACAGCATTCCTTGAGTTTTGTTCACAGTGCTTCATAGTTAAGATTGCAAATTTTCTTCTTTCTTTCTTCTTAGACATGGCTAGGGGAGGGTGACATGCTGTGGAGTCAGAAACCCTGGCTCTGTGACATGGGAAAGACATTTAATGTATCTGGGCCTCAGTTCCTAGTAAAGTGAAAAGTTGAAAGTTGATGTTCTTTGAGTTCCCTTTAAATTATACAGAAATTGTAAAAAGCTGGTGAAGCTGACTTTTAAAGTTATTTATGAGGGTTCTTTAAAACAGATGACAGAGGGAAAAGCACAAAATAGTGGAGGAAGAGAAACTGAAATGTGGAGAATGTGTGGGAAGACCTGAGGGTGGCTCATCATGGCTAGCAGCCTGGCTTGTCCCTCCCTCTGTTTCCGATAACTTTCTCCATGATACGCTGAATGATCTCACACAAATAGGAAAACCTGGGTGTGGGTTGAAAAGAAAGGGGGTGAATTTTACTGGTTGAGAATGCCAAGTTTAGTCTGAAATTCATTAGCTGCTAAAGTGATCATTAAAATGATGAAACAGTAGGTCAGTGAAGCAATAGTTAAGAGAGTCAGAAATGCTGCTAATCCAGTGTCCCTGCAAGGACATCTGAGGCAAGTTTACCACAACAATGAAACAACAATGTTTAGTTACACCCTTTATATGGTCAACACATGTTGCACCCCTAAAATACGCCTTTCTCTTCTCTTCTAAATTCGTATCTCAATCTGTCTCTCTCTCACTCTGTGTGTGTGTGTGTGTGTGTGTGTGTGTGTGTGTTTGTGTGCGTGTGTGTGTCTTATAATAAATCACCTGGGAACCTCTGATAGTCCCAAATAAATCCACCTGCTGACTTAGGCACATCTATCTCCTCCATGGCCCTATTTCTCCTTTATCTCTGTGTTTATCACCATATGTTTCAGTGGTATGTCTCCATTTCATTTCCCCAAAATAAGAGAAGTTTCCTGAGGAAATAAATCATACCCTATTTACTATATTTTCCAAGAACTAAAGCCATTTTTGGTTCAGAGTGCGTAAGACCTGGTCCTAGGGACAGGAGATGGGAAGTTATGGTTTTACTCAGCAAGGTAGCCTTAGATACCTAACATTCTGCAGGGAACTCAGGAGAGAAAAATGTAAATGATGCGAAGGTCTGCAATACATACTCTAACTGAGATGTGACTTGGGGACAATAAGGAGTCAAAAGAGATTTGGTTGTAAGAACAGAAGAATGAGAGAGAAGGTCAAAGAAGTTGCTTGCCTTATAATCACTGAGCATCAGACTTTTCCCATTGCCACTAGATACAGCATCACTAGGAGGAGAAATGCTGAATTAGAGGTCAGTTTCCTTCCTCCAAGCGGATGATGATGACTCAGAAGTCCACACAGGTCCAACATGAAAAAAATATTAAAAAATTGAACAACAGGAAATAAATAGCTCAACCTCCTCCAGCATGCACCCACATGCCTCACACTCCAAGCAGAGATAAGAAGGATGTTGAGTCTACCTTCAGCCTCATCCACACCATGTCTCCTCTTGGTCAGTGAATGCTTCCCCACTCTGGTTATTTCCCACACATCTGTGATATATTAAAGATAGCCGCAAGTCTTTGCTACTACTCTTATTGAGAAATGGGCATCTGTGTCCCTTCACTTTGAATCAGGCTGAGCTTTGTGACTGCTCAAGCAGCCAGACAGACCTCAGACTTGTGACTTCCCCTTTCTGCCTCTTGGAATGCAAGTTGAGGACAAAGCCAGCAGCCACGAAATAGGTCTGGCTACCCGGAGACTGCCTTGCCTGTGGGAAACCCAAGGCACACGGAGAAGCCATGGAGTAGGAGATGCTGTGAGGGGCAGAGTCCAAGGAACACGGGTACTGGAGGAATGGGTGAGGGGTGCTCCTGGAAGTGGGTCCTTTAGCCTAGGCTGCCTCAGCTGACACCACATGGATCGGAGATGAATCACACATCTGAGCCTATTATGATCCTGAGCATTACAATCAGGGGCAAAATTAGATGGCTATTTTAAGGCAGTGAGTCTTAGTGAAGTCTGCTGCATAGAAATGCATACCTGAAGTGATAGTCTTCAAGAGCCAGTTCGTGTATAATTTCCCCCAGATAGTACATATCCTGCTTTGAGGAAGAGTTCACCTTTCCCTAGTCTTCTACAGAGTCCTGTGTCAAAAGCAGCAGAAGTAGTAACCTTTTGTTGACTATCTCCTACATGTCAGGCATAGTACTTGCTGTCACACATTCCTTTTCGTCACTGATCTCTGAAAACACATAAAGAAGATAGTATCCTTATTTTGTACAGGAAATTGGGGCTCAATTATTGAAGATTATCAATGGTCACACAGGGGTTCTGAATCTATTCCTGCCTGACTCTTTCCATAGTGGAGCACTGTCATCATATAGATTATGATGATTGCGTATGAATCTTTCTTCCACACCCACAGCAAGGTATAGTTTCTGTTCACTGTGATGCTCCCCAATGTCTGGCAGAGTGTCTCATGCTCAATAAATGTTCATTGAATGAGTGAACAGCCTACAGAACAGCTCCTAGAAAATCAATTACAAGACCCCATTCATTTGAAAACAGAAAACTGCTTTCCAGTGAAAAGGTATAAGTCTTAGCAGTTCATTGAAAACCAGCATTTGCTATTCCCACCTACACTGAGAATGTTAGGAGAATGCTAGCCATGGTAACATCTGGGTGTTTGGCCAAGGGCCTGGACTATCTTGCCTGAATCTTGAATAGACAATACCTCAGCAGGTTTACAGGGAGCTAATGTTGTTATCTGCAGTTGCTATGAGGCAACACCTCTCTAATAAAAGAGCTGACTCGTAAATAGTAGGGAACTCAGTCACCTCTGTAGAGGGTATCCCTCCATCTCTTACTGTGAAAGCTATGGGAATCAAGAATGCAGGGCCAGTCCCTACTTAACAGGAGAGAGGCAATAAGCAGTGTTAGATAATGCAGCACAGGCTAGATAGAGATAAGATGTTCCAGAGGGCTGGACTTTCCAATTTGCTGGTGCTCTCATCCTTGTTGACTATGGGCAAGAATTTCCCCTGGATCCTCTCAATCTTTGCTATTGCTGACACTATGTTCCTTCTGACATTTTATTGGCCAGACTCCATCAAATTTGCCTACCAAGATTCAGTATAAAATATTTCAGAAAAAATAGCACAGCCTGAGTCCTTTGTGAAGGCAGAGCTTCTGAGAGGGATTTCCAAGTAGAACAAGACAAGTAAAATGCCAGCTTATAGCTTCAATCCTGCCAGATGATCTAAGATAACTTATAAAGTGTGCCCTGTTCCCCAGAAGATTTGCATGGAGGAATAATTGCAGTATGGAAAGAGAAATTGTGTGGAGGAGAGATTAGACTTTGGGGTGTTTATTGTCATATTGTGTGGATACCCCTCAGAATGCAGTTAGAGACATGTGAATCATGGGATGGTGGAGATTTAGTTAATTGTATCCTGTACTGAAAGACAGAAACGAATTCTCATTATAGGACTTGTACGTTTTTAATGCATTTGATAAAAGAGGAGGATTTGTGATGGATTGATTTTTAATTACCTTTCTGTTTCATTCTCTGAGTATTCTGAGGTTTAATTAAGAAAAAAATCCCTCTGTAGAGGATATCTGTCCATCTTTACTGCTAGAGCTATGGGAATCGCGAATTCAGGGCTGGTCTTGGGGTCAATTGTATGGGTTTTCTTATGTGCAGACACCCTTTTTTGCTGGCCATCTGAGAGTCTGTTCTCTTGTCAGTAACATGTCAGTATTGTCTGCCGTCTGAGGAATGTGTTTGAAACTCAAGGGGAAAATATGGATCATCCACTGCTTGTATTATATTTCTTTCTTTGCATGTCTGTCATTTTCTTTGGAACATTTAGTAAAATTAGGTCAGTTATGGTTTTAGTTAGCAATGCAGCTCTTGTGGTGTACACAAATCCTATGATGTTTTTAATTATCTCTGCTTTTTAACATTGATCTGAAACCAAACCCTTAACTATGCATGGCTTAGAGGTGTTTCTCTCTCTCTTTCTCCTTTTTTGTTTTGACTTCTTTCTGGGACTAAAATGAAACTTAATCTTGCGACAGCAAGATATAATATTTTTTTGGCTTCAAATAGGCAGTTTGAAAGTCCAGGGTTAGGAGGGAAAGATATGGATAGTTACTGGATATACAGTTGTAAATGGAACTTTTCAGAGTAATTAATGGGGTGGCCCATTATTTTCTTGTAGGAGTTAGAATGATGCCTATCAATGAATTTTATAGCTATACAGAAGAGCCTTTTGGAAAAATCTCAGTGGTTTGCTGTAGGCCAAGATCTCCAGATTTTCTGATTCTTGAACTGTGTTCAGTTTCCAAGAGTAAGGAGGCAGTTGGACAGGGTTTCCTAGTTCCTCAGAATTTGGGCCTCTGCATGGCTGGCAAAGGGCGGAGAGCCTGGGAAGGCAGCACTACATAAAAGGAAGAGACTGGGATTGTTTTTTAATAATACTAATGGGAATGGTGTTATAAAAATGGGATTTCAGAAGCATGTCTCTCTTGGTCCTTACAGAGATTGACTGACCTCAGTCTTGTTTATCAGGTCACCTGTCATAAGCACCTCAAGGCAGGGGCTGGATGACTTCAAAAAGCTTTCAGGTCTGTCATCTGTGAAGAGACAGGAAAACCTCTGGCACCATTCCAGCCCCTGGGGAGTTGTCCTTGGTAGTGTTCTCGTTAAGAGCAGTAGGCATGGGAAATTCTAGGGAGACGGAGGATGGAGGGAAGCTTCATGGTAGGGAGGTAGCCAATTTTTCTTGTAACCTACCTGCTTTTCATTTTCTTCTTTACATATATACTTATTGACTACCGAATGGTGTTTGAAGCTGTCATAAACTGAAGAGATTAATTAAGAAAAAAGTTGTAGATGGTTCTTGCCCTCAGGAGCCCACAGTCTGGTGAAGGAGACATACATGTGATCACATCTTACGACAGTCTGCTGGAGACATATGGCGGATTGAGTCCTGTCCAACAAAAAGATACATCGAAGTCCTAACCTCCAGTGCCTGTGAGTGTGAACTTCTTTGGAGATGGGGGTCTTAGCATATGTAATTAAGAGTCTCAAGATGAGAGCACCCTGAATTTAGGGTGGGCCCTAAATCATAGATTGTGTCCTTGTAAGAGAAAGAAGGGGAAGATTTGAGACACAAAGAAGCCGTGAGACTATGTGGGTAGAGACTGGAGTCCTTCAGCTCCATGCCAAAAGATGCTACAGGTGCCAGAAGTTTGGAATTGGCAAGGAATGATTTCCCCCTCAGAACCTACCAAAGGAACCAGCCCTGCTTACCCCTTGATTTTGGATTTCTGACCTCCAGAATAGTGAGATCATAAATTTCTGTTTGTATAAGCCACCTGACGTAACACAGGAGCCCTAGATGTGTGCAAAATGCTATACAGGAGGAGACTGTGTCTAAGGATCAGGGAAACCTTCCCAGAGGAGGCACTGTTCAACTAGAGTCTTAAAAGAAGGAGAAAGTTTGCCAGTTACACAAGGATGTGAAGGACATTTGGGGCAGAAAGAACATAATGTCAAGTTCAAATTTACTGAACTTGGTGTCTTCAGGAAAACACTGAGTAGCTTAGTGTCCTTGGAACACAGGGTATAATGTGCAGAATGAGTGACAATAAGAAAAACTGAAGCCAAGCCGTGAGAGCTTTATATGATATGCTAAGGAGAATTGGGATTTTTCTCTAGGCTATTTGTTCTTAACTCTTATGCCAAGATGCTGTGTACCTCTGGGGTATTTGTAAGTAACTTGTTATGAATAATAAAATGTTGAAGTTTTCTAAAGTGACTAGTCTTATTTTCAAGTAGAGACGACTTGTGGTTATCCTGGTAAGTAAGTTATCCTACTCACTTGCAATTTGAAATCTTTCTTCATTGGGAAAGACAGGGGCAAGGCTCTGACAAACACTCAGAGAATTGTGTGGCGCTGCGACCCACTGGAGCATATGAACATCTGTTTTGTGTATGTCAGAAAGGTGGCTGAGAATCATTGCTTTGGGCAATAGGGACCCAATAGAAACTTTGAAGTTGATCAGTGAAAAGATGATTTTGAATTTTTAGGATGACGACGTTGAAGGAAATGCTGAGAATGGATGGAAATGGAAACGTCTGTCCCAGGAAGCTGGTTGCAGTAGTTGTGACCAGAATCAGTGGCAATTGTGATCTTAGGCAATGTCTTTGTGAATGAAAAAGTGAGGGTGTTAAGAAACCTGAGATAGAACTTGCTGGCGTATGTGATAGGATGCTTTCTTCAAAGCATGGAAGAATGGGTAGATGATGATGCTATTGGCTGAGTTAGAAAGAGGGAACCAGGAGCAAGCTTGGGGGAAGATCATGACGGAGTTTGGACATATTTGTTTTGAATTGATTGTATGGCATCCAGGAAGAAGTGTCTGATTTCCTGCAGAAAATAGGGTACTAGGTATAACCACCCAAGATGGGGTCTGATACCATTGTGAGGAATAGTTCAATTGAGGAAAGTGTCTTAAGTTGTATAGAAAGGGCTAGGCACAAAGCCTTGTGGGAAGCTTTTTCTCTCATAGTTCTGGAGAATAGAAGTTCTAAATCTAGGTGCCAGCAGGGCCACACCCCCTTCAAACCTCAAGAGAAGAACCTATTCTTGCCTCTTCTAGCCTCTGCTGGCTCTTGGTGTTCCTTGGCTTGTGGTAGCACAGCCCCAATCTCTGCCTCATGACCTTCTCTTTGTACCTCAAATCTTCTCATGACCTTCTCTTTGTATTTTTTCCTTGCTCTTTTCCTTACATGGAAACCAGTCATTGAATTTAGAACCTGCCCTAAATCCAAGTTGACTCAATGGCATCTGTGAAGAAACTATTTTCAAATAAGGTCACATTCACTGGTACCAGGCATTAGGATTTGGACATATCATTTTGTGGGACACACTCAAACCTCCACAGTAGGCCCTGACAAATACCAGAGAAGTAAGTAAGTATACAATTAGATGTCTCAATCAACAAGGAGAATATGAATGTCTTCCATCAGAAAACTCTAAGATAGCAGTGTACTGGAAGCCAAGGTAAGGGGAACAGGTGACAAATGGGAAAATCATTACTCTTTCAAGATATTTATTCAGCTCCTTACTTGAGAGACCTGAAGGTATTAGTATGGTCTATTGCTCCTGGAAGGAGGCAGCATCAAGAGTGCAGCAAGTAAGATCAACCAGTTTACAAATGACTTGCCAGAGAAAGGTCAAGTAACTTGCTTAAGGTCATGTAGTTGCAGCTTGGCCTATTACAAAAAATTTCCATTTTCCAGAACTCTGTTCAAATTTACATATATATGTATGTATCTAATGAGAGCAATAAAAAAATCATTCATAATCCCATAGTGCTAGAAATGGCCTGCAGAAGTCTAGAGAGGTTAGTGTTTTGCATTTTGCCTTGAGACTGAAGAAACAAGGGGAGTATAATGACCAATTGTCCTTGTTTGCCTGGGCCTCAGTGTTTTCTGGGACATGGGATTTTAGTGCTAAAACTAAGAAAGTGGTTACTATAATTAGAGGAGGGAGTTATTACTGGGACCCAACAAGTGCTGTGGCCTAGGGACAGTCATGTCAAGGTAGAAGCAGAACTTAGCCATGGATAAACCAAGGTCTGACAGACGGGGAGCTGGGCGTGGGGAAGGGCATGGAAATGGGAGACAGTTTTGGGGAACAAATACCCCATCCCCACTCTCCTCCCAACCTTCAATCTGCTGGCTTCACCAGAGGGCTAAGGAGCCTGGTTTTGCAGACCATTGAGCTCATTTTCCAAGGCACGCAGCAGGGCAGAAAGGGCTGAACAAGCAGCAAAATGGCCAGAGGCATCTACTGTGTGCTAGAAGTTGTGCTGGGTGCTTTACAGAAAATTATCTCCTTTAATCCTCAAAACCACTTTGAGAGATAGAGATCAGTAATACTGTGGCTTACAGTCAAGGAACTCTGGGATAAGAGAAGTAACTTCCTTCCTATGTTTCTCTTTTTGAACCTCACATCTGTATGTACTTCTTTATGTGTCTATATGTCTTTAGATGCTGAGCATACAGAAGTAAAGACCTCAGTTTGTGTATTCAAGGAGTACCCAGTCTAGAAAGCATACCATCTGCAGTCATTAATTTATGCAATACATTTTCAAGAGTATTTGTTCAGAAACTGTTGTGTGCTGGGAATTCTTCTAGGAGCAGGGCATGAGTTAGTGAATAAAGCACAGGAATTCTTGCCTTTGTAGAGTATGTTTTAATGGGGCAAATGAGAAATGTGTTAATGTTCTCTCAGGAGCTAAGAGTTTTGGGGAAAATTAAAGCAGGATATTGGGGGTAGGGATGGGGATGGGGATGGGCAGTCAAAAATTTGGTTGAGCCTCCAGGGCTTCCTGGAAATGTCTCTCACATTCCCAGGTAATATCTCACCATGGTTAGAATTGCTGAGCTAGAATGCCTTGTGCCAGACATAATCCAACAGTGTTAGAAAATGGCCTGCTTTTTCTGAGCATTATTTCATCTCATCCTCCTATGAAGTAGATTGTGATTTTATTCTAAGCTGAGGCTTAGAAACACAATAATGTAATCCGAATCATGTAGCTACTTTGTGTGGAGTCATCTAGTCTAAATTCTAGAAGCTGTCCTCTCTCTGTTTTTCTTTCTCTGTTCCCATTTTCCACCACTGTGATTTCTGACCTTGATTATTCTCCCTAACTTCCTACTACTGAGTGTCCTTTGTCATTGTTGTTTTTGACCACACAGGAAGCTGCTATCTACACCACAGGGATAAACACAGAGGCCATCAGGCAGAGATGCTTCCAGCAAATGTCTTTACCTTCCATCTTCCCAATTACAAATATTCCTCCCTGCGATCATGATTACTGTTTTTCACCTGTGCTATAGACCCCAACTCCTTCTAATTTGGAAGGGATGTCCCTCTAGAAGTTACCCCTCTGTGGGAAGTGAGTAGGGAGGGTTATAGGAAGAGAGGAATTCTCCCAGGAGAGGTACTTAGCACCTCTATACAATGATGTTCTCAAATGGGGCATAGGTGGATGTTCTCTGGAGGTTCCCTGAGATCTCCACACTGAAATCCTCCAAGATCCCCGCAACACACTTTCTGGATGACCTCAGAGACTCCCATTGTACAATTGCTCGAGGAAGTCACCCTTAAATTAACATCCTCCGCCTTTACAGCCAAACATTAAAACAAAACAAACAAACCCAAACCTCTACTCTCGAAGTCTTTTCTTTTACCACTGATCTCTCCTAAAACTTTTTGTACCTGACTCTTCTGTACCTTTACTGAAGCTACTCTGGCATATGTCATCAATAATTGTCCTGTTGAAAGAAACTTGGCTGATCCTAGGTTATATTTATTTTACAAAGTAAGAACCTAATAATTATCAGTATTTATGGAGTACAATATGACATTTCAATTTATGTATGCATTATGTAACATTTAATTCTTTGTTTGAAATAGCTATAAGAGAGGGTTTTGAATATATTCATTATAAATAAATGATAAAAGTTGAGGTGATGGATAAGCTAATTGTCCTGATTTAATCATCGCTAGATAAATCTTTAAATATTAGAAAGTCTATAATACAAGGGTGTTTGGGACTAAGTAGTATTATTAGGATTGCATTTAGGATTGTTAATAATCCAATATGCTCATGTCACTGAATAAGATTTTTAGTTTTCAGTTTCAAATTTGGGGACCTTCTGCAGAAGTTGTCTTCAGTTGAATGCATTAACTCAAGTTGCTGCCATGTGGCATACATGTTTTGGAGCAAATTGTTTATCTATGGCTCTATATGATGGGTTAGGGCAATATGCAGAAGCTCTTCTCACCACAGTACTATGAGGATAGTTGATTGTGTGGACACAGGCTACATTTTACTCCTTAAACCATCAAAGCCTGCTGTGATTCAGCAACATCTGTGACCCTGATGGAGACGGTGTTTACTGGTTGGGTGTGCTCACCAGCATTTACAACTTGAACCTGATGTTTTCTGTGATTATGACAACTTAGTTCTAGTTCTTATGCAGAGATTCCAGAACCACAACTAAAAGCAGAGTTAGAAGGGAGATGGCGAAATAAAGCTAGTGGCATAGGACTGTATTGAGATCTCTTATACTGATTAGGGTACCTACTCATATCCCTAAAACCTTCCCAAATGTTTGGGAAAAGATGTTTGGAATTTTTGTCATCCCAATCATCTATCCTTCCATTCCATCTAATTCCATGGCATAGACCTTGTCTATAAGGTAACTGCTTTGTATTCATGAAGCATGCCACCTGGTCCTTCCAGTGAATATACCACCTGTCCACTGAGGGAATGGTATCTAACACAGTAATTTTTTAAATTATTTTTTTAAATAGTTCTCTGAGGTGACCTTAATATAGGCACTGTATTTCAGGGTTTGTTCTCAGTTTGGCAATTTAAACTGCTCAGAGTCCTGCCCCACCCCCCATTTTTTTTTGTGTGTGTGTTTATTTATTTATTTATTTATTTATTTATTTATTTTTTTTTATTGTTGGTTGTTCAAAACATTACATAGTTCTTGATATATCATATTTCACACTTTGATTCAAGTGGGTTATGAACCCCCCCCCCATTTTTAGTGTCAATCAGAGTTTTAGAAAATTGCACTCATGGTAACCAAATTCCCAAGAGAGTGTTATGTAAAATGAGTGCCCCATGGGAAAAATTCATTTTAGTTTCTCTTTTCAAGGCAGACCATTCTTTTTTGATCAATAGGTGTTCTTGTATGATACGTCATAATATGGTGCCTAGATTTCCTCTTTTACATTATACTCACTTTAGTAACTTGGATTTTGGTGCTTCCAAATTTACATATTTGTAGCTAAAATTCACTGATAATTTCTAGGGTTATTTTTACATTTTCTTCTCTTTCTTCTTATACAAAGAATTTGAATCATGTTACCAAAGTATTTACAATTTAATAATAAAGTCAGAATGAGAAAACAATGTAGATTTGAAAAAAGTGAGACTGAAGAAAAAACAAATAAAACATTGATATCTAGGTTATAAAGCATTATCAGTTACTATAGTTGGGCTGGAAATTTGACCTGAATTTCCTGGTGGTCAAAATGAAAAGGAGAATGTGGACAGTAAGGTAGTTCTTATTATTCACAAATAATAAAAACTTATCACGATGAGATAGATACTGTTCTGGTTTGCATATATGTATTTCATATCTCCTTGCCAACTCCAATAATTTTCATTTTGTAGATAAGGAAAAAGAGGCACTGAGAGGTTAAGAAACTTTCCCTGGAACCCATGGCCCTAAGTAGTGGAGCTGAGGTTTGAACCAGGCAATCTGATTCCAGATTAGACCCTGCTTTTACCAGTACAGTAAGCTTTTCTAATTTTTTGTTCCTGAGAGAAAGAAAAGCTTTTCAAGTACCTACAGTACTACCTCAGAAAGCCTCCCATCAGTGTGAAGTGGGCATGGGCTTCCAACGTGGAACATTATATTGTGAACCTTGAAGGAAGTAGCAGGTCAAGTTCTTCATGATCCTTCTTCATTGCAAGTTAAAAAATCTAGCATAAAAATGTGACTCAGTGGACATCATCCTTTAGGAAACCAAGACCATAAGGTCTACATTGGGCTAATCACATCTATGTGTTAATCTTTGTTAATTTCATCGTTTTTATGCTCATGAAATGCCTTTCTTTATTCTTATGTACAAAATGGAACCCATGTGTACAAGGATAAGCATATGTGTGTACACATTGTAGTACTAGTGAAGCAGAAGAAGGAAAAAGAAAGAAAAAACTGATAATTCATAGAAATGAACATTAATGCCAAGAAATTAAAAGATCGGGGTCTTGATGGGGGGAATTTGATAATACTGTGTCATAACCTATTTGATGTTATATTGAAAAGTTTTTGAAGCATAAAAAATGTTCTATCCTGGAGGAATTTTTGTCCCTAAAAATTTTCAGAATGATAATTAAAATTGCTGAATCCAGAGAAACATATTTTGACCAACATATTTTTCATGTCAGGTGCATAGGATTTAGAGAGGTTTAGAGCTGTTCACACTTGGTTAGCCCACAGGTGGCTTGAAAACATATAAAACAATTTACAGTGGAGTTCACATTATATAGCTTGAATGAGAAAAATCTGGCACGAGAGTTTTTTGTTTTTTCTTTCCCTGCCTATTCGGGGCCCACTGTCCAATCTGTATGATTATACACACAACACGTAGTAGGCTTTCACTTCAGACACTGGTGAAAATGTTTGTTTTCATTCATTGATTTTTGTTAGATCCTTTTAGTTTTGGGGTTTAGTTTTAGTTTTGTTGGATCATTTAATTTAGTTTCAGTTTTCCCATCTGAAATATACATCTATACCTTCACTCTTACAAGGTGGAAGACCTAAGGCATGTGAAATCTTTGGCAGAGGGGTGCTGTCACAGACACAGGTTGTTGACTGCAGGGAACATTTAAGCTGAAAATATATGAGGCATAGTCAAGGACATTGCTGTGCTTCATGTTTTAATGCACTGGTTTTTTGGCTTTAGTTTTGTGACTAAATTTAAATGTGGGAGGATCTTGTGGTTGTGTGGATGTTCTCCATGAAAAAAAAATTTATTGATGATGCTATGAAATTTTTATTTCTTCATTCAGGTACACAGCAATTCACATGGTCTGAAGCCATAAACATTACCTCATAAATGGCACCATGGAAATGTATTCACAAAATTTGACCCACTCAGATCAGGTCTTAGAATAACAGCTGCTGGTGCTCTGGCTCAGGAAGCAGGTGTGAGACCACCTACAGTACCAGCTCAGAAAGCTTCCTGTCAGTGTGAAGTGGGCCTGGGCTTTCCCCCAAGGTGCCAAATAATGCAGGGGATAGGAAGCAGCATGAAGACAGAATGTTAATTTGGTTTACTTTTTGCAAGCACTTGGGGTAGTGCCATAGAAACAAACAAACAACAACAACAACAACAAAAAATTATGAGACAACTGCCCAAATGGAGGCATTCAGCCTGCAGGCAATTCACCAGAGCCTGTTTTTGAACATTTGTATTTTTCTGTTTGTGGATTGCAGGGTATGAAGATCACTGTGAATGGAGATGGGGAGGGGAAGGTTGGTTTAAGTCATTGTAGGACAGCACTTTGCATTTGTTTTTTCAAGAAAGAGTATGTAATATAAACTGAATGTGTGTGTGCTCCAGGGACCCACTGCTTAAGAGTGGAAAACTGAGAGGGCCATCAAACTTGGAAGGAGCGCCTCAGTCAGGGAGGTCTAAGTTTTATTGCCTGAGAACAGTATAACCCATTGCCAAAGGGGAAACGGGCTCCACCCTACCTGCTCAAGTGAAAGCTACAAAAGCAAAGGACCAGTGAGGAAATAATTAGGAAATCTTTGCTCCAAATGTAAACCAGCATGAATGCTCTCAGCTATCTTTCATGGGAGGGCCTATACCCTTTAAGTTCTGAGAGACAGGCAACATCAAGTCCATGCTGCTGGGAAAGACATTATGCACACCCTTGTAAAATCTTGCAAATTTGGCTTGCAGTTGCTTATACCCAGATCTATTTAGAAGATATATATATTTTTTTATCACTGCATGCAATGGCAATGTATTTTAAGTTCTGATTAATTTTATAGTTTATTAAAATAAGGTTTTCTGGTGCAAGTGAGCATGGGCCAGGAAAAAATGTTGGGGAAAGGAACAAACTGGCTGACCGTGTGTTAGGAAACTGGTGGCAGAAGGCTGGAAAGAAACTTATGTGCCTTTATGAATTTTATCTTGATTTGAAGGGCGTCTGGTTTGAGAGGGGTACATATGCTCTAAGTAAGGCTGTGGCAGCTAATAGCTTGGTGTGTGGTGAACTAGGAGGATTTTTATGATGTGGTTCTAGGGCATTTTTCACCCACTGCAATTTATTTTCCGTGAAATTGATATCTGCAAATAAAAATGTAATAGTTCAGGACCAAGGCAACAACAATTACGCTGATTAAAATTGAATCCCATTACATTTATTCTCTTTGGAGATCCAGGTTCCTCTGATGCAGGGGAGGTAGTTAAGCAAGGTATGTGTCTGAACTATTTTGAGTTCAGCTTGTCTGGTATCTAGACTTCCTGGGGCCAGGCATGAAATATATAATTACATTTAAAAAATAGAAATCTAAAGATATATTCTAAGGTTCTTCCCCTATCTGGGAAAGCCTAGAATGGTCAATAAGACAAACAAGATATTCCTTTATATTATTACATTTTAAAAAACAGAAATCTAAAGACATATTCTCAGGTTCTTCCCCTATCTGGGAAAGCCTAGAATGGGCAATAGGGCAAACAAGATATTCCTCTGTATGAGCAGCTGGAGAGGACTCTTCATCAGATATTTGATTTTTTTTAACTAATAAACTTTATTTTTAAAGCAGTTTCTGGTTCACAGCAAAACTGAGCACAAGGTCCAGAGATTTCGCATACACCTCTAATCCCCACATGTGCAGTTATCCCCATTAATAAGATCCTCCACATCTTCCAGCAGAGTGATACATTCATTGCAACTGTTGAGTATATGCTGACACATAATTAGCCACCTAAGTCCAGACTGTACATTAGGATTCACTCTTGATGTAGATTTCATGGGTTTTGATAAATGTATGATGACGCGTATTCACAACGATATTATCACACTTCACATTTTCACAGCCCTAGAAATCCTCTGTGCTTCATGTATTCATTCCTCTCTCTCTCTCCAGCTCTGGCACACACTGACATTTTAATTGATTTTCTCTGTCTTGCCTGTTTTTCTAGAGTGGTATGCATTCTTTTTCAGGTTGATTTCTCTCCCATGCATGTAAGTTTCCTTCATGTCTTTTCATGGCTTGATAGTGCATTTCTTTTTAGTGCTGAAGAACTCTCCATTGTCTGAATGCATGTATTTAATTTCAAGTCAAGAATTCTGCTGAAGTGGAAGAAATAAATGTGGTTTATGCAATATCAGACAGATAATAGACTAAATAAACATTTATCTGCACTAGTAAAAACTGAGTGAATCAGGCTGAACCGTTTTTCTTGAAAGAGTAGAGTTGAGTTTTCCAATACGGAGTATTCCCTCCATTCTGGGAGTTACCTTGTTGCCACAAGGGAATCTCATTTGATGGAATTCTTCAAATATTGGACTGTATTTGTTAGTGGAGACAGGTCTTTCTGTTCAACCACAGAACATGTATTCTTTATATGGTAGGACTGGATATTTTCAGTGGAGAGGAACTTTCCATTCAAAGAAAAGTTTCAGGCCCCATGCGTGTGAGAAATTGGCTTGCCATTCATGTGGCAACATACTCAAGAGTGCTGGGTTCTGTTTGGCCAAAAAGATGGTTCCATACTGATGAATTTGAGCTTGTATGCTTTTCTCGGTAAGTTCAAGAAATCTTTATCTTTTTTTAGATTTAGTGGTGACAGAAGGAAAGAAGTTTCACATGAAAGATAGAGAAAGTGCAGAGGAGATGTTTAAAGATGGTACGAGGAAGTGTTGAGACAATTAAAAGAAACAATTAATTACATAACCATGGTGTGCAATAGAGGAGGTTAAGGAACTGATTGCTGCTTTTCAATCCTGTTGGGTTTAGTAGAGTTGCCTTGAAACATTTTCCAGTTTAATGCTGACTGTCACGAGGAGACACATGGGCTTTGCAGTTTGTTAATGATGTGTTGTTAGCATTTAGTTGAGTACTGACATGGAAGAGCTGCTGCTGCTGACTCAACTCAATAAACATTTGACTCATCGTGACAGAGCCTCTTTTCACGGTGAAGGGCACCACCTGCCAGAGAGAGAGAGAGAGAGAGAGAGAGAGAGAGAGAGAGAGAGGGAGAGAGAGAGAGAGTTAAAGACTCATTTATGGTCCCAGAAGCATCAACATCAATGATTTCCAAATTCTCTCAAATTGCCAGCCACCTTTTCAATGCCAGAATGGCATGATCTTTTCCTATAGCATCAACTTCGGGACTAGTGAGCTTTCACCCTGATGTTCGACTCCGTGCCCCCTTTTCAAATCCTCTATCAGTGTGGCCTCTTTTGGTTCAAATTAAAGAAGTCACTTTATTTCAAAGTCGATTTCAATTAGGCATTATAACCTAGGCATGCAAAAATTCCCAGAATAGATTCTGAAAAATTATTATCTGTATAAACATGAAGAGAATCAAGAGGCATGAAACAGTCACACTGGATTAAAAGATAGATTGAGCTCTCACCCTATGTTAAACACAGAGTTAGATAATAAGGCGATATTGATGCTTTGTCAATCCATAAACCTGAGAAGTTGACAGTTGAGTGTGTCAGACAATCACATAAATGGACACTTACAGGGCAGTCTAATATAGGCAATTGTATAAATATCAATACAACAGTAATTAACCAGGGGGACAGGGGGCCACATGGGTGTGTGCCATGGAAGTTCATTGAGTTCCTAGGTGATTAAGAGGAGATGAGGAGATGCATTTCAACAGAAGGAACTGCATGACTAAGGCACAGAAATATGGAGTATTGTAGTAAGTATAAATTAAATATTGCTAAAACATAAAGAGGATAAAGGCAGCTGAGTGGCTGTAGGTCTAAATAAAAGCCCCCTCAGAATGCAGTTTCTATGCCACTGTGAAGGAGCTTGTGTTTATCTTGTAGATACTGGGGGAGGCATTAGAGGATTTAATCAGCAGAGCAACTTGGTTGCCCTTATAATTTAGAAAGATGTTCGTGAGCCCCATGGAAGGTGATTTGGAAAGAGACAAGGTGATGAGTTAGGAAGCTAACATCATATTTCAGGGAAGAGATTATTACTTCCAGAGCTAAGAAGATTGAGACATAGTGAAAACAGAATAGAGAAGACAGAGTAGGTGGCAAATGGATGGAATTTGGAGATCTGATGGGGAAGAGGTCTGATCAACTCCTAGCTCTCTGTTGTGCCACAGTGAAGCCACAGTGGAGGTAGGGAAGACATGGAGATTTGTGAGTGTGTGTGGTGGGGTAATGATTATAGCAGCATTAAAAAAAAAAGAATCAAGGCCGGGCACTCAGTATTTGGAGTGTCCGTAGGTCAATAGGTGGAGGATTCCAGTGGATGATGGTGTTCAGGAGAGGGTGAGATAAGATCATCTGGACTTCAGGCTCAGGCATATTTCACAGGATTTCTCTGGCCTGGGCATTTTGTCCTTTAAAAAAAATTAATTGCTGGGCATGATGGCACACACCTGTGATTCCAGTGGCCCCGGAGGCTGAGACAGGAGGTTTGCAAGTTCAAAGCTAACCTCAGCAATGGCAAGGTGCTAAGTAACTCTGTGAGACCCTGTCTCTAAATAAAATACAAAATAGGGCTGGGGATGTGGCTTAGTGGTTGATTGCCCCTGAATTCAATCCCCAATACTGTACCCCCCAAAAAATAATTTGAAATTTATATGTTTAACACTACTTGTCAGAATTTAAGCTTGGCAGAATTCTGCTTTCTAAGATATATGTTATTCTAAATAATACTCAAAATTTCCATTTCAGTTTTTAAGTGCTTATGAGTAAGACAACTATCTGTAAATAGTCTTGCTATTTACTTGCAGCAAGAAGAGATATTTTTCCTGTCTAATATTCCAACTTCATCTTATGCCTCTCTCTCTTCTCTTTCTCTCTCTCATTGTCTTCTACTCACTGCGATAAATGCAACACCTGTCTTATTCTATTTAACCTTCATGGAAACCTGGTGGGAAATGCTTCTCAGCACCATTGTAAAGAAGAGTCATTAGGCAGAGACAAGCTAAGTGAACTATCTGTTAACATATGGCTGGAATAGGCAGAGCTGGAATTGAACCTGATGATTCCAATGCATATGGTTTAGATGCTAACTATTATATTGACAGTTGTATTTCCATGATTTATATAATATGTTAAAACAATTTTTTTCTGTATCCAATAACATTTATTTAACATTCCATGGAGTTAGAAACATAAACAAAAGAATGCAACTCAACATGACCCTATCACTTCTTTTTACTTCATTTACAGTATAAGGATCTACACATGGAAAAATTTCACTGTCTAGACTGGCACAAAATTATGTATCTATTGGTATGAAGAAGACAAATCTTTATTTTGTGGTTTTTCAACTGAACATATCTCCATTTGCCAAACCTTACTGTACTAGTAAAAACTGAGTGAATCAGGCTGAACCATTACAGTAAGTTCTGTATGCCTTTAAACAAATAATTTAACCTTTCTGTTAAAAAAATATGGTATATTGAAAGCCATGCAATTGGATATCTTTGATAGCCAATGTCTTTAATATTTACAGATTGGACCTTAGACAAAGTGGTGGTGGTATTTTGTTTCCTAGTAGCTTTATGTATGATTGACATACACCATATTGTATGTGTACAATTTTGTTACGTGTATACTCATAACATCTTCATTACTATCAAGATAATGAATGTATCAGTACTTCCTTGTAACCCTCCCTGCCTTCTGTTGGTTTGCCAGGCAGCCACTGGTCTGATTTTACCACCATAGATTAGATTGTATTTTATAGAGCTTCATATAAATGGAATAATATAGTATTTACTCATTTTTTTGTTTGGCACTTTTCACTCAGCATAATTATTTTGAATTTCATCCATGCTGTAGTGTTAATCAGTATATTTGTTTTCCTTTTAATTGGCAAGTGACACAACATTGTATGGATATACCACAGTTTTGTCTGTTGGTGGACATTTTGGATGCTTCCAGTTTTAATCTAGTAGAGTATAGCTGCTAAAACCTCATATACAAGTCTTTGTATGGGCATATGCTTTCTTTTCTCTTAGGTAAATACCTAGGAGTAGGATGTCTGCGTCATACTATTGACATATATTTAACTTTCTACAAAATTGCCAAATTATTTCCCAAAGTGATTGCACAATTATACATTTCTACTAGAAATTTGTGAGAATTACAGTTTTTATATATCCCTTCTACTGCTTGCTATTATCAGATCTTATTACCGTTATTCATTCTGATGTGTAATACTAGTAGGACCTTACATTTTTAAAATGATGAATGATATAGAGCACATTTTCATGAGCTTATTTACCATCCCTGCAATGTAGCTGTTCAAATAGTGACTATTTCTAAAAATTGATTTGCTCTCTTATTATCATTTTAAGAGTTCTTTATTTTTGGTAAAAGTTATTTGTCAGATATATCATTAGTAAATATTTTCTCAGGGTCTGTGTCTTGCTTGTCTTTTCATTCTCTTAATAGTGTCTTTTCAAGAGCAGAAGTTTTTAATTTTGATGATGTTGAATTTGCAGATATTTTCTTTTGTGGAGATGCTTCGATGTTATATAAAATGTGTGCATTTACTATTATAAATTTCCCTGTAAATACTGCTTCTGTGGCTTCCCACAAATATTGATATGTCATACCACCATCTTCACTCTTAATATACTCTTTGTTTTCATCTGTTACCAATGGATTATTTAGAAGTGTGTTACTTAATTCCCTAAAACATAGGTGAGTGTTTTCCACATAATTTTCTGCTACTAATTTCTCATTTACTTCCACTATGGTCAGAGAATATATTTCGTATAAATTGAAACCTTTATTTAAAGTTATTGACACTTGTCTTATGGCTCAGAATGTGATCTATTTTGAACAATGTTCCTGTGCAGTCAAAAGGAATGTGTATTCTGCTGGTGATGGAATGTAAACATCAACTAGGTCAAGCTTGCTGATGGTGTTATTAAGTCTTCAATAACATTACTGATTTTCTGTCTATTTTTTGTCCATTATCAAAAGACATGTATTGAAATCTCTCCAATCATGCATCTATTTTTACTTGTAGTTCCATCAGTTTTTGTTTCATGCTGAAGCTCTGTTTTATTGGTATATAATGTTTATTCACCTCGTGGTGAATTTCCCCATTGATTATCATGAAGCACCAGTTTTTTTTTTATCCTTACCACTATACTTTGCTCTGAAATCTGTTTTATCTGATATTAATACAGCCATGCCAACATTTTTTTTTGATTTGTGTTAGAATTTTCTACTTTTTTGTGCATAATCTGTGTCTTTATATTTAACGTGAATTTCTTGTTGGGTCATAAAATCAGGCTTCTTAAATCTAATCTGACAGCCTCTGATCTTTAATTGGGGTATTTATACCACTTACATTTAATGTAATTGTTGATACGATAGGTTTAAGTCTGTCTTCTTTTTATATTTGTCTCATGTATTCTTTGCTCCCTATGTCTTCTTTCCTGCCTTCTATTGAATAAATTAAGTATTTTTAAAGATTTAACTTAATCTAATTTACTGGCTTATTAGCTCTAACCCTTAGTTTTATTATTTCAGTGATTTTTTTTTAATTTATGGACTGTCAACCTAAATAAAAAATGTGGAGTGATTCATCAAAGATGAATAAATTTATTTAGAAACAGCAGAGCATTGCAATGGGGCTGCACATGACACAGTAAACTACGAGCATATTCCAAGATGTTGAAGCAGGAACAAGTTTTTAAAGGCAAAACGAGGACTTTGTAAGTCATTTTGAATCAATCAATTATCTTTGGCTACAGGTGTCATTAACAAGGTGGCATCAGTCCACACTTAAACAGGTAGTTGTCAGAGACAGCCTTACAGAAGTACTTTCTGTGTAAGGCTGCTTCTGGCTTTTTTCCCCCACCTTTTCTTTTTTAATTAATTAATTAATTTATTCTAACTAGGTATGTATGACAGCAGAATGAATTTTGATTCATTGTACACAATTGCAGCACAACTTTTCATTTCTCTGGTTGTACACGATGTAGAGTATTGCACCATATGTGCGGTCATACATGTACCTAGGGCAATGATGTCCATCTCATTCCACCATCTTTCCTGCCCCCACACCCTATTTCCTCCCTACCCTACCCTCTGCCCAATCACAGTTCCTGCATTTTTCCCATGCCCCACCCCCTGCATTATGGATCGGCATCCACTTCTCAGAGAGAACATTTGGCCTTTGGTTTTGGGGGACTGGCTTACTTCACTTAGCATGATATTCTCCCACTCCATCCATTTACTAGAAAATGTCATAATTTTATTCTTTTTTAATGCTGAGTAATATCTCATCGCATGTTCATACTACAGTTTCTTTATCCATTCATCTATTGAAGGGCATCTAGGTTGGTTCCACAGTTTAGCTATTGTTAATTGAGCTGCTGTAAACATTGATGTGGCTGCATTACTATAGTCTGCTGTTTTTAAGTCTTTTGGGTATAGACCAAGGAGTTGGATAGCTGGGTCAAGTTTTCTAAGAAATCTCCATACTGCTTTCTAGATTGGTTGCACAAATTTGCAGTCCCACCAGCAATGTAGGAGTTTGCCTTTTCCCCCACATTCTCGCCAACACTTATTGTTGCTTGTATTCTTGACAACTGCCATTCTGATTGGTGTGAGATGTCATCTTAGAGTAGTTTTGATTTGCATTTCTCAAATTACTAGAGATATTGAACATATTTTCATATATTTGTTGATCAATTGTATATCTTCTTCTGAGAAGTGTCTGTTCAGATCCTTAGCCCATTTATTGATTGGGTTGTTTGTTTGTTTGTTTGTTTTTGGTGTTAAGTTTTTTGAGTTCTTTATATATCCTGGAGATTAGTGCTCTATGGTGCATGTGGCAACCTGCCGACCCATGCCAGAACCCAGGCCCAGGCCTAGGACCTTTGTTTTTTGAAAGATATTTTCAGAGAATCTCAAATTGATAGTTTTATAGTTTTATTTTTTAGTATTTTGAAGATGTTGCCATATTCTTTTCTTACATGATTTCTGATGAGAATTGTGTTGTCATTCTAAAGTTTGTTCCTCCTTACAGAACTTGCCTTTTGTGTGCTTGTGCACACGTGTATGTATGTGTTTAATTATTTTGGCTTCTTTAAGATTTTCTCTTTATTACTTAGGCTCAGCTACCAAGCATGCTGGGTCCATAATGTGCTTCCACTTCTGGTAAAGAAATCTTGGAATAGGCCTATATATTGGGGTATAGGTGGTAGAATTCTGTCTTTACTGGAAAGTGGCTGGTTAGGATGGCCGAGGAGGACAGGGGCCTCAAGTCAGGAGTCTTGTGGTATAGGGTGGGTCACATGACCAAGGGTAGGGGAAACCCTGAACAAAGACATCCTCATGTTTTTGGCCTGTCCCTCATTCCAAAAACTATGACACAGGGTAATAAGCTCTGGGACATAGGGTAGGAAGTGAGGATGCCCAAACCATGAAGAGTGGGTATTTCTTATAAGGAGGCATAAGAAAACTTTCTAGAAGGGGTAGTGGATGGCAGACTTTAAAATGACCTAAAGTAGGATTAGTGAAAAATGATGGATGTGAAAGAGGGGAATTGAACATCTAATTCTGAGCCTATGACTATTCAATGAAAACATTTAGACGTACCTCTCTTCTCTCTCTGCATGTGTGTACGTGGTTTTGCCTGGTAGAAATCTGATACATTTTCAAAGTGGCCTTTTCCAAATTGGCAAAAAAGTAAGAATCATTTTGTACAAAATAGCTAAGTTATAAAATGTATTTGGAAAATACTTTAATTTTTCGAACTATTAATAGTATTAAGAAGCAGTTTAGTATTAGAGTTTTTGGAATAGTATCAGGAAAAAAGTCTAAAAACACTTTTACTGTTCCCATGTGCTCAATTAAAATTTTTCAAAAATTTGCATTTGATGTACTTTTGTTTTTAAATTTCATTATTTGCCTTTTATTCTATAAGGACAAGTACTTATTGCCTTTTGCAGTCTTTGCAAACAGGGCAGACCTCTAAAACTTTTTATTTATTCTGGTTAAATAAAAATATTAATTGTCTTTAAGCAGGGGCATGTCCAAAGTCACCACATGCAGGATAATTCATAATGATTTTTTAGGCAACAACTTTCTTTTTTTCTTGCCAAGCCAGTCAGCAGTCTGGCAGTTTGGTTTTTGCAATGAATCAGAATATATGTGCCAGGCCATTTGCACCATCTGTTACAGGAGTGTTGAGAGAGAGGACTGTGGACACCTGGTGGGTTGATGTTGAAATGTCAGCTCCAGGGTAAACACCAGCTTCAGGGATGAAAGATCAAAAGAGTAATAGTCCTGGAAGGAGAAGATGCTGCTGGTAGAAGCAAAAGAGAGACACCTGTTTCTGAACTTGGAAGAATGTATATTTGTACATATGTCTCTTCAGCATCAGTGATTTTTCAGAATTTTAATAATAATGAGATTAAACTCCTAGGAAAGGTAAAGAACGATTAGGTAATCTTACATATGAAAGTTCTAAAGACAATTGAAGCTATTTGTAGAAAGAGTTGTAAAACATGCCTGTATTTATATTATCTTTAGTGGCTTGATGTGAGATTCAAAGAATATCCTTTGGGGAATGAAGAGTTAACCATCAGTTCAGAAAAAGCTGTTATTATATCCCATCATCTTATATATAGGACACCTACAAAATGTTCAATGTAAATTTTTTATAAGTGTCCTACTGATGAGATGATGGGACACAATGAGTTAACTCTCCACATCATCCAACAGTTTTGGTTTTGCTTTGTTGTTGTTAGGTGCTATGAGTTAAGAAACTATTCAAGATCTCACATTTTTAAGGCAATTGAAACATCTACTAGTTGGAACCAACCTGGAGTGTTTATGGATTGTTTTTTCAGTACTGGGAATCAAAACCAGGACCTTGTATTTAGGTAAGCCCTCTACCACTGAGTTAGCATTCTGAATATTGGTTTTGGGCAACAAAACACCTGGGCATGATGGGCAAGGAGTTTTGAGACCTTTCTCAGTTATAGACTCCTAAAGATAGTTCACTACTATAATAATTCCTTATAAAAATAAAAAAGAATTGTTTGTGGCATTGTCAGCTCATGTGTACACACACACACTCATACACACACACACACACACACACACACACACACATGCTCATCACACACATCCTTTCCTTTTATCTGACGGTACATAAGGAAGAAAGATCATCCTCAGTATTATGTTTATTTCTGACTTTGTTTGAGTTCAAAGTCATATAGCAAATATTGGAGACTTGTTCTCCATTCAAGATTGTCCCAGCCCTGGGGATCATGCCTATGTTACTCTACCAAGTTTGGTATTATAAGATCTTTATTCATTAATTCCAACCTGCCCCATCATGGACATCAGGGCCAAGGGAGATCCTATAGTAGGATGCAGTTGACTTCACTTTAATCAATTTCAAAAGTTCAGACCTGATCCCAGGCATTTCTAACTTCATATAAGTGTAAACTTATTGTAGTGAGCGTAAATGCAAATCATTTTTCCTGGTGGTTGTGCAGTGTTAATTTTGGTATACATCTAAAATGCTCTTTTCTGATTTCTCCATTCCTTCTCTCTCTCAAGTCTGCATCCATTTTCTCTGTTCCTGTCTTGGGCTCTGACAGTTTTTCACAGGGAATTCTTCAACTCCCCAATAGGATTTTCTCATTCTGCTCCTAGCTGTGACACACAGGACAGTTTATGATGAACTTTTAAAACTTGCTTTCTTGTGGGTGTGCCGACCCACCTGCTATTCCCTGAATGTAAAGTGCACAAGACTGCTTTGTGCTCCTGGATGCTTCTCTCTGCTCCACTTCTCTTCCTGCCTGATGAACTCACTCCTCAACTCAGACCAAAGATCTTCACTTCTACTTCCTTGAGGTCTTCCCTGATTGTTTGAGGCTTTTTCCTCATTGCTCTCTTGTTTATTGTAATTACATTGCTCTAATTACTTACTAATTGCCTTTGGACCCTGTTGCACTGTGAGCACTTTGAAGGCAGGACCTGAGTCATGTTCATCTCTGCAGCCCAGAACCAAGCACAGCCCTTGGCAGATAAGAGGTGCTTAATGAGAATTTGTGTTAGTTCATTGTTCCTGGATGCCTTCTCAAGTCTTTCAGAGATATTGTTGGTGTATTGGAGAAGTATTTTACTGAATATCTGTGGTGTGTCTACAGGGGTATATCTGAACACAACTGGGAGCTACCGAAAGAAATTTGACAAATTGTCTACTTTGTAAACATATCTAAATGCCTTGGAATTGGCATAGTTCCTCACTTCAGATCCTCAGTAGGCCAGAGATTTAAGCTGCCAAGTATATATGCAGATGGTTCTAGTCTTAAACTACTGCTCAGAAAGTTCTGCAAATGGAGCACTGGTCAGGATCCAGAGTGCCTTTTAAACATGCCAGCTTGCATTCCTCCCAGACCCCTAAATCCCTCCCTTCACTCCCTCGATAAAGATGAGTGGTACCCAGATGCCAACCAGCTGGGAATCATTCTGGAGTACCTGTCCTCCCTCCTTTTCCCCTATACAACAGTCACCAAGGTCAGCCAATTCTCCCTCCTTAACCATGCTGCAAGTCTGTTCTCTTTGCTCCAGTTTCATAGCTACCCCTTCCCTGCATGGGGCGCTCTGGGGAACTCAGAAAGGCTCTGGTTTGTTCCATCTTCCCTCATCATTTGTTCTTCATGAAGAAGTTAAGTGACTTTTCTACTTTGTAAACATATCTAAATGCCTTGGAATTGGCATAGTTCCTGCCGTGGTCCTGCACCAAGATGGCTGCGGCTCTCCACCAGCTCCAGTGTGGGTTTGATTTCCCAGGAGCTTCCAGGTGTGGCATTTGCTTCCTTCTTGGTGGAGCTTAGACTCTCTGCCTTCCTCTCAGTGTTTTCTCCATACTCAATTACTTACGTCTCCTCTAAAGTCGTCTTTTTCCCCCTTCAGGTTTTTGAAAACAGTGTTCCCCTTTTCTAGAACTTCCTTCCCACCTCCACATTCCCACCTTCTTCCTCCTACTCATCTTTCTGTCCTTTACTTAAACATTCTCACTTTTGGAAAAAAATTCTGAATTCTCTAAACCTGGGTTAACTGCTCATCCTAAGTGCCCTATGAATACATCTTTTATGATTCTAGTGACAAGCATTGTGGTGATGGATTCCATGTTTATCTCCCTCTCTAGACTTAATTCCACAGGGACAAGACTAAGTCATATTAATTATGATAGTCACAGTTTCTAACACAATGTCTGGAAACAGAAATTGCTCAAGAAGTATCTGTTGACTAAACAACAACAGCAACAAAAAATGGACACTACCTAGCCACGTAAATATATTGGGCAATTTGCTTTGGAGATTTGCTCAGGCAAATCCAGTCTTGACATTTGTTTTGACCCAGGTACTTAGAGTATTTAAAATATACTCACTGCCCATTCAGATCTTTATCTATTTGTTTATGAAGCTGTGATAGAGTCAGTCCAGTCTAATTAGGAGTGGAAAGGGTCTGGGGTGGGTAGCCCAGCCCTAAAATACTCATGAAGGGTGAGTATTGTTCCGGCCTCTGCCAATTAAAATAATAGTGATGGAGAAGTGAAACTAGGAAAGCATTCATTTGTCTTCTTAAGGCAGAAAAAAAGTATAAATTTAAGACAAGATAGATTACTTAAGTAGAAAATATTTTGCCCTTGTATAATAAAAAGAGAGAAGTTTGTGTAAACAGAGAAATAATGCTCATTTTTTGCACTTGGTAAGTGTTGAGGGCAAAATTTACATATGATTCTAATCCATAATGGATGACCTCATTTAAAAGGTGTTGAAAGTCAGGCATCATTATATATACTTGAGGTCCTTTGCCAGTTTCAGGTCTAGGAGTAATGGTATAATTCATGAAACTTTTCTGGGAACATCAGTAAGACAAGTTAAAAAAGGAACAACCCTCTCAATCCACACCCATAAAGACATACACTAATTGCAACTATTGGTCTGTTGTTGCATGTATAATTTTTTTACATTTGAGGGAAAAAAAAAACTATTTGACATACACACACAAAAAAATTATATCCACAGTAGATGCAGACAAAGAAGTCAAACTCTAAAACTGAAGGAAAATATTTAGAATTCTAGATTTTGTTGAAGTTTTTGTAGCTGACAAAAAAGAGACAGTGAAGGTAAAAAAGATCACTGTTCTGTGTGAGCTTGGTGATTTGTTGATGTTTCCTGCGTGTTTCTCTTTTCACTTTATCTATGTTGTGACTTCCTGGTCTGTTCATTCAATACTCAGGACTCAAATTCCATTGTGTGCTACAGTTTCGGTGTGAAAATAGCCCATGGTGGGGATGTGACTGTGAGGAGGGGACACAAACACACATGCAGAATTACAATTCAATAGGAAGGGTAAAGTGACTAGGATGGGGAGCAGAGGGATTGAGATGGGATTCGTTGAGAACATTCCAGCCAGAGGGAATGGGATGGGCAGAACAGAGCAAAGTAAAGATGCACTGGATTTTAGGGGAAAAGGCATTTTATATGGGGTAGGTAGTAAGATGCATGGATAAGGGGTGACTATAGAGATGCTGCTACCAAGGTGGGCTGCTTTTGGATTGTGAAAAACATGGCATAAACAGACTGGTAGACCAATGGTACAGAATAGAGGACACAGAGACTAACCCACAAGAGTATAATTACCTTATATTAGAAAAAGGTGCCAAAAACATGCACTGGAGAAAAGATAGCATCTTCAACAATTGGTGCTGGGAAAACTGGAAATCCATATGCAACAAAATGAAATTAACTCCCCCTATCTCTCACCATGCACAAAACTTAACTCAAAATGGATCAAGGACTTAGGAATTAAACCAGAGACTCTGTGTCTAATAGAAGAAGGCCCTAATAGAAGTAGGCCCTAATCTTCATCATGTGAGATTTGGCCCCAATTTCCTTAATAAGACTCCTATAGCGTAAGAAGTAAAACCAAGAATCAATAAATGGGATGGAGTCAAACTAAAAAAGTTTCTTTTCGGCAGAAGAAACAATCTGTGAGGTGAACAGAGAGCCCCCATCCTGGGAACAAATTTTTACTCCTTACACATCAGATAGAGCACTAATCTCTAGAGTATCTAAAGAATTCAAAAAGCTAAGCACTGAAAAAACAAATAGCCCAGTCAACAAATGGGCCAAGGACCTGAACAGACACTTCTCAGAAGAGGATATACAATCAATCAACAAATATATGAAAAAATGCTCATCTTCTCTAGCAATCAGAGAAATTCAAGTCAAAACTACTCTAAGATATCATCTCATTCCAGTCAGAATGGCAGCTATTATGAAGACAAACAACAATAAGTGTTGGAGAGGATGTGGGGGAAAAGGTACAATCATACATTGCTGGTAGGACTGCAAATTGGTACAGCCAATATGGAAAGCAGTATTGATATTCCTTTGAAATCTGGGAATGGAACCACCATTTGACCCAGATATCTCACTCCTCGAACTATACCTTAAAAACAGCAAACTACAGGGACACAGCCTCATCAATGTTTATAGCAGCACAATTCACAATAGCCAAACTGTGGAACCAACCTAGATGTCCTTCAGTGAATGAATAGATAAAAAAAAAAAATGTGGCATATACACAATGGAATTTTACTCAGCATTAAAAGAGAATAAAATCATGGCATTTGCAGGTAAATGGATGGCATTGGAGAAGATAATGCTAAGTGAAGTTAGCCCGATCCCCAAAAAACAAATGCTGGATGTTTTCTCTGATATAAGGAGGCTGACTCATAGTAGGGTAGGGAGGGGGAGCATGAGAGGAGTAGATGAATTCTAGATAGGGAAGAGAGGAGGGAGGGAAAAGGAGGGGGCAGGGGATTAGCAAGGGTGGTAGAATGTGATGGACATCATTATCCAAAGTACATGTATGAAAAATCGAATTGTATACTTTATATATAAAGAGAGGTATGAAAAATCGTGGTATATTTGTGTAATAATAATCGTAATGCAAAAACAAAAAAGGACAAAGTACATAATAAAAGCATGAATTGGTGTGCACATACTCTATATACAAAGATATGAAAAAATGTACTCTATGTGTGTAATAAGAATTGTAATGCATTCTGCTGTCGTGCATTTAAAAAAATAAAATCAATAGAACTAAAAAAAAGAAAGAGAAAAAAAAGAAAAACATGGCATAAAAACTTCAAGACATTATTACTCTACTTCATGAATTTCTACAATTCCTTAATAATTAAATTACTAATTCAATAAAAATCTTATATGTAAATATATATATATATATATATATATATATATATATATATATATATATAAATATACTCTTAAATTAAGAAGACACATAGGAGCTGGGGATGTGGCTCAAGCAGTAGCACGCTCACCTGGCGTGCAGCCCGGGTTTGATCCTCAGCACCACATACAAAAACAAAAGATGTTGTGTCCGCTGAAAACTAAAAAAATAGATATTAAAAATTCTCTCTCTTTAAAAAAAAAGAAGAAGACACATAGTCTGTCAGCTTACTGTAAATTTTCATTCATTCATGCATGCATTCTTTTATTATACACTAAGATTACTTTTCCTGTGTCTCAAATGCTCTACTAAATACTTTAGCAATATTATCTCATTTTAAATGAAACACAACAGCCTTCCTCCTTCTCTCCCTACATGACATACAATATTCTTATTTCAAATGGAGAACAATTTTAAATTATTTTAATTATTTCTTTTGGTATTTTTCTGGGGGGGCGTGTGTCATATGGGAGTTGAACTCAGGGGCACTCAAACACTGAGCCAAATCCCCAGCCCTATTTTGTATTTTATTTAGAAATAGGGTCTCACCAACTTGCTTAGTGCCTTGTCATTGCTGGCTTTGAACTCATGATCCTCCTGTCTCAGCCTCCTGCACTCCTGCTAGGATTATAGGCATGTGCCACCACACCCAGTGGTATTTTGTGTTTTTAAATGACATACTTCTATGCTATTTATTGATATTTATTTATTGGATTCCTGCCATGATACAGTTATATCATTATTTTTGGTTAGATCAACATTCAGTATTTCTTGTGATCATGCAAATGTAACTCACAGATGAGGCATAGAGAATTCTATGGCAAGTTTAAGTTTTTGTAAAAAGTTTTTGACTTTTCTGGACATTATAATTATCTTGTCTGTTATTTGCTTCATTTTCTATGTTCTCATCACTAATTCTTCCTGAAAAATCTTTGTCAGAGTGTGAGTATTCTCTTAACACATCCAAATACATCAGGAATTCTTGATGATGTTTTGAAGATGTTCCTCTTAAGAGTCCTCCTCTGCTCTGGTTTGAACCTCTTGCTCTCTGGAACAAATGATTGAGTCCAATCTTTAACAATAGGAGAGGCCATTTAAATACCTGGATGCTTAATAACTGAAATGTCCTTTTTTAAAAACATATTTTTAGTTGTTGGTGGACCTTTATTTTATTTGTTTATATACGGTGCTGACAGTCAAACCCAGTGCCTCACACATGCTAGGCAAGTGCTCTACCACTGAGCTACAACTCCAGCCCCCTGAAATGTTCTTAATAACTGCAATGCAGCCACTTTCTAGACATTTGTCTATGGAGAACCTACCTCACAAAGCTGCCTTCATGTACCTTAGATATTTATATAACAGACATTTACATCTTAGATTAGAGATAAAATTGCTTTTATCCTTTTAAATTCCTTTTCTTTCCTTCATTTTTCTGCTTACCAACTGACATCTTTATTAGCTAGTTGTTTATCCCTCTACTCTCTTTAAAATGTAAGCTTCATAACAGCAGGGATGTAGTTTTGTTCATACAGTAGAGTGCTTACACAGTGGCACATAGTGGTGTCAGTATGACAGTCTTGAATGAACAAATGGCCAAAATATCCTTGGTAAACTCTAGGGAATTTTAAGGTTGGAATTGTTGGAAAATATATTGTTTGAGGTAGATCATGTCTAAGTAGCTCCTGAACAGTTGAGTTGGTTGGCTTCTTTCTTTTTACCAGATTACCCAGGTAGGTTGAGACTTGGTGCTCAGCAAAATAAGGAATATTCTCAAGTGAAATTGTGAAGGGTGACTCCTGTCCTGTTCTATAAGTATACATAGTTGGTGGCCATGTTACTTTCTGAGGCAAGGAAGGAGTTATGGGTGAAACAGTGGGCAGGGTTGGTTCTCAAAAGAGAACCCTTATTAGCAGAATCTTGAATGAGGACCCAATTGGAGTCTGCAGTGGGATGACAGTGCATGTGGCATAGGTGCATCTGTTGTGACTTAGAGATCATTTAGAGACTCCACTCTTCTTCCTTAAGAAGGCAAGGACCCGCACAGGCCAGTGTGAAATCATGGCATTTGAAGGTAAATGGATGGAATTAGAGAAGGTAGCCAATCCCCCAAAACCAAATGCTGAATGTGTTCTTTGATATAAGGAGGCTGATTCATAGTGGGATAGGGAAGGGGAGCATGGGAGGAATAGATGAACTCTAGATAGGGCAGAGGGGTTGGAGGGGAATGGGGCATGGGGTTATTAATGATGGTGGAATGTGATGATTATTATTATCCAAAGTACAGGTATAAAGACACAAATTAGTGTGAATATACTTTGTATGTAACCAGAGATATGAAAAATTGTGCTCTATATGTGTAATAAGAATTGTAATGCATTCTGCTGTCATATATAAATAATAAAAAAAAGAAGGCAAGGAAAAGATTAGAAAATCCATTCTCAGCTGTGTTCCTAAAACTTTTTGAGGGAATGTTTCTACTGTTCTATGAAAGAGAAACTGTCCTCTTCCTATCCTTAGGTTTTCCAGCTTGGGTCATGACAAAAATAGGCAGCCAGCCTCGAGCAAGAAGCCCATGAGATTCATGTTTGTAGAAGTCCTATTTGCAATACCCCCCCCCTTTGACCAGCTTATCCTCATCTTTTATAACAAGGAAAGAGAGCTAATCCAAGAAGATCCTCCTCTGAATCTGCTGAGAAAGAAAACTAACCCGGAAATAAGTATATGAGAAGCAGATGAGTTTATAAGTGGTGCAAACTGACTGGCCAAGGGCTGTCTACTTTCTCCCTTGAGGAGTTTCAACATCACCTTCTTCATCACTAGGCAAGTCTCAGGGGTGGTATACACAGGGATAATTTGTCAAAAATACAGAGGCTTTATATGTCAGAGGTCATGGTCTGTGAAAACAGTTTCTTATTTCATTAATTAAGCTGTTTATTTATTTTTATTTTTTTAAAAATCCAGTCTTACCAACAGAGGCTTTAGAATCTATTGGGGGCACCTCTGGAAGGATAGAGATATGGGAGGTTGGGGATGGAGGTGAAGGTGAGGGATAAGTGGTCAAACTTTCCTAATTATAGTGGTTTAGGATTTTTATATGCTATCATCTCTTAGAGTTTATTATAAAATGTGCTACCACCAGAAAACAATATAAAAAAAGAAAAAAAATGAGGAAAATTTTTTAAAAATTAAAAGGAACAGCTGATTCAGTGGAAACTAAAGTCTAAAAAAGAAGGGAATAAGGTAAGCTAAAAGAAAATGAAGTAGAAGCTAAAATAAGAGATTTTAAATCTCTATGAAGGTAAAAGGTTAAGAGTTTAAAAATACAAAACAGATGAGATTTAAAAATAAAAGATAAAATGCTATAAGCCAATGAGATGAAAGGTTAAAACATGAGTAAAAGCTATAATGGTTTAGGCTAAAAGGCTAAAGCTTATGAGATGAAAAGCTAAAAACAGACCATGCCTTGGTATTAAGGAGTTGGATCAGGAAGTCAGAGCTAGAAAGGCAATAGAAGGAAAATACAAATTAAGATAAAATTGTAAGAATAAAGTAGATTAGGAAAGATATTATTATTATTGTTATTTAAAAATATGTATCAGAAAAGCAAAAGAGAACTTAGAGGAGGTAGTATGTGACAGTTCTTAGGGCAGCGTGGCATCCCTGGGGACCGGTGGGGTGGAGGCCATGTTGATTGTGCCTCCTGCATATGGAGTCCATGGGCAGAGGGCAGGGACTGTCATCCAGGAAGCTGCAGGAGCTGCCTCGCTCTGGAGTCATCAAAGGGAAACACTTCCTGCCTCTACTTAAAATATATTTTAACAAGCAAACAAAAAAATCCAAACAATTCTTGCTGGCTCTCCCATTTTCCATCGCCACTCAGTCTTCCAGATCTCTCTGATCTCTGAGGTGGCTGCAGCTCCATGCCTGCCTCCTTCCAGTCTCTCCCCACACTGCCATCAGATGAATCTTCTGAAAACACTATTTTGGTTGTGCAATTATATTGTGTAAAAATCTTCTGTGCTTATCATTCTCAAAACCAAACTCCTAAAAGGTCTAGAAAAATCTGGCTTTAATATGCTTTTTCAGATAAGTTAGAGATTGTCTAGGTTCACTCCTAAACTGAGACTTGTCTGCTGCATTGCATACACTAACGCCAAGATACCTGGGGATTAAGTATTCCGAAACTGGGAATTTGATCATGAGATTTGGAATTATTTCAGAAAAAAAGGAATTCTTAATTCCACTTTGGAGAAGTCAAAGTAAATTGATATTGATTTTGTTTCAGTCTTTGGTTCTTAGAGAAAATTAGATAGTGAGAGGGCAAGCAAACCAGAATTCATGTTCATGTGCTTCTGGGAAAATAAGAATTTTTTTGTTTATTTTTTTTTTTAAGGAATTAATGCTAGAGCTCCTTTCTCAGCCATTCCTCAAAATAACTTTCTTTCCCAAGTTTAAAAGTATACTGTCTTAAAAAAAAAATTATCCTTGAACATTTTTCTGTTCTCAAAATAATGAAAATTCAGCTTCTCTCAGTGTTTGAAGGTGGAAAAAATTGGGAAAGAAACTAACCACGTATGAGATTATCTCAAAGAGGTTGTTTTTTTTTTTTTTCCTCCAAAATACCGGATGCTACTGGAAAAAAAATATCTGCTGCCACAATTTTCTATCTGGGAACTGTGCCTGACTCTTTAACAGGGATAAGTAAAGCACTGTAGAATGAGGTAAATGGCAAACCATTTACCATTAGTAAATAATAAATAGTGCTTTTATGTAAAAAATGTTCCAGTTAAGAGTATTATGATTATAGCATTACTTCACTTTAAAAGTTTTATTATTTATCAGAAAATGCAAGAGCAGTTTAGAGCAAATGCAGTGTGAATACTGTCACTTTCAGTCATCCCACTTTTTCAGATGTTTATAACAAAACTTTCTGGCAATGTTGTCAGTTTCAGCCTGGGAGTTATCTCCAGTCAGAAGTAAGCTTTATATTTCTATTTTCCTCATGTTGGTTGTTTTCTTTTTAATTTTTACATGCATTTAGATATGTCCAAAGCCTTCTATAAGCTAAATCTATGTAGCATTTGCCATATCCAGATTTAAGCCCTTTTCTTTCCCTCCTGGTGAATAAAAGTGGCTTTAGGAATAGAAATGAATTTTTAAGAAATGGAATATGCATGTAACTTAAAGGGAGGCAATTAAAGCAAACTAATCAGAAGGCAGTTCCAATGTAATATTATTTTTGAGCATAAAAATGCTCAGGTGATTTATATCCTTTCATTTTTATCTAATTCTGTGCTATCTGGGCCCAGCCTAGCAGGAGCAGAAGTTCCCATAAATTGTGTGAAAGGCAGACTTTGCTATAACAAAGTCTCAACACATTAGGGTACATAAGACACCCAGAAGGAAGATGTTATCTAAAATTTCCTGCCTTACGCTTTTCAAGTTACCCAAGTCTTATTCAGACAGGGCTTTAGATTATTCAATAGTTCATCAACAGCAACATTACATTATTTGTTTTGGACTGAATGTCCGTATCTCCTCCAAATTCATACATTGAAGCACATCACTCAATGTGGCTATATTTAGACTAACAAAATAAATGAGGTTATAAGGCTCGGTCTCTGATTTGAGAAGATTGGTATTCTTGCAAGAAGAGACGCTGGAGAGCTCATTCTTTGAGTGTACTCAGGGAAGGGCCGTGTCAGAACTCAGTGAGAGGGTAGTGGCGAGAGGGTTGTCTGGAAGCAAGGCTTCACCAGAAATTGAATTGGCTGAAACTTTGATTTTGGAATTCCTGACTCCAGAACTGATAAATAAATTTCTGGTTTATATCCACTCAGTCTAAGGCAATTTGTTATAGTAGTTGAAGTGGAGTAGGCAACAATGAAACTTTGCACATGCTGATTGAACATAGATGTCTGTTTCACATCCCTAAATTCATTGTAGAAAACTTCTCCTTTTCCTCTATGTCATCAGATGTAAGATTATATGAGTATCTTTGTGTGTGTTCTTATGCACAATGAATATTATCAGTACAGCCAAATCTTTTTGTCTAAAGAAACATAGTAAAATGTGCTAGATAAATTAATAAAAAAAAAAAGTTCCTCTAAGTTTCTTGGTTCATTTCTGAGACCCAGATAGAAACTCTTAGGGCATAGAGTTCAACATAGCCTTCCCAGCATTAGCACATTAAACACCTTATAAAATGTAATTTACTTAATGTCCCACCAGTCATGCCACCCTCAGTGTGATGTCATCAACACGTTAATTGAGGACACTTGGGACCTTCAAGAAAACAAGAAGTGAGTTTGGCAAGTAACCCAGAAGGTAGTACGGAAGTAGTAGTGTGGTCTCCTTCGGTTCTACCTGAACAACGTGCTCATGAGTGATGCAAAGGACGGAGCTGTGTGCTGATGGGCAAAAATGAAGGGACTTGAAACTGAGTCAGAGCCCTTGATTGTGAAGAGATCCGGGTGTTTCTCTCTGCCTGACTTTCTGTGGGAATATTTTTACTGGAACTTATCCAAAGTTGAGTCAACTCAGGGTGAGTAAAGCAGCCTCTGGGGAAAAGAGTGTCCGTCCAGGAGAGGTGAGTACCTTGGACAGAGGGTTCACATGAATGAACACTTCACTCCCAACAAGGTCTTCAACCGGCTCAGCCTTACTTGTGAGTTGGGCCCATTGTGCCTCCTTAAACTCTTGAAATTGTATTGGTTGTTCATATTTTACCTTCTGTCCTGGGATATGATTCAGAAAGAGAGAGATACCTCTGGATAGATAGTAAAGGAAAGTTCTGGACTGAAGATGAATGTTGACTCAAACTATGATCTCATATAGAGAATTTTTAGTGTTTTTTTTCTAGTTCAGGATCCCTGTTTGAATACCTATTATACACAAATCAGTGTATTAGATCTAAAAGGGTGCAAAGAAAAATAAGGAATGGCCTTCCCTTCGTATAATATATTGCTAGACAAAGATCAAATGCCCTATTAATAAAATTCAGAATAGTAAATATCCTAGAATGAAATACAGCAATAGAGGTTGTGATTCTATTTGTATTGTTAAGACACAAAGAGAAATGTAAATTGGATGAACATTTCACTTTGTTAAGAGCTGAAGGTGTGTCTGGGCAAAGTGCCTTGTATTTGACAGGTGAAACTTCATAACCCTTGCCCTTAGGGTTTTGTTATGGGGCTATTATCTCAACCAACTAGAAGTCAACTTAAGAGTTCTCATCTGTATACCTTGGCAGTCCCAAATACTGCACCCACATTCCTTGGCAGAAAGAGGCTCCCAAGAATTCTGAGTTCTTAGCCTCTAAGTTTTCTTGGTGGTATGTCATCTACCACACCCGTAGTCACCCTCTTCATTTCTTTAGCATTCTGCTAGGCTTATATGATCACTTAATCTACCTGACACATATCCTTAATTTTCAAAGTGTTAGGTGATGCAATAAATATTGGAAGGCTTGCAAAGAAAAATACGTGTGAGAGCATTCTAATGACTTTCACATTTATTAATTCTGACCTGATTTGAGTGATCTGAGGATTTTCTGAGTAGGTCAGCTTTGGAAGGCACTGCCCAGCAATCATGATCCCATTTCTGTTTTTGGGAATAGCATTTTGTCATGAGGTATTCAGGGATTTCTTTGTTTCTTCACTTTTGAGTGTGGGAAAGTTTGGAGCTTGGAAATTTTCCTTATTATTGTGTAGTCTCAGCAATGGGCTTAAAGAATTTTTTTTTTAGTTTATTCAGCATTTAGACTTTTAGGGTTGAAGAACTTTTTGAAATGTTTGATTCATTGTACTCCTCAAAGTGGAAGTTTTCTCTAGAAACTCAAAGGGGTAAATGAGCTTGATTTGATTTCTATCTTTTCAGCTCTATCTCCTGCTATACACATAAAACATTTGTTGCAAAGAATAAATGAGGTTCAGCAGCCAGGTCACTGATATTATTAGAAAATACATAGACTTCTGTCAGGTTCTCTCCTATACTTTCTGTAGCATTGTCTCCCCTTGCCACACCTTACCCCTGCCACTATCTACAGTAACTTTGAACAACTAAGACCTTTTAGTAATTTTTGTGGAAATAGGAGATGTGACCTGGTCATCCTCTGAAAAAGTAGTAGAATATCAGATTTCTACTCTTTCTCCAGACAAGTTTTTCTGGTAGATTTGACCTTATGCAAGAATTTGAAAGAGAGTTTCATGGTGGAGCATGAGTTGGTACACCAGTACTAGGGCTCAAAATAAAATAGGGGTATCATCTGAATAGCTAAAAGGATCATTTAAGATTCAGTGGTACAGTAGTCCCTCCATATCTGGGTTTTCTCTCTGTGGTATCAATTACCTGCTGTCAACTGTTGTCTGAAAACATTAATAAATGGAAAATTCCAGAAGTTGACATTCACAAGTTTCAATATATTTTGTTGCAGTATATTGGTACAATTGTTCTGTTTTACTATTAGTTACTGCTATTAATCTCTTACTATGCCTAATTTATAAATTAAAACTTATCATAGATACGTATGTATAGGAAAAACCCATATATACAGGGTTTGGCACTATCTGTAGTTTCAGGCATCCACAAGGAGTCTTGGGACATATTCCCTGCAGATAAGTGGGAGGGTGGACTACTACTACCAGCCAGGCATTAAACATGCTGTATATTTAAACTGTTTAATGCTCACAACACCCCCATGAAGTAGGAACCATGATTATCTTCATCTTATATTGTACATATAATTTGATCAAGGTCATCCAGACAGCAAGTGGAAGATCCAGGCCCCAAGTCCATGTTCTCTATCTCCATGCTGCATCTCACTGAGTCACAGGATGTGGCTAATGATACGATTGCACCTCTTTAGACATGTGGAAAGAGATAAATTTCAGTTGTGCTTTATATTAGCAATAGGTAATTAATTGCATCTAGGCATTTTTGCATATTTACTTAATAAATTTGTACTTTTTGCTTCTGAGGTAGATGCTAAGGTCTGATTAGGGTGAGTTATTTTTGTGTTTAGGACACAAGCCTGAACAATATACCAGACATAAGCTTAACTGAATTCAATTAAGCTGCAATCCTTAGGGTCCTTTCCATCATCTGTTTCCAACTGGTGTCTGTCACTTGGTAGATGGCCAAAAAAGAAAATTGAGTTTACTTCTCTGCTTTAATGGATAGCCATGTTCAACTACAATGTCCAACAAATATCTCTTTTTCAGTGTCCTCTTCAGGCCAGTTGTTTCATTAGGATCTGGAATGACAATGCTGAAAGGGCGAGCAAGGTCATTGGGCCATGGAGGTTTAGAATCTGGTGAAGTTATTGACAAGTAAGTACGAAATTAGAATCCATCTGGACAAAACGGAAGAGATATCTCAGTCTCTTCTACCGCAGACACAGTTATTTAGAGATTTTGCTATTAAAGTCAGAATGTTAAACAAAAAATTCCACTAACATGGATGTAAGGAAAACATGATGGTGTCTGTTGGTTTATGAAATTCTGTATTGATGATTCCTCGGTATAGTAAAATTTTACACAATAAAAAGCATTACTGTTGGGGGCGGTCTGTAGTTTTAACATGCACAATATATAATTTAAAAAGATGGAAACACAATGAAATTCAGAAAAACAATTAAATGGATGAATCAAAAAAAGCAAAACTGACCAGAGAACTCTTTCTCCAACCCCTCAGTTGAGGATCACTGGACCCACTCTATGTCTGTATCTCGATTAATTTCATTCCTCCTGTTAATGATTGCCTTGCTAAGTATCAATTATTTTTTCAGGTTTTATTTTCCTTCACAAAGAACTCAGCAATTCTCCTCTTTGTTTTGCTTTGGGAACATCTGTTACAAATCTAGTGTTGAGTTTATTTGAAAGTAACAGCTGCCCAGTAGCCCATTTAGAGAAAAAGGCTAGGTAAAACAGTCCTGTAGATTCCTTTCTAAAAGGGCTAATTTCTAAAATGATACCTTTAGTTATAGTTAAGTGATGTGATATGGGAGATAGAGGAAGGGCTACAATATTCCCTGTTTAGCATGCTAGATCAGTGTTTTGTGCTTATCATAATCCCAATGTATTTAAACCAACGTGAAGACATTTCAAGACTACATAAGAGAAAAAAAATGTTACAATTTGAACTGGAGGCCAACTGGCTGATTTGGCGCTTGGCTAATAATGCTTTCCAAGTGAAGTGCTGCTGCTCAGAATCTGTAAGTTTCTTTGACAAATCCCCAACTTATGTCTTCTTATAAATCCCATTAAAATAAAAGTGAGTGCTATAACAGTCTGAGACTTTGAGTGGAGTCAGTTACTTTTCAGAACTAAGCAAACAACAAGCTACTACTAAAACAACCATTAAAAAGAAAACCACAAGACTACTACCAGACTAGACTCTACAAATCTTGGAGCCTCTGACGCCCTGCTCAGAAGTTTAGCTAATTCACCAAGGGGCATTTATGAAATGTTAGCAAAGACTCCTGTGACTGCATAAAATATGATAGCAATAATGTACTCTTTTAACCTTCAATGTGTAAGAATTACTCAATACCCAAACAAGACTTATGCTTATATAGGTCACCTTTTGTATAGCATCTACTGTGAGTCCCAAACTATCCTGAGCTTCTACACATACCATCTCTTCACCCAGACAACAGTCGTAGAGGTGAGGACTATTGCTAACCACAAGTGGCAAATGAGGAACTGAAGGTGAATAACTCATTTAAAGTCATGTAGCAAGCAGATGGGTAAAGTCTAAGGTCACTGAGCTAGCAAATGTCAGGGCTGGATCTGAGACATGGTCCTTTCTGATTCAAAACTCCATCTGCCTTACTGCACTTGAGGACCCATCTTTTGGCATCTGTCTTGGGGGACTGCAAAAGTAATAAAGGAGACTTTAGGGATAAAACTGAAGACACAGAAACACTGAGTAATTTTTGGAAAGATACTGGTTCTTTTTAAACCCAATTTCCTGAAAGAAAAACCCTTTTGCCTTCTTTTTCTCCTTTTCTTTTCTTGATTCTCTATATCTTATTTTCTTTGGTCTCCATCCTGCTTATTTCTGAACTAATATGGACGATTACTTATAGATGTCCATTAGATATGCAAAGCTGTTTATGTATCACAAGATAAAGAGAGTATGTAGAGACCAAAATGTATCATTTGAACCTCAGAGTTGGGTGATATTTTTCTCAATTATTCCAGTAAACTGGCCATAGAGAATCATTAATCGATGACATTTTAGAGGTGGAGAAACTAGCTGTAATGAAGTCAGTCTCTTCACAGTTTAAGACAAGAGAAACATGTCCTAGGAGCTGAGATGAGTTGTCTAAAGTAGCAAAGCAAGCAAGTGGCAGATCTGGGACTGCCACAGGTATGCTCACACTTAACTCTTGCTTGTTCCTCTGACTCTGTGTGACTAGAGTGTCTTCCTTGGCACACAGAGTTACTTCTTGGCTTCTGCTCACTGGATTCTGTGCCATGCTGGGTAAGGGAGTGGACCCTGCCTGGAGTTCTGGAATCAGGGAGCTGGATTCAAATCTTAACTTTGCTACTTATTAACCACAAGATTCAAAGTATGTTCCTTACCCTCTTTAAGATTGTTTCAAATGTAACATGAGGATGATACTCTATGCTTTCAGTGAAGACTGAGTAAATAAAAGAAAATAGCAGTTAAAGCTTATAGACTGCTTGCTCTGTGTTGTATTCTGTGTTAAATGTTTTATATTTTTTTCTGGAAATACTTATAATGAACGCAAAGTGCTTAGACCATATAATAATAAATACATGTGTATGTAAACAGAAACATATTCATACACATATTGGTTAGTAATATCATACACATGTCAGGTATTTTGCTTAAGCCTTGACTACATTGGCTTAATAACTGGCTGTAGTCCTATGGTAGACAGTTTGGGGCCCTTGTGTTTGCCTCATGACATTATCAAGGCTCTGCCAAAACCTTAGAAGAAGACTTATACTCTCCAGGTCACAGGATGGCTACACAGTCATACCATCTGTGCTTCCTGTGAATAAATAGCAGGAAGAAGGCAGAGGAGCAAAGCCCGCTCTCCAGAAGGGCTGCCTGGTGATAAACACTCTTGCCTTTGTATCCCTAACACCTCTACCTATAGGAGAAGCTGTCACACTTAGATAGTTTTTATTGGTGCATATTCTACCCCCAAGTATAAGAAATGAGATAGCTGGTAGTTTCTGCCATATCCTTGTAGAGGTCAGGTGAAGATGTCCAACTCCAGTTTACTGAGGAAGTTTATATATATATATATATATATATATATATATATATATATATATATATATATATATATATCATTGTAAAGAAAACATGGCTACTTGTCACATGTAGAGCTCAAAAAAATAGACTTGCTTTCCATATCATGCTAGTGAATTGGTGGCTGGAATTTGGGACAGTGAGTCAGCAAAAGAAAATTAGCTAACAAAAGGATCTGGGTGTTGTAGTTTCTAAAACAAGATATAGAGCAGAGGCAAATGGGCTAGAAAGGAGAGAGAACAAAGGAATGGGTATGGAAGCAAACCAGGTTAGGTAGAGAGCAACTGTCTAGGAAGGCAGCTATATCAACAGATAGGAGAGCTGAAGGCTCTGAAAGCCGGGGAGCTGGTTTAGGGCCAGTGTGGCCTAACCTTGAGGTCAACTCAGGGGGAATCTGGCAACTACCAAGAGGAAGTCTGTCCTCATTGACTGAAGAAGGGTGGGTGGAGGATGGGTGGCAGGGAGAAAGATTACAAACTATCTCCATTTCATTTTGGGGGACCTGAGGGAGGTTGGGAACAAAAGGAAAATATAATACTTTGTGATAAATCGCTCTAAGTTTGCTTGATGTACTGTACTTATAATTCATGACATGTAATAAATTTTTCTACCCTCTCTGACTCCCTGGGCTTGGGATTTTTTTCAATACCCCTTACTTAACAGGGTCATAGGGGAGACAACAGGAAGGAATCTCAGAGCCAAATTTGTACCCCTAGGAGAGAATCTCCTAAGACATTGGCTGAGGACCAGAGAAAGCTAACTTGTGGCAGAATCTTTCTGGAACTTTTTCCATCCCAGGATACTCTGAGTCCATTTATTTAATTGATAATCATGCCTTGACAAATAAATGTCATGTTGACTGTCCCTGTAGCTTAATATAATTCTTTGCTCAAAGAAAGCATGAAATCTTATGACTACATCAACCTCTTCTTGGCTGTGATTGAGACTTAGTGCCTTGCACATAGTAAGCCCTCAATAAAAAAGTAATTAATTAAATGAATGAATAACTATTTAGAGAGTGGTTAGTGTGGTTCCAAGAAAGACCAATTTGCTGATGATGTTTCATTATTCAGCTGTTGATAGTTGTCAAAAGTAGCCTGTGTAAAGCAGCTTTTGAGTTTTTCTTTTATAGCATTTGTTTGACACCATCATGGTTGGATTACTTCCAAGGGGTGAAAAATTACCTTGAAGGAATAATAGTCACAATTCCTTTAAAACATGTAGGATTTCTATTAAAAATGCCTTGAAATCATATCACTTTTCCCAAATCTACTATTTATGAGGATTAGAAAATCATTCCTTATGCCCCCGCCCAAGCAAAGAACAGATTAAATTATATCTAACGTTTTTATTGCTACTCGTAACAGATTGGGAAAAATCCTAACTTAGGCTATCCTCTTCAGCTAAACATTCTTTTCTGAAAGATAGATTTTAGATACACAGACTTGACTTGCTCAAACTCTTTTCAACTTTGTACATCTGAATGTTCACTCCTTTAATAAGAGTATGGTCCTACTACATTCAAGTCAGTGAGTCAAATGAGATCTGATTCTTGCCCTCTCTTCTAATAGATTTCAGTCTGTTAGAAGATAGATATGAATAAATAATAAATATTCAGTTATAAAATATGTTTATAAAATATATTTATTTATGAAATATAAAATATAGCGCTCTCAAATGATGTAAGTGCTTAAATACAGTGATGTTGGTGTCGTAATGGTAATCTATACAGGGCCTGCTGGCAGTACAGGATGCCGTTTAGTGTCATTTTTTTCAAAGAACTCAATTTGGGTTTTGCAGTCTGTTTTCTAATACTGCCTATGCTCCTCATTAGTTATGTGATGTGGGGCAAATTACTTTGCCTCTCAGAACCTCAGTTTGCTTATTCGTAAAATGAAGATAATGGTAGTGCTCATGTAAAAGGTGACTTGAGGATTTAATGAGATTTGCTTATCATGAAATCACGTAGAATAAAATAAAACCCCCTTGGCACCATGCTAGATCCTAGCCTCTGCCTCGCCTATCAATCTCATCTTTCCCTTCTTGCTTTTTTTCTTTTTTTAAAACCACACACCAGTCTCACTTCCTCCAAGTTCTGCAGTGCACCAAGCTTTCCCTGCTTCAAGGTCTTGGCCCATGCTGATTTAATGTCCTCATTCACCCCATTAATGACTCATTTCAGAAGTTCCACCCAAATATCTTTTAGCAGTCCCAGCTCAGATATCTTTTTTTCGGACCCCAAAGAATAAACCAGTTCCCTTCACTTTGCTGTATTCTGTCCTACATTCCTATTGTTGTCTGATGCAGGCTCATCACAATTTGTAATCCTATATCCTGATGTGTTGAAAGGATATTTACCTTCCTCAGTAGACTGCAGTTCAAGGAGAATGAAGATTATATCTTTTGGGTTCATCACCATAAACTCATTTCAGCACAGAGCCTGGTGCCAAGATGCACTTTAAATATTTGATATTCAACAAGGAAACAAATGAATGGAAACATGGCTTTGCTTATAAAATATTAACACTGTGTCCATCTTATCATATGTGTTCTACAAATGCCAACACTTATCATTCCAAAGAGCAGGTATCAAATTTAAATGGTTGTGGGTGTCAGAAAACTTTCCTAAATGAGTTGACCTTGGAATTGAACTTTGAAGTTCTTATATCATTCATGTTTTTCAACCTTATAGAACAGAGGTTTTAAAACTATATCAGTATAGTTTATGGCAATCTATAAGGCTTTTAGGGAAAAAAACTATTAGACACTTCACTTTTGAAATTATTTAGTATGGTTTCTTCCAAAGTGCATAAAGCATTGTCTCACATTTTCTCTTCAAAGTAGGTCACAGGAAGGGTGCTTATTTTCTGTTTCAGGTAGAGAATGAATGAACAAAGAATAAAAAACTGCATCAGATCATGTAGTGGCACTTCTGCAACAGATGAAAAAATAATAATAAAAGGCAAAGGGCAGCAAAGCAAACCTTATAGCTAACTGGTTAAGAAAAGAACTACTGGATTCTCAGCAATGTACATGTTCAGCAGCACCAGCTATATGCTAAAGTTCATCTGCCTAACAAGGGCATGCAGGCCAAGGGAGCATCCCACTTCCTAGCAGTCAGAACTTCTAAGTGCAGCTCAGTTTAGCCATCACCAGGCATCAGCACGGCTCAGTTGTAGTAGGCCGTGACCACCAGTGCCTGGACTGAAAAGACACCCTGTAAAATTAGGTCTGACAAAGTCTGAGGAATTGCAAGGTGCTCAGAGTCTTGATTTAGGAACATTTTCTAGAAAATACCCAAGATTTCAGATTAGAATGCCTATTTATGGGTTTTATAGGAAACCATCATTTTACCACACACTCTATGATTTCAACTTTGCCAATCTAGGCTCACTTACAGAGCTTTAAAAAACCAAAGATGCTCCAGTATTTAATATCTGCTTTCCTTAAAATAAGAGGACGACAGAAGGATTAGATCTTCCTTTTGGGCAACACATCAGTCTACAATAGGAAGAAAATAGTTCTGATTTTTGTGCAAGGACAACTTTTTTTTTTCTCCTTTTTTCTCTGGCCCTTAAAGTACCAACTCTCAGAAAAGATGACAACAGAGACTATTTATCCAGTACGACTCCTCAGCTTCCTCTATCTTGGTGTAGGAAGATGTTTCCCAGACCATCTGAATCACTCAACTTTGTCATTCTTAAAATGAACATGGATAAGCTTTCTTGTGTGACCAGCCAGTTTCATAGGTGGAAGGTCTGACTCTTTAAGAGTCAATGTTTATTTAGTGTTTTTTAAATGTTTGTTTTAGACTAAGCTCTAAAAAAAAAGAGACTAAAAAGAGACTAAAACACAATCACCACCTATAAGAAATAATCTACTGAGTAAGGAGAAACCAAATTTTTTTTTTTTTTTTTGCAGTGTGATAAGTGTACTCTCTGGTAGATTTTTTCTTTTTTTCTTCTTTCTTTCTCTTCTCTTCTTCCTCTTCCTCCTCTCCTTCTCCTCCCCTCCTCCCCCTCCTTCCTCTCCTTCTCCTTCTCTCCCTCCTCCTCCTCCTCCTCTTCTTCTTCTTCCTCTTCTTCCTTTTCCTCTTCTTTTTTAGGGAGCCCAAGGGACAGAATAAAGCCATGAAATCATTGATCTCTACAGTGCCCACTTAGGGTGAAACCTGTTGTATAGCCAAGGGAGATTAACTCTAAAAAAGAAAGTTTCCTTTCCTCTAGGAAGTCCACATGTTCTTCTGAGAGGTAAGCACAGAGGCATAGAACTTAAATAATATGCAATCAAATCTGTTATGGGCTCCTTAAAATAACTATAAATATATACATTTGCTGGGAGGACTACCATTTCAAAAGCATTATGGCAGACTAGAAATTCTAAAGCCTTCCCATACAAAGAACAGATTCATAGAGGTAAGCCAATGGACCAGCTGTTTCCCTAAAATTGTCTCCCAGTTCCCCATGACTTACAACGTTGGTTTAGTGGCTAAATTCAGGTTCAGAAGAAAAACTGAGATCACAATAAAAGGATAGTAGACTAGAGGTTAAAAACTTCCAATATACTCCTGGCCAAATGGTAAACTAGAAATATTCCTACCTTGACTATGACTCTGGGTAGAGGGGAAAAATCACTGAACTGCACATTGCAGGGTTTTGAGGTCAAAATTCATACTGCTCTTATATTTGAGATATACTTAAGCTGAGAATTTATTATAGAGGGACCCCAGTTTGGTAGTGTCTAAAGATGATTTGCAGAAACAAATATAATTCCTTCTGAAGGAATATACCTTTAGCCTAGGCAGGTCTCAAAACTTCCTATAGATGAATGTGCTTATGATAACAAAATCATAAAATGCAAGGAAAGGAGAAACCTTGAGCATACATCAGCAAAACAAAACTAAAGAAGCAGAAAATAGCTAAATAAATTAAAAAAATAAGAACTTCAGCTTCATATTCAAAAAGTTATTAAATATTATAATTATTGAATTAACATATTACTGTATTTAAAGAAATAAAAAAGGATATTTTAAGGATGAATATAAAAGAAGAAGTCCTTGAGAAGCAAACATTTGTTTTTAAAAATTCAAATGGAAATTGTGGAAACATACATAATAATTGAAATAATAAACAATGAATAGGTTGAACAGATTAGACAAAGCTAAAGGGAGAATTAGTGAATAGGAAGATATCCAAAGAAATCCAGAATGTAGCAAGAGAAACAAAGTGACAAAATATTATAAAAGAAGAATAAAGAAATATGAAAGATAGAAAGAGACAATGTAACATATGCCAATTGGACTTCCAGATGAAAAGCAGAGATAAGTCAGAGAGACAATATTTGAAGTGATGAAGTCTGAAAAATATTAAAAAGTTGTATAACAACACGAATCTCTTAGAATTCTGGAAATAAGATATTCATAAAATTTCCCAAGCAAGTTAAATTAAAAGTAATTTACATCAAGACATTTTCTAGTAAAACTTCTTAATATCAAATTTTCCTCTTCCTTATCCCTTTCTTAAATAGCAAGAGAGAGAAAAAACAACAACAACAGGTGTCTGTTTGTGGGAGAAGAATAATTAAGTTGACATATAACTTCTCAGAAAGAGCATTGTAAAACAATAACAACAAAAACTATCTTCAGCTTGAAGAAAATACCTGTTAATTTACTGTTGTGTACTCGGAATACTTATCTTTCAAGTTTGGAAATAACATAAATTTTTTTTCAGATAAATAACATTGATGAGTTTGATCAATAACACACCTTAAGTAAGAAGATCAGATGAACAAGAACAATTTGTATAAACAATAACAACAATGTCTAATGTTGTGGTCACAATAGTGATATAACCAAAATATTGTGGTAAATGTGTTTCACTAGCTTTATTTAGACTTTGTTAAATTAAATACACATGTTAAAATTTCTAGGTTAATGATTAAAATAATAAAGAAGGAATTTATATTTCCAAACTATATATATGACCAGCTTTAGACTTTGTTAGATTAAATACATATGTTTGTTAGATTAAATACACGTGTTGAATAGAAAAGGTAGAAATTTAGAAAAGCACAAAATAAGAAAGTAGAAATGAATTGAAATATGTCAATTGTAATAACAAGTAAGTATGAGCTAAGTTTTTTTAATCAAAAGACAAAATTACCAGATTGGTTAGGAAACAAAATTCAGCTGTATGTTGAATTCAAGTGGCATACCTAAAAATAAAAATGATGGTATATGAGGCATAGAAAAAGGTACTCAAACTCTAATGCAAATAATGACAACACTAACATGCATTCCAGTTACCAAAGATTTTAAATTTCACAGATGGGGAGGATGGGGAACAATAAGAATTTTTATCTTATGTTGGCAGTAATATAAATTGGGACTATCATTTTGAAAAAGTGCTTTGACATTATCTAGTAGAGAAATACACACATGGGATGTGGGATGCATATATAAGAATATGTGTAGCAGCACTGTTTGGAATAACCCAGACTAGAAACCAAATGTCCATCATCAAAATAATGACTCCCTGTGGAATGTGGTGCTAAAAACTAGGAAAAGGAATGAAAACCAAGAATAAGCATGGAGGGCAGTTGATCCCTGACTGGGAACTGTTAACCTCGTGTAATTGAGGTAGAAATGCTGAGAGGGTATTGCTAATGCTGGACTCAAGCAAAATCAGGTGTGAATGTCAACATCTATGTTGGTAGTGGATGTTCAGCAGCTTCTGGAAGGAATTTTTTCAGTGTAGAAGATCCTACCCCACAAGGCAAAGTGAGAGGAGAGAAGGATGAAGAATCGTGGAGGCCTAGAGTCCTTAAGAGGTTGAGTAGGAAAGAGAAAAAGAGGAGCAAGTGGTAGGCTGAAGGAAAAGGGGGTCAAACCTGTAACAGTTGCTGGCATTTATTATTTATTTAGAGCTTTATATAGTTAAATTAAATCATTCAACTTGCTACAATGGTACTTTTACAATTTGGGAAACTAAGGCCCAGAGAATTTAAGACTTCACAGAGAGTGATAAAAGCAGGATTTATACATAGGTGATCTGACTGAAATACACTTTTTAAACATGATATTAAAACACAGCAGGTTCTTAGCAATAGGTGAGATTTCAGCATGCCTGTGGCATGAAAGGAGTGGAATTGGGAGAGGGATTAGGAAGAAGGAGGGCAAGGAATAGCCAGGAATGGACGGTGCCAGGAAAAGGGTGGGTGGGAAAGGAGATGATGTTTCCCTTTGGGACTAAAGAGAAGGAAGGAGTCATGAAATTAATTTAAGGTGTGTTTGGCAGGAAGTTTTGGGGTTCATTTTGTATGATTTGGTGTCTCAATTTGGTCATGAGAGCTCATCTGTGGAGGAAAAGGGAGACCAGACTGGCTTCATAGCACGGAGGACTGTTAGGGTTTGAAACAGCTGGGACTGCGGAAGCTGAATTAGAAGTCAGTACAGGAAATGGTGCTATACCAGATTCGTGGGACCCCAATAGACATCCAGGAGCCAAATCCGATGCAATCACAGAAGAATCTCTATTGCAAGCTTGAGCCTGGACCACAACCTTTTCCACGCAACGGTCTGAAGAGAGAGTCCTTCCTTCTCTTTAGTCCCAAAGGGAAACATCATCTCCTTTCCCACCCACCCTTTTCTTGGCACCGTCTATTCCTAGGAGGGCCCCCTGGCATTCCAGATGTCTTCCTTGTCTCACACTGATTGGTTGTTGCTGTGGGTCATTATGGTCAGAACTTAGGCCTCAAGCATTCTTTGTCTTTCCAGGAACTTGCTTTGCTGAGTCAAGGACATCGGGCACTGCAGTCAGGGATGTCTGGCTCCTCAGGCCTTTCCTGTTATTCGTGGACAAATGACTCAGCAGGGTAGCTTTGTGCCTAGGAACACTCTGTGGGTTTTCCAAGAACAAGAGTCACCTCAGTTTCTCAATGGCACAGACTCAATGCAAATTGCTAGTAGAAAATAAGAAAATCTATAACCAAACTGTATTTCCAGGTACTGTGGATAAATCCAAGAAGGATGAATCAGGGACCTGGACTAGGTCAGGAAGCTTGAAGCAGTTATTTATTATTTGTCCAAGATGGTCACAATACAGAGCCTAAAGTAAGGAAGCACGGGTTTGAGTTTACCCAGAATTGAGGAGCCACGTTGATGCTGTGTACAGGGCAGCGTAAAGTCAAAAGCAATTGCACAAGGGTTCCAGGGAGGACAAGTGTTGAAAATAATGATATTAGGAGGTTACTCTGGGTGTCCACAGAGGTAGGAAGAGATAATATGCCAAGAGAAAGGGGAGAATGGAGGAACTCAGACTTACACGGAGAGAAGAGCAAAATCACTTGGGATTAAAGAACAAAGGAGGAAAAGCCAGGGAGGCAATGGTAGTGGGGAGGCAAGACTTTTCCTTCACCCTCTCAGGTTCCATGACTGGGACCAACAAATTAAGCTGACAAAAGATGGATTAACAGGAGAAAAAGGCATACAAGTTTTATTGGATATTTATATTTCTATGTGGTTGAATGGCTTTAAAGAGGAAGTGAAACCCTGAGGGAACAGTAAGACCCAGGATCTTAGATACCATTTTAATAAAGAATAAGAAATTAAGGAGACATGATAAGACCACAAAGAAAAAGGGGATTTGGTGAAGAAGCAGTAATTGTGGGAAGTGACTAGGAAATATGTGGGGTAATGAATGGGATATAAGGATTGTTTCAGTAAGGTTAGTTTGCATAGACTCTTCGTGGCATCTACTCCCATCTCTGGTGATAAGAATGTTCTTGTCAGATGTGATGGTGCATGCCTATAATCCCAGGGGTTTGGGAGGCTGAGGCAGAAGGTCATGAGTTCAGAGCCAGCCTCAGCATTTTGGCAAGGCTCTAAGCAACTTCATCAAGACCCTGTCTCTAAATAAAAATATAAACAAGGGCTGGGGATGTGGCTCAGTGGTTAAGGCTCCTGGACTCAATCCCTGATACCAAAAGGAGGAGGAGGAGGAGGAGGAGGAGGAGGAGGAGGAGAAGGAGGAGGAGGAGGAGGAGGAGGAGGAGGAGGAGGAGATTCTTGTCTTTCTAAAATGAGGAGGCCTCCTTTCTCATGGGAAAGTAATGTCTTGATTTTAGATATAAAGTCACAAATCCCTCTTTGCATCTGCTGTTTCTCAACTGCCTTTGGTTCAACATAATCAAGAGGCCAAAAGGGTGTATTGTGGGGTAGTATGTTCTGATCTCCTTGAGTGGGGTTCAAAGGAAGTATGGAGAGATCATCCTTGGTGATTTTGGACCTCTTCCTTCCACAGTGAAGCTTCTCATGGACTCGTGATAATCAGACCCCAAACACTTCTAAGCTCAGATTTGAATAGTGTGTCACAGCATATTTCTTTAAGCAATTATTGGAACCTAGTTATTTTTAAGGATGACAGCCCTATATGCTATTAGGATCATGGGGACCCCTGCTAAATTCCAGTGTTGGCTTTTCCTTTGGCTGCTGCATGACCTTAAGCCATGGGACTCACTTCTCTGTCTCTCAGTTTTTCTACATATAAAAACAGAGGAAATGTGATTGTCAAGAGGTTTAAATGAATAATTTACTTGGAACTGTAATGAACCCATAGGAAGTACATGACAGGAGAGCAGTTATTGATATGAAAATGGAAAAAAGAAACGCATTTGCTGATAGGTGCTTTGCTTTTTCTAAACTGGTTGTAATTTCATTGTCTATTTTCTTTTAATCAGTGGCAGGTACTCTTGAGTTTCCTGGTGGGATTAAAAGGGCTATCTGTCACGGTCCTCTCAAGCAGTGACAGAGCCACTTCCACATTGCCCTTCTTTAGCCACCACAGGGACAGATCTGTATCCTCACTTTTTTATCTAGGGATGTTTTCATCTTTAACAGGATGTCTGTCTAGCCCCAGCTCCTGGGCTACCCTTACAGGGAGTCTTGTACAATTACACTTATTGTTTTTTTTTTTCAGCCATAATTTAAACTTTTTTTTTTTTTTTTGTCTGTGTAGTTTACAACCTAATGACTGTTTCTGTAACATCCATCACTCTGACAGAGATAATAACACCCAAGTAGAATCAGGAATGAATAATTTAACAGGAAAAATTAGATTCTCAGTATAATCTTCTTCAAAGAGATTTTCTGAATTAGAGGTGAGGTAATCTGTTTGGTATAAAATAAGTTAACCCTTCCTTTTATCCTCAAAGTTCCTGGGAAGATTGTTCATATCTTACAGGAATGAAGTTGAAACAATTAGATATGATCTAGGCCTCTGAACACATCTGTGTAAGATATTTTTCTCTTATTATATAAAAAGTCTTTTGAGTGGCTATTGTGACAACCTGTCTAGCCTACATGTCTAATGTAGGTCCCTGTTGTAGCCTTTAAAAACGTCTTTCACAGCACAGGACCTGATGCTGATGCGACAGGGCTCTCTGAAGCCATGTTGCCTGTGAGTCTTATTGATTGGAAAACCAAACTGCTTTGATTCCTTCCACAAGGCTTAGAAACTGACTCTGATGAGACCTCAGCACTGTATGCTCTTAACATTAGGATGGGACTGAAGCCAGTTTTGTGATGCATTTTTCTTATACACTGACAGTGTTTGCAATGCTTGCTAACAGAAAAGCACAGGAGAAGCCATTAAATGACACTGGTATTGCCAAGCTCCATAGGGGTTAAGGAAGATATAGGGGCCTCAGTGAAATGCAAGTTTAAACAAAGAGGAAAGATGATTTATAGTTTAATAATCCATTATAATTTTTTTACTTTAGAATTTCTTCTTGAACTAAAGACCTGGTGAGCAGTAGCCAGGTAATAGTAGGAAAGAATTTAAAGAAGAAAATATATCTGGAGCTTCACTAATGCTTCTAAATCATGCCTTGAAATGGGTAATGGATGTTTAAGTCTGCAGCTGGGAGGTCGAAAGGCCGAGGGAGAAGAGGTTCTCTTTTATTGTAAACATATGAATTAATCATGACCCAAAAATGGAATCAGGAGAATATCTTCAGCTGGAAAGAGGAGTGAAAGAAAGAAAGATGTTTTCATTTAATTATTTGTATATACACACATACGTGGTACAACTTTGTCACTTTGCCATTCACTTATTTGTATGCACACTCATGGTATAAATATGCACTCATACTCACCATCCACATCCTGAACATCGTGGCCACCAGTGTGGAAGTGATACCAACCTACACTTGGGAAGAAAAGCAGCATATGTACTTTTATCTTGGGTTCCATGTTATCTAGAAGTTGTGCTTAAGCAAGAATCTTTTTTCAAAACAAGACTTACAGGTACATTATAATTATATGTAATAGTGGCATTCATTGTGACGTATTCATACATACATATAACAATTTGATCTGTTTCATTCTCCAGTACCTACCTTTCACTCCCCCACATCCCATTCCTCTATTCTACTAGCATCTCTTCTCTTTTCTTTTTTTGAGGTCCTTTTTTCCCCCTTTTTATTCTTTCTAGCTTCTACCTATGACAGAAAACATATGGACTCTCAGACTTTCTGAGGCTGGCTTATTGCTTGACATGATACTCTCCAATGCCATCCATTTTTCTTTAAAATCATATAATTTTGTTCTTCTTTATGGCTGAATAAACTCTATTGTGTTTATACATCATATTTCTTGTATCCATTCATCTGTTGATAGACATCTAGGCTGGCTCTGCAACTTCAGTATTGTTAATTGCACTGCTATACATATGGGTAAGCTGTGTATTGCTATGGTATACTCATTTTAGTTTTTTTTATAAATATCAAGCAATGGTATAGCTGGGCCAAATCGTGGTTCCATGCCTAGTCTTTTGAGGACCCTCCTTACTATTTTTATAGTGGTTGTACTAATTTACAATCCCAACAGTGAATAAGAGTTCCCTTGTCCCCACATCTTCACCAGCATTGATTATTATTGTTTGTATTCTTGATGTTTAAGTAAAAATCTTAATAGTCTCATACAATAGGCGCTCCTTAGTTCTATTTGCACCCCAAATCTGAGATTTTTTTAAAAGCAGTAATTAAATGTCATGTGAGCTCTTATATGACAGAGCTTTAGAACTATAAAGTGACCAAGCAGTCACAGAGAGACATCAGACCAGTGGGAGGTCAACCTTGCAGTAAACTAGGTTCTTCCTGACTCTTTTAAAGATTTCATTTTTCCTATTTAAAATTTTATTTACCTATCATCTATCTACTTATTTACCTACCCACCTACCTATGTATCTTTACCACAGTATAATGTACAAAGACCTGGGACCTTCATTTCTACATACTTTGCTCTTTTTCTTTTTCTTTCTTTCTTTTTTTCTTCCCAACTAGACTTTCAGAATTTATAGCCCAGAATCCTGACTCTAGTCAATGTGGTCTTGGGTTAGCTCTCCCTCACAATTACTGGCTACTCCAGAGGGCTGGGGTCAGAGGCTTGATTAAATAAATTACAGCTTCAGGTCCCCTCCAATAAACCATGTCAGGATTTAGGCAACCCAAAACAATGCTCCCTGTTTTAACCCATAATGGGCAGTTGAGTTCAGTAAATGGCCTAATCACTGCAGCATAAATATTTATGGGAGAATTTTTCCAATTAAGGTAGAGGCTTGTTTAGATGCTATCAGTTTAGAGAGGGCTTTTCCAACAAGAAAATTACTGTTAAAAGACATCAGGAAATGGTTAAACTCCAGAAGGCTAAAAGGTCAGCAAGTCTGCAATGTGCAAAGCCTGCATTCATAGCCATGCTGTCTATATGCATTAAATCCTCCCCCTACTCTTTATAAAGGGGGGGATTAAAAAATAGCCCTTTGTACCTAGGGGAAAAACGTTGGTTCATTCATATAAAAAATATTTATGTTGAGAAATAAAAATGTGGGGCAATGGCTCAACCAGATTTGGTGTTATCCAACTTTTACAACAGGCTGCACATAGGTTTTACTTGTTTGCTGGGCCCAGTGCAGGGAGGGTGGCGCCCAGGATGGTACTGAATGATTTTCCTAGTAGGTGGTGTCAGCAGGGCCCAAGAATTCCTGCTGCATACACCCTGCAAAGAGATGTAAATATGCGATTTGTAAGTCATGTTACCAAGATGGAGCTGTATAAAATCCCAAATGTGACATACAGGCAGAAAAACTCCCAGAGGAGAAGACTATGTGATCTCAGTGGGAATTCATTAATCTCCCAAACAGTGTACATGTGCGTCTGCCATATGGCATTTTACTCTAAAGGCAAACATAAAAAAAGAAAAAGAGAAAGTGGGAAAAAAACAATCCCCTCGAATGTGAACATGAGGCACCTTTGCCTGAAAAATCAGCTTACTAAGTTTATAGTAGAAGAAGCACAGCCGGGTCTCCTAGACCATGCCATTGGAGCTGAGAAGGTTTTAGAAGCATTACCACGTGATTTTGATTCTCCTAGGATAATAAAATAAAGTATTAAAGATTAAGGCTAGTTAGCAACCATTTCAGCAGTTAGCCGTGATGTAAAATACAGCTTAAACCACACAAGGGGGGAGGTTTGGTCTATGTCAGGATAGCTTTGGTTTGTTTAAGCCAAAAGTACTAACAACCCTTTCCAAGGCACAGCTGTGGCCAAACCAGAAGGCAGTGAGACACCTGAAAAAATAGGAGACTATGAAGAGAGGCATTTGCCATCTGATGTAATTAAACTGCAAGACAATCGACTTTGAGCTCCTCTCCAATTTCACCTCCACCCCCCTCCTCAACACAAAATTCTTAAGGATCTAAAAAGAGGGAGGGAGTTGGGTGTGGGGAGAGGCCTCAGAGCTCAACACCCCAACAATGACACTTGGCTTTGGCTTAGCACCCTTTTCCTCCCAGGACTATGAATTAACCAAACCAGTTCCTGGATCAGCATGGGAGCGAGCCTGAGGAGTCCCCAGAGCATCCCCTCCACCAGGAACCATGTTTACCTGCAGATGGAAAGTGTGTATTTGAGGGCAGGTCACTGCAACCATAGCAACAGTCAGTGTGGACTGGGGTTCTGCACAGAGAGCCTCAGGTTTGGGAGAATGTAGGGCGAGTTATCTGGTTTGGAGGCCAGATAATTGAAATTAAAAAAAAAAAAATCCTAAGTTGTTTCTCTCACTCTTCTTATGCACTTCTTTTAAAATAGCATGAACCCTTACATTTCCACTTTCATTGTGCATCTTCTATTTCCTATTATTAGTTGCTTCAGAATTGAATGCCCCCAGCGAGGGAAGCTGAATCAGCACCTTTTGGTCTGAGGGACTCCTAGACCCAATTAGACCCTGTGGATGGGGAGGCAGTCAGTTTCACAAATGTAAACAGATTCTTATTCTACTCATACTCCTATCCTATTAATAAAAGTATGTTTGTTGTTAGGGAACTTGAGTTTTCACTTAGAAGAGGCAATGTTGTACAGTATGGAAGATAGGAGTTGGCTCAGATCCCTGACACTACCCTTTTCAGAGGCTGATGGGCCTAGGTTTAGGGGAGGACACACTTTTTCTCAGCCTGTATCCGGCTCAGGATCCAGCAGCAGGCAAACAATGGTAATCAGAAGCATCCTTCTACATTACATTGCTAATACTTGTGGAGACTTGAGATTTGGGTAAATTTGATATGATTTGCTGATTTCCCATCTAGAAGTGCTTTAGAGATTAACAAAATGATGTTGATGACTGTTTTAGGGAAATGCTGTGTAAGTATAATAGGTTGGAGATTCATTGCTAATTAAGAAAAGGAAGTTAATCTTCCTTCAACACTGTCCCAGTCTGTTTAAAGAAACCATTGCAGACAATTTTAAGAGGTTTGGCAGGAGTGCTGGATGATCGTGATTATCACACTGGGGCTTTGGTGGAGGGGCGATTTCCTCCTGCCTCTAGCTAATGCATATTGCAGCCTTGACCATCTGTAACTTGCTGTAATACTTCCTTTTCCTGACATAAAGTCTTCAGCATGAGTACTTATTCAGGAACTTTTCAAAATGGGTATTTTTCATTATTAAAACTATAATCCGTTGTTTAAAACCAAGCCCTCGAATTAAAAAGACAGAATGTTCTTTAGGTTTAGCAGATAGCTCATAGCAACACTTCTCCATTCAGATAGCTGCTTTTCACCTACTGAAGAGAAGGAATGACAAAGGTGACATGCTGAATTTAACTCTGATTTGTCCTCTGACCCCAAATGCTGAAAAGAGAGTTATTCTTGGTAATACCACCATGATTTGAATTAGACGGTTTGTCTTGAGTTTCATAATGCAGTGGCTGTGACTAGCCCAAACTCAATAACTAAACCCCCAAATCATAAACAAAATCACAAAACCAGAACATGCAGTAGTCATTGCAGGAAGTCTACTATTTATGTGTAAATAAGTGAGCCTGTCTGAGACTAACGGTGAGCCAAAGCATTGCATCCATTTCGACACAATAAGCTTTAGTCTCTAGCTGGCAAAAATGGCTTTGAACAAACTGTTTATTCCCAGCACCCAATTATTATTATTATTATTATTATTATTATTGATGGTGCTGGGGATTGAACACATGCCCTTTGCATGTGAGACAAGCACTCTACAAACTGAGCTATATCCCCAGCCCCAAATTAATTCTTTTCTAAAGCTTTGCAGCATCATTTAGTGCAGTTACAAAAAAAAAAAAAAAAAAAAAAGGCAGAATTGCTGGGCATGGTGGTGCACGCCTGTAATCCCAGCAACTTGGGAGGTGGATGACAGGAGAATCACAAGATTGAGGCCAGTCTGAGCAACTTAGTCAGACCCTTAGAAACTTAGACCTTGTCTCAAAATAAAAAATAAAAAAGTCTGGTGATGTCACTCAGTGGTTAAGCATACTTAGATTCAATCTCCAGTATCCCGCACCCCCCTCAAAATAAAAAGTTTAAAAAGAAAGAAAAAAACAGTGTTCTGCACATGCAGAAAAATGACTACCAGGCTATAGAAACTTTTCGAGATAGTAATTTGATATATTCATTCTCTTTTTGCCTTGTTCCTTTTGTTTTGTTCTCATGGAAACCACCATTTATGAGAAAAGTCTGAATTTGTTTGCTGTTAACATTAGTTTGTGCTATATTACCTACGTTATACAAAAGAAAGAATAGTTTTCATACAGTCAATTGTATTGAATGGAAAATTTTAATCTTGAACTGCTTATAGTTTGTTGAATAAGTTCAGCATCTTTCAAAACTTAACATCTTATTCTTCAGTAATTTTTTATTTTACTGCATGGGTATTTTTTTAATATTTATTGTTTAATTGTAGTTGGACACAATACCTTTATTTTGTTTATTTTTATGTGGTGCTGAGGGTTGAACCCAGGGCTTTGCACATGCTAGATGAGTGCTCTACTGCTAAGCCACAACCCTAACATGCATGGGTGTATTTATTATATTCTTTTCTTACATTCCATAATTTTTGAAACCAAATTTAATTGTAGCCACCATTAAAATATAGGTACAATACAAACAATACAAAAAATATATACAATGTAAGAGAGCACTGTAGTAAAAAAAAAACCCATAATTTTAATAATATGTTGCATTACTAAAATGAGCTTCAAGTGTGCCTGCTTTTGTTTGTAACATATTACTTTAAAAAATAAGCCCATAATACACAAGACTAATTGCTATAGTTTGGAACTTGAATATTTTCCAAAGACTCATATGTTAAAGGCTTGGTCTCCAGAGTGGCACTACTGGGAGGTGGTGAAACCTTTAAGATGTGGGTTCCACTGGGAGAACTTTATATCTTTGGAGAACATACCATCAAAGGGAATTGTGAGACCCCAGCACCCTCCCCATGCTCTTTTTGCCACCTGGTCACGAGGTGAGTGAATGTGTCTTGTCAAGCCTTCCAGCCATGATGTGCTGCCTTGCCACTGGCCCAAAGTAGGAGGGTCAACTGATTATAGACTGGAGCCTCCAAAACTGAGAACCAAAATGAACTTTTTATTCTTATAAGTTGATTGTCTCAGGTATTTGTTATAGCACTAGAAGGTTGACTAACACACTTTGACTATCACAGTTTTATAGTACTTCAGAAGTTTTTAGCTGGGGCTCTAGCTCAGTTGGTAGAGTGTTTGCCTTGCATGCACAAGGCCCTGGGTTTGATTCCCAGCACACACACACGAAAAAGTTTTAAAATTATTTTGTATCTGCTACTTTAAAGCATCTTTCAAAATCAATATAGAAAAGTGAATTATATTAATAATGTTTTGGGAGTAATATATACCTGGTTTTCTTCACCAGTGTCCCTGATGGCTAATGATTGAGATTACTTTTTAACCAGATCACTTAGCAACTTGGCCAGAAGTAGTTTTTTTGTTTTTGCTGTATTAAAGATTAACAATATGTCTATGAATAAAAGGCATACCTATTCCATTTTCCCCTAAGTAAATGGCATATGAGTGACATATGTGAAGTTTGAAACTCCAGACAATCTGTTGATTTTTTAAGATGGACAACATGATGATCTAAAGAAAAGAAATTTTCAAGATTTAGACTCAGTAGATGATGTCAAGCCATGGGCTTTAATCATTTTTCAGAAAGTAGAGGCCTCAGCTTAGAGTTTCTGACACAAGTTTATAATCCCAAAGTTGGCACTTGGGTCATTGTGGCATAGACGACATTGTTATAACTCAAATACTTCACAACTAAGGAATGCATGTCTGGAAATTTCCTTCTGGAGGGAATTGCTCCTCATGCTGATAAACGCAGTGCTGAGAGCGACACTCTACCCCACAGTTTCCCGAGCTCCGGGGCTAGTCCAACTCCGTGTGTGAGAAGTCATGTGTTCAGACAGCTGGGGCCTCCCTGCCTAAGACCCCTCAAAAGCCTCCATCTTTCACTTCGTTGTACACCTGCTGACAGTTTCTTAAATGGATCAACGGTTTCGTTACCACTCAACAGAACTGATGACAGTTTTCAAGGGGGTATGAAAAATATCCCAGCCTTGAAGTTGTTTACACCAATATTCACAGTTGATAAATTGGGTTGTCATTCTGATCCTACCATAGAGGGCAAAGAGAGGATTCAGTAGTGGTGTTGAGCACAGCGATACATGGCACAAACTGATCTTACACCCGTTACCCAGTTTCTGTCTGCCACCATCTGCTGTTCTCCATCTCCACGGATGGTGGGGAGAAAGCCCAAACCTGCCACAGGAAGGATGCAGGCTGCCTTCTAGAGGGACATATATCTGGGAAGCAAAGGCTGTTAGATCCTGAACTTGACACCTGAGACACTTTATGGACCCACCTTACGCTAAAGGCTTTTAAATAAAAACTAGAAACTCTACCATCTGGGGACTAGTTACCAAAAAAAAAAAAAATCCTTGTTGGAGGACAGATGAGAAACAAAAATGGCCTCTTGGGGTGGTTTCATGACCTTGGTTGTTCGTTGTTCTCACTTCCAAATGACTGAAATGTGTGGATAGGCAGGCTAGGTTACAGAGTTTAGAACATACACTGCTAAATTTAGGAAATAACAATTTCCAGTTAAATCTCTTTTTTTTAAATTTGTCTTAATTTGTTACACATGACAGTACAATGATCTTGACATATCATACATTTGAATCAAATGGGGTATAATTTCTCATTATTCTGAGTGTATAGGTTGCAGAATTACATTGGTCATACAGTCATGTATATACATCTGATTCCCAAGTGGTAGTACAGGTTAAAATTCTCTGGATAATTTTTGCAAATCCAAGAAGCCTGGCCCTCAAAACTTCAGTGCTGCTAAACCAGACTCTTGGGGCTATAGTGGGTGGCTGTGGGGTTAGGGAGGTCTGGGCATGTGATTAGCCCTGTCCTGCTGGTCAGAATCACTGTTTTGATTAGGTCAGTCTTTCCTGATATTGCAGCCCACCAGGGGCAGCTGGGGGCTTCACTGAAATGTCCATATCCAGGCCCTAAAAAACAGTCTTGAGGGGGTGGTAGTGGAACATCACCTAACTGTTTTGAAAAATGTCCCCAGGTGATTTGGAATTTTCCCCTGGTAGCATTGGGAACCATTCCCTAGATTATAGAAGAAATTAGTGGAGTGAGACCATTCTCAGTGATGAGAAGGTCACCTGGCACTGAGGAAGAGATTCATGGGACTGGCCAGGGGTGGGGTTCAAAACAGATCACGAGAAGGCTATTTCCATTCCATCAGGGTGTCACTTACAGAATCAGTTTATCTAAGTTGGCTCCTCCCTCCCTGCCTCCCTTCCTTCCTTTCCAGTTGGAAGTATTGATAGTGTTCATAATGATAGTCAAAGCACACCAATGTTTCTGAATCCTAGTGTAGGAAAGTTCAGGAATGGCCTTTAATTCAGAAATTAGTCTACTGTAGTTCATTTCTACTACATGTACTACATGAACTACATGAACTACAGTAGATGGGATAGAGAGAGAAGATGGGAGGGGGGATAGTAGAGGATAGGAAAGGAAGCAGAATACAACAGTCACTAGTATGGCATTATGTAAAAACGTGGATGTGTATCCAATGTGATTCTGCAATCTGTATTTGGAGTGAAAATGGGAGTGCATAACCCACTTGAGTCTAATGTATGAAATATGATATGTCAAGAGCTTTGTAATGTTTTGAACAACCAATAAAAAAATTAAAAAAAAAAAAAAAAAGAAATTAGTCTAGGGTCTGAGGCTCCTGGAACAAAAATGCAATTGATGCAATCTGGCCTAACTCCCGGGCTGTTGTGCAAATTAACAGGGGAGGAAATACGGATCCAGTGGCTGAACTCTTCTCAGCCTTCTTGCACTGTGCTCTTCGTGGTGACTTTGCCTTGAGAAAGACTGAAACAGAGTACTGACTATTCAAATATATAGGCGGTCACTTCAGTCACCTGAGATCGGCAGAGTGCTACATGAGGGGTGGGTTGTGGTGCTGGGAGCGGGGGAGGTGTAGGAAGAAGCTGAAAGGCTTGAAAGAAAACAGAAATCACTATGTGGTCAGATCAGGGTTGAGAAATAGACAAGGTGTCCTATTGCAGCCCAGTCTTGTCAGCTTGTAGGAATGACAGTGCAGCCTCTTTCTCAGCACTAGCTTTCTAAGAATGGCAGTCTGTAAAGCAAATTAACAATCGGATGTAAAAATTTCATTTGAGATTGTATAGGGATACGAATATGAATTCCCTGATTAAAAAAAAAACCCATTTATGAAGTGAAAACTGGCAGAAAAAGAGTCTGGATTTATGAAGTTAAGTCGTTTGTGTCAGAAATGGCCCCATTAACCTCAAAACTGGAGTTACAAGAATGGTTACATCTTTTGTAGAAATTGGATAGGAAGTAACTGAAGCTGGTTTCTAAAAGGCAAGTATCAAATCATTTGGAAGCTATAGATAGCAGGAACAGAAGGGTCTGGAGCCCTGCTCTGTGAGCCTCACTCTAAGTCCCTTTAAAGTTAAGCCTCTGACTGAGGAGATAAGTAGTGATAAGAGACAGATAGCAGCAGGGCCTGAACTGCTCTCTTTCTGGCAAACTGCCTCAATTTGAGCTCCTCCACTCCCACCCCTACCCCTATTCTCCAAATTATAACTTTTTGCTTTTTAAGACCACCAGAGTTCAAATAGAAGATCCTAAAGGGATAAGGACTATTTCATTTGAATGTTTTACTGTGTGTTTCTCAATATAGAGGGAGTTTTTAATAAATATTAAGTAATTGTAAAGTTCATATTTACCTTCCTGATGTGTACTTGAAGGAACATTCTATGATATCAGATGTCTTAGAAGAGAATGTAGCAGATTTCACAGAAACTTCTTAGCACTTTAAGACCAGAATGGAAATAAAAGACTTTTGCAAAACAAGCCAGGCATCCTTGTAATAGGCATCCATGCAAAGTTAATATGTAATATGATCAATGACCAATATCATGTTAATAAAGCCAATCTAACATCATTTAAATTCTCCCACAGAAAATGCCTATGGGTTTATGGTTTAGGGCATGAATCTAGATCACATGGATTTTTGTTCATTACCAGAATAGTATTTAATTCAGTTAACAAGTGTTTGAGGGAATGCTGAAAAACTGTTTTGAAGTCCCTTACAACCTTCTTGGAAGATCCCATTTTTTTTGAACAGTTCTCTCATCCCTGACCTGAGGGAAAGCTTTGGTTCCTAGGACCTGGGCTGCACTGATACCCTACAGCACAATAACCTGAAGAATAATAGGATCTGATGAAAATAAATGTCAGACACAACTTAACAATCACAACTTGCAAGCAATAATCTGATTTAGAAAAATATTAAATTAGGACCTAAATGGCAAGTGGTGTTTAAACAGTTCCATTTGGGGGACCCCAAATGTGCTCTGCTAAGTGATATTGGTGGGCAAAGAGTGCTCATTTCTGTTGTGGCAGTGGCATGATTGATGCAGCTGCTCGTGCAAACCTAGTAACCAACTTATTATTACAGCAGCTCTGAGGTTTGTCGCTGGTCTGTGCAAACAAATGATCGACATCATGTGGGAATGGCCATAAGTGGAAGGGTCTCGGTGGAAAACCCTATTAGTGAAATAAGCTTTTCAGCCCCGAATTTAGCTACTGAGAGTGTAAAAACAAAGGTCTTTGCAAGAGAGACAGTGAGCAAAGCATGATGGATAATCTCGACCATGCACATAATTGCTTCCAGGTGTCTGGCCACTTTATTACTCTGGGGGTTTTGCTACCACCCTGACAATGTTTTCTTTCTCAAACACGATAACTCCTCAGAAGGCCGGTGCCAGCAGTTACTGTTACCTACATGACTTTAGGTCGACTCAGTTACGGCCCAGTCTCCAGACAACTGCCACATTAGAAAGATTTAATAAGGTGTGCATGTAAGATGGAGTTTAGGGAAACCCCAGGAAAAGTCAGCTGAGTGCTGGAAGTTTGTTTTCTCCATCTGGGTGAAGTTGTCAACTGGTAGAGCTATAGATGATTTTTTTTCAAAGTCAGTTTTTTCCTCCTCCTGTGTGTGACATTTTTAGATAAAGTACGTAACTTTCTTTTTTTATTTAACTGATTGGATTTCTAATACCATTTTTTCAAAGACTTTTGGTAGCCATGAGTTAGTGTTTAATGATTTAATTATGATGCAGAGTAAATATATAGTATGTTCTTGCCTGAATGTCAACACCTAGAATTAAGAAAGCTGAAGCAGTTTTCTTAACCACCTGCTTTTCTAGGCTAGAGAAAATAACCCCAAAAGCTTAAAAATAATATATCATGTCTCATTTCTGAAAAGTTTGCCCCAAGAATAATCAATACAAACTCTTATGTTCTTTAAATTCTTTCATACAGACAGATTTAAGAGTTGTTGACAATTCAAGATCTGGCTTTAAAAATTGCTCTAAAAAAAGCCCAAAACCTTGTAAATGAAAATAAGTACTGTGGATATTTTGTACCTAGTCAATTTTTTCCTTCAATTGATCCTTAGAATCAATAGGGAATAAAGAAATCATTTTTTAAGTTGAAAATAAGTGATATGATTTGATTAAAATGTTATAGTGTATAGGATAAATAAATATAATAACACCTGTTTTACATTTAGATAGCACTTTACTTAAAATATTCTCAAAGAACATATAACTATATAAGTATGTATTTCATATTATTTTATACTCCTAAAAGAATATTGTTACATTAATTTAAATTCACCAGAAAAAAGTTATCAAATTTGAGAATAATTACATTTTTATTAAATTTTCCCCCCATTGTTTTAAACAAATGGCTTATTCTCATCTTCAGGAAAGTCCTTCTATCCTGAATGCTATTTGCTAAGTGGCATCTATGAGTTGAGGTCCTGCCTTGGGGCCCTGGAGGACATTGTATTTCAGAGCCCTCGGTCATCCATGTGTATCTGGGTACTTATTTTCTTTTTGACCCTATTAAATTTATTTGCAATTTAAGAATGTGTTCAAAGATTGTATATTACATGGAAAGATTAAAAATGTATTTTTACTTACATGGCTCAATCAAATTTTATACTAAAAATGAATTATGTTAGAGCATAGACCTAATCTCCAGGGATGCACTGAGGCATCACTTTTGACCTGGGTGAGGCCTAGATGCATCTGTATACTAACAGGGGATGCAGCAGAAGCAAGATGGTTATTAAAAAAATATAATAGCATGAGAATTGCAATGAATTTTAATAAACTCATCTTCCTATAATTCAAGTCCATTTCTTCTACAAGAATACAGATATGTATGTATGTATGTATATATAAAATGGTCTTCCGTCTTAATAAAAAAGATAATAACCTTTCATTGTTAAATATGCCAAGCAAAAGGCCTTTTTTTAATAAAGCAATTTATTCAGAGACCTTGTGTAAACCATTTTTACATATTTGCAACTGCAACAATTTTAATGCTTTGTCTAGATTTAGTTTTCATTCTCTGTGACTGAAGTGGTAGGTCTAGAATATGTAAAAGCCTGAACATGAGTATTTCATAGATATCTGGTCTGGTTCTACTCTTGCCAGGGTACTGCTCTGTTGGTCTGCTTTTGTGAATTTTGCCTTCCTGTAATGGCCCCTTCTTGCTGTGAAGGTCTCTCTTGCTACTGAGCCAGTTAAATGGTTTCATTCTGTTTCTCTTGGACACCCTGTTTCTTGCCCACCTCTTCCTATTTCCCTTGGTGATTTAAAGGGAAATCTCCTAACCTGTTCCTTCCCATGATGCCCCTGGGCCTCCTTGACAAGCTTGCATTTATTGAGAGACTCAGCTTAACCTCGCTCTCAGAATCTTGCCTGAAAAATTAAAGGTGAAAAAGGAACAATAGTGCCTCTGAAGGGAGACAACCAAGGTCAAAGAGTCCTCTTCATCTAGGGTTCTGGAAAGATTTTCAGCAAAGAAACCTGTCATGATGGTCATTTTTCCCCACCTCTCAAAGGTGTTGGATATTGGAGAATATCAGAAAACAGGAGATGAAAGAGAGAGCTGTATTGATTGTTCACAACAGGGATCAGTCTGAGAGCAGTTAGCAGAGGTTTTGTAGTTTAAGTAGGCATCTAGGTTAGTCACCAGCAAAGGGACACAACAAACAGGAATGTAAAGAGGGGGCTGAGGCAGGAATAACTTAGTTCCGTTTTCAGAAACATGGCCACAGTTGAGCAGCCCAGAGACATAAAACTCTGTGGACATTGTTTCATCCAGAAAATGGCAATTTGAGTTTGAGTCTTTGGATTCTTTCTAAGATCTGCAGCTGTCACCATGGCCCTGGTTTCTATCCTATGCACACCAAACCAATATTTCCTTTCTGGCATGGCCACTGGTGACTCCCTCTCACCAGTCCTATCTCTGAGGCTTGGCTCTTGCCTTTTCCCCAGATGGAATGTCTTCCCTCAGCCCTATCTACCCAAACTTTGACCATTCTGTGCGGCTTATTTTACATACCATTTCCTGAAGTTTTCTCTGATCATCTTGTCAAGGACCAATGTCTTCCACATGAATTAATCGTAATGTACTTTGTCACTGTGACAGAAAACTAACACTATCATTTTAATAACATAAAATTTTAATATGATTAATTTAAAGAATTTTGGGGAGCAATTAGTTTATTTAAAATACAAATTAAAAATAAGAGATGGTCTTCTGATTTTCTTGATCATTTTCCAATGGATAAGCAGATTTGAACTCCAAGTTATCCTGAGAGCAGAGAAAGTCTATACACCTGGTCTAGAGTCAAATTTTCTAGAAAAGGGATAGTTTTGAGTATAGTTTAATGCAGTGGTCCTGGAATTACCCAGTGGCCCAATTCAGGGGAAACTTGAGCCCAAGTTAAAATAAAAAGCCACAGCAAAAAAGTATCTTAAGGTCTTCTGTCTGCTGGCCAAGTGAGTGAGCATAGTACAAGGGAGGCAGTAGGTGTGTGTGTGTGTGTGTGTGTGTGTGTGTGTTTCCTCACTAGCTACAGAGAGGTTGGGAGTGACATAGAGGATCCATGTGGCCTTGGCAAACAGGGAGAGAGGGTAGAAATAAGGTCAGGACTCCAAACTCAGGGACAGATAGGAAGCCTCTCCTACTCATTCTTTAATCCCTAGTATTCAGAACTTGACCTGCAAGTAATACCCAAAAAACAGTTGCTGAATGAAGGATCATTAGAAGCTGCTATGAAACCAAGCATTTGCCAAAATATAATTGTTATGTAATATGTTAATTAATGTTAATTATGTGAGAGCAAGAGAGAAATTCTTCAAGAACACTTATGAGACACTCAGAACTACCCTGAATTAGGTAGGAGGGATTTGGAGGCTGATGGACAGATTTTTCCAGAGTAGTAACTGGGATGGGGATTAAGATTCCTTTTCCTCGGGTCCCATTACTGCCTAGGTTGTTATTGCTGTGAGAACATAATATGCTTTTGTGTTTATGCTGAGATTCATGCCATGGGGAATGGCTTCCAGGATAACAAGACAAGTACTCTTGGACGCTGCGTTATTATTTTCAGATTAAGCTAGGGACTATTAAGTAAATTATTCTTTTTCAATTATTAAATAGGTCCCAATGTAGCCAGAAAGAGTTAATGTGATTTCCAAAAATCCTTGACGCCATCCTAGGGGCTGAGAAAGTCCTAGGAGAAACTATTTCCAAATTTAGTTTACAAACAAAATATAATATATGTGGTGGAAGGGTTTGAAGATTTCAAAGTATTTAATTTGGTTCTGCCTTTAGCTCCAGTTTAACTCACCATGTACAGCCTGGTAGAGTACTTCTAAGACTGCTGACTTGGAGTTTCATTTTGAGCTTTCAGGCTTTTTTTTAAAAGTCGTTTCCTTAAAAGGAACAAGAAGCCCTGTTTTGGTCCCTCGCAGAGGAATTTGTGCAGGAAACAAGAAGGTAACAGGGTTAGTTATTTGAGGCAGATTCCTGCTGTATGCAGCATCCTTGAATAAATTGCATCTGAGACTCCAAAGACAGTTTACTCAAAATAGATATAAGAGCTTTCTGTTGATCCTAGAAAATAAATGACATCAAGGACACACTGTATATCTTCTGCATTTAAGAATTCTTAGAAGATGTTTTTTTTTTTTTTTTTTTTTTTTTTTCTTTTCTTACTGGGATGCCATGCAAAAATTCATGGCAAAAGGCAGATGTTCTTAATTAGCACCTTGAAATATTGCTGATAACATAGAAGTCTATACGTTTGGTAGTAAGTCCCTAAATGAACTTGGAAAGCAAGGAGTGTTTTAAGGGAAGAGAAATGGAGAGCCTGAGAAAAATGGAACTCTGTTAGACTGAACTGGGGAATGACCCCAATTCTCAGTTGATGAATAAGGTTTTTGTTTCCAAGGAAGTGACATTTATTCAGAGGATGAAACAAAGAGAACAAACCTCAAACTGGGGACATGATTTCCTTGGCTTATAAAGTTTAAGGCAGCAGCCAGACCCCAGCACATGGTGATGTCCTGTGGGTTTTTAGAGAATGTCATCATGCTGCACTCAGAAATAGTTTTTTTTTTTTTTTTTTGAAAAACATTGTTGCTTAAGTCAGAATGATAATGTGCATCCAAGGTCTCTGACCAGATAGCTGCAGAATTGTCCTTTACATGACTTGGGTTCACTGAGGTCATCCATTTATCTGTTATTAAAAACAAAATATAATCAAAATGGTGAGGACTACTATCAAGTCCAGACAAGTAGCCTAAGTGAAGAGGGAACAAGGTCAAGGCCATGGGAACAAAGTGGGGCCTCCCTGTAATGTCAGGTTAGGTGTGGCAAGAAGCCAAGTAGGAGCAAGATCAACAACAGAAAAGTCAAGGTCAGAGTGGAGACAGGCAGGAAAGAGGACCACAGGCGCCGCTAGAGGAGCTGCGTTGAAGCTTTTCTTCTCTATTTTTTGAGGAGAAAGCTGGCTTGTACCTTCTATGATAGAATAATAATGCTTTGGGTTTACATAAAACCTTTATACTAAAGAACCCCAGTTCTATCAACTATTGACAATTAAGAGCACTAAATATTTTCTTTAAATATTTTATTCTTAAGAATTTTTGTTTTTCCATGCAAGAAACATCGCTTAAATCTTAAATGTAACCACCATAAAAGAAAGAGCTGTGCTTCATTCCCCACTGAGTTCCCAGTGCATAGGACAGAGCCCACAGACTGTTTATTAAGTGACTAAAACAGAAAAGAAGCTCTCCTGTTCCAGGCACTGTGCTGGATCCTGCGGAGACACATTGCTCTGGCCTTCCAGGGCTTATTGAGGATTTTGGACATGTCTGTAAATAACCATACACAAGGTAGAGAGAGGGATCAGCGAGGATGGAGTCTTGCTGGTGGGTGGGCTGTGGGGGTAGATAAGAAAAGACTGTGTGTGGTCAGTTACAGATAGACAGTTATAGGATGAGGCAGGGTTATAAATGGCAAAGATGGATGAAAAGGTGTTCTAGGTCAAAGAAAATACATAAATGAAGGGATCGGAGACAATATAGGGAATTTTGAGTAATTATACCATGAAAGTGAGAATCGCTTAAATCGTGATCATGGGAAGTTAGGTGGCCAATGTGAATCTGGATCAATTGACGGAGGCTCTTAAATGCCACAGAGAGGATTTTAGGCTACTCTGTAGGGACAGTGGGGAGGTATTAGAAGTTTTGGAAAAGGGGAAACATGGTCAGCGTTGTACTCTTGGAAAGTGCCTCTGGCAGCAGAGCAGCCAAAGGATGAGAGGAGCAGGGGACAGAGGCAGTTAGGGAGCCACTTGTGGGTCTCTGGGCAAAAGGCCATGAACATTTGAACCAAGGCAGTGATGACAAAGGTGAAACATGGAAGTGACTGTGAGGTGTATCCCAAGGTGGGGGCTCAGTGCTTGTATCAATTCATTTTATATTATTATGAAGACCCGAGGTTGTGTGACCTTATAAAGAAAAAGAGGTTTACTCAGCTCACTGTTCTGGAGATTCAAGCATCTGCTGATGGCCTTCTTGCCAGCAGAGCCCCAAGGTGGTGTAGGGTGTTACATGTCAGGAGTCAGAGAGTGTGTGTGTGTGTGTGTGTGTGTGTGTATGTGTATGTGTGTCTGTCTGTCCATCTATATGCTCTGGTCTTTTAATCTCCTTGTATATCCAACAGTACTCAATCATGGGGCCCCTACCCTGATGACTTCTAATCCTAGTCACCTCCCAAAGGCCCCACCTCTAAACACCTAGTGGGATTTTGTTTGTATACCCTCTTAATACTTTGCAATGGGAATTAAATCTCAACACATGGACCGTGGGGGACACACTCAAGCCATATCCAAGCCATAGCAGTGCTGATAGAATACCCAGGTGTCATTGTCTGTAGAGTTGGAGACGTGGACCAGAAGCTTGGCAGGAAAATCAGGGCAAGAAAAAGAATGGGAAGTGTTTGAAGAGAGCTGTGAGTTGAAGCTGTAAAATTGAATGGGGCACTAAGTAAGCAAAGGTAGAATGAATGGAGAATTTTGCTAAGGCAGGATCCTTTAGGAATACCTGAATTTATGAGATAATTATAGGAAATCTAGAGAGAAATATAGAAATAGAATTGTCAGAATCAGGAGAGAGTGAGGAGAATACATTACAGAAATCGCAGGAGAGGATTTCAAGAGGTCTAGTAGTTTCTAGTGTGGAAAAAAGAGGAGAAGAGAATGTAAGCTGAAGAAGAGGCCCTGTCAACAACAAGTTCACTAAGGCACACGGCAGGCGGTGGGGAATGGGTGGAGGGAAGTTTGTGTTTCATCACAGTGAACAACATGAGGCAGGGATACATTCACTATTTCAGGAAGTTTGGAGGTCAAGAGCAAAAGTAGCATCCTGGTGGGAAAAACTGAAAAATGGGAGAGGCTCGTGTTGTTTGTGAGACGGATGAAAGGAGAGGGCTGGGAGGAAAAAGAGAGGGAGAGAGACCCAGGGAAGGGGTGGAGATTTGATAATGTAAATTGCCAGGAAGAAAAAATGCTCCTGAGATTGAGAATCCTTTTTACAAGTTATAAACTATTCTGAAAGCATGGCGTGTTAACAGTGCAACTACTAGGATGAGAGTTGGAGACGAAAAGCATTTCATTGCTTCAGTTGGTTAATGTATGTGTGTGTGTGTGTGTGTGTGTGTGTGTGTGTGTGTGTGTATGTCAGAGAGAGAGGGAGAGAGGGAGGGAGGGAGGAGAGAGAGAAGGTGGGTGGGGGGAGAGAGAGAGGTGAAAAAGCATTTTGGAGCATTTGGGAATATCCTGGAATTATGAGGCATTTCTTTTTTCTTCGATTCTTTCCAGTGGAGCTTGGAGAAGGTGTCCCGTGAATACAGATCTGTCTGACCAACTGCTCAGTACAGAATGATGATAACCTGAGCTCTTTTTTGATTTCTCCCTCCAACCTCCAAATTATATTTTTTTCTTATTTTCTTATCATTTGTTGGCTGAAGTTCCCCTAGGGCTCCTACACTGCCAGTTTGGAAACAGATTTAGATTTTGGGTTCCAAAGTATAAAAAACTTAATTTTGAAGCTATAGCCATGATCTAGTTATTCATGTGAACGACCAGAGATTGGACAAGCTCCATCCAGTCAATTTGTACCTTTTAAGGGCTATTTCTGTTAGTTTCTGGGCATGGTTTTAGGCTGCTGTTGAAAATGAAAGCCAAGGCCAAAATTACACGCATATTCATAAACTATAAACAAACACACAATTATCCATGCACAATCCGACACACCCCCTATAATAATAAAACTGAAACCAAAGGCACCACACGAAATCCTTCTTGCTTCACTGGCAAAGGTTGTGGACAACATTTTGTAACATGGGGCTCAATTTTCATAGTTTGTTACAAGTCCACAATTAAAGATAGTCCACACGAAAGAATTACTCTCAGATGTACCACTGCAGTACTGTTTGCAACTCAAATATGCATATCTGGGGCCCTGTTCGAGCCTCACAATATAAGGCATCCAATTGTATCTAGCCCTGGTCCAGTTTTCAATATATTCTTAGAAAAGTTCTTTTATTTGCTTTTTAGCCTCCATAGACCTTCTCAATTTGTTCTCTCATGTGAACTATATAAACAGCATCAAGATGCTTTTTTCTTTTTATTTAAATAAACAATGGCTTTGTAGCTTAGATGAAAATTAGTAACAGGTGAAAGTTTATTTTTAATGATGTTGAGATCAAATTGCTGTTTAACTTACAGAACAAACTCCCCTCATGTCTCTTTTAATGTTTCAAAATTATTTATAAATTAAACTTACACAACCTCTAAACATGCTCTGAGGACAAAAACAGCATATTTATTCTGTGCTACTCACAGAATACAAAAGATATTGCTTTGTTTGGACTTTTCTTTTTGCGATTTTGTTTTTAAAATGTCTTGAATTATAAAAATTACATAGAACTCTCTTGGAGATTATTTTAATTGGTAAGTAAATCAAAGTTCTGTGCTCAGAATTATGTTTCTTTAAAATAGGTACTGTTTGCTTTTATTAGGTAGGTTGTATATTGTATATGTAATTGTTGTGTTCGATTTCATTGTATTAACATGATTATGTCTTTTGGGGACTTTTTGGGTAATTATCCTCTTTCATTATCTCAATTTATAGAGCTTATAATAATCAATACAACAGGAAGATCTATAAGGGCTCAATCTTCCTTACCTCCTTCATCTTTCTTTAAAGTCAGAGCGTCTAGCACCTTTAGAACAGCATAGACAGTATAAATTTAGATCTGGTTTTATACAACATTTCTCTACTTCTATTATTTATTTCATTTAAATTCAAATTTGAATGATTTTATTAACAAACGCTTTATAAAATATTTGAACCAGAGGAAGATAGATTTTAGCTCAGCACAAAAAACGTTTTAACAGTCAAGAGCTCTCTGAAGAAGAGCAGTAGCCTTGGAAAGTGGATGGTTTCCTGACTTGGTTGATGAGTCCTGGGTGGAGAACACTCCCTCTTAGGTGAGGTGCTGGGGGAAATCGCCAGTGCCTGTTTGGACTTTTATGTAGGCAAACTATCTACCAGACTATGAGAATCAAAAATTTGAGAAAAATTCCACAATGGAACTGTTATTAATGCCAGTTTTGAATATCAAGATTTGATATGAGTGAACAATTTTGAGGAAGGGGAAGAATGCTTATATGTCATTGAAGATGAGTTCAGTGACAAATTAGAATTTTAGTTTCTTTTTCTCCAAATATTTTCTTTTCTTTTGCTCTAAGAGATCCCCCCACCCTGCTTTTTTGTGGTGTTGGGGATCAAACCCAGGTCCTTGTGCATGGTAGGCAAGTCCTCTTCCACTGTGCTACATCCCCAGCTCCTATCTCTGTTTTGAAGGGTTTTACTGGTAATGCTGTAAGATACATGTGAATAGCTCCAAACTAAATTCTTTTAATACTCTCACCTTTCCCAAGTATAGAAAAAAGTTACTTAGTACAAATCTTTGTGGGCTGAGCACACAACATCTTCACTGAGTTCTTATCAGTCTTGTGCTGTATTCTATAAATTCTTGTGAATGGTAGATTTGGCAAATACCACATGAATTTATTTAATTCAATTCAACTTAGTAAGCAACTTATTAGATATGAATTATATATAGTTAATTATTTAAGCTTAACACTCCTTGTATAATTAAGAGTTTTGTATCTAGAGGGAATTAGAAAGTAGGTCTGGACAGCTAGATGGGTTACATACGCTGTTTTCCTCTCTTCTATGTTCTCCTTTGCATTCCCTTTCCTTCTTTCCCCACTGGGGAACTGAATGAGTATATCCAGACTAGGGAGCCCAGAGTGACCTGAGAGCACTTTAGCTTTGCAAACACATTCAGGTAACAAACATTCAAAGCAGAATTCTGATAATGGATAATGACTTAGAGATGAAACTTGCAAAATCCCTTTAAGCCAGAAAATGATTTTAATTCATTCCCCTGTTGCCAATGTCCAGCAATGCCCCGCGCACCCATGGTGCTCAGCCATGTGGATCCAGCCAATGAGCGGGCAGGGAAAGTTCCATTGTCGCTCTCTCACAGACTCTTCTTGGAATCCACCCCCCTTCTTTCATATAACCTCTGTTCTCATGTTTCTTAGGCAGCCTGTGTCTTCTGATGGCCTTTTGCTACCTCAACGCCCTCTCAGATCTAGGCCTAGGCTCAGAAATGCCCTTCTTCCTCCTATTCTCCTATTCTATGTAGATTATTCTGGTATTCCTGAGTATTCCTGAGTGAGTCCCAGGTTCCTAGGATGTGTTTACACTTGAAAGACAGACATGGATCAAATCAAGTTATTATCTAACTAGGACACAGTGTTGGGTGACAATAGTGGAGACATAATTCCAAGCTGGGTGTTCCTGCACCTCTGTTCTGCCTTTTCTTCTCCAAGGACTAAAATGAATGAAATCAGTATGTACAGCAGGAACAGATCATGAACTGCTACTTCCTGCCACTTTTGCAGAGCTGCTGTCCCAGAGTCTCAGAAGAAGATAGTGTTGTTGTTAAGTAGAAGAGTGCATGTTGACAATACCACACATATTTGAAATCTGGGCTCCCCAGTGTATAAGCCTCTTAGTTCTCTTGTAGCACAGTCCAAAGCACATAACAGCATTGTTCCAGTTACCTATTTCCTATATAAAAACCCATCCAAACATAGAGGTGTGAAATGGCAACAATTGGACCATGCTTATGATTCACACGGAGCATAGGACCTCAGTTGGACAGATGCAAATGACTGGGGGTGACTCAGAGGACAGGGGCCGGCATCACCTGGAGGTGTGTTCAGTCCCATGTTGCCATCTGGGCTGGAGTTACTCCAAGGCTGGGCTCAGTTGGCATTGTTTCTCCCGACACCTCTGTGTCTGCTCTTTCTGTGGCCTGGGCTTCTCAAAATGCAGTGGCTGTGTTCCCAGAAGGAGTATCAGGAGAGTAGAGCCTCCTAGGGAGCCAGAGAAGTCACATGGGTCTCTCACCTTGCCTCAGAAGTCATGAAACATCACTCCTACTGCATACTCTTGGTGATGAGGAGGCCACCAGAAAGCCCAGATTCAAGGGCAGAGAAGGTCAGCTCCACCTCTAGACAAGGAGGTGTTCTTCTGTGGAGGATCATGGGGGTTGACAAAGTGGTTGTGTTCAGAAAATACAGTGTACTACAGCACTTCGCAGTGTTGTCCCTTATTCGTGTAACTCATGCTTACATGCATGGTCTCTGATCCCCTCCATGACCCTGCAATGTACACAGTCCTCATTTTTGAGTTAAAGCAAATAAGGCCCAAGAAGCCTTGGAACTTGCTTGGGCTGCACAGCTGCTAAGAGCTGGGATTGTACCCTGGACCTACTCCAAAATCCATACTTCTGCCATTATGTGATATTTTTATATTAGATTATATGGTAGAAGGGAAAATTGTGAAAATTTATGAAACTAGTTTTAATTTGCTATCTTAATTAGCAAATTATAAGGGATTATTACATGAAAATAAATATATTTTTCAATTTTGAGAAATGAGGAAGTCCACATAAAATACAAGTCATTTTTCCTTCTTACTGATTTTTTTCCTTCTTTATGCTGAAATGGGTTAAAAATATGAAGTAAACAGTAATGTAGACTTTTAAAATTTTCTGTGCTGTTTCGGCATTATTGGGGAAGTCAGATGCTTTGGGGAGAAAAAGAACAACTTTTTTTTGCAGTCATTGAACAATAGATTATCTGAAAATGTTAACAATGTGGGGCATACACATTGTGAGAGGGAAAAACCAAGATTGTTTTAAAACTGCATTCCCTTTTTTTTTTTTTTCAAAAATTTCCAGAGCATCTCTCTGTAGACTCTCTGACATTAATTAAAAACAACTTGTTGAAGCATTTGTGATGTACTGAATAGAATTTTAAGAGATTTTGTTTTCAAAGGAAGTGGAAGTCGACAAAAGATTGTATCTGTATCTGAAAGTATTTTTCAAATACATTGCTATGGCCTGGAAGTAGCTGAAAGGGTAGGAGATAAATTTTACAAAATATACACAAATGCTAAATTTCTGGTTCTAGATTCCTGGTGCTTGTGTGTACGTGTATGTGGGAGGGGGGTGGGTGGTAAAAGGGCAAAGTTGCTGGGAGAAGCATATTGTTTTTTCTATGAGGAAAAATATTACTTTTAAACTAGGTTTGATTTATGTAACTTGCATATATTTACATTAGAGAACAAAGAGCAAATTATCAGGCCTCAGAATGGCTGGTGAATTCCATGAACACAGATTCTTTAGAATAGTGTGCTGTTATGCTTTCTAGATAAATGTGTTAATAATTTATAATTCCCAGGAAGTTAGAGGGGTGATCAAGAAGAGTTTTCAGGGAAGGACTCCTGGCCCTGATAGATGTCGTTATTGCTAATTGAGCATCTGTGTCATTATTTACAGGTTGGTTTTTAAAAGTTCTCTCTGGAGTTCCCACGGAGTACAAGCAACTGGTGTGTAGGGTGGTCTGTTGTATTCCCAGTATCTAGGAGAGTGGTGTTTTCCTAGGGAGGAAAGCTCAGAAACTAAGACAGAACAAGAGCTATGCCTCCTCCTTTGTACTGTTGCTCCTGCAGAGCTGTTGTAACAAAGCTCAGCAGATTGTGCAGCAGAGCCTTTACTGTCTGTGGCTCTGGAGACCCAAAGCCTGAGATCCAGGTCTCAGTAGGTGGGATCCTGTGAGGGAAGTATCTGTTAGGAGCCTCTCTCCATATCTTGTGCAAGCCATGTTCTCCTTGTGCCTAGCCACATCATCTTCCCTTAATGCTTGTCTCTGACATTCCCCTTTTCACAAGGATGCTGGTCATGTTGGATTAGAGATCACCCTAACGACCCTGTTTTAATTTGATAACTTCTGTAAAGACCCTGTTTCCAAATAAGATTACATTTTGTGGTACTGGGGGGTTAGGATTCAGCATATGAATTTGGGAGGGAATGTAATTCCACTCTAAGGTTTGATGCTGAGATAGTATCTCCTCAGAAGAATCTCAGACATGGACCTGGAAAGGTACATGAAACTCTCCATGTTTCAGAATCTGGCCACTACAAAATTACCAAGGAAAGAAGAGCACTAAGTTTCCAGTGGGAGGGTGACTGAATGATTTATCATCCAAACAGGTACCTAATGAGCAAAAGGGATACTAGCCAGATGACATGTTGGGCCACAGGTATATCATGGGACTGTCCCTTTTCTCTAAACAGAAGTATGCCATTTCAAGAATCCCCAGCTGAGAACAAATCCATCCCCAGGATTGGTGCTGCTACCTCTAAATGCCTCTTAGTCATGGCATATAACAAGAGCTGGTTTCTGAGCAATGGATGTATGCTCCTCCCTTTCCAAATGTTGGCTCATTTGATAATTTTTTTGCAAGATAAGTCTTATTTCCATTTCATAGATGAGGAAAATGAGGCACAGAGAGAGTTAATGATTCACCAGCAGTCAAAGAGCTACTAGAATGAAAGGCCTGAATTCCCACCCAGGTTTTCCAATACTCAGCCTGTTTCTTTCTCTCTCTCTCTCTCTCTCTCTCTCTCTCTCTCTCTCTCTCTCTCTCCTTCTCTGGAGATTCATTTTGCTTTCTTTTTTTGCAAGCCTTACAGACAGGCCACTCTGGAATGCGGCAAGCTGACCACAGGGGGAACTTTTATGAGTGTGAATTTGCATCTGCTGCAAACAAAGGATAGGCCTGATAAACACCGTGCTGTGAAAGGCTTGTTGGTCTTGTGCTGCTTCTACAACTGCACATGCCCAGAGAATCCTCAGTGAGGAAAAATATTGTCCTCATACATTTTGTTAAGTTCACTGGTATGCTTTCACAGAAAATTCTTACCAAAAAACTAGACAGATTGTGCACGCATGTTGGGTAAACTAACACAGGTTTGGTGAACTTGTACTCCCCCCACCTGAGTCTTTGCCACTGTTGTCTGCTTGCCACTCTTTTCTCACAATGCATCATTTAAATCTACTTATAAGTCTAAGTTCTGGTACAGGATTGCACAGATAGCACTTAGCAGGAGAGATAATTATGCCCTTTGACCCAAGAAACAGGATTAAGTGATTCAATTCACATTTAATCATTTTTATTTCATTCTGATGCAGAAATCATTTCCTTCAGAATGAAATAAATGATTCAATCTTCCTCCAGGGAAGAGTTAAGGTAAATGCAGTTGCCACATAAAAGCCAAATGGCTCAAGGTAATATTACATATTTTTAAAAGTAGGCAGTTGAAGATGGAAATGAAACTTAATAATAATATTGCAAGCATGCAGTGGGGTTTTATTATAAGTTTATTGCAATCATAAATATGGAATTTACATGCAATATATATATGTTTCAATATTATATTTTATTAAATTAGTTCAGCATTTAGTCATTAACTTGTTGGTGGTATGTTACTTATATTCCCTTTGCATTACATACTCGACTTCTGAGACCTACAAAATGAATTAAAAATCAATTCTTTACCTTCACAATATGTTCTAAAGCTGAGTTTGTGCATATTCTCAGAGTTTTAACCACTTAGGAGGTTTTTGGCTAAAGCACCTGTGAAAAATTAAATCTGTTCTGTAATTTGTGTTCTTGGTGGGAGTGTGTATGTGTGTAAAACTGAAGGTTTGACATGGAAATTAAGCCATAAATGACTTAATAACCCACCTAATGATCCACTAAGAAACCAAACAACTTCCTTTTCTAAATTCCTAAATGAAACTTTGAGGGCATTCTATCATATTCATTCACCAAGCAAGCCCACATGTTGTCTGTATCTGAACTGCCACTTTCCAAACACAGGCCTGAGCAAATCTGAGCTCAGGGAGGCTGCCGCCACACTGCACTGTGGGGAAGGGATCCTGCTCAGTTAGCTTTCCCTTGGACCCATTCCTTTTTCCCCACTTTTGTCTCTGTGTCTCATCTACCTCCACATTTCTCCCATATGCACCCCTCCCCGCCACATTATTAAGCATTTAGAAAGAGAGTGGCCGCTTATTTTCCTAATTTCCTATTTCCAAAGTCAAGTCAGCTAGGTTAGGACAGGGTGTTTCCCCTTGTTTTGGACTGCCCTGGGTCTTCCTGAGTTCACATGAACTTCAGAGTGAGTGTCAGAGACTTCTTTTCAGTCGATTCTGATTCTGTTGACTCCATTGATTCTTAAAGTGAATCCTGTTTATGTTAAGTTCCATTTAGTGTAAGCTTATCACATGTGCTTTTAGAAAATGAAAAAAAAAAAAGTTTCGAAAGGATTCAATTCGCAGTATTTATTAAAACACATAATGTTCTTGAAACCACATTATAACATCATTTTATAGTCCAAGACACACAATTGCAGAAACAAAAAGTGTTCCAGTACTTTTTGTAACTAAATTTACTTGGATAAAATTCAACATAGATCAAGTTCATAGACAAGAATTGGATCATTATATCCACAAATTAAGCTATGTCTGCGCCCATGCTGCATGCTGGGAGATGTTTATTGATAGTCAGTAGTGACTAGAGAATCTTTCTACAAGAGGGTGGGTGGTGGAGGGGAGGTGTTTTCATGATGAATATATATATTTTTTTAAATTTAGAATATATGTTACAAATCAATTAAAGTAGGAGCTTCTATTTCCAGATGCTTTTGTTCACACCTTATTAACCTTGAGAAATGTCGAGGGTCTATATGGAAAAATATTAGTCATTTTACTCAGGGAGGTTAGGGATTGATAGAGAACATTTGTGTGTGGGATTCAAGTTCCCTCCCTATATTTAAGCCACCTCTTGGTGTCTGACTAGTGAGCATTAAAGCAATTTAAGAAAACAAAAACCAAACATAAGCACCACATTTTTTTTTTACTGGGTCAACTGGTTGGTTCATTCAGGACTGATTTTTCTCATCCTCACCTCCTGTAGTCTGACAAATATCTTGGAGGTGATGCATTGTAAGCAAAATGTAAGTAGGGGAAGAGGAAGACAATTTAAAACTTGGAAGGGGGAAAAAAAAATCATAAAGATGCATGTGAAAGATCATAGGAGTATCATGAATGTAGAAATTCTTCCAGATATTCAGGGGAGACTCTTGATGTGACTGTTTTCTCCTATTCCGCTCATGTCACTGTACACAAGGGTGCAGTAGGTTTCTTCCTTGCTCTTTGTGGCCACCTCCAGCTCACTGGATCCCCTTCTTCCCTACCAGCCCTAGACTTGCTGTTCAGACCTTTCAATTGTAACGCCCCACCTCCTCCTTGTGACAACTGACCGCAGAGCCTTGGTTACTTTCTCTCATGCCTTGAAAATTAAAGCTTTTGTTTACTGTCTTTCCACTCAGTTCATGCATATGTTAGTAGCCATGTGAATATCCCGATGCCCAGCCCTTAAAGCTCCTCTTTCTGATTTTCTTGTTGTCCACCGACTGTCGTCAAGGACCCCCTGACCATATTACCCATTCTGTCACCTGCACCTCTTTCCCAACAGCACCAAGCATGGACTCTGCATACATCCTCTCTTTCCAACTTGCTCCGTCTAGAGTTTGGCTCAAAAAATTCTGATCCCCAGGATAAACAATCCATTGATTTCATTACCCTTTCACTCTTTTTCCTTCCTTTCTTGTGAGTGTTCCTTTCTGTACCTAACTTAGATTCCATGATCTTCTGTCATAATCGTCACCAACATCACAATTATTAGCTCCACAGTGGGCCTTTTCCTCCTCCTTCTGTTCTTGTACATACCGAGAAAATCCTAACTGCACAAGTTCAACCCTGGATCCATGCAGCAGACTGTGGCTGGAAGTAAAAACTAAAAACTGAAACCTACCATGCTGCCTGGTCTCTCTTTTAAATTCATGGCTGCTGTCCTCACATGGGCTCTCAGCATTGCCAAGCAATCTTGTCCCATGTCCCTTGTCAGTTCACTCCATCACCAGCCTACTGATTATTTCATTCTTTCTTATCTTCCTTAAAACTCTTCACTCACCTTCACTCTCATTGATAACCTTATTTTCTGTATCACTGGAAATCGGATCTTCTATTCCTCCACCACATCTACCAACTCACTGGCTCCTGGTGTCCAGCTGCTCAGGTGTCCACCTATAACTATGAATAAATTGTCATGCTCCTACCTGCCTAAACCTTCTGACTGTGCACCCAGTGCCTTAAGTGCCTCTCCTTCACAAGGCCTCCACTGAAGCAGATTTCCCTTCTTTTTCCCTAGACCCTAAATTTTTCCTTTTATGAAAACAGAATCCCATAAAGATATCCATGTTTGTTAAAGTCCTCAACTAAAAAAACAAAAAACAACCCTTTGAATCTACTTTCTTTTCTATTTACTGCTTATTTTCTTTACTGACAAATTCCTTCAGATAGAGTGACATTAAAGTTTAGTATACCCCCCACCCCTGCACACACCAAATATATGTTAGTGGCTAAGGAATCCCAACCAAATTGTAAATCAAAGAGCATATGCCAGGGTCAAGGGGGAAAGGCAGGTAGAAAGCAGGTGCTTCTAGTCAATGTCACCCAGGCTCATGAAACTTACTGTCCCTTTCACTTTTCTTCATACATCACAATAATCAATTTTCTTATCCATAAAGATCAAGCTTAAAAGGAACTTAAAATTTGGAATCTGGTTTCAGCTTTGCCAGAGCTATTTTGTGAGATATGTATTTTATTCTCGAACATTGAAACTGTTGGTCACCTTAGTTGGTACTTTGTGTGGTGTTAAGTCTTTCAGGGAATTTAATGGAAAAGGATCGGAATATGAGGGACCGGCAGGAAGAGATGACAGAATAGAGCTCATTCTGCATTTATTCGAGTCTTCTGTTGGAAAATTTTTCAAACTTTTTAGATGAGACTGAATGTATTCCTTTAAGTAGAGCCTGAATGACCATAAGTCACATGAAGAATATTTATTTGCTTTGCTTACAGCTTTCTTTAAGCTTGGCAGCTAAAATGAAATCCTGCTTTCATACCGTGTTTTATGATGTTTCTTGAAAGAATATTTTAAAACTGAATGCCACCCATCTTGATGTAACAAGGGGCCCAAACAGAAGGGGGAAAAAAAGTCAAAGTCAAATTCCATAAATAAATGAAATATATTGGAAAGTCAAAGATAACTCACTAACCAAAGAACAAACAAAAACCCTTACACAGTTGAATTTTCCAGAGCAACAGGTAATGAACTCTGAAGAAGGATGTACCACAGAATTGATTCAGACTTTGTTTCTATTCTCACCAGAAAAGCTCACATTAAAAGAGTTTTGTGTCTCTTAGATATTTTGTCTCTATAGTTATAATGTTTCACAATGTAACTGAACACCTGATTGATTCAGGAGTCCAGAAATTAACATACTTCAGTAGTCAAAAGACAGAATGCTGTTGAAATAGAATCTTTCTTAGAACAACTATTGGGGACAAAGTTTTCTTGAAAAACGCTTGCAAGTCCCACTGATTTATACTTTTGTATTTTATGTATATATGACTTCTGTATTTCGTTATTCATTTTTTTCCCCAGAAAAATTCAGCATCAAAGTCATTCCTTGAGGCCATGTATAAAAATGTGAAAACCAAGTCATACAAGAATAAACAAAAGCCATGTGTTATGTGAGTGAGTTGTTTGAGGCATGATTAGGAGATGCTGCCTTAGAAGTCTTCCTAAAGACAGAGCTGAAAAGTGAACCAAATATCATCATTTCCAAAAACTCCAACTGTTTTGATTTATTAGGAAACAACAACAACAACAACAACAAAAACCACCTGATGCTCTAAATGTTCTTAAGCTCACCTTTTCCTGATCTCTCTTCCTGAAGGATACTTCCCTGGTAAGAAGGAACAATAGTTATTTTGATTTCTTTCTTTGTATTTTTTTCAGCCAGTGCCAATCCCCTCCTCCTCCTCCTTTTTGGCACTTCTTGAGTCAGCAAAAGCCTTTCAAAGCCCTCCCTGAGCTGGAGCCTTACAGCTAGCAGAGGCCAGAGTTCTGGCAAGAATTCAGTTCTTATCATTCAAAGTCACCCTTGTTTCTTCTCTGTAGGGGACAGGAAAGGGAAGATGATTTCATGCATTGCTTGCAGCCAAGTCATTTTGTATCTGTTCAAATAAGATATTTTCCATAAGTCTCTATCTATAAAACTTTATGTAAATCTTGAAAAAAAAGCATTTCTGCAGAAACTGGGTTTCCTGAACATTGCTTTGTATAATTCATTGACTGGCTGGGTAGAAACCTTTCATCCAACATAAAATGTCTTTTATTAACATATTTTAGCCAAAGGTAAAATGGAGAAAAATGAATTTGTAAATTTCCATCCTAAATCTGTTCAAGCCATCTTATTTTGATGAAATGTTTTATATGTACAAAATGGTGTAAGGTAATATAACCACCATGTTTCCAATGCTCTGTTAAGAAATAACACACACTAAACCATAGAAATCTCCTATTTACCCTCCTCAGATCAATGTCACTTTGTACCTAACCCAGAAGTAACGATTGTTCAAACTTCTGCTGATCCTCCCTACTGTGACTATTCATATACAGAATCTTCAAGCCAGATTTCACGATCAAAGCTAAAGAACACATAGCCACAGAACAAGAATTTACAGAAACTATGTGTATACAGTTGTAAAGTAGCCTCTCTTACCACTCTAAAATTCCACAGTTCTGTAACATGGAAAACGCAATGAATCAGCTAATTTGTTTTCATAAAAATCCAATGACAAGTTTAAAATCCAATTCAATTTTTCTGATTTCTTTGTTTTAATTATTGACATTCATTCCCATCCTTCATATTCTTATATTGATTGAATACATTATTCCTGGGAAGTTTCAGAAGTTATAAAATTACCATATTCCTCTGGAGATAACTTTTGATTTCTTCTGATCTTTTATTGATACATATTTATATGACACAGTTCTCGCAGTAAAACAAAGAGCAAAAAGCACACTGAACATTAGAGACCTGTGAGCTTGAGAATCCCATTCGCACCATAAGTCACCTGCAGAATTGGCCTTTGCGTTTGGTTTTTTCCATCTGAGGCTTCAGAGAGTGACAGTGCAGAGATGGCAGCTGTCCTTGGACTTTTCTACCAGTTCCTCTTTGTTGTCTCAGTCAAGCAGCTGGACTTGCCTGGAACCCCAGATTCACTTGAAAGTCTGATTTGTCCACCTGCAGAAGTGCTTTGAGAAACCTGATTAGTGACTTTTTCACTGATGCACCAACACCCCTCTTTTGAAAAGCATAGTTGTTAGCTTAACCAACCTGACATAGATCTAAAGTTTTCTAGTCCTTCACTCAGACTTGGAGTTGGCAATGTAAAGGCTTGCATTGATTTTCTTTCTCCACAAAAAAAAACCCCGACTCAATGTATTCTCCCTTTTCATTAAAATGTCATAGTGGCAGCAACTCCTTGTTCATTCAAAGCCTCGTATTATCTCAGTGTTTGATTATAATTGATGAAAGATGATGACTTGAGTATAACTCTTTTGCAGTACCATACCATAGACAGTGAGTGTCTTCATACTACTGGGCGTGGAGTCACGGATGCCTTTAAATCTAATTTAATCAGAGTAACATTTCCAGATTCCCCATCCTGATCGTGCTGTTCCCTGGAGTCAGCTCTGGTAGCCATAACTATTTGTCAGGATTGAATTGAGGAAACAGAAGCATGATGAATATTTTGGAGTAAGAAATTTATGTAAAATTTTGGCCTACACAATTGTAGGACAAGCTGGAGACATTAGGATCCAAAGGAAGGAATTGGAGGATCAAAGAAAATTCACTAAGCAATCCTAAAGCCACCACAGCCAGAGGCCAGATGTGAGCACAAAGCAGAGCCAGCAAAGAATAGGAAGGACAGTGTCCGCATCTGTGGCTGAGCCTGCAGTCACCACTGGCCATGAGGCCAGCTGACAAGAGCTGGGTACCGAATGGGGGAGAGGAAGCTGGAACCTCCAGCATCTCAGCATCTGTGTCCTGCTGCAGGGAACCACAGTGACTCTCAAACAGTAATGGCTGGTACCTCACATCTGCCATCTGAAACTTGTGCCAATTTCTCTTTTGGTCATTTTCAACCTTGAACCACATAGGAAAGAGGACGTTAGGAAATAAGAGTTCTAGCTTGTCTGAGTTAATAGAAAACAAAACACCACACTACATTGTCTTATCTTCACTTCCTGACTTCAATTGCTGAGTTAGAATCTGTCCCGAGGATTCTGACCTTCTCATTCATCTTTGTTTTGAGCTTTATCTACTATTTTTTTCCTTCGTATACTGTCCCCATATATCTGAGTTAGGTCTATTGTTTGTTTTTATACCAGAGTTAGGTTTGTTTTTATTTATTACTTCGTTCAAAAAATACCAGTCTTTCCTATTTTAATGTATATTCTTCCAGTATTTAAAATTAGCACTTTTGGGGTTTTTATAAGGTTTGTGGCTGCCAGATTTTTAAAAAACACATTTTCTACATTATGAATTCTTTTCTCTCAAAATATAAGCTACAACTCACCTTCCCAGCCTCCAGTGGTCTAAGTATTTCAAATCAGACTTACCCTAGTATTAAAATTTTGGAAGCAGCATAAGGCCCAGCAGGTATGTTCTGTACCAGGCATGCGCAGGGAGAGAAGCAGTACCTGTTCCTTACCCCAGGCCTAGGGATGTTGGGGACATACCCATAAGATCCTGATACTTTATGTGTAATTCCCAGATGCAGAGTCTCCAAGATGATTCCAGGGACCTTCTGAAGCTTCAGCGAGCTATGTACTATTCTTTGGTACAGCACTTCTCAAACTTCACTGTAGATATGAAGTAGGTCTAGAATGGGACCTGGGAGTCTGTGTTTCTAACAAGCCCCTGGGTAACGGGAAAACCTCTGGACTAATTGATACAGGCCTTCATCTGTTTTCAGCTTTGCTACTGTCTTGCCATCAGTGTTGAGGCCAGAGTAGTGGGTGATACATCAGAACCCCAACTGGTCAAGTCTGGTGCTGGTGGTAGGAGTTCCTCTTGGAGGTCTGGGTGCCCGAATGTGTCCGGAGTTTTAATTTCTAACTGCAAAGAGGTCAAGTGTGACTATTATTCCCTCCCTTCCTTGGGGGAAGGGGAATTTCTTGCACAATTTTGCTTATTTCACAACCATCTAATTATGATAGGCGAAGTCAGATTATTTCATAGCTTCTCGCCCCGTTTGTGCATCAATGTTCTTACATTTCTAAGTCTATCTTGAAACTTACCTCAGAACCCCAGATTTGTAGATTCATCTTTCAATTTAACATCTCTTACTTAGGCATCTCTCGGTTGTTTTATATGTCACACAAACCCAAGCTGATCTCATAATATTTTCTCCAAATGCTTCAATCATAATCGTTCACATCTCAGGTAATGAAAAATTCATCACTTGGTTTGTTCATGTCCAAACCTCAGAGGCTCTCAGATGCCTTCCTTTGCAATGCACATCCAGTCCCTCCCCAACTTGTTTGTTCTCACTGTGGCCTAAACCAATTTTATCATCTCTCATCTGGACTGTAAGCCTTCCCAAGCTTGCATCCTTTTCTCGTTGGTTTTTCTGTGGCACATCACCCAAAGTTTTGTGGATAAAGCACATTGTTCAAGCCATTCCTTTCCGCAAAATATTTCAGCAACTCTTGCAAGACAACCCCCCCACCCCCCACACACACAGTTTGGTCCTTTGTCAATATTTGGCTTTATCTTCTACTACTTTGACCCTTTCTGCATTTAGCTCTTTCTCAAACACACTGGTTATAGGCTAACCTCAGGACCTTTCCATTGCTTATTTCCTCTATCTGAAATGTCCCCCTAGTTAGTCACACAGTTTGCTACCACACTACCTTTAAGTTTTACACAAATGTCAGTCTTCTCAGGCGCTCTTTCCTGGCTATCCTCTCTAAAATCCCATTCCTTTACTGATCTTTGCTATCCCCTTTCTCTGCTCTAGTTGTTTTTCTTATACCTAATACCATCCATCACATTATATATTTTATTTGTCTTGTATATTATGTATTTTTCTCACAAGTTTGTAAGCTCCACAAGGGAGACATTTGACTGTTTTCTTTACTGTTCTATCCACAGTGTTTAGAAACATGACTGGCACATAGTAGGTGCTTGCTGAATATTCCTTTCTTTATTCTTCCTTCATTCCCTCCTTTTCTCCTTCCTTCCTCCCTCCCTCCCTCCTTCCATCCCCCCCCCCCTTTCTTTCTTCCTTTCCTAGTTCTGGGAATTAAAACCAGGCCTTGCACATGTTAGACGAGCACTCCACCACTGAGCCACATCCTCAGCCCTGAGTGCTTGTTGAACGTGTGAACCAACAGGAGAGAAGATGGATGGTTTAACCCCACCAGCCAAGAAATTAGTTTCAGGCCTGCCAGGAAGATACAGTCATGAAGTAGTAGCATTCAGTTCTATGGGTAAGATGATGTTGTACAGAGTATTCTTTACAGTAACAATTACTCAGAATTAGGAAATATCGGGTATAAGATATATAGAAGATATTTTTGCTACTAAAAATCTATAAATTAAATGAAGAAGGAGAACATCTCTATAAATAACTGTAATACAAAGTGAGAATTATTGGGTAGGATCTTTCAAGAATGAACTTTAAGGAATGATTAGTTTTAACGTACACATGGACACAACAAAGTGCAGGAGTCACTTTTAAAGTCTTTAAGTGAGATGATGAGCCTAAATGTGGCCTTATTTAGTAAGTGATAGCCATTGTAAATAATAGCATGTCTTTCTAAGGCCACCATCCGAAGTAGAAGAGAAACTGAGTGAAAAAAAGATGCCTATCTCAGAATTAACATGAAACTATCATCATATTTTGATTAATTAATTTGGATATTATGCAAAATTGGGAAGTTGAGAAATGTAAAAAGTATCAAATCAATAAACTGACACTCACTGATAGTTCTACTCTCCAAGTTCACTAATTTTGATGCATATAGAATCAACCATGTAGTATATTCTATCTTCTCCTTTATTATTGTTGTAATTATTTTATCCAAAACATTTCCTTTTATTAGTAAACATTTTAAACATAATTACAAGTACCAGAAAAGTGCTTCACTTTAATATATTTAATCATTCTTTAATTGTTAATATTTTCATCATTTTCTTTATTTAAAATCATAAATAACTCCAGCCACTTTCTTATTATTTCTTTAAAAATGGATTCCACAAAAATTACTTTATCAGTAAAAAGTATAGTCATGTGTAAATTCAAACACACACACTTTTGTGTATATATAATCTAGAAAGGCTTTACAAATTAACTTAGTAAGTGAATACAAAAATAAATAGAAGTGGACTTTTTTTTTAACTTGTTGAATAATTAGAAAAAAAGCACATTTACCATGTTAGAGTGTACACACTCTCAATTCTATATTTCAGGTTGACTGGATTGGTATCCAGCATTCTTGGCTTCAAGCAACAATTTCACTATTATTAGGAAGGACTCCGAGGTGGTACATTGGATACTTGGGAGTATGGTTAGGATTGTCCACCTGGTTGATGCTTGTCTCTGGGAATATTTCTCTTACATGATATAATGAATTAAAAATGTTTTCTCTGATTCAATGCTCTGGTCTACTGTAAACCACTTATAGTATAATGAGAGAGCATTGCACCCCCATGCTGCCTCTGGGTGCAAGCAAGCTTGGGAAGCCTCATAATGCCAGGGAAAGACAGCTACTACATCATGAGATTAAGTTCTTCCCATCTTCAAAAACATTTGCCAGCAGTAACCTATTGGCCTTCATGCCATCACCGTGAGGCAACACAGTAGTTAGGAAAAACTAATGATCATAAGATCCCTTTAAAATAAAAATGCTATTTAAATGCTGCACATCAAATCATAAAAAGCAGATAAATATCGTTGTCTTCATTTTATAGACTGGGAAGTAGGTTATTACTCACTGGGGACAATATAACCAAGGGTACAGAATTCATAATTAGGACTTGGGCATCCTCCAGTCTAAGAGGCTGTGCTGAGATTTGAATCAAGCTTTTCTGGCAATGGTATCAGGCATCGAGAACCATTGGGAATTGAAAACTACTAGCAAAGATCTTTGGCTTGAAAGCAAAACATTCACAGTTCATTCTGAAATAATCTTTATACTTTCAGAAATAAAACAATAAATTGCAGTTGAATCCATCGTGTGTTCTTATCATGTTAGAGTTCTCTCCTCTGAGCTCCTTTTGCACATTATTTATATACGTACTTTATAGTGCCTCTTGCCTGTAATGTTATTTTTTTCCATGTGTGTCCTTCACTAAAAACATCCTTCAGATCATGTGTCGTATGTTATTTTTTGCATCTTTAGTGCCTGTTATATTTTTTAGTACATTGTAGGTGTTAAGTAAAATATCACTGATTATACAATAGAAGAATAAATAGAAATATGGTAGAGTTATTACACTAACTGATTTCAAAATGTATTACAAAGTTATAATAATCAAAACATTATGTTACTGGTATAAAAGCAGATTCATTGATCAATTGAATAGAATATAGCACAGAAATAACCAATGTATTCACAGTCAGTTGATTTTCAATAATCCTGCCAAGACATTTGCAGGGAAATGGATGGTATTAGAGAAGATTATGCTAAGTGAAGTTAGCCAATCCCCAGAAAACAAATGCTGAATGTCTTCTCTGATATAAGGGGGGTGACTCAAAATGGGGTTGGGAGGGAGAGAAAAGGAAGGAGATTACCTCTAGATAGGGAATAGGGGTAGGAGGGAAAGGCAGGGAAGAGTGGAATAGCATGGATGGTGAAAGGAAACCCTCATTATTATACAAAATACATGTATGAAGATGTGAATTTGGTGTCAACATACCTTATATATAATCAGAGATATGATAAATTATTGTATAAAGGTGTATGAAGAATTGTAATGCAAAAATAAATAAATAAATAGAGTAAAAAAAAATCCTGCCAAGAACACACAATGGAGAAATGACAAGTTCTTTAATAAATAGTATTGGGAAAATGAATATCCATGTGAAAAATAAAATTGAACCCATATTTCGCATAAGATGCAAAATTCAATTCAAAATGATTGAACACATATATAAATCCTGAAAATATAAAACTACTTGAATAAAAGATAAGAAAAAACTTCTACAACTTTGGTCTGGACAATGGTTTTTTGGATATGCTCTTGAAAGCACAAGCAACAAAAGCAAACATAGACAAATGGAATTGTGTCAAACTGAAAAGCTTCTGTACAGCCAAGGGAGTAGTTAAGAAGGTGAAGAGATAACCCATATTTTAAACCATAAATCTGTTAAGAGGCATTATCCAAAATACATGAGGAACTCAAACAACTCAATAGCAAGACGATAACCCAATTTTAAAAACTAGGCAAAGAATTTGAATAGATATTTGCAAAAGAAAGCATAGAAATGCACAACAGATACACACACACACACACACACACACACATACACAATGTTCAACATCACTAATCACCAGAAAAGAATGCAAATTAAAGCCACAATGTTATGTTACTTTATACTTGTTTGAATGGTTATTATTAAAGAGACAAATGGTAACATGTATTGGTGACCAAATGAAGATGACAACACTTTTATATTCTCACTCTATATAAATTAGCCCGGCTATTATGGAAAACAGTATGGATGTTCCTCTAAAAATTAAAAATGGAATCACTAAACAATCCAGCAATCCTACTTCTAAGTATATTTCAAAAGAAATTGAAATTAGATTGTTGAAGAGATACCTGCTCTCCTATGTTTATTGTAGCACTATTCACAACTGTCAAGAAATGGAAACAGCCTAAGTAGTCCTTAGCAGATAAATGAATAAAGAAACTATGGTATATATACACAACAGAATATTATTCAACCTTTAAAAAAGAAGCACATTTTCATACAACAAATAGATGACTAAAGAAAAAATATTCCAGGTTTTCAATAGAAAGTTCAAATTAGAATCAATTGTAAAGCTTTTAAAAATACAGTGTCAAACCAATCTGGCCTTCCAGTTTATAAGTCACAGGTATCTTTTTATAGGGTTCCACAATGGATCCCAATATTCACTACTGATGGAGAATGTTCAGTCTATTTCTAAAAGCTTTCTTCTGCTAAGACAGAGATAACAGGAATCCTTTGGCATTGTATATTTAATTGTATATTGACAAAAGGGTGAGAAAGTCACCATGTGCCACACACTGTCCTAGCTACTCACACAGATCATCCTGTCAGTCGTCACAATGACCCTGTAAAGTAGATGCTATTATAACATTCTTTTTTAAATTTAAAGATGGCAATGTTGGGTCTTCATATTTCAAGTTAAATGTTAATATCTGTTATTACTCTGTTCTAGATTTCATCTTGCACCCAAGAAAATTGTACACAAATATAACTCATCTTTACTTTTGCTATCTTATGAAGGTTCTTAAATTCTTACCACATTGTTGTCCTTTTTTCCAGCAAATACTCGGTTTATTTTTATTATATTTCATTTTTTGCCACGTCCTATCCTTCCTATCTTGCAGAAGGCAGAACTCATCTTGCTCTTTCCCTTTCTTTGGTTTCTTTCTCTCTCTATGTTCCTCCCTTTCTCTTTCCAACTCTTCTTTTTCTTCTTGCTTCTCTCCTCTCTTTCTCTTAAATGTAGGTTTAAGAAATGGTGAGAAGAGCATGTAAGAAAACAGCTATCTTTTCAGTTAGTTGTTACTCAGACTTCCTCAAAAAAGGATGCATGTCATGCCACTGAAGGCCAGATTTTGGGGTGATAACATAGCATGTAATTAAAGGAAGAGGTCTAGGTTTCAATCTGTTGAAAAACCCTTGAATAATGTTCATTCAGTATGAGGCAAATATATCAGGGTCAGTCAGGAGACAGAGGTAGCAGTGGGAAAGCATGGGCTACAGCCTCTGTTGAAGTTTCCACAGGAAGGAAGAGGACTAAAAGGGTAAGAGGGTTAGGATGATCTAGTTTGAGTAATTCTAGTAGGTTCTAGGATATGGGAGTAATCTTTAGTTAACTGGTTCCTGGTCCAAAGGTGTCTTAGGGTAGGAAGATAGTATTCTGGACTGCAGAGAATTTATGAAAGGAGGGGAATGTGGATCTTGTTTTGTTGTTTTGGAAGAACTTGTTGTTTTGTCTATCAAAGTCTTGTTCCAGTCAAGGTTTTTGTTATATCTAGGAAATAGCTCACCTTGGGAAGGGGCAGTCCCTCCTTAGATCCTCAAGGTCCTATGATATCAAAACATAATAAAATATTGAAAACTTTAAAAATATGACAATACTCACCTCCTTGTTTTTCTTCATATTCATCTATCAAAATTATAGTCACTGTAGAATGCAATTCAATATATTGCTTCTTTAGGATCTATAACAACAAAGACAAATAAAGCTGTGAGAATATATTCTAGAATATGCATAGCATATTTGAAGCTTAATGTCTTTATAAAACTGCTTTTTATTCCACATTTTTAAATTGGTTCATTATAGTTGTATATAATGGTGGGATTTGTTGTTACATATTCATACATGCACACAATATAACAATAAATCTGGCCAATAGCACTCTTTAAAACTATATTTTTTAAAAATGAAATTTTTCAAGTTGGAAATTAATGATTAACTTGCAAAAGAATTAAATTTGTATTTCACTATTGTAAGAAATGTGAAAAGAAAGAAAAACCATAACTGATCCAATGACCCAATGGAAGCAAAAAGGCACAGACACAGAGCCTGGACCTTTGTCCTTAAATACAAAGGAGATGTCCAGTTTGTTCTTTTGAGTTCAGAAAGACTGGTTTTTTTTTGTTTTGTTTTGTTTTTTAATGAGAACAGGCACGTGGATTCAAGTGCCCAGGAGCAATAACTACAGAGAAGCTTTTTATCTTAATGTGCCTGCCTTACCAACAATGACCTCAGGACAATTTATGATTCAGCAACAGATTTTGGGGTGATAACATAGCATGTAATTAAAGGAAGAGGTCTAGGTTTCAATCTGTTGAAAAACCCTCGAATAATGTTCATCCAGTATGAGGCAAATATATCTAAGTGTCAACTTTCTGTTCACTGAAAATGAATAATGAGTAACAAGAAGTTGAATCCACTGAGAAAATAAAAATTATTCCATGCTTTTCCTGAGTAAATCATAAATATGATATACTGACTGGATTTTTTTTTCTCCTTACTGTGTATTTTTATTCCAGGTCAAAAAGAATTCAGGAGGAAATATCCATGATTGAAATAACAGATGCTTTTAAAAGAGGATTAAAGATAAGAAACATACTCTATATGAAATGAAGGATTACTGAAGAACAGGGTGACTAATTTTAGAAAAGCTTCATGTGGTCCTACCTATGAGATCCTTAGGAAATAACCCTTGCTCATTTAAGCAAGCTGCACCTTCCCAATAACATTGATACTGTTCTTGAAGGACTGAAAAGATATTTTAAGTAAAACCGTAGTAAATGACATTCCTACGACCTTCGGCACACTTGTCACTTCATTTAATGCTTGGAACAATTGTGTAATCAGGTTATTGTTTTTATTTTACAGATGATGGAAGGGAGGGTCAAAGGTTTACATGACAACTCAAGGATAGTATAAATAGCTTAATTATAATTGGCTAAACTAGGGTTCAAGTTCATGTCTTGTTGATTATGTATTATGCTCTTTCAATTACAACATCCTGCCTCCTTGCCCACTGGAGGTACAGGGATAGATGGGTGTTGAAATATACTGAGTTGAAATTCAAATTTTGAAGGCATTCCCAGAGTATACAGAGGTTTATTTTCTTTAGCAATCTTTTCCTTTTGAACTTTAAATAGGCACGGCATATGAAGAAAAAGTGGACTTGGCCCTGCGAACATCGGTGATTTATATATATATATATAATATATATTATATATATTATAGAACTAAGATAAAGGGATTCTACTTTCATTAGTTCATTAAAAGACATACACACACACACACACACACACACACACACACACACAAAAGCAAAACAAAACAAAAAAAAAAACAACCCTGCATTCTCTACCTCCGGGTGTCTAGCCTGCCTGCAGCTATTTTGGGGAATACATCAGAGCCACTGTTTTCTCTTTCCCTTTCTACCACTTCTGCCCCAATAAAAGTCTCACCATCAAAAGTACATGGAAAGGAAGAAAGGGAAGGAAAAGAAAGGACAAGACCTAGGCACTTTCACTGCCATTGGATTGGAAGATATGCTCAGTGTGGTAGCCAGCCTCACATATCTCCTGGGACAGCTTCCCAAATGGTTCAAACTCTGACAATGGTTCCAGTGATTTCCCTCAGGTGGTACAAACCCAACTCCCAGTCTTACAGCTGCCATTATCCAACGGCAGCTTCTCTTTACCCATTCTTTCCTCTCCTTAGAAATGATCCTTGTGGAGGACATAGATGAGGGAGTATCAAAGAGTTCTTGAGGCTGAAATACCAGAGCAGTTCGTTTGTCCAAGAAAATATCTCCTGTGCACAAATTATTTCCTTGGTTAGATTATTGCCTTTGACAGAAACATATGTGGCACAGAGAAGAACAGTTTATACATTTTTCTCTCATCACCAAAACCATCAGGGTATTTCTCACAAGCCATGTTTATGACTGCTGAACCTGACATGCTGACTTTTCTGGTGTAGATTAGTGACTTGAGGTTATAACTGCAAGTCAAGGAGGCTCTCTTGTTTCTGGAGTGTTCAAACTGCAGCTCATGTGAACATTTTACTTATGATCTGTTGCAAATTGCTATGCATAGCTGTGAAATTCTTTGGTCTCCTCTTTGGAGAGAGCCTGGAGAAAGATACAGTAGGAGGTGGCAAATTAGAAGACCAATCCTTCTTGTCTCCTAGCCATAATAAACCTTACATTTTCTCCTGCATAGAGATTCATTCAAAGAGGAGCAGATCCTCACTATGTTGCTTCTTAAATTTGATGATTCGGTGACTGCAGTATTATTCTGCTGTCAAAATCACAGTTGGATAGCTGGGCTAAATGAACCTACTCTTGATTGTGTATGAACTTCAATCCTTCTTGAATTTAGAAAAAAAAAAATGCTATTCTAACATGCTTCAGAGATACTCTAATAAAGCTAATGGCAGATGAACTCCCCAAAGGTCAAGGGCAGCAGCTTAATGCAGAGGGTGAACACCATTGGGATTTAACTGTAGCAAATGCATCTCAGGCTGTTTTGGGCTAAACTTCCCTATGAAGCACTAAAATGAATGGCCTCTGGGTTTTATGCCCTGGGGATGAGATGCAGCTAACTATCTAAAAAAAGAAAAAAAAGAATTGAGTAATTTTTTTTTTTCTCAATTTGGCCAAAGGGGAGAGAAGTACTCATAGGAACCTAAATTGAAAACTAATTTGTTTTGCTGATATCTGTGGCAGGGAGGAGAGTAAGTACAGGGTAAAAAAGGAATTTCATTAAACATTTGTCTCCCTGAATAGTAGAGATAAAGTTCAGTGGTTAAAAGAGCTCTTTATATCTAGTGTGCCATTGGACTACACCAAGTAGTTTCCCAAGACAGGCTACTTACACAGGAGTCACTGTAAGGGAATTGCCATGTTTGGATTCATGGCCTACAGGGCATTCATTATTTTACACCTGATATCACTTCCAGCATTGGCTGTGTTTCATACTGCACCTGGCACATAGAATTTGAAAGTTTTTCCTTTAATTATACTAATTGCATAACTTCAGTTTTAAGACAAGTACATTAAATACACTAGTTTATCAACTAGAAGTTTTAATGGTTAGATGTATATGGAACTTTGTAACAAAAAGATTCAGAACAAGCAAGTCAGAGTAGTGGTGGGATATGTAGGAGTGATAAAACCAATATAGTCACCTCTGATTAAATACAAAGAAGCAATTCTCTTCAATAGTGCTCAGTCCACTGGAGTGAGGCCTGCTTGCTTAGAAGACCAAATTATGACTGCAACTTCTTTGGTGAAATGAAGTTGGTTAAGATGATATTCTCATCAAGCTTGTTCAAACTTGTTCAAATCACCAAAGGAAATTAATAAGGTCACATTGCATTTCCAATCTGTCCTCAACATGTCAACAAATTGTAAGAGTTAAAAATTGGCAATTTCTTAAACATTACATAACTTAAATATATATGTAGGAGAGTGGGCTTTCTAGGAACCCACTGCTCAGAGCCATCCCTTTTGTTTCCCAAGACAGTGTTGATCATGTTTAAGTCACGTAGGCTAAAAGTGGGGACATTAAAATCCTTCATACTCTTAGCTCTTGGGCTAAATATTCATATTTCCTTAAATTAGTAACCCAAGATGAAAGATGGTGGGCAAGAGCTTTGGTAAGCAAAGATTCTTGCTACACAACAGAGGCTATGGTTAACTAGAAAGGTGGAGTGCAGAATGTTTCCTAAAACCATAACTTTTTCAATGATTATAGCTCTTTATGTCAAAATATTCAGGGTTGAAATTACTAAAACCCACAGGAACAGGTGTTCTAAATGATGATCTATGGTATAATTAGAGATTCTGAAGAACACTATGAGCTAATTGAAAGAGACTACTATGTGGTTAATCATGGGATGATTTATTAAAAATTAAAAATAGACTGACAAGCTATAAAAAAGCCCTATTTTTCAAATCTCTATTTTGACTAAACATAAAGCAGAAATATGTGACTACTTTGATTAAAAAATGTAAACAATTTAGTAATGTCTTTAAAATGCTATGTAATTATCTCACTTTTTATGATATTGCACCTCATTATTTACATAATATGCAGGTTGTTTCTAAGGTTCCTAAACCCATGCTGAGCAGACAGATTATAGGGATAAGTGGTAGGACAGTGCTTTAAATTCCATTTGGATTAAAGGATTCAGAAAGTACAGTGAAATAGAGTCAGCCATCTCCTCTTGATAATTGTAACCACTTTGGATATTCACATTTAAACTACTATAATCTTTGTGTTTCTATCAATAACTTTGTAGTTACCTCTTTGATTTCTTCAATTTCTGCAAACAACTGACCTAAAACTCTATAATTATGAAAATTATTTTAGTGGGTGCTGGAGTGGCAAGTTAAAACAAGAATCATTTAGGAGTAAGATCTCATTTGAATACTGGTATGTGTGGACACGGATCCCATTATACTGATAATGGTGGAATTGAAAGAGTGTGGCTGGAAAGAGTTTTAGAGACAGCATATTGTATCTCTTTATTTTACAAATAATAAAATTGAGACCCATTGAGGTTAAGTGACTGCTATGATCTGAATGTGTTCCCCCAAATTTCATGTCCTGAAACATAGTGTTCAATGTGATGATATTAACAAGTGGGGGGGGGGGCTTTGGAAGATGATTAAGCCATGAAGGTTAAAGAGTGAGGAAAGATTTGAGGGAGTGGGGTCCTCTCTTCTGCTCCTCTGTCATGTAAAGACACAGCTCAAAGCAGAAAGCAATCTTCCCCCAAACTGAACCAACCTGTGCCTTGACCTTGACTCCCAGTCTCTAGAACTACAAAATATACATTTATGTCACAAATTATCCAGTCTCAGGTATTTTGGTATCATTTGCATCACAAATGGACTAAAACTGAACCTATAGGAGAGGACACAGACAGGATAATGTGGGTTTCAAGAAGTAGGACACAGCCTATTCAGTAGCAGCAATGATAATGACTGTGGAAAAAAAAAGTGACCTCTATTTGTGGAAACAGGCTTTTGGGGTTGTGAGGATTAGGAACAATGAGTACCATGTGTGCAGTATTTGAAAAAGCACATACAAATGAGCCTGTGTCTTGTATTTTCTACAACATGAACATCTCTCTGGTTAGCTCTTGTCATGTAACCCCTGTGAGTGTGTGTGTGTGTGTGTGTGTGTGTGTGTGTGTGTGTGTGTGAGTGCGCGCGCGCGTAAGGAAGGGTGGACTTATAGCAAGATATAATAGGAAAGAAAGCATTACTCTTTAGTATCTTGCATCCAAAATAAAATTTTGTGGTAGTATTGTAAATTTTGTAGATTTAGAAGACAGATTTAGAGGTGAAGATTAAATATTACTTTATCTCTCATTTTAGCATATCAAAAAGTAGAAGTGGCTGAATTGGAATATTATATAAAGGAAGTCCTGTCCAATCAGGAAGAGCCCCTGCTTTGATTCTAGGGGCTGTGGGAGGAGGAAGAAGATGGAGGGAGAAAGGAGAACAAGGAATAGAGATGTTTTTATTTTAATTTTTTATTTATTCTTTTTAGTCATACATGACAGTAGAATGTATTTTGATATATTATATAGACATAGAGGAAGATGGGCGTGGATGCTATTAACTACATGCCATTCTTGTGGTTGAACATGATATGCAGTTACACTGGTCATGTATATGAGCATAGGAAAGTTCTGTCCAGTTCATTCTACTGTCTTTCCTATTCCCATTCCCTGACCCTTCCCTTCATTCCCTTTTGTCTAATCTAAAGTACTTCTAGGAATAGAGATTCTTGAGGTGACAGCCTCCTCCCTGCATACAGGAGACTCTAGGTCTCTCTTGGAGGCAGTCTAAGGGGGTAGGGCAGGTAGTGTTCTCCCCAAGCAGTTCCATCTTTGTAGCCTATTTAGGTAGATGAGAGACAGAGGGCACAATTTCTGAGCTGTACTTTAATTCCTGTATGCTGTGGAATCAAACCAGAGTCTCCCAGATGCCCACAAAGGGACGACAGAAAACAGCTTAGTGGAGAGCCAGTGTGGCCCTGCCACTGCATAGTCATAGTAAAGGGCATGGTGACTTTACAGCAGTAACTGCAAATGGACATCTCAAGCCAATGGTCAGCGAGAGGAATTGGAAGTACTAGAGAGAGTATGAAGCAGCAGAGGAGATGAGTGGGCCAGAGAGAGAAGTAAGAGTTCAGCTGCAGCCATACAATCAGATTCCCAGAGGCGAGATCACATGGCCCTTGTCATAGATGCAGCAGGCAGCCCAGTGAGCAGTGAAGGCACACAGTGCTGTCTAAGAGGCCACCTACCTTGGCTGCCATGCAAAGGTGTCATCAAGATGCCATCAGGGACAGGAGAACAGGAAGAAAGTTAGGTCTATAAAAGATGGAACATTTTTACTCCGAGAGATTAAAAATTACCTAAGGGAAGAACTATTTAACTTGTTCCATTTACCAGACTGGACTAATATTCAGTTTTAGATTTTAGAACTAATATTTAGGTTTTAGGTGTTTTTTTTTTTTCTTTTCTGCTATTCTACTAAGTAGGACTTATGAGTAAAAGTCAGAGCCAAATGAAAGAGAAAAAAAAAACAAAAACAGAATGCAGTGTGAGTAGATGTGACTCCAAGTTATATAGTCACAGCTCGACACAAGAGTAGGCATTCAAAACTGGTTGCTATTACTATTAGAGCACTTGATAACTGATTTGATTTGGGAGACTCAGAGAGGGAAGAATTGCAGAATATGCCAAGAATTTGACCTGAATAATATGGGAAAATGAGGGCACATTTATCAAAAATATGGACATCAGCAGGATGAGTTCATTTGGGGTAGAGACCTGTACTGCGAAGACAAGAGAGTCGATGAGTTCTGGAATGTAGAATAGTTAAAGAGGAATGAGTACATAAATATAAAGTGCTGCATATTTATAATGTTAAGCAGCAGGGGTTTCTGAGGATCAGGGAAAAGATTATTTATAGGAACTGGATCCTTGTGGTTGAACAAAGACTAATGAAAGTCTTGGTGGTGAGTCATGGATTTAATTCTTTCAATATAATCATTGGCTTCTAAAGTGGCCGACCCATGAACTGATGTTGGCATTTTTGTAAGTGACCAGATACAATATGTTATGTATCCCTAGTTTGTGACTGAAAAATAGTAAGTGTTTAGAATAAATAATAAATTTTATCATTATTTTTAATTGTAGAAGCAAGCTAGCTTTTTTCATCCCCATTTGTTTCTTCTGCTTCAATGAGGAGCAGCTGGAAGGGGGCAGGAAGATAGGCGTGGATGCCATGTTCTTTCTGGTTTCTCTCCTCTGTGGCTCAGTCTCCACCGTAAATATTTCTAAACAGACCTGGTGGAGGAAATTTATCTTCTGGAAGTTCCTTTTCTCTCCTGAGAGAAGCTCAAAAAGTTTAAAAGTCATAAAGGTCTGAGTTGTTGGAACTTAATTCCTCTGTTGACACTTAACAGGAGTATTTTGGTTGGAGAGGTGACTGTTCAGGTTGGATTTTATAAAAGTGTTAAAAGGTGTAAAGTAGAAAACTTTTGACAGAATGTGAGAGGAAATGAACAAACGTTGCCTATTATTTGCAAATGGATTTGTTTATCTGGAAGTATGAATGTGTTGGAAAAAATGTAGATTTTTAAGGGCTGGGGTTATAACTCAGAACATTTGCCTTGCACATATGAGGTTCAATCCTCAGCACCACATAAAAATAAATAAATGAAGTAAAGACATTGTGTCTATCTTTTAAAAAATCTTTTTAAAAAGGTAGATTTTAAAAATGTGAATATATATTTGGTTCTGAATCATTTGCTATAGTAATGTGCAATGTGTATAAACAAGTAAAATTATCCCAAAAGACTTTTTACCCGGTGACTGTAAGTTTACTGTGCTTATTAATATGATAAAGCAAAAAATTTAAGGAAGGCAAGCCTATCTCTTAACTGTAAGAGGTATTTCCTTCCTTTCTTTCTCTTTCTTTTCTGCTTCTCTCTCTCCCTCCCTCTCTTTCTTTTCTTCCTCCCTCCCTTCCTCCCTCTCTCTTTTCTTCCTCTGTCCCCCTTCCTCCCTCCCTCCTTCCTTCCTTCCTTCCTTCCTTCCTTCTTTCCTTCCTTCCTTCCTTCCTTCCTTCCTTCCTTCCTTCCTTCCTTCCTTCCTTCCTTCCTTTCTTAGTTCTTTCTTCATACTGAAGTAAGAGACCTTAAAACACAACATTTGAATGGTCATAAATTGTTTTCCTAGACAGAATTTATATCTAATAAATTCAGTGAAATAGTTCACATTACCAGTGCTCCAGGTGAGAACGTGTCCCCAAATCTTCACAAGGTAATTCTAGTACCTTTAGATCACTTGCCAGCATCTTTGTTTGTAGTTTATCACATTTTGCCCTTGGGTTGAATAATTAATTTAATGTCAGTTTCTCTCTCTCTCTCTCTCTCTCTCTCTCTCTCTCTCTCTCTTTCTCTCTCTTTTCTTTCATCCTTCCTTTCTTTTTTGATTAACAAGCCTACATTATAACCAGGCAATTGGACATTATTAATAACTGTTAGGTCCCGGTAAATGATAACACATACATATGAAAGGCTCATAAAATGACTAAGTTTTGTTGAACAACAAAATTCCTATACATTCCTCACCCCCTTCAATCCAGCCTCCACCCCCACCATTCCTGAAATGGCTACTGCTAAGGTCACCAATCATACTTACGGCTGCAAATTTAAAGGATACCCTTCAGCTTTCATTTTAGTTGACTTCTCAGCAGATTTTGCAACAGCTGAGCATTCTGTCCCTAAAACAATCTTTTCCTTTGTCTTTTAGGACAAAGCCATTCTTCTGAGTTTTCTTCCATCCCCCTTTTGAGATGCCTTTTGCTGGCTCATTTTACTCTACCTATTTCTGTTTTCATCTTCCTTCTCCCATTGCTATAATTATCAACTCCGTGTCCGTGGTTCTCACCATTTCATGCTCTTTTTTTTTTTTTTTAACCTAATGCCTCTGTGTATACGTATCCTTCTGCATGTCACTGAATTAATTTCTACTCACTTATCAGATTTCATACCTACTGTCAGGGTTTCACAGAAACCTCCACATTGCCCACAATGTTACAGGCTCTCACAAATCCCCATTCTCCACAGAGTTTACAACTCTCTATGGCATCATTTGCTTATCGTATGTCTTCCTCATGACACACTGAGCTGTATGATCAAGCTCCTAGAGACTATTTCTGTTCTGCCAATTACTATACCCCTAGTGTTAACGGCAGTTCTTGGCACATATTGGAAACAAATATTAACTTGCTCTTTCCCACTCATACAAAAGAAAAAAAAAGTTAATTTTATTATACCACAAGTTTTTATAAACATACAAAGTTGCAAAACCTGAGCTTGTGTGGAATGAGCTACAATAACTTCACCCTATGAATAGAGAAGACACTAAATTTAGCTAGTATTGATCCTGGAATTTTCTCTGAGATAGAAGGAATCCATGACCATTTTATTACTATTTATTTACTGTTTTGGGATCCAAAAAGTGATGGGTAAGGACAGTGGTTGTAGTGTGGATGGTGAGGAGCTAAGCAAGCCATGTTCAGCTCTCTGCTCCTCCCACTATCACAGAAGCAGCATGCTATTCTCCATGTGTCAGTGCGAGACACACTCAGGCAGGGCCTGCAGTGCTGGGCTTAGGACAGGAATGTGCTGGTGCACACAGCCGGTGGGAGTTGGAGGTTTGCCACTAGGGGAAAGGAGCAGGTGGTTATTTAAAAGTTCACAATCATTCCTTCATCCAATCTGAAATGAAAGAGTGTCCAAATTCTAGTTTGTGGATCACATTGCTAGGAAAGTCAAGTCAGACTTTAAGTTGGAATCTGCAGGTGTTTCCTTTCAGGTTTTTTTCTCTTTTTGCCTGCAGGAAGAAACTAAAAGTAAATAAAAATTATGGTTATTCCACTGGCACCAGAATAACATGCATGTAATTTTAGATCGCTGCATTTAAGTTAAAGCTCTACAGGATGAGCATGAAAATAAAAAAATATTATATAAGAAAGCTGTCCTTTCTGTATTACCTGCTTATTTTAATAGTTATCTCCAGCATGGGTTAAATATTCAGAATTCTAATTCTTGTAACAGAATCTCAGTGGAGAGAAAATGGACCCTAGTCTTTCAAACTGCTTTGGTGTAATTGATCTTGAAATTTTGTCTGTTTTCTTTTTCAAGGTAAGGAATCTGTTTTTGTTCTGTTTATTTTGTTTTTGTCAGGCCATAAGGAAATGGGGTATACAAGTTAATTATTTTAATCCAAATAAAATGACAACAAAATACATGATACCTGCCCCAACTTGTCAATTTATTGAACATTATATAAGCTAAAATTTTTTTTTGCAAGTTGTACACTGAAGGTCAAAATTGTTCATCATAGAAATGGATTGTTCTAAAATCACCCCAGCCTAGGGAAAATCTGAAATTGAATAAGATACAAAATCCTATATTAGTATTTCCCAGAAGACTTGTCTACATCAGTATACTTTCAAAAAGATTTAAAGTAGTTTTTGAGATCCATAAAAGAACTATATTAAGTTATTAAGGCATTACCTGTTTTTAGCTCTCAGGGTTAATTTTCTTCATGGACCTCCTATTTGGTGTAAAATCTCATAAACTTTTGGAACAACCATTAATGAAATAATTTTTGTCTCTAGGGAACATGGGTTCTCAAATTAGTATCATACATGTATCACAAAGGACATTTATTTTTTCACATGTAAAATTACTAAATCAAATAAGCCAGCAAATAAACAAAAATCACTTCCCTTATATATTCCTGTATTGGATTGAATAATGTCATCCCCAAATTCCTGTTTACCAGAACCTCAGAATGTGACCTAATTTGGAAAAAAAAAAAAAAAAAGGATCCTTCTTTGCAGATGTAATTATGTTAAGATGAGGTCAGAATAGATTAGGGCAGGCTCTAAATTCAATGATTGATGTGTTGATAAAAGAAAAGGTGATTCAGACAGAGATGCTGACATGGGTCGGCAAAGAGACCATGTGAAGTGGGAGGCAGGACTTGGAGTGAGTCAGCTATAAACCAGGTGCTATGGTTTGGAGGTAGTTTGCTTTCTAAAGGTTTATGTGTTGGAGGCTGGTTCCCCACTGCGGTGATAGAACCTTTAAGAGGTGGGGCTTAGTGGGAGGCTCCTATGTCATGAGGGGTGTGTCTTGGGAAGGGATTTTGACTTCCCCTTTAGAGATGTGATCTCTTACATCTGCTCCCACCTTCGCCAAATTCTATGAAGTAATACAATTGGCAGAGGGGCTGGGGGACTTGCACCATGTTGTTTGAATTTTCAGCCTCTGAAACTGTGAGCTAAGTAAGCCTCTTTCTTTACAAATTTAGCCTACTTTAGGTATTTTGGTAGGAGATACCAGAAAGAGAAAGAGGCAAGGAAGGATTCTTTCCTGTAAACTTCAGAAGGGCATTTGCCTTGTCAACATCTTGATGTTTTGTTGAGAGCCACAGCTGAGTCGGAATGGCCCCTGGCATTTTGCCAGAAGTAATGGTTGAGAGGTGAGCCATTAAGATGATGCTGGATTGATTCAATTGTATATAGACCCCTGCTGTCCGACTCCGGCTCTTGCTGCGATTTTCTGGGGAGCTCCTGTTGGTTGGTGAAGTTGGTTGGTGAACTCCGATGGAGGGAGTTCCGGTATGTGGTGTGCAGGAGAGTTCCCGGGGAGTGTGCATGGAGTGCTGTTGGAGTTCAGGCAATAAAGTTTCCTGTTTGAACATACAAGTGCTTTGTGGCGGCTCGGTGATTTGTGCCTAGCCAGACTTCGGCAATGTTTAGACTTCTAGCCTCTAGAACTCTGAGAGTATAAAAGTCTTGTTTTAAGCCACCTAGTTATTGCTTATTTTTTATTTTTTTAAAGAGAGAGTGAGAGAGAGGGAGAGAGAGAGAGAGAGAATTTTAATATTTATTCTTCAGTATTTGGCGGACACAACATCTTTGTTGGTATGTGGTGCTGAGGATCGAACCCGGGCCCCACGCATGCCAGGCGAGCGCGCTACCGCTAGAGCCACATCCCCAGCCCTAGTTATTGCTTATTTGTTATGCAGTTCTAGAATCTAGTACAATTTTCCAAGATCTTTCACCTTCACAGTTGTACTGGTCCTGAGAATTGCCTCCATTGGAGGTTTCTTCTTTATCATGTGACATCCACTCCTCTACCACTGCAGTCTGGGCTCTACCTTTGTCATCCCATAGGCATTGCTTTGGCCTAGTTTGCCGATAATCCCTCCTGGCTGACTCCGGTGGAGAATTTTCAGCCTTAGCAATATTTTATCCTCTGAAGCGTTGGGTCCTCTTCACCACTTCCTCCCTGAATTCTGTGACTCGACTCTACACAAATCTACTTCCTGCCTTTTAGGGCCTCTCCATTTCAGTAAATGAATTCCTTGTGTAGTTGTCATTTCAATGTTGGTATTTGTTAGGATCCTGCCAAGAATCTTCTTTTCCCTGTGGGTACCCTCTCTGGATGGAGTCACTTACATCGATTTCTCAATGTTTTGTAAATGTGTCGTAAGATCACATCTCCCTCCTGAGCTTCAGACTTGTTATTAGCTCCACAAGCTAATTGGTACATTGCATATTAAGTGTGTCATGGTGTCTTAAAATTAGTGTGTTCCAAATGAAATCAACATTTTCTCTTGAATCTGCTCCTCCTTTAGAACCACAGGCCTGTCTGCCATCATCTCTCCCCCAACTTTTTGCAAGAGCATGCGAGCTGCTCTTACCCCCACATATTCCTTCCTCATACACCCTGGAGTGATCTTTGTGAACCATAAATTTGTTCATGCGACCCTCTTGTTGAAACACCTGCACCATCTCCCCAAGCCCTGTGGAATAAGTCCAGAGTGTTTGATGAGCCTCAGCATGATAAGTCTCTCTGTGTCAAGCCAAATTGAAAATCACCTTTTCAACCTTCAAATATCCAGTTCATGCTCTCTGGACTTGGATGAGATGTCACTCCTGGGAACCCTCTAACCCCAACTGCTCCATCAACCCGCCTGGCACTCATTCCATTGCCTTGAAGCTTTCTGCTGTCCTCAGTGGTTCTCTGAAGGGCAGGAACCTCCTTCATCTATTGACCTTGAATTTTCCATGCTGAGTACAGTGCGTGGGTTAGAGAGGCTCAATAAATATTGGCCAAATGAATCACCTAAAACCTTGAAATGATGAAACAAGAACATTTGGCCAAGAAAATGCAAGCCAGGGTCAGATCCCCACCCCCTTCAGGGCTTTTTTCATTCTTGTGTTTCCTTAAACAAACAAAAAAATTAAATTATAAAGGTTAGGAAACATCACTTCTAAATTACAACATATAAAATTTAGAGTAAATGATAAAAATCAAGAAAGGATTATTTATGAATGTATTCCTCGTTATCACTTTAAAACCAGCTCTTTCCTTTAACTACCACCCTGTTTCCTTTGTCTTTCAATGGACTAAGTCACTTTTACAGTATTTTAACTTCTCCTTCAATTTGTACTCAGCTGTTGGTTAGTCCACAGGTGACAAATGCCACATTTTCTCTTTATTCACTCTGAGCATGTGTGGTGCCCTCAAGATGCCTTCTGCTTCTTTGGAGCTTAATCCACTCATTTGTAAGCTCCAAGTTAGTTCTGAACTCTGGCTCACCTTGCCTGCCTCTGAGCTGCTTTTGATGGGGGATGCATGTCATGGCTCTGAATCTGCCCCAGCTGTTCCTAATTCTTTCATTCCTAAACCACTCTTGCCTCAAAGCTGTGCTTGCTTCTCATGGGAGGGGTGATGCTGGGGAGAAGGGACGCTGCGCCTGTGTTCCACTCTACCCAGCACCTACCCTCCTCCAGGCCTCCCCAAACTGCTGACCCAGTATGTGATGCAAATTGATTGTCTTTGTTTAACCTTAGTTTTTTTTTCCATCAAAATAGAAATTATTTATTTAAGAAGTTGACCATAGAGAACAGATAAAATTCCAGTGCTTATGTAGTTTCATCAGCCAATCACCACTGCCATTAAAATTGGTAGAGTCCCTTTTAGTCTTTGTATTCATGTATAAAACTTTAATTTTGGAAGTTGTTCTATTATGCATATAATTTATAGTTTTAATTTCTACTTAACGCTGCTACTATTTTGTGTGAGGTTTCATTCAGTGGATAAGACAGAAAAAATAATTACTCTTCATGAGTTACACTTTTGAGTTGTTTTCATTGTCATTGTGAAAAATGACAGAATGAATCTAATTTAGGCATATAGAGGGAAAAAACAGCCCCCAAATTCAACAACTAATAAACTTGAGGAAAAAACTCTTTGTGCCTAACACTTTACCTCTATTTACAATATCCCCTTTAGATTTATATCCAGAAATGAAATTATGGAATAAATGGGAATGAGTACTTTCTCAAATTGCTTTCCAAACATGCACTAATTTATACTGAAACAGGCCCTGTATGAGAGTATGCATTCATCCACCCTTGTCAGGTGATAGTATACACTATTTTTTCTCTCCAATTTCATGGATCAATCATTTCTGTGAATTCTAGAGAAGCTAAACATTTCCATATATGTTAGTTCATTAATTGTGTTTCTTCTGTAAACTGATTTCTTTTTTTTAATATTTATTTTTTAGTTGTAGTTGGACACAATACCTTTATTTCACTTATTTATTTTTATGTGGTGCTGAGGATCGAACTCAGGGTCTCGCACCTGTAAGGCAATCATTCTGCTGCTGAGCCACAACCCCAGCCTCTGTAAACTGATTTATATGTGCTTTGATTATTAATGTATTTCGGACTTTTTACTTTTTTTTTTAAATTTTTTTTCTAGATGTTGGTGAACATTTATTTTATTTATTTATTTTTATATGTGGTTCTGGGAATTGAACCCAGTGCCTCGTACATTCTAGGCATGAGTTCTACCACTGAGCTACAACCCCAGCCCTACTTTTCTTATATTTTTATACCTCTTTATTTAATAAGAAAGTTAACTTTCATATTTGTTGCATATGTTTCAACTTTGGTTATTATTCTTGGAATGTTTTACCTAAATATTTTTTTAAAGTTTTATGTAATTAAATTCATTTTTCCTTTTTATTTACAGTTTTATTAAGTTTTGGTTTAACAATTATTTCTTCCTGTATGTCCTTCCACCACCACTCTACACAAACATTTAATAATATTCACTTGCATATTATCTGTTAAGATTTTATTTTAATTTTTAAAATATATAACTCATATATTTGATTTTGTTATATATTATACTCAATAGGTATAGTTTTATTTTCTGATATATGGAGTAAGGTGAGGATCTGTATTTTTCCAAATTTTTGATCACATGAACTCAAATTAATTTCTAAAACATTCTTTTTCTTGTCCATTGGTTTGTGAGTGTTTGTTAACCATATTTTCAATTCTAAAATATACTGGGGTTTATTGTTGGGTAATCTATTATATTACATTGGTCTGTGACCATTTTTGTTTGTGTACTCAGTATTTAAGACTTTCAAACTTTCCACGGTAATATGGTTAACATTTCTGATAAAATTTGCACTTGTTTTACAAATTTTTCCAAAAACTCTACTTGTTTGAAATTGAATCAAATCAATGTATTTATGGAGGATATGGGGACTGTCATGCTTACAATATTTTGCCTTTCCACCAAGTATATGAAAAACCTTATGAATTATATTCCTGAATTTTTACTATTTTTTTGTAAATATTATTAGTGTAATCTCTTTTTCCATCATATTTAAAATGGTTATTTTAGTTCTATGAAAAACCTATAACATTTTATTTTTAATTGATTACACATTACAAAATTATTATTTTTAAAATGTTCTTATTGGGGCTCTATAGCTATACATAATACTAGGGTTCATTTTGACATCATCATACATGAATGGAATTTAATTTGCTCCATTTCAGTTCACAGTGCTTCCTTTAGTCCTTCCTTTATCTCCCAATTCTTCCATTACTTTAGTGGTTTTCCTTGTATTTATTTATTTATTTATTTTAATTGGTGCTTTATAGATATACATAAAGACAGAATTAACTGTGGAATATTCATATGGGTACACAGCATCATTTTGTCAAATTCATTCCACATTTATTTCCTTTCTTTATCCCTTACTCAGTGCTATAGACTTTCCTCTTAGTACTGTCTTCATATTCCCAGGGAATTTTATATATTGTATCTCTGTTCTCATTTATTTCTAATAACTTCTTGATTTCTTCTCTCATTTCTTCTATGATCCATTCCTCATTCAAACAAGTATTATTAAGTCTTCATGTGTTTATGTGTTTATTTGGTTTCTATATTTTTTCTTGCTGTTGAATTCTAATTTCATTCTATTGTGAGTTGATGAGATTCATGGGATTATATGTTTTTTATATATTTGTTAAAATTTACATGTGACATAGAATATGATCTATTTTAGAATGATTTATAGTATTATGTAGGTTTAAAATATATTTCTTTTATGCCTGGATTACTTATCTATTGATGAAAGGGATGTACTAAAATCACCCAATATTATTGTAGTGGAGATTTAATGTCAAGAAGTTTATGTTTTAATGTAATTGGTTGTGCTCATATTTGAGGCATAAATATTTACTATTGTTATACTTCTGGTTGGATTATTCCCTTTACTAGTATGTAGTGACTTTCTTGGTATCTTTTGATTAATTTTTGCTTGAAATATGTTTTGGCAAATATGAGAATAGCTACTCTTGCTTATTTTTGGATTCCATTAGCATGGAATATATATATATTTCCATTCGTTTAACTTTCAACCTGTGGATTTTATTGCCTGTGAGATGATTCTCTTGCAAATAACATATAAAAACAATAGCATTGTCTTTAAACCATTCTGCCAATATATGCTTTTTAATCAGAGATTGGAGACCATTTACATTCAGTGTTGTTATGAATAGATGCTTGGTATCTTTTGCCATTTTTGTTTGTTTGCTTTTTTATATTTAATTCAGTCTTTGTTTTCTTTTAGTTAGTTCTTCTAGAAAGCATCATTCATTTGAAAACTTTGTGCTTTATACCTTTAAAAATTCTTTGTGAAGTTGGCTTACTGGTTATGAATTCTTTTACTTTATTCTTACTATGGAAAGTTCTTTTTTTTCCCCTTTGGTTCTCAATGGTAGCTTTGCTAGATATAGCAATATTGGCTGGCAATTGTTTTTACTTCAGAACTTGGTATATCTCATTCCAAAATCTCCTTGATTACAGATCTGAATTGAGAAGTCAGAAGTAAGCATTATTGGTTTTATCACTAAATGTGACTTGACATTTTCTCTTGCAACTTTTAATATTCTTCTCTTATTTTCTATCTTAGGCTTTTTGATTATGATAACTTGCAGAGTTTCTTTTTTCATCATGTCTGTTTGGGGCCCTATATGCATCCTGTCTGTGAAAGTTCATTTCCATTGTGAAATTTGCTTACTGGTTATGAATTCTTTACTTTATTCTTACCATGGATTTTTTTTTTCTTTGATTCTCAATGGTAGCTTTGCTAGATATAGCAATCTTGGCTGGCTATTGTTTTACTTTAGAACTTGGAATATCTCATTCCAAGCCCTCATTGATTATAGATTCTAAGGTTAGGAAAATTTTCTGCAATTATTTCACTGAACAGTTTATTAATGTCTTTAGTTTGTATCTATATCTTCTCTTCTCAAATGATTCTCAAATATGGTTTCTTGATCCAGAGTTTGTATATTCTGATCATGGTCTTTATTTATTTTTTTTCTTTATTGAATAGTGAGTATTCAAGTTCATATGCCTGTCTTCAAGCCTGAACTTCTGTCTTTGAGGCATGAAGTTCTATTTTCTATCTAATCTAATCTGTTGATGATATTTTCAAGTACATTTTAAAATTTGATACATTGTATCATTTCTAGGAGTCCTAATTGTTTTTTCCTGTTTTTCCATTTCCTTATTGAAATGGTTTTGTAAAGGTTAAATTTAAGTTTTGCTCTCCTGTTAAGTTTTGCTTTTCTGTAAGTTTAAGTTCTGTTTCCTTGGAACTCGAAACTTATGTTAAAAACAGTTACTTATGTCAAAATATACCCTGACCCAACACCCCCTGACAAAATGCATGATTATTCTGTAACGGTTATTTTGTAACAATCCCACCCTGGCACCCTAACTGCCATATGAACTTCCCTGTTTAAACACTGCATAAAAACTCTGCTTAAGCTGTGCTGGCTGCTCCAGTTCTCTCAGGAGAACTCTGAGCCCCAGCATGCTGGTCTAATAAACCCTTTGCTTTTGCATGAGATAGTCTCTTGGTGGTCTCTTCCTCCGACGTTTGCCCGACCCTAACAGTTTCTTTCATCTCCTGTATTTGCTCTCTTAGTTTGTTCTTATATCTTCTTTTAGTTCATTGAATATTTTAATAATCAGTTGTTTATAGGTTTTCTTTGGGATTTCATCCACCTCCATATCGGTGTGTTCCTTTGTGGGGGGATTGTAAGTTTTCTTGGGGAGAACTTGTCTGCCCATTTCCTCATGTTTTCATAGGACTTGGACTTACACATACGTGGAGATGGATTCTTCTTCCTCTTTTACGCATGTGCCCCTTGGTGTATGTAGTTCACTTTTCTGTTCTAGGGACTTCTCTCTTTTTTTGCAAGTTGAGTTGATGTCTAGGACTGTGGTGTGAGGTCCCCTCTAGCTGTTTCTACTTGGGGCCTGGTTTAGGGTTTCAGGTTTGTGTCTTACCTAGTCTGTATTGAAGCATTTTTGAAGCTGGAGTAGTTCATGTGTGGAGTGAGATTTGTTGTTATTTGGCTGGGTTGTGAGTGTAGCTCAGTGGCGGGGTACTTACCCTGTGAACTTGTGAACTTGTAGTGTCCTGAACACTTTACAGCCCCTCTTAGAGAAGGGGGCAGCAAGGGATAGCAAAAATTGTAGCAACCAAGGTACAGCCTTAAAGTAAATGTCTAATGTGTACTATGACATCTGTAACTCTAATTACCACCTGAAGAAGAATGGTGGGGTCAACATTTAGCTTCACTACCAACAACAAATAACCATGAACTATATCAGACATTAAACAACAGGTGTCGACTATGTCATTCATTCACTGTATTAATAATCATTAAAAAATTGAATGGAGTAATAATTATAGAAACTAATCAGTTCTATCAGATAGTGTTATTACAGTTCCTTAAGTGATGAGAAAAATAAAGTAGGAGGGCAAGAGAAAGCTTGAAATATTTAAAAAGTAAACAGAAGGAAATCAAGAAAGAGGTAGAAGGTGATGGCTATAAAAAAGGTACAGTAAAAAAAAATCATTAAAATAATACAATAAGTAGGGAAAGGAAGTAGAAATTAGAAAAATTGGCTATTAGAGGAAAAGAAAGTGAATAAGGAATAATAAGAGGATCAAACTCAAAGTATGAACACACACAAAATTAAACAAAATCACACTCACATAAAATTGTACCCCACCAAAGTCAAGAAAGGCTAAATAACAAATGGATGAAGAAAAACAATTAAAATGAAAAAAAATTGTATGGAAAAAATACTTTTTTATGAACCTACTAGCACTGTGAGAACAGGCACACACACACACACACACACACACACACACACACACACACATAATCACACGGAATGGATTAAAGTAAAATAAAATTGAATTAGAAATTTTAAATTTAAAAAAAGGAAAATAGGATTAAATTCTTTTTAAAATTTATTCTTTTTAGGTATACATGACTGTAGAGTGTATTTTGACAGATTATACATATACTGAGTATAACTTATTCTAATTAGGATTCCAATCTTGTGATTCTACACGATGTGGAGTTTCGCTGGTTGTGTATTCACATATGAACATGGAAAGTTACGTCTGATTCACTCTACTATCTTTCCTATTCCCATTCCACCTCCCTTTCCTTCATTCCCCTTTGTCTCCTTCTCTGAAATTCTATTATTCCCTCCCTTCCCATTGTGTGTTGGCATTCACAGATCAGAGAGAACTCAGCCTTTGTTTTCCTGGGACTGGCTTATTTCACTTAGCATGATAGTCTTTAGATCCATACGTTTACTGGCAAAAGTCATAAAGTCATTCTTTTTTAAAAATTTTTTAAAACTTATGTATGACAGTGGAATGCATCACAATTCTTATTACACACATAGAGCACAATTTTTCATATCTCTGGTTGTATATAAAGTCATTCTTGTTATGGCTGAGTAATATTCCTGTGTGTATATATATATACCATATTTTCTTTATCCATTCATCTGTTGAAGGGCACCTAGTTTGGATCCATAACTTAACTCTTGTGAATTGAGTTTCTATTAACATCTATGTGGCTGTGTCACTATCATATGCTGATGGATAAAAATTCTTAATGAGAAATATAGGACTTGTTTCCACTGAAGTGGTCAAAAATGTTGGCAAGGATGAACATTCTTTGCTTATGATTTTGTGCCATTATTTGTGTTTCTTTCTGAGCTCTGTAACTCTTGAATCAAGGACTGGGAATTGTGAAATCTGACTTCTTTGCATTTCTCACCAAGCTGCCAGTTATTTTTGCCTGGAGCTAACACTGGGTTTAGTAGCCTTCAGTTTCTTAACTCACAGTCTAGGAGAGGATAGACCAGGAAGTACTAACAATTGATGAACTTCCAGAGCTGGCTGATGGAGAATTCTAAAAGGAAAATTCCAGTACCTGGAGTTCAGTTCTGGCTGTATTTGGAACTTTGTCAGAGGTATTTGAGATTAGAGCCACACTCCTACCCCCTCCTTGTTGGGAAGAAGCTGATCTCTCTTGGACATCTAGTCTCCAAGACTTCCCCCAAATTCCACTCTTAGAGTGGGGATCTAACTCTAATCCCCTCTGCACCTGTTTAAGTCACCCTGGTCCAGACACACTTTTTTTTTTGGTGTTAACAAAGATCAATTTTATTCACTTTATATATTTGAAATGTCAAAAAATATTTGGAACAAAAGATCTAGTTTATAAGGTTTTATAGAAATTGGGTTTATTATTTTGGTTTTGGTGGAAGTTAAGGGTGGTATTATGAATATATATACACACACATCACACTTTTTTATTTTTAATTGGTTCTTCTTCATTTTATATGACCATAGAATCTATTTTGTTAAAATTATACAAGCATGGAATATATCTTATTCTAATTAGGATGCCATTCTTGTGGGTGGGTATGATGGTGGGATTCACTTAGGTATTTTCATATGTGTACATAGGAAAATTATGTTAGATTTATTCCACTGTCTTTCCTATTCCTATTTCCCCTTCCTTCCTTTTATTCCCTTGTCTAATCTACTGAACTTTTTCCCCAGCCCCCTACCCCTTTATCCCCCCACCCCCCACCCCCACTCTACTTATTGTGGTTTAGCTTCCACACATCAGCAAAACCATTTGACCTTTGTTTTTGAGGGACTTGTTTTTTTTTTTTTTCCACTTATCATTATGGTCTCCTGATCATCTACTGGCAAATGCCATAAAAATCATTTTTGTTTATGCCTGAGTAATATTCCGTCATGTATATAAACCACAATTTCTTTATCCATTCATCTGTTGATGGGCATCTAGATTGGCTCCATAGTTTCGCTATTGTGAATTGTGCTAATATAAACATTGATGTGGCTGTGTCACTGTAGTATACTGATTTTAAATTCTTTGGATATATGTCAAGGAGTGGAATAACTGGGTCAAATAGTGGTTCCTTTCCTAGTTTTTGGAGGAATCTCCATACTGCTTTCCAGAGGGATTGCACCAATTTGCACATTTGACCTCAGAATTGGTGATTGCTGGGTCCGGCTGGCAACACCCTCTTCTCTCTACTGCACAATTATTTGCAGATAGTTCCCATCAGAAAATTCCTCTCATGGGCTGATTAAATTCTGATTACATTCAATCATTAACTTGTCCCACCACAGTTAAGAGCAGCCTCCCTCTCTATCCCACGGGTTCCCCCAAGGCAATTTTATTCACCACTGTTCTTCCTAGCTCTCTGCCTGTCCTTCCCCTCAGCCCTGCAGCAGCTGGTAGCACTGGCGCTCCTCCTGCACAGCCAAGCTGGAGCATCTCTAATGTTATGTTCCAAGCTACTGACTGTCTGCATTTCTATGACTATTTTACTGTCCAGTGTTGAATTTCAGTGAATTCCCTCAGTCACCCACCTCAGTGACAAGCAGGACTCCTGCTTCTTGACTCATGAACTGGGAGCAGTTGGGGAGTAGCCCACCATCTTGCCAACCATAACATTATTTTAAAAAGTTGTTTCTATTAAATTATATTTTCCATATGATGGTATTACATAAAAGTAATAGTAATTTTGTCTCATATTTTTCTTTTTTATCTAATAACATTTTTCAGAACTTTCATATTAAAAACAAGAATAATGGCATTAGTTTTGGATTTTAGTAAAATTATTAAATTTTTGCGGTCAACATTTAATTGATAACTGATTTGCATTAAATATTACTTATCATTTTGAGATAATGTCCCTCTATTCTAATTTTTTAAAAAGAATTTTTGATTTAGGGACAGGTTTAGAGTTTCTCAAATATTTTAAATAAATCTTTTGGTGTGAACTTACTTAATGAAATTCAACCTGTGATATGAAGTAACATTTATGCTGGTTTTCAACCTCTTGAATTCAAAATAAATATTTTTTGATCATGGTAGATTCTATTTTTAATGTTATTACTAAAAATTTTGTTGAGTATTTTTGCATATATTAATAAGTGCAATTGGTTTAAAATATTATTTGGTGTTTATTTTTATTAGATTTAATTTCAGAATATTTGCTTGGAAAAATAAAGTGGGAAATATTTCATGGTTTTATTTTTCTAGAAAATATTGATGTAGCATTGAACTTGTTTTTTTTCTGATAATTTAAAAAATTTTGTAATTAAAACCACCTAAAAATGGAGCTCTGTTGGCAAGTATTTCTTTGATGATGTTCTCAATTTCTATCTTGGCTATTGGTCTATATGTGCTGTTTTATCTTTTTTATTTTCATTTTTATTTTCTCAAAAATCACAGTTTGATTTTTGAAATTTATTAAATAAAATTATTGATTTTTAAATGCTTTAGTTGCTATGTGCTTTAGTATTATATATATCATATATATATACACACATTATATATATGTATATATGTTTAAATATTTTTTGCTTTTTCCCTTATTCTCATTAGATTTACTAATAGTCTAGTTGAAAAAACATTCATTTATTTTTGTTTACTTATTTCATATCTCACTATAGTCATTTGTATTTCATACACTTATTTATTTTATCTGCTTTCTTTAAAATAGTTAATTCCAATAGTGTGAGTTAAATGCTAATTTTATTTCTGCTTTATCTCCTTTGAGATAAATGACTGTATTTGTATTTTAATTGCTGTCTAAATCATATGTATGTATCATATGTATCATATGTATCATATCTATTTTATTTTTTACTTGAATCAGTAATTATTTTCCATTGTTGTAACTAGCATTTTTGTTATCATTAGCTTGAATTTTTATTTATAATTGATACTTATTTTTCTGTGAAAATCAGAAAATATAGAGAGGAAAATTTCTTCTTTTTTGGAATTATTTTATGGTTGTTCATAACTATAATCTTGATTGTGACTGTCAATACAATATTGGAGAAGGTAATGCCTTTTCTTTTTCAGTGTATGTCTAACATATTTTATGTTAATTTTGGATTAAATGAGTTTAAACATTTTCTATTTCTTTGTTTCATTTTTTATCTTGTCTCTTGTTTGACCATGAACTATTAAAATTGAGTTGAACTTTCTACAATTATGTTTATCAATTTCTTACTGCCTTTCAAAAGTTTTTGATCTGTTATTTGTACTTTAAAGTTCTCCACTGCTGTGCTTTTCTTGTTCATTTTCACCATAAAATGATCCTATCTCTCCTATTTAATATTTCCCCCTGTACATTCTTCCTGGCCTAGTAGCAGTCCTCCAATCAAGTTTGCTTTTTATATACAGTGTACATTTCTTCTTGTGTTAATCTTTTAGCTTGTTACTTTTATGTTTTTTTAAAATTTCCTTTATTTTTAAATTGATCTTTTAATAAAGACGTGTCTTGTTGACTTTTCAATTAATAACTTGAAAAACAGCATTAATTTAAAACTATTTTAGTGAAATTAGGGTTCTTAAAACTATGAAAATTGAATTAGGAGAATGGAAAAACTAATATTCTATTCAGAAAATTTAGTATTCAATTGCAAGATCACATGCACGTAAGATAAAACTTCCTGAAGAATGGAGCACTCTACATTAGACCACTTTTTACCCCAAATTCACCTTTCTGAGCTTTCACACCAGTCTCTTTTGCAGTTCCTCCTCTCCCTCTGGTCATTAAGTCTTACTTTCCTTTGCCAGTTTCTTCTCCTCTACAGAACCCATTAAAGGGGTGGGGGAACGAAGGGAACAGTACCCTGAATCTATAAGAAGTGACAGATGAGCTAAAACCTAAAGGGTAGGCAAGCATCAGTTCTCATGGAGTGGATGGCCATGATGTCCTCCAGCGCTGGGACACCACATACCACCCCGTTTTCCTTTGCTCTGCAAATGCAGTCCCTCAGCAAATGCTGTGGATCCTTGTGCCACAGCGCAGCCGAGTCAAGAGCCCATCTCCACCAAGTCTACTCCCCGCCACTTCAGCCCTTTGCTGCCGGAACTAGAATGGCCTCCTCACTGCTGTGCCTGCCTTCACTGTTTCCATCTTCCACCTGACACAGTGCCATCTTTCCAAATCAGACCTCAGACTGTGCCACTCCTTGGCTTGGAAAGTTTCGGTGGCAGGCGGTGCATGCCTGTGATCCCAATGGCTCGGGAGACTGCCAGGAGGATTGTGAGTTCAAAACCAGCCTCAGCAATTTAGCGAGGCACTTAGCAACTCAGCAAGATCTTTATTCTTTCCCATAGCAACAGCTTATAAATGTATATTTAATTGTGTTTATATGTTTAACAGTAGGCAGACTTTAAGATGGCCACCAGTGATTCACTGCACCCTGGTTTCATGTCTGAGTATGATTCCTCGCCTCAGTATGGGCTGGACTAGTCACCTGCTTCTAATAGATACAATGTGGCAAAAACACTGCCATATCATTTTTGGTATTAGGTTACAAAAAAACCTTTGACTTCTGGCCTCTGGCTGGTTTGCTCCGAGTGAAGGTAGCTACCATGTTACCAGCTTTCCTTTGGGAAGGACTAAATGGCAGGAAATTGAAGGAGACTCAGGTCAACAGCCAATGAGGAACTGAATCCTGCCAATAGCCACTTGAGGGACCTCGTTGTCCCCTGGCCAGTTCAGTCTTGAGAGCAGGCCCAGGGGAGGGAACATGTTCAGTGGAAGCTGGCTAGTCTCCATAGGACTGGTTCTATTTTTCCGTTCACATTTTTTATTTCTACTCCTTTTATTTTTTTGGAGTAGGGGTACTATGGATTGAATTCAGGGGCATTCGACCACTGAGCCACATCCCCAGCCCTATGTTGTATTTTATTTAGGGACAGGATCTTGCTGAGTTGCTAAGTGCCTCGCTAAGTTGCTGAGGCTGGTTTTGAACTCACAATCCTCCTGCCAGACTCCCTAGCCATTGGAGTCATAGGCATGACCGCCTACGACTATTTCCACTCCTTCACACAGAAACTATTCTCTAGTAAGTACACCAAGAAATTTTTCATTGATTAATTAATTCAATAAATACCTATGCAGTGCTTTCTAAGTGATTGTGTTAGGCACTCTAATAAAACAATGTATGTGCAAAATGTACAAAGCCCTCATCTTCGTAGAGTTCATGATATGGAGAAGTGGAGACAGATATTGCAGCTATGTTATATCAAAATTTGGTGAGTGTAATGGAGAAAAATAAATTAGCTTAATGGGAGCGAAGGGTGCCAGGATTGGGATGGGTCACTATTTTATTGGGGTATGGTTAGGGAATCTTCCCTGAGAAAGTGAATTTTATTTATTTTATTGAAATATATATGTTTTAACTGATACATAGCATAAAAATTATAGTTATTTATGGAGTAAAATGTATTATTTAATATACATATAAATTTTATAATATTTAGATCAGGTTAAACATATATACCTCCTCAAATATATATCACTTCTTTATTGTGAAAACATTCGAAATATTTTCTTTTAGCTTTTTGAAATACGTAGTACAATATCATTATCTGTAATCACCCTGCTCTGCAATAGAACACCAGAACATTTTACTTCTATCCAACTATAACTTAGTACATGTTGATCAACTTTTCCCCATCCATTCTTCCCCCTACTCTCCACAGTACTTCCCCCTACTCTCTGATAACTACCATTCTATTTTCAATTTCTATGCCATAAGCTTCCCCCCTCCCTTATATAAATGAGATCATGTGGTACTGGTCTTTCTGTGCCTGGCTTACTTCACTTGATGATCTCCAGTTCCATCCATGTTGTTACAAATGATATGATTTCATTCTTTTTATGGCTGAATAGCATTCCATTGTATATACATACTGAATATATACATGTATACTATATACATACTGAACATAAAATGCAGTATGTATATACAATGGAATACTATTGATAGACATTGAGTTCATTGTCATTTCCGGGATTTTGTGAATAATGCTGCAATGAACATGGGAGTATAGATCTCTCTTAAACATACTGATTTCATTTTACTTGGATATATACCAGTAGTGGGCTTGATGGTTCATATGGTAGTAAAAGTTTTTTGATTTTTTGAGGATTCATACTGTTTTATATAATGGCTGTACTAATTTACATTACCACCAACAGTATGTGAGAGGGTCCCTTTTCGCCACATCTTTACCAGCACTTGTTATTTTTAGTCTTTTTGATAATAGCTATTCCTACTACAGTGAGATGATATTTCACTGTGGCTTTGATTTCCTTTTCCTCATGATTAATGATGCTGAACATTTTTTCATATAGCTAATGGCAATTTGTCATCTTTTGACAAATGTCCACTTAGGTCCATTGCCCATTTTTTCAGTTGTTGTTGTTGTTATTGAGTTTTTTTTTTTTCCTCATCTATTCTTGTGACATTTGAACAAAGACTCCAGAGAAAAGAGTCACTCAGCTATCAGGGAAAATATTCTGGGTCAGGAGAAAGCACTTATAAAGGCCCTGGTTCAGCTGTGTTTGAACCAGCAAAGAATGTACTGAATTCTAGACATTTACCAAAGGAGAGCCGATAAAATCTGCTGTGGATTAGACGTGGGCTGTGAGAGAAAAAGGGACTTGAAGATGTTGTCAAGGTTCCTCCTCAGCAGCAGATGAAACTTTTACAGAGGTTTTTAAGGGGAAATTTGGGGATCCTCAAAGTGTTGGTGTGGGGTAGATTAGGAGTAGGTTTTACACATATTTTCTTGCAATACACTGAAGGATTTTCCTAGAGTGTTCTTTCAGCACCCCTTGCCAGAGTCCCTCCTGTTTCCCAGTTCTTAGTGTCAGCTTCATTTTTCTCCAGCACACCTCTCTCCAACATCCCATCCTTACTTCAGTTTAACCCAAGGAACCTGTTTTCTTACATTCCTTCCTGATTAGAACGCGGGCTTCTGCCAGACAGAAACCATGTCCTATTTATCTTTGCAAATCTAGTGTCTAGCACACCACCAGTTCTCAATAACAATAAAATGCTGAATGATTGAATAAATAGATTAAAGAAATTGAACAATAAGCTATGCAAAGAGTAAAGCATTTTCCAGATGTGAAGACTGAATCATATAATGCATTTGGTGAAACTCAAATGGTTAAAAATTGTTGCTACATGGAGTGTGCTGCTGGGCTGGGGTGGGGAAGAATGGGGGAAACCAAGATAGTTGAGGTGCAGGTGGGGTGGCAGGACTGCATTGCATGCTGCAGTACTTGGCAAATGTGTCAACTCACTGATAGGCTGTGAGCCAAGGGCTTCTCATGTCTGACATGGCATGTCTTCTGGTTTCGCACCTCATCGGTAGGCAATTGCTACTGTGTCTTCACATGGCAGAAGGCAGAAGGACACAGGGTGAACTTCCTCCATCAAGCCCTTTTTATCAGAGCATCAGATTCCCTTAACAAGAAGAGAAACCACGTGACCTAATCACGTCTCAATACTATCACAATGGTTACTAAGTTTCCACCTGGAGTTTGGAGGGGACACATTCAAAACCATGGCAGTTATCAGTTTCCCACATGTATAGGTGGCAGCTACCACACAGCTTGGTGCCAGATGGAATATGTGAATCCCTACAAGTATTAAATTCAGTCAATTGTGAAGTTTACTCACTACTGTCACTGTTCTAAAATTTAATTTATAGTGATACATTTAAAACATGTACAAAAATATAAGCACTTCAAAATACGAGTTAAATAAATCTAAGGCATAACTGTTCCCCAAGCATCTTGTTTTCCAGGAGAGAATGAGAAATGAGATTTTTATGCTATGGATTAGGTCCAAAGTTCCTTTCTGACTCCCTCTCAAAAGTGTGGGCAGGGGATGACTTGAGCTTGTTTGGCAGGTCAGCTTTTCTTTTGTATCCTGTCCTACTCCTAACCAAATATAGTCCGATGAGTGAAGGAAGAAATACAAGCAATACATACTTGAAAAATTATATTCTGACCACCTCACAAATCCATCACAGGTAAAACCAAATTCTTGGATATAAGAAAGTCCCTGGTTGCTTAGATCAGGCTGGAGTGTTTGGCAAGATCTTGACATGACTATAAATTAACTTTTTCAACTTGGGTAAGTGAGAAGATACAAGCACATAATTTGTCATGCTGAGTTAGCCTTTCCTATAGCTCATGCCAAAACCTTAGCTCCAAAATACCTTGTATAAGCTCACTATTAATGAGGACACATAAGAAAAACCAGCAAATGTAGGGATCACAGCTGAAATAAGAAACCCAGATGTCCTAGGTGTGGCAGGGCTGGGTTCAGATGTAGATGGGTAGGTGACAGCAACTCTGATGTTTGTAGTAATTAAGAATATTCTGATTAATAATTAATTGGCACTGTATATTCTCATTGGTAAAAATGATTTTCTCTGTATTTCACCCTGGCCTGAAATATAATTATTTTTCTGGAAACATATATAAAACAAACAACTGTGTGAAAAAGATAGGAATTTACCAAGAAATAATTAGATTACTTTAAAATAAAATAATGAATCTATCAAATTAAAACATGATTAAGAAAATTTTTCTTGGTTATTGTTTGTTTTGTAATTTAACAATAAATGTGCCAACTCAAGAAATAGGTCTGATATGGGCACTATGGTACATGCCTATAATCCCAGCGGCGGCCAGGAGGCTGAGGCAGAAGAATCAATAATTCAGAGACAGTTTCAGCAACTTAGTGAGATCCTTTCTCAAAATAAAAATTAAAAAGGGCTAGGGATGTGGCTCAGTGCATAAGCACCCTGGACTCAGTTCCTGGTACAAAACAACAACAACAACAAAAGTAGATCTGCCTATCCGTGTGAGACCTAGTGCTAACCCACAGGAAATACCAAGGGGGATGTTGAAGCTTCTTACCTTGTATGGCACTAGCAGCTAACTAATATTTATTATTATTTATTACTCATTACTATTATAATATTTATTACTCATTGTAATGTTCTCAACCACCCTGGGAAGTATGCCCTATAGGTATCAATATCACCCTTTCTGAACACAGAGGAAGAAACAGGACCAGGGAGGACTGTTGCCCAGCTCAAGGACCAACAGCTAGAGAGGAGTGGGCTCTGGTTTCCACTCTAGTCTATGGTCCACCACTGCCACTGCATGGCACTTCCCATCTCTGGTCCTCAAGGGACTTACCATTCATGAAGATAAGTGAGGTTTGGAAAACCTAGGCTAAGGGGCAGAGTGTCGCCAGTGATTTATAAATATCATAAAGTGATTCTCTGAAGGCCCCAAAGAAAGGCTAGTTCCAGCTGGGAAAAATGGAGAGACTTACGGTGGATCTTAAAAATGGCTTAAATTTCAAAGATCTGGCATTTCATATAGAAAATGGCATGAAATAAGAGCATGGGTTTGTGCAATTTGAAGAGCTGGTTGATGGAAGGTCTTGATAAAAATGTTGGAACAAGATTTATGGGAGAATGAGGTGCCACTGGATGTTTTTTTTTTACAAGCCTACCATTTTTATTATTTGATTCAGCAGACATAAAAGTATTCAGTTAAAATGCCATACAAATTCGTAAATACCCTCAATTTCTTTTCTATTCTATATATTGAAAGTTTCTACCATGACACTCTGATAAACATAATGAAAGAGCCACTGTATTTCTGAGACAACTTCCTGCTTATGCAGTAATATTCAGCCTGCTGAGGTCCAAATCTAAGTTCTACACATTATCTGCTCTTGGATATTACCTATACCTCAGTTCTTGCAATAGAAAAATCAATAAAGTAAGAGTCACTACTTCAAAGAGTTGAGAGGATTTAAATGAGTCAAGGGCACATACCTGGAGTATAGCACCTAAAGTCCTGGAGATGACATGATCAGAGAAAGGTCTTTAGGAGCAACTATGGTGTAGATGACAACTGGGGGTTGGTGGGGAAACCTGGTGGTGGGGAGCAAAATTGGAGTCCACAGAGCAAGTTTGAAGCCTGTAGCAAAAGTTCATGTGAGCTGCTGTCAGGGACCATCCTGCGTTACCCACAGTGGGAATGTCAGGTGTCAAATATTGTAAAATCTTCCGGAGGTGAGAAGAAAATGTGCTTTTTAACTGCTTCAAAATTCAAGATTTTCCCTCTTTATTAGCTAGATTTAAAGAGTTTGATGACCAAATTTGTAACGCTTTGTTCTCGGTCTAAAAATCCTATAAATATACCAGATAATACTGGCCTTTGCACCTGTTCAAACAGCAACAAAGATAAAAGGAACTAGAGGAGAGACCAACTCCTTCCTTTCCTTAATGAGACTTCATTGATTTTTTGCAAACAAATGAAAGACAATAAATTGCCCAAATGACTCTTTATTTTCAAAGTCAGGCTACATTACTCACCAGGGTGTTCCCTGCAGACTCAAAGTGATAAGATCCCACAGCTGGACCATAAAATGCATTTGCAGCTCTGAGAATATTCTCAAAATCCCTTTGTTCCCACCAGAACTTCGGGAGTTTGGTGGTATATCCTATTGCTTTCAAGACTATTTTTGTTTATTTGTGTTACAGGTCAAAGACCAAAACCTCTAAAATTCACTAAGAAGGTCCTGAGCAGGTCGGAAACTGCCCAAATGGCTTTTGGTCTCAGGACTTTGGGGGAGACCTAGGGTTTAAGTAGGATCTGGGCAGGAGCAACTCTCAGCAACCTGTTGTTTCGTCCAGAACAGTGGGTTGGTTCCTTCCAATGGCATCTGTTTTGTTTATTGATCACTGCCCAGAAGACTGACATCTAAGCTGTTCCATTCAATGTGGGAGCCACAGCACCCAGGGGCTGCTGAATACCTGAAATGTAGCTAAAACTGAGAAGTGCTATAGATGTGAAATATACCACAGGTTTCAAAAACATAGCATGAAGAAAAGAGAGAAAAACATCTCAATAATTATATTGATGGCAATTTAAAATTATGATATTTGAATACATTGGGTTTAAATTTCATTATTAAATTTAATTTTACTGGTTTCTTTTTTACTTTTTCAAATGTGGCTACTGAACAACTTAAAATTACATATGAGGCAAAGCTACCATCATATATCTATTGGAAAGTCACTTTAGCAAAAGGATACCCTTTGTTTTTCAGATTCTCCTGAAGAATTCAAAGTGTTTGTTTACATTTTGTTCATAAGACCTGAATGAATTGTCTCTACTTACATTGTCCTACAATTTATAATTGTGCTATAAATTTGATGCTATTACAAGATGACTTACACTGTGTCTTAATAAAAGCTGAAGCTGCTGATTTAGGTAAAGGATAGACAAATAAAGGCAGATTTTTTAAAAAAGGAAAGAAAGAAAAACATAGTATATTTGGATATTTCTACTCAAAACACATCTCCAGGCTTCATGTTATTTTTTTCTATTTTTATATAGAAAAAGTAGGGGATCACCACAGAGGTTAAAGAACTTTCTTAGAGCAATATAACTCATGCCTGTCAGAGGATTCTAAGTCTTCCAAAGCACAAACTCTTTTTCAATATCTCAATGCCTCTGCACCACTAGCAAAATTGAGAAAGTTAAACTGTCACGATTATTTTTGTAGATATTTCTTTTAAAAATGTATACTTTATTAAGCATAAGGTATACAAGCAATTCAGTAAGATTGTGGAAAAGCCAACAAAAATATAAATTAGGAAAATGCAGTGTTCCAATCTAAAAAATATCTATATTTTCCATGTCATTATTTTACAGAATATTATTAATTAAAGTTGTTTAATGTACAAATGTTTGCCATTTTTATAATGTCCTTTATTGTAAAGATAATTCTCTTGTCTGATGACAAATAGCAGCCCCACAGCCAGGGATTACTCTGGACCTCCATGTTGGATAAATCCAATTTCTTCTTGAGACACAAGTTTCCTTCGGTATGTCTAAGGCAGGTTTCTATTATTTCTATAGTGTCTGCTAGACTGTGAGGCATTAACAAATCTGGTGGTTTACTTCCTTTAGAATTCTGTGAAATTGCAGACCAGTGAGAACTAGTCCTGTTGATCTCAAGGCTGTGGGCACGTGGGGCTCGGGACTGTCTCTTCTGTCAGGAACCTTGAGAATGGAGTTTATGGCTTGACTACCTGAATGACCAGCCGGCAGATGCCATCCTGCTGCCCCCAGGATCTCTGAGAAGATGCAAAGGTTTCTTTTGTCAATCACAAATGTCCTTGTTTAAGCTTCAGGCTCGTACTGTTGTTCATTTGTCAGATTATGTTAATACTGATTAAAAAGTATGGAATTCAGTTCATTCATAAGAGCTTTTAGTAATAGAAACGACAAGAGATTTTATTATTGAGCTATCAATACATGTTCTCTGAGCCCTCTTCTTTCTCTTTTGGTTATGTGACTTGAATAGACACTCATGGAACTACATGATTCTTACCTCGTAGTGCTTTGAGGGGTGGAGAGAGAGGGCTACTTGGGAGAAAGTGCCTTGCAAAACATTCACGAGCCAGAGCACGAGATAATGATTTCACTTCATCCTGCTACATGTTCATATTGTATTTCGAGATACTCTGGACAACATTTCCTTTCTAGAAATGAGAAACAACATGAAAAAAAATCTAGAAATCATAAGGACTCTTTGAATCTCCTGGTTCATCTTTCTCTGAATACAGGACTGCTCTTTAGGAAACACAGACAGGTTTCATCAAGCCTCTCTTTCAGCAATGCATTCCAGTGTCTTGGATCTTTTTATTTAGAAAGGGTTTTCCTCTAATTACCTAAACTTTTCTCACTGATGATTGGATTAAAATGTGAAGGAGATTAGATTATTGTGCTATGACCATTGCTCTCTTATTTCATATTTACTTCTGACCAGCAATGAAAATAAATTTCCTTCATATTTATTGATGTCCCCTGAAGCCCATTTACATGGATTTTCGGCCAACGGTTTCTTATTAATTCATATTAAGTATGTAAAGATTATGATTATAGAGTGATGTAAGGCTACTGTTGTTTTAGGGAATTTTCTCTAAAGCTAGTGCTAGACTGCAGGAACTTGGGGATCTAATTAATGGTTTGCTTGCTGTTATTTTACAGTATTAGTTTCCCATTTGAACATTTAAAACTAAAAGAAAGAAAAAGGATGGTGGAGCAAGAGAAGCCAATAGAAAATACACCTTTTACTGTCCAGGACATGCCATACCCTCAGTGAGGTGTGATACAGGAGGGCGCTAAGCTGAATCAAGCAAGTGCTGCTTCAGGTCCCTTAGGCTGTGAGGCCCCTCTATGCAAATTGATTTTCAATTTAAGGCTTGTAGGAATTGCCAAAGTGAATCGTTAATAACCAAATAGGACTAAATGGAGAGGATAGCAAGAACACCTCTAGCTATTTGTTTTATCGACCCACCCCCAAATCTATTTTTCTGATTCTTACATTATCACTTGCTTAGAAATGTTAGTTCATAAGGGGCTGGGGTTGTAGAGCGCTCACCTAGTATGTGCAAAGCCCGGGGTTCAATCCTTAGCACCACATAAAAATAAATAAGTAAAATAAAGGTAATGTGTTCAACTACAACTAAAATTTAAAATAAAATAAAACGTTAGTTCATAAAAGGAGAAATTCTTCTACCAGGGGACACAATAATGGTATCACTGAACTTGATGTTGAGACTGCCACCTGGTTACTCAGGGATCCTTGTGCCACTGAACCAACATGAAAATAGTCGTATTGTGGTTGGGAGGATCACTCCTGATTATCAAAGGGAAACTGTCCTGACCAGCAATGAAAATGTCTGGAACTCGTGCTTCTCAGATTCCCATATTCTGTGGTACAACAGTCCAGACAGAACTGTTGATGACATAAATCCTTCAAGGACAAAGATATGGACTTTCACATCAGACAAAGAATCAGGACTAAATGAGGAAGTCAAGGACACTAAAGAGAATCTAGAATAGTAATAAAAACATATTTTATTAATATCAATTACAGCCATGTGAACTGTTGCACAAACAAGGACTATAGAAGTCACATGTATTTTCCACTTGCTTTGATATGAATATATTTGTGTATATTAATCAGTCTTCTCCTCTGCTCAATTCCCATATAATATAATATAATGTATATTAATAATATAAACTCTGTATCTTAGTACAAAGCTACATGGTATCAAAAGAGGAGAAGAAGGGCTCTAAAAAACAAGTAAGTATTACTTAGAGATGCATAAAATGTTGTCGGGCTTTGTGTTTCATCCCTTATGGATGTCCTCATACCTTTAATTTAGTAAAAGATGTTTGGCATACGTTAGATACTTATTTAAAAATATAAAGTAGATAAAGTGATATTTACGGGTGTTGAAATCAACCCAACCAGCTAAGACTGGTAATATATTTCTCAGAATTTTCCTGTGTGGTTCTTTCATAGAGTTTGCTAGTGGGGAGAATCACTGGAAGATTTGGAAATTGGAAATAAAGCAAAAGCCACTGTTCTTGGGAGGACATGTGGTCAGACATGAAGGCTATGTTGTCTTCCCACAAGCCCCACTTCACGGCTGTGACTGCCAGACATGGTTGCATCATAGATCTCTCCATAAGTTCATTCTTACCAGTCATGGAAGCCAGACGTGAAGACGTCTTACCCTTCTCAGTGACTCTGCTTTGCTCATCCCCTCAAGTGCTACAGGATGAAGTCACAAGTAATTACCGCCCTGATGTTCTGGCTGCAGCCTTTCAGAGTTTTGTTCCTCAGTTTTTTGCAAATGCACAATATCATTAATTCATGCACTAGTTTATCATTTTATTCCCAGCATACATAATGTTCTATTATCCTAAATTAACCTGGTCAATGGTAGAGAGTGATCGCATGATTGTTATTTCCTCATTTTATTTCTTCTATTCTAATTGCTATAAATCTTGGAGCCTAATATGTTCTTATATCATTATCCTTAACCACTTATTGATGTGATATTTGTTTTTTTTTAAAAAAGGCAGACATATACAGGTTTAGGTTGCCAGAATATTGACCTAGGAATATTTTGAAACTGATTTGTTAAAATGATGTTAACATTTAATTGTTATGACTCAAAATGAGTTACAATTTCCTTGTGTTCAGAAATGGGAATGGGTCACATACCAATATTTTATGCTATAGACTTAGCTTCTAGGTAAGGTGGTGATCCTGCTGATGGGGAGACCAAACCATCTAGATAAATATTGAAGAGGATCAACTGAGTATTTGATCCCACAGCTTAGAAAATATTGATGCTTTTAATATTTTAGAGCTTTTACATTTCACAGGTAAAATGCAAAAGTGATTTGCTAAACTTTTAATTTTTTGTTCAGATGTTTTATGGTGGTCTTATAGTAGAATAGGAAAAGTCTACATTATTATTTTTTAAATTCCAATACTATGGCAAAAGTAATTTAATTCAATTGTTTTAAGTATTGGGTTCCAGAACTAAATGCTAATTCCATAATTCTGGTAATTTCATAAAATGTTCTTTTTGTATTTCTAGACTCATATCAAATCACTTTGGTTTAATGCCAATTTCATGGATTCCCATGGCAAGAGAATGACTAGTTGAAATATAATTAAATGTGAATTACTTTCCATTGCAGTTTTGCAAGCTAAAGAACATTTAGGCATATGAGATGGTAATAAGACATAAACAAACATGTTCTCAAACACAAAACCTTCCCTAAATCAACCAACAAAGTACTAACTTTGCTAAATATGTCTACTGTATCAGTTGTGATGATTTCATCTTCGAATGACTACATATTGAACAAAAATGGAATTAAACAATAAAGAAATTTAGTGTTTTATAAAACATCAATTATAAAATTTCTAAAAATAAAGTCATGTTAATTCTTTAGACTAATTAAGACAGTGTGTGAGCAAAGTCTCCCTGGCACACCCTTTAAACTACTTTGGAGAAATAACTTGATTATGAATTAATCTATTTGAAGTATCTCTGAAATTTTAAAAACAAAATCTCAAAACATTCTGCAAATACCTATGTATTCTGGAATTGAGCAAACATGTCTATTCAATAAAAGTTGATTTTTACACAAAAATCTTTCTTTCAATCATTCTGCATATTCTAGTTAAAAGAAGTTTATTATATGTCAAAATTGAATTCATAGAATCTCAAAATTTAAGTAAATCTTTATGTTCATCTATTACATGAATTATGTGTTTTTGGAGAATAAAAGTATAATAAATTATGTTTCAAATAAACAACATCAGGCATTACTTAATTTTTGTTCTTGGCAATAAAGTGCTTAAGAATCTTGCTGCAAGCTCGTATTAGTACTACCAATTCTTATCATAATCCCAAAACATAAAAAATGTCAGTTAGCACAGTATGTAAATAGTGGAATACCATATAAGCCAATTCCACTCATAAATATAAAGTATCATTATTTCTAAAATGTTCTAAGGGAATCATAACCCTAAAATTTTGTTGGCAATAACAGTCTTCCAAGTGCTAAATTGCCACAGAAATTTGCTGACTTGTAAATCTGGTCTTGATGATGCACTAATATCTGTAGTTATTAAATCCCTACTGAATCGCTCGTAAATGTCAGGGCAAGTCTAAGGGAGATAGTTATAGCAATAAATACCTACATTAAGAAAAATCTTAGTCTAACTTTGCATCTCAAGGCACAAGAAAAAGGAACAAACTAAACCATAAGATTTAGCAAGAGGAAAAAAGTAATGAACACAAAAGCAGAAATAAATAAAATGGAAAATAGAAAAAAATGATAGGAAAAAATCAGTGAAATTAAGAGTTAGCTTTTAAAAGATAAGTAAAACTGATAAGCCCTTAGCTAGATAGAGAAAAAGAGAGAAGACTCAAATAAATAAAATCAAAAATGAAAGAGGAGACATTACAATATACAAAAATATAATGCATTTTACTGTGAAAAATTGTACACCAAAAAAACTGCATAACCTAGAAGAGATGGGTAAGTTCCTAGACTTATGGAGTCTATAATGACTGAATCTTAAGAAATCAGAAAATCTGAACAGACTAATAACAAAGAGGGAGTTTAAATGAGGAATCAAAATCTCCCAACCAAAAAAAAAAAAAAAGCCTACAATATGATGACTCTGGTGAGTTATGTCAGACATTTAAAGAAGAATAAACACCAATCATCCTCATATTCTTCCCTCCCCCCAAAAATGAAGAATGGGGAACACTTTTAAATTCATTTTATAGAATTACCCTGATACCAAAGCAGGACCAAGGCATTATAAGAAAAGAATGCTTTAAGCTAAAATTCTTGACAAACACAGATACAACAATCCTCAACAAAAATCAAACCAGCACATTAAAAGCATCATACATAATGACCAAGTGAGATTTATCCCTGAAATGCAAGGATGGTTCAACAAGTGCAATTCAATGAATGTGATATGTGGACAGAAAAAAATATAAAAACCAAGTGATCATCTCAAAAAAATATAGAAAAGTATTTGACAGAATTCAACACCCTTGCATGATAAAAGCTTTCAACCAATTGGGTATAGAAAGAATTTATCTCATATAGCAAAGGTCACATGTATAAAGCCTACAGTTTTCTTACACCGTGCCCAATGAGGGAAAAAAATGGTTTTCTCTTAACTAGGAACAAAGTAATGATGTCCACCCTTGCCAATTTCTATTCAACATAGCAAATCTATTCAACAAGTCTTAGCCATGGCAGGTAAGCAAGACAAAGAAACAGAAGGCATCAGAATTGGAGAGGAAGAAGTACAACAACCCCTGCTTGCATATAATATGAACTTATATGTAGAAAGTCCTAAATTCCACCAAAAACTGTTAGAACATATTCAGTAAACTTGCAGGATACAAAATCAACATAGAAAAATTAATTGCATTTCCAAACATTAACAATGAACTATTCAAATAGGAAATTTGAAAAGGTATATTCAAATATAACACCATTTGGAATAATATAAAACAAAACAAAACACTTATGAATAAACTTAACCAAGAAGGTCAAAGATTTTTATACTGAATACTATATTGACAAAAAAAGATGATATCTATCAATGGATGAACAGATGAAGAGAATGTGGTATAGTCATATAATGGAGTATAATTCAGACTTAATAAAATGAAATTCTGCTGCATGTGATGACATGAATGAACATGGAGGACATTATTCTAAGGGAAATTAGCTAGCCACAGGACAAAAGAAAAAAAAAGCCTATGATATGATGACTCTGGTGAGTTATGTCAGACATTTAAAGGAGAATCAACACCAATCATCCTCATACTCTTCCCTCCCCCAAAAAATGAAGAATGGGGAACACTTTTAAATTCATTTTTATGGAATTACCCTGATACCAAAGCGGGACCAAGGCATTACAAGAAAATGTAATGTATGACTCTGTCTAATCATGAACTAAAATTGATTTCTATGCTTTTCTGAGTTTGTTAGGATGAACAATTTTAGATACGTTTTAAAGGTCTACTTTAAAAAGTATCTAAAGTTGTCAAACTTAAAGAAGCAAAGGTAAAATGTTGGTTTCCAGGGACTAGAAGAAGGGGGAAATGATGTTCAATGTAACCACCGAACAATTTGCTATGTAAGATGGAGAAATTCTAGATATCTTCTGAACAACATTGTGCCTATAATTAAAAATGTTTTTTCCAAATCTTTAAAAAATTGTTCGAGGGTAGATCTCATGTTATGCATTCTTTCCACAAGATGGAAGGAAAATAGAGTGAAGAATGAACTGGATAGAAGGGAAAATAAAAAACCTGAGATAGGCAGAATGATTGGGAGGTTGTATGCTCATCTACTTTAGCTCAGTACCACTCAGAAACATGGGCTTGAAACTGGCCAACCAAAAACTATCTGTTATTACTTTTCATAAAGATCAGTACAGAAATTGAGAATAGGCATTTAGATACTTTTATAGCAATTAAAATGATTTTATGTCTGTTGAAGCAAATAATAAAAGAGTAATATGACTGCACATATGGTGCGACACTAGATTGTGTACACAAGAGAAATGAAAAGTTGTGCTGCAACTGTATACAATGAAAAAATAAATAAAAGAGTGAGATATATTTTGTTTAAGAAATGATTCTAAATTCCCTAATCATTTAATTCAATCTTTTGTATGCATCATAATTAATTTAAAATTTCATGTAGCTGGAAAATTACTTAGTTTACATTTTTTGTTACTGTAAATAATTCTTTGATGAAAATCCATGCACATAATTTTGAGAGCATAACATTTCTATAGATTCATATCTTAGATGAAGCTTTATGAAGTCAAATAGTTTGAACATTTTAAAGATATTTGATGTGTATTTCCTAGTTGTCTTTACTCAAATTCCCAGACAGGAGTATCCCTAATCTCCAATATTATAGGATTGTGTTGTGTGGCTCATTCTCAGCCTCATGATCATTTTTCCAAGCTCAGCCTCCCGTCTGTTTCAGATAGGGTCTACAGGCACTCTAGATTGATACCCTGAGGCTAGCTCACGGACTCTATCTGTTTCTGCATCTTCCTCAGTTTCGAGTCCTTCTTTTAGAAATCTGTTCTACATCATATTCTTTGTTTCAGACTGTTGTCTTATTTACCTCTGATGGACCCTACAACTCTATATGTCCCCTTGACAAAAGAGTAGAGTCCAGCTTTTGGATTCTAAACTAAGAGTTTAGAGTATATTACTGATGACTTGCCAGAAGTGAACAGTTTTAAGAGTGACCACCAGGATGTTCTTCTAACTTGTTATACAAATAGGCATGTATTTAGAGTAGACCAGGCATCACTTATAATTATGCCAGGACAATAGGCAGAATAAGAGAGGCCTGCCCCAGGTAATCCAGGATTCAGATCACCCTAGCCATGCCACCTCCCGGATTCCCCATCTCCGCTGCCCAACAGCAGAGATGTTTTTGGCAACATCTCCATGACTGACCAGCTGCCAGCATTCCTGGTTGCACTCAAGAGTACTTCCATAAAATATCACCTTAAATTCTCTGGTGCATATTCCTTATTGTAAAGAAGTTGTTAGCTGAGCAAAATGAAATGTAATAATATTTATGAAGGAATACTTGCAAAACAGGCAGCTTTTCTGTTCCTCTAAGATATTTTAAATTAGGCCTTTCTGTCAAACCAGATGTTAGAGTTCTGAATTCCTGGAACAAAAGTTCCTTGCTCCTGGGTATCATTTCCTTTTAGGATATGTTAGGGCACATTTTCAGGAGCAGCTGTCTGGAATGTGTCCCTTTATCATTTGTTGACTATTGTAAGGATGGCATTGCTTCCTCTCCCTGTTTCACCTTCGTGAGACCATGGGAGAAATTCCTCTCTGTCTTGGTTTAGGTAGAGGAAGCCTTGTGATGTTCTGTGTTTCTGTCTTTGGATGCTAGGCAGTACAGAGTCAAAATTTAACTCGTTTCTAGCAAACGTTCATCTCACCTGGCTTTATTCTTCTTTCGCCTTCATTCTGCTTAACCAAATCCCCACATCTAATTCACAGTTTTGTAATAATAGTTGTAGTTTTTGTTATTGTTTTGCTGTTGATTACCTCAAATCCCTCTGTGGAAGGAAATCTACTTTGTGTGTATAAGTAATTTAGTAATTGATCAGAAAGTGACAGCTTCATAGAGATATTGCAATGCCAGATTTGGTGGAAAGCCTGTTATTTGTTTATGACCAACTCACGTTATTGTTGAAAGCATCTCTTTATGTTTGGTCAGTGACATTGTGCTCTTTAATGCTTTATTTCAAACCTCTTCTCTTCTACACGTTCCTTTCCAAGAGCAGCTAAACAGTTGCAAGTGACACCCTTAACACAAAACTAGTCTTTTAAACCCTAGTCTTTCCTCTAGGGTTTAAAAAAAAAGGGAACTCCAGAACCCCTCCTTCTCTGTCATCTCTTCTGCTCTGTATTGGAAGAAGCATCTGCAATCACTGGGCCCTTTACTTTCTGTTTACTTCCTAATCCACTGACACTAGCCTCCCCAAAGCCTGCTTTCTTAATGTTACCTACAGTGGGTATTTCTTCAATCCCTCATTCACTTGGCTCTCAATTCTTCTTTCTTAGAATATGAGGTATCTATGGTAACTGTGACTCTATAGGCTTCTGGAGTTTTTCTTACTCCTTCTTTCTGGCCATTTATTCTCAACTGCTTCTTCAGGTTCCTCTAACTCCATCTTTCCCTTCAATATTAGCACTTTGCAGGTTTTATTTTTTTCTTCCCCTTCCTACACATCCTGCACAGTCTTGTCCACCTCCTAAATAGTATCTCTCGTCTAGTAACTTACCTGAATTTTGTACCTTGGTAGGTCAGAGGACCCTGGTGGTGATCTGAGATATGTTTAGGAAATAGATTACTGGGACTTTTTAGATAAATTAAAGCTGGACTTACTATTATAATTGCAATATATTGCCTCTTAGATATGGATGTTCTGATACATGGCAGGTACCTCAAGCTCAGCTTGCTCCTTCTTCCCTGTATCTGTTCCTCACGGTTTTCTTACCTTTGAGAATGGGACCAGATGCCTTCTTGTCAATTCTCAAAACCCGAGGGAGGGTCCTTGACTTCTCTCTTTCCCTACCCAAAAGTCAACAAGTCCTGGTAATCTATTTCCTAAACATATCTCAGATCACCACCAGGGTCCTCTGACCTACCAAGGTACAAAATTCTCTTGCTCACCTTAATGTCTCCCTGCTTAGCATAAGTGATCAAAAATATTTCTTGGAAGAATAAATTAATTTTGGAAATCTAAGAAATATTGAAAGGTAATAGAAGTGGAACATTGATGTTTTTAAAATTCTTCATGTTATTAGTACACATTTTGTTTTCATAAGCCAAATGAGCCCAATATTTTTCACAATGAATTGTTTTTTGGAGCATCTATATCAGAAACATACACTAAGAAATGTACTTTTAATAACTTCCAGGAGGCTGTTTCTCCATAACTTTTTGAGAAAATGATAAAGAGTGAGTAATTGAGTCGGAGCCTGCGGCTGAGGTTTAACCTTCATAAACATTTAACAACAACAAAAACAACAAAAAGACACCCAAGTAAAGTAGCAGTATATAAATGAAAGGTTTTATAATGAAATTCCATGTATTATTTGCTATCAGGGAAGCAAGAACCATATTTCTGAGTATCTTTGAAACCTACTTATAAAATTCATGGTGAGAGAAGCTCTTTAATATATTGCAATTATAATAGTAAGTCCAGCTTTAATTTAGTGATAAAATTATAATTATTCAACATATATGAGCTCATAATGAGGCAGCAAAGAATGTGGGTAATTGGGTAGCTCTTTTGAAAATTGAATCCTGATAATTTCTTTATCTGGTAATTAGTAACTGTGTGGTTCAATTTCCCAAGACATGACTTTTATAAATTTTGCTGAAGGCTTTGCAAAGCAGGGGTCATACCTGATATTTGTTCTTCTGGACATTGAACACTATAAGCCTTTAAGGAGTGAAAAAAAGTAAAAGATTACTTATGAGGGGGCCATGCATAGAAGACAGAAATTATTTCTTGAGATTGTAGTCTCTATAAAAATCTGTGTAGGTTTTACCTGGCTGGCATGAGAATCTTAGAGGTTCTATTTTGCCTTTGCCACTCTGGAAAGGTATCATTATGTTAAGATCTATTATCAGGAATGGTGGGCTGTGTAGGGAGGTGAATTAGTGCCTCTTTAGTTTGGATGCTGCCATAGTTTGGATCTTAAATGTCCCCCAAAGGCTTGGTTAAAGGTTTGGTCCTGGAGGTGGTAGAATCTAACAAGGGGAACCTAGTTGGGAAATGTTGAGTCATTGAGGGTTTACTTTTGAAAGAGTTCCGGACCCCCACCTCTTTCTCTATTTCATTTTCATGTCCTAGCCATGAGGTAAGTGGTTTTGCTCCACCCCATTCTCTTGATGTGTTGCCTCATCAAGAAAGACCTAAAAGTTTTGAGTTCCCCTGATCATGGACTGCAATCTCCAAAATAATGAGCCAAAATAACCCTTTTTGCTTTATAAGCTGACCATTTCTGGTCTTTATCATGGTGACTCAAGGCTGACTAACACAGATGTTGTTGAGAGATCGAAGTTTAGAAACTGATCACCACTTTGAATAACCTCTGGAGCCAGAACAAAAGAAGACATGTCAGCTGAGGTCATCACACTTAGCATCTTTAATAAAACATGCTATTGCTATTGACTGTTTGGATTTTGATGTTGACTTGGAAGTGTACAGAATGAACTCATTAACTTTAGACTTAGACTGTTTAGACACTGGGTGGGCAGGTTTCCAGGACTCCACTGGACGTTTGCATATTTTGTTTGCTGGAGATTCCTTTGACCTTGGTGAAATCCAAAAGAAAGGAAATAGCATTCAAGGAGGCAGAGCTTAAAATTAAAACCACATGAAATAGAAACTCTTTGTGGAATTAAACAGGGAACACTGGGTAGGAATGTGGTGGTGTTTGCCCTTGCACAATTTAACCTGATTGCTCAGAGGAACTTCTGATGTTAGATTGGCCACGTGCAATAGGCACAATGAAAATGAGGTCAGGACTCGGGCAATGAAATTTCTTCTCTATTTTTCCAAAATATAAACATTTTTGATCACATGTCCATATCTGAAGTGTCCTGTAAATTTGCTAATGGCAGTTCAGCTCACATGTGTCTTTTATTTTGTCCATTTCAAGACATCAAATTAAAAGGCCATTGGTTTATATGATCCTCTCATATTGTATGAAGAAATTTTGCATAATAAAAAGCATTCATTTACAATTTTGATGCGGAGGATTTGCTGTAGGTGCTCCTCTCTGCGTAGCAGATGGTACTTTGTATCCAAGTTATTTACATTGTACACTAAGCTTTATTGTCTACATAATGACAACAAGGTCATTTAAAAAGGAAAACAAATCACTTACCTATGTAAAAATTAACTTGCAGAAAATAGATTTTAAAAATAAATTCAAAACCAATATTCTGCCCCTCTGCAGGTGAAATCTGAATTGTTGTGCACTCCCCAAATTTAAAAACAATTTATTATGTAACTATTTTTAAAAAAATTTAACACAAGTATCTTATGTCCTCTTCTGTTAATATCTCTACCTTGAGATTTTTGATCAAAGAATAATTTTTATAATAAATCTAATAATCTAGACACATTGCTCATTATAAATGTATATTACTAAACAAATGAGACACTGGGTTCTTACTAAAGGAGAAGTCAGTTCTGCCTATAAATGTAAATACTAGTTCTTTCATCTTTGCCTCCTTCTCCAGTCCAGAATGATGAGAACATTTTAAACCTGTGTTTCACATGCCCTTTGCTCATCTAGGTTGCAATATCAATTGCTCTTTCCCTGTGTTCTGTTGGGAGAAACTCTAGCCATCCTTCATAGGCTGGTACAAATGTTATCTCCCCCAGAAAGACTCTTTATAAGAGGAGTCAACTTTCCTATCCTGTGTGCTCCCCTTGCCATGGGCCACAGGTCCTGGTGGTACCCATGACAATGATACATTGACTGCTGTGGTTTTTAATGCAGGTGGGCATCGCACATCACCATGCCTGTGGCCCACTGTGTGTATCATACCTGTCACAGACTAATGTTTATTGACTTAGATAATGTTGCATTATATAGGTTGATGGTCTTTGGATATGTTTCAAATAAAAGTACCATTATTTTCTTTCTAACTCAAGAAAATAAAAATTTTATTTGAAAGAAATAAATATTTATTATCTTCATGTTGCGAGTGATAGGATCCAGGCATAAAAGCTTGTGCTTTATTTTGTTTCTCTTGCTGTAGTGACTTTGAGAATAGATTAAAAGAATAAAAGTCTAAATATCAACAACATTTATTTTAAAATGCCTATTTAATTTGCCTAAAATGTCTATATTGTCTCCAATTCTGTTTAAGAATGATCTCTTATTACATGACTCTGGATACATTACTTCTCAAAATAAATCTAACAGTCAACACTGAAATATCTGTTACTTATAGAAAGATGTAATATGGGTTTTAAGATAAACTTTATAAAAGTTTGTGAAGGCTTTAAAGTCTTGTGAAGTTTGTCCTTATTCTTGATTTTTGATGCAAAACATGAATAAAATTTTGAAAAGTTTAAAAATCTCATAATAACAAACCTAATATAAAAAATTTCATTTGAATCCATGACTTTCCTTTCCATGTGCATATATATTTTATATATATGTGATTATTTTAAAACTATCATTTTGCATTGTTTTATTATTTTTATTAACTTATTTTAACTGACAAACAATAATTATATATATTTATTTGAGTACAGATGATCATTTGATCTATGTATATATAAGTTACAGAAAGATTTAATCAAGCTAATTAAATATATCACCTCACCAGCTTATTATTTTTGGTGATGACAATATTAAAAATCTATTTTTGAAATATACACCATGCAGCACAACAGGTCACTAAAACTTACTACTCTAGTCTAACAGAAGCTTTGTACCTCGTGATCAGTATCTCCCGGATCCCCAGTCCTCTGCCTTCCCCCATTCCCCAACCTCTGGTAGCCACTATTATGTTCTGTTTCAGTGAGACTGACTACTTTTGATTCCACATGTAAGTGAGATAATACAGTAGTTGTCTTTCTGTGCCTGGTTTATTTCACTTACCCTAATGTCTTCCAGTTCCATCCGTGTTGTCACAAATGACAGAATTTCCTTCTTTTTAAAGACTCTCTAGCATTTTATTGCATATATATGTGCCATATTTTTAATCCAGTCATCCATTGATGGACAGTTAGGCTGCTTCCATGAACTGGGTATTTTTTAAATATTTTGTCAATATGCCATTATATATATATATTTGAATTTATTTTTATATTATTTAAACTTAAATATCTATTATCTATCCAAAATACAAAATAAATTTTCTATCCTTTTAAATATAATATAAAATATTCTGTATGTTCTTCCAATAATTTTGTTCAATTTTCCTGGAGAATTGAGACAAAATTTGCAATGTTTTTGTCAGAGAAAAGGGCTGTTTGTCTAGTGACATGGGGGTTAGTAGGTCAAGATCTGGCAACTACAGAAGTTTTTTTTTTTTTTTTTTTAAGAAATCAATGGACTATTTATTTCCCTTAAATCTTATTTATTAAATGCTAATTAGGTTTCAGGAGTTGATATCTCATGGTAGTCATAAAAATGAACATGATAGACATAATCATCAACTATCAGATCTTATATTTCAATGGAAGAAACAAAAATCAGTTAAGCAGACAAATAAATAAAATACTTCAAAATGTTGTAATGCTCCAAGAAGTGAAATTTTTTGGAAAAAGCATCTCACATAAAAAGTCCAATTGGTCTGGCATGGTAGTGCATACCTGTAACCCCAGCTATGTGGGAGGCTGAAGCAAGAGGATCACAAGCTGGAGGCCAGTATCAGCTACTTAGCTTGGAATCCAAGCTTGGAATTTTGAGTATTTAAAGTCTGGTAGATTTGGAGAACCTGGCAAAGGAGATTTGACAACAGGTGAAATGTTAGCTATATCCGTAGTATCTTATTTCTAAAAAATGTTGAGCAAAAATTGGAAAATGGATTGTTACATCTGGATGATAGGTTAATAAGTGATTATTTTATTTTATTTCTTAGCTTTTAACATATGTGTTAAAAATATTTTAATACATTTTAAATTAAATTGTGGAAAGATTTCCAAAAATCTTTCAAATAGCATTAGATAATACTTACCTTGCAAATTTATTCATTTATTTCTTTATTTGTCAATGATTCTGATAAATCGCCATTAGAAATGTTGAAATTCATTAGGACAAGAAAGTTTTAGCAATGCCAAATGATGTGTATGACAAAGCATATTATATAGGATTATCTTCCAGCAACATTTTAACATGATCTTAAATAGCAACTCTCTGGAATAAAACTGGCAAGTCTCTGGAATGAAATCATCTTCAACTAATTTTTCCATCTCATATGAATTACAGATCCCAAAGTAATAAGGAACTGCACAGCCATCTAATCCAATGCATCATTTTCTAATGAAGAGACTGATTCAGAGATGCTGAAAGGCTTTTTCACAGTCTCAGTCCAATCTTTGAAATCCATGTAAAGGCACAATTATATGACAGTCATCCAGGGGTGACTGTATGCTAAATTAGAAATTCACCTTTTAGACTACAGATTTAGCTCACACAAAATTTAGAAAAGCTCATATAAGTCATTTTTATAATATAAGCTTTAATGTTAACACATTCTCTGTGCTTTGTGTTATTTTTGGTATGCTGTGTGAAAGTTTTCTGCAGTACGCATATTGTGAGAAGTCAGAGTCTTCAGAAACAGTAGAACATTAACACACACACACACACACACACACACGCACACACACTTACTTCAGACTTGCCAGCCCCTGCAATCACATGATCAAAAAGAGCCAATTTCTTAAAATGAATATCTTTATTTATATATTGTATGTCTGTGTGTATTTATTAAATAAAGAGATTCATTTAAAGAAATTGTCTCATGCAATTGTAGAGAATGGAAAGCCAGATATCTGTAAGGTAGGATAGCAGGCTGGGCATGTAGATGAGAGTTGATGTTATAGGCTTGAGCCCATGATCTGCAGAGCAGGCCTGCTCAGCCTAGCCTTGTGGGAAACTGAGGTAATTTCTATATTGTGTCTTGATAATTGCTTCTTGTAGAAACCCAAGTCTTTGCTCTTGAGGCCTTTGTCTGATTGGATGATACTGTATCATGGAGGACAATCTGTTTTATTCAAAGTGTACTGATGATAAATGTTAGTCCCATGTAAACAATATCTTCAGTGTGAAACCTTGATTGTTGTTTGAGCAAACAACTGGACAGGTAGCCTAGCCAAGTTGACTCTTCAATTATTCATCAGCCCGGGAAAAGAAATCATCATGATCATCTCGTATTGCAATGATGCCTACAGGGTGTCGGGAGGGATATGTGGCATAATTTCTGCCATGTGTTTGCCATCCTTATCCTGGTGAAATGTAAATGTTCCTTTTGTGTAAGGAAATCCCTTTTATTGGCAAAACTTCAAGAATATTATTGTATAGAGAACATAACTTATGTCCAGAAGATTTTTTGATGGGAAGATAAAGACCTTTTATCTCAGGAAGAGAGTTGTCAATAAGTGCACACTTTACTTCATTGCATTACTTTCTAAAGAAGGTATTTAAAATCTGTCCCATCTCATCCCTTATAGAATCCAGCTCCTGCCCATATTCACTCTGTACCTCTCATTCACCCCCTGTGCTATGGGGAGGTCTTCCTATGGAGATGCTGTCAAACTTTCTCTTATAGAAATTAGCATCTGGACTTTTCAGAAATCAACTGCCACTTTATAGTTACACAACTAAAATTCCAAACTGTTAAAAAATATTTAATCATAAGTTGATGGATATCCTTCAGTCTATTCTGTTAGTATTAATCTTTTAAATGATATGACACACTACAAATTTCTGTTGACTTTATTGGTATTTCATCTTATCCAATTGAATGTAGAGCCGTTCAAATAATTGTACTATTATATCAAAGAATGTTTTTAGTTTTTTAAAAACAGTGGGAGAAAGACTCAGTTGAGGAGCCAGTCAGGTCTATATTTTAGTTAGAGAAGATTTGAAATAAACTTGAAACAATAACCTTTGTAATAAAAACATCTTAAGAGCATTGGAAAAAAGTCTCAGAAAAAACAAATCCGTATAAGTAAAACAATGTTACCAAAGGAATGATACTTGGAGAATATTTGATAAAGTCCCAAATCCAACTAGTATTTTCATTAGCGTGTTCCTTTTGTTCCCCTAGAAAATGTTTTTTATTATTGAATATCACATGTCTTTCTAAATTTCTGTTTTCAGACATGTTTCCTGCTAGGAACATATGGAAAGGGTAAATGTCTGGAGTAAAATTTGAATGATGTTATAAACTCTGAGAGAAGATCTTGAAGTACCAATGCAGTTGGAAGACGAAAACTATTCCTACAGTTAGATGTAGTCAACCGTTTTGCTTATGTTAGACTTTTTATAGAATATGAAAAAGAAAATGTAAAAAGCAGATCTTGTAAAATCCTGTTACTTTATGTGTTTACGTTTTGATGTTGGTATCAATTTACTCTCCTACAGATGCTTAGTATTATGTTTTGAACACAGAGAAATTTCATGTGTGTAAAACTGTGGAGTCCTAGTGGCAGACATTTATGAATCAGGAAATGATTTCCATGGAGAACTTTCACTCGGAACCCTAGTGTAGATTTGTGAAATCCCTAAGCCTGGACTTGTGTCTATGGAACAAACTCAAGTACTGTGACTCTTATACATAGAGGTCAACAGAAGGATCATGCCCACAGTAAGGTCAATGTGAACAATCACTTGGTAAATTGGGCATAAAATACGATCTTAGCATTTGGCTCATTTAGTCTTCAGTTCTTTACTCTGCTGTGATTATAAAGACCTGGCCTTTCTTTCCTTTCAATATTTTAAACTTAGAGCTCCAGAGAACTCAGTACACCAGGGCACTGCCTTCCTGTGGGGAGCACCTATCAGAACTATCACACCAACAGGGTCCATGCAGGACTTGGAGGACTTGCCAGAGCATGTTGCACACACACTATTGTTGTTCAAGCTGGGGACATACTGATATTGGTTGCACAAGTTAGCACAGTTCTATGACAGGCGCACCTATAACCATCAGCCTCCCCTCAAATCCAGAAGGTAGGCTTGTGATTTCTGTTTTACAAATAAGTTACTTCACCCAAGACCTCATAACTCCAGACTTCAGATTGCAATCTGCTTTGATTCCAAACTCTATCTTTGTTGCTATGTTATTGTATTTTCATTGCTACACCCAGTCTTGTTCATTTGGAGCTTACTTAAGGCATTTGTTGGTGACTTACTCCATCTGAAAAGAAGTTAAATTATACTGATCAGTGCTAAGAGATGTTTAATATTTCACCAGATTTCAAAAGCAGCTCATCAAAGCATTTGAATTCTTGCCATAGCATCAACTCACAAAGCTGAAATAAACAGGGTACACTGAGAGTCAGATGAAAAGACCTGTAAGTAAGAAACTGGAATACTCTGAATTGATTTAGTGGTGGTGCAGGCTTGAAATCAGTAGTCATCCCAAATGCAGGGCAGATGGTCTTTAGGGCTTTCATGTACTCCTGGGTATTTATCAATTAGGATTCAGCAGCATTTGCCTGTTCTCATTAGGTAATTACATTAAAATATTTCTTATCACAGGAAAGAGAAACCTAATTACTAGATCTTGATTAAACCTTGTGCTAGAGGCTAACCTCTTGACCAGTGACATATGACCATGATAAAAGAAAAGCCAGCCAGATCATTCATTTTGGGAATGACAATAATGAGCGAGCACTAAGGATCTGGCATAGGAAGTGTTTGCTCTTTCATTGTATTGCTGTTTCCTAGTCTCAATATCACAAATAATATCGGCAGCATGGAAACAGAGTGGATTGTTGGGGATCACAACATGCCTTTGCTATATGTATGTCTTGATTTTTCTATTAATCCTAAGCTCCTAAAAATATGCTCTTTAGGAAAAGTTCTGATGATCAACAGGCAGGTAGCAGCACATTTCCTTTATTCTAGGTCCTCTTCACTGGGAGAGCACACAAGCTTGCATTGAATGCAATTACAGCATCTCTTCTGTTTCTATCCTTATTGAATGATATGTAACAATAAACTAAAACCTTTTGAGACTCTTTTAAGTCTTTGATACTTTTATATATAAGTCTGTTACCATCACCAGGCTAGTTATTTCTCACCACATACTTTAGAACTTTATTATTAAATATTTGTAATAGGGTGTCCTGGAGACACAATTAAAACTCTAGGACTTAACATGATAGATATTTCTATGATTTCTTACACTTTTAGAAGAAGATCCAGAAAGGTAAAAAGAATTTTCCAGATTTTTAGCAAACTGATATTTACAACTTTGTCTCTTTTAATGATTTAAAATGTAAACTTCTGGGAAAACAAGTTTGCTAAGTCATATCCTTTTCATGATAGTTTCTGTTATTAGCGTTTTAGCAAACTGTAAGTTTATGTTATTTGCATATTCAAATAAATTCAAAGACACGTTGATTACAAGAAACAGTGATCCTTATGTTCCTGAACCATTTTTCTTCTTGAAAATGCTAGTGCCCATCCTGAGGTGGATTCGAGTTGAAAGACTTTTCTAGGTTTCAGCTCTTTGGACCGCATGTAGTTAATTAAGACTCCTCCTAAAAGAGTCTTTCCTTGACCCTCTTATGAAAATTCTCCCCATCGTTCCTACTTTGGCAATTATTTCATTTATGTATTTTGGCTTGTGATTTACCCCATGAAATCAATGACTCTACAAGGCCAGGAGTCACACTGCCTGGTTACCATGATTTGCTCAGTGACCATGATTCAATGCTTGGTACACCATGGGTGCTTTAGAAATAGCCAGAGATAGAATGAATGCATGAATGGGTGGATGTATAAATGAAGTAATGACTGAGGAAGAAGTGGTAGAACAATTTGAACAATAGTAAACTTCGCCCAGGTTACTTGTGATGAGATCACAGCATACAGAATGTAGAATCCTGCACCCATAGGCAGCCACTCGATTAGTGACAAATAACCTATAGTAACAATAGAAACCCAGCAAACAGATTTGCTACTGTTACTGTGGCCACTTCCATTTATTAAACTCATACTGTGTGCCAGGCATTGTGCTACATGGTTCATTTTTCCTATTTAGCCTGGTCTATAGTGGGCAAAAAGATCAAGCCTCACAGTGTCTGGAGAGAAGGCAGATAGGGAATAGGAGAGGAGCAAAATATTTGAGCTGTTAGGCAGGTAATTCAGGCATAAATTACATTATCAGCATTTGGCAGATTTAGATTTTTATTGTCTGTGTTTCTCAGACTGTGGAGAAACAGTTTTCTTTATCTCTTTTCTATTTTCAAATTGGCCCCTTAGAGAATAAAAGGCACAAACTCATTGTCTTACAGTGACTGACTGCACAGAGCTGTGCTGGTTCCACTGCTCACGTCAGTGGTGTCTGGTGATGAAACCTGAGCTCACAGTCTAGGTGGCAGAGGGAAGAGGCAGGTCACTGGGTTCCAGGCACGTCACCAGGTGATCCACATACATCATAATGTGTGCTGGTCAGCTGGCCGCCCTGCTGACTGCCTGATGTCTATTAGTCAACGTGTGAAGAATCAGAGTTCAGTAAGGCCATTGAATAGGGTGAAATGTATGCAACTTACAGTCAAAAGTCATTGGGAATGGTCCCATCAGAAAAAACTTTACTATCTTCCTTCTCTCTTTCTCCCAGATACTACAATGTCTGAGGAGAGAAGAAAATTTAGAGGCAAATTGCTTCTAATGAGAGGTGACTATACATAGATGAGCTCTGAAATGCCAAATAGGGTGATTCTAGCCTTTTGACCGTATAAAGAACCTTAAGAACCAGTCAGGTCTTAATTGCAATTCTGACACTTGAAATATATTCTGAAAAAAAAAAAATCAAACACTATAAAGACCAGAGACATATGTAGATTGAGCTCAGTTTCTTGGCTAGTCCCTTTCATTTGGAAGCAGCAGATTAACAGGCACTTTGTACATCCTGAGCTAATTTACTTGTAATTCTCTGCACCTGTTAGTTCGAAGAAAGGTGGTTAATGAGATCAAGGCTAAGAGACGTGTAATATTTCATCTTGCCGTCAAAGCCTATTATTTAAATAATTTGAAACTTCCAAAACATTGAAATAAAAGAAGTTTCTCAAGTGAAGAGAAAGGTAAAAAAGAGTAAGGAGAAAGAGAGAAAAAGAAAAGGAAAAGGAAAGGATAATAAGATGAAATTTGTTTTGACTGACACCTTAGATGCCAAGCCCTGATGCTCCCATAAGCTATGGGATTTGAACATTGATCATCTGTTATCGTTTGCCTTTTAAAGCTTTGGTTAGCAAATATATGTTCTTTTTTACCAAGAAAATCTATTCCTGGGAATTTAACTTAAAGCAACTGAAAGTGAGTACAAAAAAAAAAAAAAAAAAAGGTATGTACAAGGTTGTACAACCAGAATTCATCGGCATTTTTGAACACTTGAAATAATCCATTGTCATTGATTTCTCAGCAACCCTGCACATGGTTCTGACCTTGCACAGCTTCATTATTTCCTTTATTTTCTGTAACCTGACTGGTTCTCCACATTCTAGCTAGCTTGTTGCTCTTTTCCTTCCTGGCCCAGCCATACAATATTTCCCCCAACACCTCTCCTGATTCATGTTATGTTCCCTCCTTGTGGCAACTAATCTATATCATCCTGTCAACTGTCTTTCCTAACATCTCTTCACACCTCCAGCTCTGAGTTTCATGACCAATTATTCAATTGTCTTCTTGACATCACATCTTGGAGGTCTCAAAAGCCCTTTAAATTTAATACATCCAGAAGTAAACTTCTGTTCTCTCCAACACATGAGATAGTCTTAGCCCTGTGTTCTTCCCTCTGTTACAGAATGGTGCCAACAATATCAAGTTGGGCAATCCAGAAATATAGAAGTCACCCTTGATACCTCCTTCTGTCTCGCCCTACTATATCCAATTATTCACAAATTCCTTTCAACTTTGCCTCCTCTTCATTCTCAAAGCTGTCCACACGCTTCTATCTTCAACACCTCTCACAAGCGGGGACCATGGCAGTAGCTTCCTAAATTAGTCGCTGACTTCAGATACAGCTTCACTCCAAAACTGTTCCACACATTACATCCAGATAGAGCTTTTCAGATGGAAATGTGATTTTATGTAAAACATTTCAGTGTCTTCTTAATGTGCATAGTGTTCAAACTTCAGGGTTAGATGATTCCTGCCAGTGGTTTAGATTTCAAAACCTTGAAATCTAAAAGGTTTCACTGCATATATATAAAAAAAAGAAAACGTTGCACTTGATATATGCTTGATTTTAAAGATTTTTATATTGAAGCAAACAATATTAGCAGTTTTACTAAAAATTAGCATGGTAACCTTAGGACAGTCCATGTCTATTTGAACTTTCTGAGAAAATCACAGTAACACAAAATCAGAATCAGTTTCAAATTGATGGTTATATTTGAAGCCACAATAAAGCTCATATTAACTCATTTCCCCCATTTTTAGGAAAGAAATCAGGCAAGACAATTATGTGTAATTGAGGAATATATTTTATTCTTTCATTTCTATCCTTTGTGTGTAGATTGTTTTGTTTTGAATAATGAATTTGATGAAAACCTTGTTGAGGAATTGTTTTCAAGAGAAAAACACAAAAATCTCAGCTCTTGTTCAGCTCTTGTTTTTATTTCCCAGCACAAGTCTCAGTGTCTCTAGTAGAATGAGAGTTTCCTTAGATTTTAATTGGGCCTGAGAAGGGAGCCTGCCCATGTAGCACCTTTGTGAAGGATATGAAGGGCAGCTGTTCTGCATCAGGTGAAGCCCTGCACAGGTGGCTGTGGCATAGTACAAGCCATGGGATTCGATTGGCCACCACTCTTGCTTTCTGGCTGGCAGTCAAGGGAGAAACACTCATTCGTTTGAAACTATTACTTTACTCAGGTCATATTTAATACTCTAGATGAAGAACATCTTGCTATTTGCTGGTAATGTCATCTTTTTGTATAGACATGTGCATCCCTGTGAATATTTAGAACAGTTACATCTAGTAGCATCAACCCTTTGACATTTCTTGGTCTACTTATAAAGAATCAATTTTGTTGTGGGAAGGGATCTCATGAAAATCAAAGGGAGAGCAAAAGAGTAGAAGAAAGGGATCAGGGGCAGAGAAGAGGGAAGGGAAAGAGGAAATACAGGAGAATGATATTGGCTAAATTATATTGTTATATTGTCTGCAGGTATGATCATGTAACCATAATGACTCACACTGTTATTCACAATTAAAATATACCATTAGAAATATGGGAAAAAAATGATCAATTTTGTATCATCTTAAACTTGGAGAATTTCTCTCACCTCTCAGAAATACGACTACCTTAAACACAATCCCTTGGGATTAATGCTTCCTCAAACAGGGAGGAAAATTATATATCAGGATTTCCAGACTGTCTAAGATAGACATACAGAGGAGACTCTTAGAGGGAAAATAACTAACTTGGACCCTCTCTCTAATTCAGTTTCTGATGCATTAAACATCTGGTGGGTGGAAGCCAGATTGCAGGGCATGAGGACAGGACCATTAAGAGTCAAAGGGGAAAAGGTGGATTTGACATAAGAAGCTATGTGGAATGAGACAACAAGGAAACAGATAACACAACCTGAGAAGGGAGCCGGCCTATGTAGCACCTTTGCAAAGGATATGAAGGGCAGTTGTTCTGCATCAGGTGAAGCCCTGCACAGGTGGCTGTGGCATAGTACTAGCCATGGGATCAGATTGGCACAGTGGGAGAAAATAAGGTCATGCGTATGAAAAGAAAATGCTCTTTTACTACTTTCATAAGCCTTTGGAACCCAAGCATGCTGGTGTGGGGATCCTTCTAACTGCCTGTGACATGGAGGAAGCATCCTTGTTTTCACTCACCTTTGGGTGGCAATGTAGGCAGCTCTATTGCGTGGAGACTAGAGGATTCAATGGTGGTGACACGGGCCCATTGGCAAGACTTTGCTTGACTCAGTGTCTCTGCAATAGGACAGGGCCAGAAATTTAGGATTCTGAGGTAGGAATAAATCTGGTAAAGCCCTTGTTCTGTTTTTATGGTAAATAGTGATTTGACACAGCAACTCCTCTTAGGGGATATGGGAATATAGTGCTAGAGAATCCTGACTTAGCAATGACAGCAACCTCTAACCAACCAAATTTCATTAGATGTTTTGTGGGTTCTCCCAAAATGTGGGGATATATACAATAGGAATAAGAAATTTAAAATCTATCCACAACTCAATAGTTAGAAAATGAACAAGCCAAGTTAAAAAAAAAAATAGGACAAAGATCTCAATAGCATTCCACTAAAGAAATTGGAAAATAAGCATATGAAAAGATGCTCTGCATCATATGATAGTAAGGAATTATAAATTAAATCAATGAGATGCTACTATACACTTATTAGAATAGAGAAAAAACAAAACACTGCCAACATCATATTCTGGTGAGGATGTGGAACAACAGGAACTCACATTCAGTGCTTGTAGGAAAAAAAAAAAAAACACATCATGCAGCCACTTTGCAAGTCAATTTTGCGGTTTCTTACAAAACTAAAGGTACTCTTATCTTATGATCCAGCAATTGAGCTCCTAGAAACAAGTTGAAAATGTATGTCCAAAAAACTCCTGTGCCTGAATGTTTACAGTAGCTTTATTCACAACTGCCAGACTTGAAAACAACATCCTTCAGCAGTTGAATGGATAAACTGTGCTACATCCAGACAGTATCATTCAGTGTTGAAAAGAAATGAACTTGGAAGCCATGAGAACTAATGCATATTAAGTGCATATTACTAAGCGAAAGAGGTCAACCTGAGAAGGTTATATACTGTATATTTCCAACTATATGACAGTCTGGAAAAGTCAAAACGATGGAGACAATAAAAAAATGACATGTTGTCATGCATTATGGTTGAGAGATGAACCAGAACACAGAAAAATTTTATTCTATGTGAACAGTGGATATATGTCATTACACCTTTGTCAAAACTCCTAGCATTAGGACTTGTGTGTAGCTCAGTGGTAGAGCACTTGCCAAGCATGCATGAGGTCCTGGGTTCTATCCCAGCACGACACACACACACACACACACACACACACACACACAGACACATACACACACACACACACAATCCAATGTACAACACTGTGAATCCTGGTATGAAGTATGGGCTTGAGGTGATAATGATATATCTAGTAGCCATTATTTGTTTTAGCAAATATATGGTGGGGTGTTGGAAGTAGGGGTAGATTTTCTACAAATGGGGCTGCATTTACATGGAACTCTGCACTTTCTTCTCAATGTTGCTACGAACCTAAAACTACTCTAATACATAAAATTCATTTTAAAAATGGATAAAGTTTTTTTTTTTTTAAACCTGTGAATGCAGCTGCGATATTGCAGTTTGCAGGACTTAGGTATTCCCATTCATTACCATATCAATATTTAATGAGCACCTACAGACACAGGATGCCCAAACATTCTGATTACATTTGCTTCCTCCTGTGACTTTCTCCCTCACAAGGCAGTGACCTAATCACTTCTTTGAGCTATTTTCCCACACATATCAATATATTATTCTATTTCTCTATGAAAATATACTTTTAAGAAGTACAACAGGAATATGGTTGAGAGTTCTGGAAAAAAGTCTCTAAGGTAGAAAAATTTTACTACCAAATCCAACGGTCCAAAGTTTACTATGAATTCCCAAACTAAGAAACCTGGAGTCATGGATGGGAAACACTGATGTAAATCTTGGGAAGTTCAGTTCCCAGATTGCATGATGGGATATTCTCACCAACAATGCTGATTCTATCTTCATATCCTAAGGGAGACTTTCAAAGTCTAGTTGCCTTGGTTCTATGGAACAACTATGAATTACAGCTACAATTATTGGAATAATTTTATGAAGTTCTTGCTTTGTCTGAGGTTTCTCTAAACTGGAGTGACTTTGATGAGTTGGGGAAAATTCTTGTCCCATTTTCAAACAATTTTAATGCTTATTCTAACTATATGATTTACAAATGGTGCTACCCTTCCCCTATCAATTCTTCATTATAGGTTGATTGAGACATGAAGAAACCCTTGTTGTATTGGGCAGGCTTTAGAATAAAGTTCATGAAATTTTAAAGTGGGAAATTAGGAAGTGCAATTTTTATGTACCCTTTTAAATTGACTAGGGTTTCTGGGAAAGAACATAGTAAATGGCTAGCAGATATCACAATCAAAATAGGAGGTTCGGTATAATAAAAAGAAAAGAGAAGAAGATGAATAATATATGCATTTCTTTGGAAGCTATAAAACTCTTGCTTTGGGAGTTGTGATGTACAGCTCTTCAGGTGAATTAAAAAATCCAGTTACTGAATATTGAATATATTGCTAAACAATTCCATTCCTTTTATTTTTTTAGAACTCTTGAAATATTGATCAGTGAATGGTTTCCAAGCACAATAGTATGCTTTCCCCATTACCGGTTTTTAAATGACTATCCACTTTTCTCTTGGGAATTTAAACTAGCACTTCAATCTGTTGAATATGTATATTTCCATTTATAGGATATATTACAACGTCTCTAAGAACTGCCTCCTGGACACCAGGAAATATCAGTGTCAGAACAGAAATCCAACTGCCCAAAAGGCACTGATTAATGTGTTCCCCCCCTCCTTAGCTACTCAATGATTCATCAGCTATTTATTGGACTTCAGGCAGAGGTTCATAAAATGGAAAATAATTATTAAAACCCCTGGAGGTTATTAATTATCAACTGATTCCCTTGAACCCATTACCTTACATAATGAAAATTACTCCTACACAGTGATGTCTCCTTGTGATGTGTGAATGCACACACTTACAAACACAATTATCTTTTCTAAATAACGGTCTCATGTTTTTATTCTATTATCTAGTCTATAAGAAAGCTATTTCAAAAATAGAGCTGAAAGCAGGAAGCTTCATTTCTGAATCTGTTTTTCAAAAAAAAATTATAGGCCTCTTTCAATAGATACTGTTTATATTTAATTATTACTAAGTTGTTATTTCCTGTGGAAAATATCAAATAAATATTACAAACATTGCTTCAGATTAAATTATTTTAATCCTCTTGTATCTGGCTGAAGCCTTTGTAAAACATAACCTTATCAGCACAATTTGTGGTGGGAAATGTATGTATAACTTCACTGTGGTGAGAGCCATATGAAATTTTCTTCCTAGACTATTTCTCCTCTCTAATGTTTATCCTTGAGTAATTTGTTCTCATGCTTTCATTTGACACTTCATCTGTTCTTATATTGAAGGCATTTTATCCTCTGTACTGTTTGCAACACATTGTAAGAAGATTTAATCTTAGTATAGTTATTATATCTGTGTTCATGGAATGAGTATAAAAAACAATATTCTAGAGCTTAGAATAATGATTACTAATGTTTTAATTGATACTTGATCACTTAAAAGAAAACACCTAGATATTTGTTACTTCTAAATACAGTGGAAGAACTTATTTAAGCAGAATAATCAGTAATAATCTAAGTAAATAATATATTTACATAGAAAATGAAATCAGTTGATATTGTATCAGTTTTAAGTTTTCCCTGAGTCAAGTTTTCAAAAGTAGCTTAAGACAATGTTGTCTGGTATGATTCAAAGTATTCATGCATACAGATCACCTGAGGTTCTTGTTAAAATGCAGATCCTAAACTGGGTGCCTGTAATCCCAGCAGCTCAGGAGTCTGAGACAGGAGGATTTCGAGTTCAAAGCCAGCAATGGCAAGGTGCTTAGCAACTCAGTGAGATCCTGTCTCTAAATATAAAACACAAAATAGGGTTGGGGATGTGGCTCAGTGCTCAAGCACCCCTGAGTTCAGTCCCCAGTTCCCCTTCCCAAAAGCAAAGTGCAGGTCCTGGGCCCAGCGTTCCACTGGAACAGCGCTCATCAAGTTTGGCAATGACTCTCATTAAACTTTAATTATTATTTGACTGCTCACAAGCACCTGCCTCAGCTAGCCAGTTTGTCATTAAAAAAAAAGCCCTTATTTTTAATTGACATATAACACTTGTACATATGTATGGAATATGATATTGCAATTTGATAAAGTATACAATGTGGAGTGACCAAATCAGGGTAATGAATATTTCAATCTCTTCAGATGCTGTCATTTCTGTGTTTTGGGAACCCTCAAACTCTCCTCCTAAAGTTATTGTTGTGGACGATAGTTTTCCTACTGTACCATAACACCAGGACAGTGTTTTGGTACCCACTATCTGCCCTGTCAACATCCCACTCCTCCACCCTCTTCCCAGCTCCAGTGACCTCTTTTCTGCACTCTAGTTCTATGTGATCTACTTTTTATATCTCCTACCAATGAGTAAGGACATTCAGCAGTTGTCGTTCTGTACTTCATTTATTTCATTTGACACACTTTCTTCTCTAAACACTCGTGAAAGGAGCTCTCTCACCTCAGAGCAACAGTTTGGTTTCCTAATTTAGAATTTTCTCCTTTGATTATCTGTTTCTGTCAATAAGCTTCTCATATAACTTTCCCCTTACCTGAGATATGGTACAATAAACCCTCTGATTTCTTTGTCATCTCAATTCCTTATTCTGGGGATATTTCACCCTTTGGTTAAGTTGATTCATTGTCAGTATATTTCGTTTTTCATTGAAAATCTGATATAACCAAACATTGAGGGAAACACAATATATAGTCACACTCTACAGGAGAGAGACCCAGGTGAAAAGATAAATAATCTTAAGTCATCATACTAAAAGGGACTTCATGGGTAAAAGCTATGAATTCATAGGAAAAAAAAATGGGTCCTTGTAAATCTCTTGAAGAAAATAAGGATTGAGTTGGTGCTGATAGACGGGCTGGGTTTTATTCAGGGGAGCAATGCATCCAGTTTCTGTTCCATAACTAGGGGTTACAATGGCAAATTAAATCTCAGCCTTTGTATCTAGTCTACAAGAAAACTATGTTTTAATTTAGAACTATTGAGTGAATAGGCAAGATTAGACGGAAAGTTTACATTCAACTTAAGAACACAGATGTAAATGTCTTGTAAGGAGGATTCTTCTTTATAAGTAAAATTTATATAAAGTGATAAATTTAGAAAAGTAAATAAAAATCCCTAAAAAACTGAAAAAAAAGTCATCAAGGCAAAAGCAAGTAGAAAACCATTTGGAAAGCAATTAACAATTTAACAAAAGGGAATAAGGACTTCACCCACCAAAGAGAATGAAGTCTTATAGATATGATTGCTATATACTACAACTATCACAGCAAAGGAGATTGGATGGCTCCATAAGGTTGATTCTGCATCTTTAATCTTATTATATTAACCACAAATAACATTTGTTTATGAAGTAGCTTATGTTGCATTTTATTATAATTATGATGGTCATGTCTATTGTCTAATAGTGGGGGGGAGAAAACTGAGTGAGAATATGAAAAAAGGAGGAGAAAATTTGGATGTGGAAGAAGGTCAGTAGGCCTAAAAAAAATCATACCTCTTTTTAGGAAACATTATTCACCTCAGCAAGTCGACAATTTGGATCTCATTTATGCAAAAACCTATTGTGCATATGGAGGACAAACACATGAGTATTCCTAAGACACTCTGCAGATTCAAGGATAAATCAGACCTACACTCAACCTTAGAGATTTTACATATAGAAGGGAAAATTAGCCACAAATATGGGTATTTATGTCACAATTGTGATTTAATTAAACAGTAGGGGAGTTCAGAGGAGGGAATTTATCTTCTTCAAAGTGGCAGGGAATGAGTTCTTTTTCAGCATGTACATGTGGATGAGTCTCTCACTTTTCAAAACATAATATTTTTGCAAAAAACATCTTATTCTAACAAAACTTTCGTTTTTGAAATTAAAATACATCATAAACCTCTTCCTTTAACTCCATGTCTCCATCTAAGTGTTTTTCCATGTTGCTTTCCCTTTGCTGATGAAAAGTTCTTTAGTTTCTTTTTCTACATCCTTATCTAAATCCCACTCATTCCTCAGCCCTCTGAACACTGACAGCCCCATGAACCACTGTGCTTCATCTGCTCTTGATATCAACTACAACAAACAATTTTTTTTTATTACCATGCACATCTTCTGCATTTAATCTCTTGATTTCTTTCATTAAAGCTGAACTTCAGGATAAGTGTATGGCTCGGTGCTAGAGTGCTTGCTTAGCAAATTCCAGGTCCTGGGAATGATTCCTAGCACCAAAAGGCAGGTGGAAGGAACTGTTTTCTCCCCTAGTGGTCTAGACATTGCATCTGGCTGCTCCTTCCTTCTAAGTCTTCTTCCTGAGGCTGTCTTCCTCAGGCAGCTCTCTCAACGTTGGTGTGCTCTAGGAATTCTTCTCTTATCACTTTCCCTCTGCCTGAAATCCTGCATTCTTAGTTATTCTCTCCAACAAATAACTTATGTCCCATACAAAGCAGCACACTGAATCTTACAACATAGAGAGACTTCCCAGACAAGGACTGTATTTTCAAGAATACATCCTCTTGATCCAGAAGAGCACACAGGACCAATTCATGACAATGGAATAGGACATGAAATGCAAGTCACTTCTGTGTCCAAATCTTAAAACAAACACAATCAAACAATAATAATAAAAAAAAATCAGAACTCTTCTGACTTTTCCTGTCTGTTTGTTCTAGGAGAAAATAGAGCTACATTTAGTCTGGGCCTTGGTAGTCTGGGCCCCTTGATCATCATGTGACTAAACACCAACCAGAAACATTCAGGATTGATTTATATGTGAATCAAAAATAAATCTATAATGCATTAAGCCACTGAAATTTGGGGATTTATTTTTTACAGTGCATAACAGTAATGTGGAAATTGGTACTTTGAAGTGGGATGCTATAATTAAAAAACTTGAAATATGAGGAATCAGATGAGTAGTTGGAGAGCAGGCAGAAAAAGTGTGGAAAGCTGGTGACAAGGTCACACAGTGGCAAAATGTTGAGTAAAATTATTGCTTGTAATAACTTGGAAAATCCCCATGACTTTGGGCTGTAGTTGTAGGGGCAATGGTTGGGAAACAGAATGTTAGCACTGCTTGTTGGTTGCTACTAGATGAGTTTAACAAGTTATGAGTAGAAAAAGATGAAATCAGACTCGAAAGTACCATATCATAAGCAATAAATAAATGAAAGGAGTACAGAGAGCTCCAAAATAAAGAACTTCTTTGGGTAAGAAACTTTACTATTTGTAGACCCAAATCAATATGAAATAAGACTCATTGAGAGTGGGCGAGGCTCTTCATATATGGGGGTAGAGGGTATGTAAGAACTCTGTATTTTCTTTCGGATGTTGCTATGTATTTAAAACTTCTTTTAAAATAGTGTATTTTAAAAATTATTAGTAGTAAAAATATCTGGTCATGATTTTTGTTTTTTAAAGGGGCTTTGAGGGGCATAGTTCTATTAAAATTTAGAAAAATAAAGGAACTCGGTCAGATGACTCTTGTCCTCCTACCAACGCCCATTGCTTTAGATGGCTTCAAAGTACCCACCTTTAAGATGAGCAGTTTGACATAAGGGCAAGGGAGGCATAGGAATGAAGGAAACCGAGGAGGACTGGCCTAGGAAAATCTTAAAATAGTTACTGCCACGATTAAACTCAAAACAAATAAAGCAGTTGCATATTTCAGTTTTCGAGGGAATTGCGTTGTTAAATTAGTAAAGCATTCAGTTACTGCAATACTATAATTGTGTCTTTGAAAATCTACCAGTAGGAAGGGATCGCTGAAACTATGCTGTTGCTTACAGTCCCCAAACCCATGTGAGATGTGAGCATTACAGATGAAAGGCAAGAAAACTTCCTGAAGCTGAGCCATGAACCATGCGAACAGTAGCCAAGGGTATTCTTCCCAGGGGTGGTGGGGTGGCGGGTGGTAGAGTCAGCATCTCATCCAGCAACCTCTCCACTCCAAGATAGGTGTGCCAGGAACACCGTCCAGCTACAGAACAAGGACCACTGTGTGGCTCCAATCCCTCTCTTTTCTAAATAAAAGGGTTTTTTTTTGTTCATTTGTCTCACATGCTGCCTTGTTATGGTCTGAATGTGTTCCCCAAAAGTTCATGTATCAGAAACTTAATTCCCAGTGCAACATTATTGAGAGGCGAAGCCTGATAGGAGGTGCTTAGGCCAGGAGGCTCCATCCACTAATGGATTAATACTCTTCTGACTACCCTTCATCCTAGCCCAAAGGCTGAGAAGCAATAATACTTTTCTTACTGAAGTCAGTTAGTTCTTGGAGGAGTGAGTTGGTTCCCACAGAGTGAATTTTCATGGGAGAGGGTTCATTCTCAAGACAGTGGGTTATTATAAAAGTGAATTGAGCTTCCTTCATGTTGTGAAGGAGCAATGAGGCCCTCATCAGAAGTTGAGCAGATACTGGTGCCGTGCTCCTGTACTTCCCAGCTTTCAGAACCATGAGCCAAAGGGACCTCTATTCTTTTTTCAATTTGAAAATGTTCTGCCAGCAATCCATTCTTTATAAATTACCTGTTCTCGAGTATTTTGTTATATGTAGCAACAGAAAGTGGATGAAGACAATCTCCTTGTACCTGTGTCAAGAGGAGAATGGGAAGGTAATTTGTCTTCATGTCATTTGGTTGCTGAGACATGAGGAACAATATTTGAAAGTTATTGAGAAGATGATGTCATTTAGAGATTTTGGAACTGGAACTGGTCTAAGTGACTATATTGATCAAGTGGTATCTTCCTTAAAGAGGTAAATGCTTAAAGCCTATATCCACAAGTTTGGCATCTAGAAATATGGACTTTGGCTCTCCTTGAAAGAGTCATGCTTTACATCCATGGTTCCATGAATTAGTGTTCTCCAGAGAAGCAACCAACAATGTGTTGCTAATGAATCATAGTAAATATGTGTATACGTGTATGTGATATGTATACATATACACACATATATATCACTCATGTATAAACATATTTACTATAAGGAATATAATAATATATATTTATTACAAGGAATTGACTCATGAAATGACAGAGGCTGGCAGCTCCAATTCTGCAATGTGGGTCTGCATTCTTGAGACCCAGGATAGCCAATGATGCAGTTCCCATTTGAAAGCTCCAGGTGGAAACCAAGAGAGCGGATAGTACAGAGGCAGTTTGCTGGAGACTCCCCTTTTTCTCTGGGGACTGGTAGTTTTGTTCTATTCAGACATTCCTTTGATTGGATAAGGTTCAACCACATTATGGACACAAACCTGCTTGACCCAAAGTTCACCTATTTACCTATTAATCTTATCCAAAAACACTGTCTAAATTGACACATAAAATGAATGATCACAATGTTTAGGGTTGTTCCTGAGAAGTGACTACCTCTCAGAAGTACCACAACTATCTTTCTCAGTTGTTTCTTGGTAGGGACATGCATTTAGTTCTCACTGAGGGACTCTGAGCAGAAGTGCATGTCTTTTGGGGTCATGATACTTACGTTGCATTCTGCTTTACCTCTTTCAACACTTGCTGACTAAATACAGAGCACTGCAAGACTGTAGGGAATGGTAGAACCATTAGATAAAAAGTGAAAGTATCCTGTATCCTTGAACCACCATATGAATGGCTATTTACTGACCAGAAAGTCCTGCATTGAACTATAAAGAAAGCAAGATGTGAAATTGTTTTGTGTTAAACCATTAAAAAAATAATTTCTTTTGTTTCAACAATTGCCATTACCCTCATACCTTCTACCTATACATTTAATCAGAACTTTCATCCTGTGCTGAACTCATATATCTAGCTCCTGATATGTCACAAGAGTCTCACAAATTGAATTAATTATTTCTAACCACCCTCTAATTTCCACACATACATTACCCAATGTAGTAGGTTTACCACCTTATACTCAGTGTAGATAAATAATACCTACTCCCACCTTACCACTAATTAATTACCCCTCATTCCACATGACTAATTAGTAATTAAGTTCTGGTAACTTCCTTTCTTTACTCATCTTATTTATCTCGTGAACTAAGGTAATGGGTTAGCTTCCTCTGTCTACCCTCATAGTCTCTTAATTGAAATGTGACTTCCTGATTAGTCTTATTTATCTTGAATACTTCTTAGAATTTCTATCTAAAATAGGGGTCTGATCACCACATTCTCCTATTTTTGTCCATATTTTTAATGTTTTTAAAGACATGTAACACAGATCCACCATTGTGTTCGTCAGCTTTTTCACCCCGTGACCAAAAGGCCTAGCAAGAACAATATAGAAGACAGAAAGTTTATTGGGGGGCTCACAATTTCCAAGGTATCAATCTCCATTGTTCTGGACCTCAGGGGAGGCAGAACATCATGGTGGGGGGGGCATGGAGGAGGGAAGCATCTCAGAACATGGTAACCAAGAAGCAGAAAGAGCTCCGCTCAACAGGGACAAAATATAAACCCCAAAGGCATGGCCCCAGTGACCTACTTCCTCCATCCACACCCTATCTGCCTATAGTCACCATCCAATTAATCTGAATCTTTAATTAATCCACTGGTTAGGTTAAGGCTCTCATAATAATTTCACCTCTGAAAACTCTTTCATTGCCTCACAATGAGCTTTTGGGGAACCACCACATCTAAACCATAATAACCATGCTAACCACTTTCAAGTGAAGAGAGCTTTGGTATTGCATACACTCCTAGTCTTGTGCAGTATTGAACACCATCCACCTCCATAGCCCTTTTCATCTTACAAAACTGAAAATTCATAATTGTTAAACAATAATCCCTCATTTTTCTCTTATCTAGACTCTGGTGACTATCATTCTAATGTCTGTCTCTATGATTTTGACTATTCTAAGTAACTCACAAAAGAAGAATAATATATAAACTGTCTTTTAGTGACTGGCTTATTTCACTTAACATAATGGCCTTAAAGTTCATCCATATTTTAGAATACAACAATTTCCTTTACTTTTCAGAGGGATTATTATTCTATTATATGTATATACCCCATTTTGTTTATCCATTCATTTATCATTGAGGTTGCTTCTGTGTGTTATTCCTACTATTTAAAATAATGCTACTCTGGACATGTATGTATAAATACCTCTTTAAGACATTTGTGTTAATTACCTTTCTAATAATACTATAAAAAGATACCTGAGATAATTAACTTATAAAGAGAGGAGGTTTGTTTTGGCTCAGGTTTTAGAGATTCCAGGTCATGTCAGGATAGACTTATTGCTTTCAGGTGGTAAAGATGAGGAGTGTGTCGCAGATCAAAATGCTCATCTCACAGCCAGGAAGAAGAAAGAGGAAAGGGCTGGTATCCCCTAATCTTACTTAGAGGATATCCCCAAAGACCAAGGAGCTCTCCCTTTAAGCACTTCTCCTCCAGGTTGCCACCTCTCCCAGTAGCACTATTCTGGGAACAAGCCTTTAACAAATGGGTCAATAAGGGATATTGCAGATCCAAACTCTAGCATTCTGCCTCTGGCCCCAAAAGTTTATGTCCATTTCACAATGCAAAGTCTCCTAATTGTTCCACCATTGCTCTAAAGTTCTAGTGCAACCTCTCCTTCAAGATTAAAGGCAAAGTCTTAGCTGTGAACACTTAAGAAAACAAAGCAAGACAAAACAAGTTACATACTTCCAAGATACAGTGTTACAGTATAAATATTTTTATTCCAAAAGGAAAGAGCAAGAAAAAAATAGCAAGATCGGAACTCAGCAGGGTAAACATTAAATCCTAAATCTCCATGTCCAGCATCTGGAGCACACTTTAGCAGATTGTGGGCTCCGGAAGGTGTGGACCTCCTCATCCCTATAGACTTGCTGGTTGCAGCCCACATGTACTCTCAGGCTGAATTTTCTTGCTGCCTATAACTTTCCTCAGCAGGTGTTCCATGTTCCTGGCTGTTCTGACTTCCTGAAGTCTTTACTGAAGCTTCAATGTCACTGTCACTCTTATCATTTCACTACATCTCACCCTGTCCCTTGGTACTTGCAGGGACTCTGACCCTACTACACACTGCCTGGCTTCCCAGGTTTTCCTTTGAAATCTCAATAGAAACCTCATGACTCTTGAATTCTGCAGGCCTGCAAAACTGCTATCATGTAGGCGATGTAAAGGAGGGCCACCGGTGTGAGCTGTACTTGGACACACCTGAACCACAGCTGCAGCAGCCTTGCTAGCTCCAGTGGTCCTGGATGAGCAGGGTGCCCTGGGTTCTCAAGAGACTATGCATTGGCAAGTCCTTGAAACAAATTTGTACCTTTATACCCTTGAGCCTATGATGGGTAGTGTCTTGCAAACTCCTGAGATGCCTTCAGTGATTCTTTCGACTGTTTCAGTGCAAAGTCCTTAGTTCCTATTTCATGGCACTAATCTCTGCATCTTCCTCAGCTGCATCTTTAAACATGCTTCTCTTCTCACCATGCTCTGAAGTTTTCAAATCTTTCCATTCTACTTTTTCATTCTGATTCTCCCTTCAGATCTTACTAAAAGTAGCCAGTAATACATATGTCACTGCCTGAATGCAGTGCTGCTTTGAATCTTCCTCTACCAGATAAACTAGCCTATCACCTTTAAATTCAGCCTCCCCAGAACTCTCAGGTCATGGACAAAATGTAGCCAAAATTTCTGCTGGAGTAATAATATGAATGCCATTAAGAACAATTCCCAAGAGTCCTCGTTTCCATCTGGAATCTCCTTTACTGTCCACAATTCTATCAGCATTCTGGTCTTCCGAGTCCTCACCTGAATTGCCAGTTAATCTCTGCTTATAACATTCCAGCCTTTCTTTAGCCTGTTTTTCCCAACTTTTCTACATTCCTTGCACAACACACTCTAAAAACTTTTTCACATTATCAGGTGTACTCCCAGCAATGACCCCTCTTCTCAGTATTAGTCATATTTCCATTACTGTAACAAGATATCTGAGATAATCTATTTTGGCTCACAGTTTTGGAGGTTCCAGTTCATGGTCAGTTGCCTCTGTTGCTGTAGGACCTGTGGCAAGGCGGCACCTCAAGGTGGAGTACGTGTGATAAAGCAAACTCTTCATCTCATGGTGGCTTAGAAGCAAAGATACAGAAAGCAAGAGACTGGAATTCCACAATCTCTTTTGCAGGCATGCCCCCAATGACCTGAAACTTCCCAGTAGGCTTCTCCTTTTAAAAATTTCTACCACCTCCCCATAGCCCCATGTTTAGGGCCCATCCTTTAAGACATGGGACTTTGGGGTCATTCAGATCCAAACTATAATTCTGATCGCCATGAATGTGTTAGAAAGTGTATCTTCCTATTGGATCTTTTTGGAAAATGTGAGGATTGGTAGTCATTCTTTTGAAAATCTTCAATAGAATTACCAGTGAAGACATTAGCTTCAGGAATTTTCTTTGTTAGGGGAATCTTGATTAGTGATCCAATCTTATTTCCTGAGTTCTGTTTGGATTTTATATATCTTTGTGATTTAGTCATGGTAAGTTTTTGTGTTTCTGACAATGTGTCCACTTCATCTAGGTTCTCCAGGTTGTTGGTGGCCTATATTAGCTCATTGTGGTCTCTGGGGTCCTTTTCTATTTCTGTATAATCAGGGGTGATATCCCTGCTTTCATCTCTAATATTTGCTGTTTGAGTCCTCTCTCCTTTTCTCTTAGTCCTTTTAACTAAAGGCTTGCTAATTCTAAGCAGGAAGTGTGAATCAGGAGGTATAGTGATACCAGATTTCAAACTGTACTACAGAGCAATAGTAACAAAAACAGCATGGTACTGGCGGGTGGACCAATGGTACAGAATAGAGGACACAGAGACCAATCCACAAAATTACAACTTTCTTATATTTGATAAAGGGGCTAAAAGCATGCAATGGAGGAAGGATAGCATCTTCAACAAATGGTGCTGGGAAAACTGGAAATCCATATGCAACAAAATGAAGCTGAACCCCTTTCTCTCGCCATGCACAAAAGTTAACTCAAAATGGATCAAGGAGCTTGATATCAAATCAGAGACTCTGCGTTTGATAGAAGAAAAAGTTGGCTCTGATCTACATATTGTGGGGTCGGGCTCCAAATTCCTTAATAGGACACCCATAGCCCAAGAGTTAATAACAAGAATAAACAAATGGGACTTACTTAAACTAAAAAGTTTTTTCTCAGCAAGAGAAACAATAAGAGAGGTAAATAGGGAGCCTACATCCTGGGAACAAATTTTTACTCCTCACACTTCAGATAGAGCCCTAATATCCAGAGTATACAAAGAACTCAAAAAATTAAACAACAAGATAACAAATAACCCAATCAACAAATGGGCCAAGGACCCAAACAGACACTTCTCAGAGGAGGACATACAATCGATCAACAAGTACATGAAAAAATGCTCACCATCTCTAGCAGTCAGAGAAATGCAAATCAAAACCACCCTAAGATACCATCTCACTCCAGTAAGATTGGCAGCCATTATGAAGTCAAACAACAATAAGTGCTGGCGAGGATGTGGGGAAAAGGGTACACTTGTACATTGCTGGTGGGACTGCAAATTGGTGCGGCCAATTTGGAAAGCAGTATGGAGATTCCTGGGAAAGCTGGGAATGGAACCACCATTTGACCCAGCTATTGCCCTTCTCGGACTATTCCCTGAAGACCTTAAAAGAGCGTACTATAGGGATACTGCCACATCAATGTGCATAGCAGCACAATTCACAATTGCTAGACTGTGGAACCAACCTAGATGTCCCTCAATAGATGAATGGATAAAAAAAATGTGGCATTTATACACAATGGAGTACGCAGCACTAAAAAATGACAAAATCATGGAATTTGCAGGGAAATGGATGGCATTAGAGCAGATTATGCTAAGTGAATCTAGCCAATCCCTAAAAAACAAATGCCAAATGTCTTCTTTTATATAAGGAGAGCAACTAAGAACAGAGCAGGTAGGAAGAGCATGAGGAAAAGATTAACATTAAACAGAGACGAGTGGTGGGAGGGAAAGGGAGAGAGAAGGGAAATTGCATGGAAATGGAAGGAGACCCTCATTGTTACACAAAATTGCATATAAGAGGTTGTGAGGGGAAAGGGCAAAAAAAAAAAAAGGAGAGAATCGAATAATAGCAGATGGGGTAGAGAGAGAAGATGGGAGGGGAGGGGAGGGGGGATAGTAGGGGATAGGAAAGGCAGCAGAATACAACAGTCACTAATATGGCATTATGTAAAAACGTGGATGTGTAACCGATGTGATTCTGCAATTTGTATTTGGGGTAAAAATGGGAGTTCATAACCCACGTGAATCAAATGTATGAAAGATGATATGTCATGAGCTTTGTAATGTTTTGAACAACCAATAAAATAAAATAAAATGAAATAAAAATAAAAATAAAAATAAAGGCTTGCTGATTTTGTTGATCTTTTTGAAGAATCAACTCTTGGTTTCATTTTCCCCAATTTTTTCTCTCTATCCCACTTATCTCTGTTCTTATGTTTATTATCTCCTTCTTTTTGACAGCTTTTAGTTTTAGCTTGTTCTTTTCTTTCTAGTTCCTTAAGTTATATAGTTGCTTTGTTTATCTGAGCCTTTCCTTGTACTTTAATGTAATTGTTTGTAGATATAAATATTCCTCATAGCAGTTCTTTCATTGCACATCAAAAGTTTTGCTATGTTGTGTTTTCATTTTCATTCATCTCTGGATGTTTTCTGATTTCTCTCATGACTTCTTCTTTAATCCATTCATTGTTTAAGTATAAAAAGGTTTTAATGTTCATCAACTATTCTGGGACTAAATTCAAACTCCTTAAGATGCATGTAATGCCTTCTCTAATCTTCTCGTAAAACTGTCCAAGTTTTTCTCCAGGTACTTGCTACTTCAAACTGGACGTGAATCAACATTTCCACTAAAAGCTATTTTGCATTTTACTTCAGAATTGCTTTGTTTTCCCACGATCTTATCCATCCTCAAAATTTCAGCCAGGTAACTTATTGTGCTTTGTTTCAGACATCCTTTTTCCTCAGATTCTCCTGTCCTCTTTATCTCCCTCATATATCAGATCTCCTTCTTTGTCTTTGTCACATATAAAATCTTCCTTTATCACTGTACCTAACCTATAGTTTACAGATTATCTGTGGATGTGTTCATGCTTGGAAGAAAAGTCTAGTTCCAGGGTCAGTATATGGAAGAAAAAAGAGAAAGGTTCAGGAAGTCATTTCTTGATGTTGGTCTCCCTAATTCAAGGGCCTATGTTTATATTCAAATACTTCTTAGCTAACTGATGGAATAGGAATCTGGTTTAGGTGCTACAGATGCTGACAAACATAATTCCTGCCCTCAAGGATCTTAGCTTCATGGAAGTTACCCTAAGTGCATGTATGAAAACACAAATGGTGTGACTCTACTTTGTGTACAACCAGAGACATGAAAAATTGTGCTCCATTTGTGTAAAATGAATTGAATTGCATTCTGTTGTCATATATAACAGATAAAATAAAATAAAATACATAAAAATAAGAAACATAAACAGTGAGAACATTTTCAGAGATCAACAATTACTGTGAATAAAATAAAGCAACATAGTGTGATAAATGCTCGGGAGATTAGTTGTGTAGAAAAGCCAATTAAGTCATTTCTATGGAGTGCTGTCTGTTGAGGGGAAGTTGTTAAGGTTCATAGTTTAGAGTGATGATTCTCAAGAGAAGGAGAGACCAGACCAGTCAGGGGAGAGTGAGAGTGAGAGAAGATTCTAAACTTAGCTAAGCAGTATGCTGAATGGCCAGAGAGAGTCTGAGACTCAGTTTTGACTTGAGCACATTTGCCCAGTGCAAAGTCCTCCGACACCCAGATCATCGGTAACTTTCAGGATGATCACAAGGAGCCTCAAGGCTGGGGGGTGGGGTGGGGGTCCTGTTGAATGACTACTAACCAAACTGAGTCGAAAAATATTTCATGGCAGAAAAAAAGGAATGTTGTTAATGAGAGTATAAAATAAGAATTTGGTGGAAATTGGGAGTCAACACCAAACTTTCCAGTCCTGACAAAATTCACAAAAATCTGTAGAGGGGACTTGCAATGAAAGAGGAAAGTCTGGAGCTTGAGCTAAGCTAAACTGAATTTTAAGGAATGGATTGTTTCTATATGATGTCTGAATTACATAAAACATGTGTATTATAACACACACAAAAATGTTAAGGAATGAAGTTCCTGGCCAGATATTTGAAGTGTCACTATTAACTAGGGGTTATATCTCAAGGGATTGAAAGAGAGGAGAAAAAACAGTAGAAGGAAAGTCTACATTGAGGGTCATTATATGGAAGAGGAGGAGAAAGAGCCAGAATCCTTAGGAACTCTAGTACCTCCTTTGTTCCAACACTCTCTTTATTCCCTATGTCTTTGGCCTGGCCAGCCTTCTTCTATGCCAGACTTGGTAGAGACTGTTGGTGTTTACTGGTATCTTCCTCTCATCCTTCCCTGGCATACAGGTAAGTTAGATTTCTCAATGTCCCTGCATCCAGGACTGATCTTAGAGTCCAGACTGATGCAATGGTGGTGGAATGCGGTAAATTTGCAGGCTTGGCTATAGTTATTTCTTCTCTCTTTTTCCAACTTCTCTGCTAGATTAGAAAGTCAAACAGATGTTGCCCAGGAGAGCCTTAGACTTTGAGAGAATCTTTTGTGTTAGTCCACTGAGGTCTTACTTTAATAGCAGAGGCCCCTTTTCTGATTTGATATAACTGCCGATACTGACTCCTTCCGCTTTTCCCACTTTCAACTTGGCACCTTGATCTCCCTCTCTATCTCCCATCCCATCAAAATATCTTTCCTGCTTATTGTATGCTTTCCATTTGGCTCATGTGACATCTGGGGTGGGAGGATCATCCTCTTTCTCTGTCAGTTGATCAATTGGAGTTCCACACTATAGTACTGTTGTAATCATTGATATACTTACAGGCCAAATTGTGTTATCTTCATGAGAAGGTTTGAATAAGATTGGGAAGATTTGATTTTAAGCTAATTGAGGACAGGGATTACATCTTTATAGCCTTATACTTTTAAAATTAAAGTTAAAAAATAGAAGATGTAACTTAAGAGGCTTAAGCTAGATCTGCTTCCAACATACTGATTTTAAAAATACTTAAATAGAATCATTGAAGAAAGGCTAATACATTTTTATCCTCTTATGAGCTCATTACTAAAACGTACTTATACTTCCCAAGGTCAAAACCACCCACTTTGTGCAAAGGTTTCAATGTTGGCAATTCTCACCAAGGCCAGATGGGTTGCCTCAAAGAACTTATCTACTGTCTCTTGCATTAGGCAGGGGAGGCTGTTTATGACATATTTTAGGTTCTGTAGCTATTTTTCAGGGCATCCATATACACAAGATTTATTTTAAATCCTTTAACACATTTTCCTCATACGGATGTTACTGTTACAGTCCCTTGTGAGAACATGTGTTGGTAATGTTAGAATAAGATTTCAAGTAACAAATTGACTTCCTTTCAAATGCTTTGGAAAATATTAACCCTTAGGAATAGGTTCCTAATTAGTTGAATGAAAATTGAGCTCTGACTCTTGGGAAGTAAGTGGAAATAGACCAGGGGATGCTTTCTTGAAGAGCAGGAGACTGGAGACTGGTCCTTGGGGAGGTTGTCAGGAAGCTCTTTCTTCTCCTCCCCATTACCTGTCACCATGTGGTAGTGGCACTTGGGTAAGAGTTTTAGAGGGAATGGAGGATGTGGACAATGGGCCAGTGATCCTAGAGAAAGAGTGTCAAAACAAATATACGAGGATTGGCTGTTTGAAAGAAAAGGAGATTTAGAGAAAGAGACAACCACGTAGCTATTGCAAGCAAGGGGAAAGAATTAGCTCGTTAAAAGTCAATTTGTTTTTTACACCCCAACAAAGTCACTAAACAAGCTGCTTCTCTGGGTTTCACTGAGTTCACTGGGTTCTCTTTGACCTACTCCAATCATGCTTCTATGATCATAATATAAGTTTATATGCATATTTCCCATGCATTATCTCATTTAATCTTTACAATAGAAATATGAAATAGGCAGAGCAGGATTGGTCTCATCTCTTTATAAATCAGGAAGCTTAGGTGTATAGGTACTTTTTGAATGTCTTTGCAACTAGTATGTCTCAAATCTGGGTCATTTTTTTTTCTATGATTGATTGATTCATAAGATATGCTGTTCCCTGGCTTACGAATCTCTTCATGGTCTGGCTCTTTTTCCTTCTCAAGTCCTATATCTTATCACTTTCTCATTTTACAATCTGTTATTCAGTCATACTGAATGTCTTTTAGGTTCTCAATTTTGCCAATCTTTTTCGTTTCTGAGTATTTGCTACATGTCGGCTTCCGCCTCTAACATTCTGCTCATCATTTTGTCTGATGAGCTCTCAGTCAACCTTTGCATTTCCTTATATGTGTCATCCCTTCCAGAGAACCTTTACTGGTCTGCCCCTGGTTCCCTTCCAGGTTACTTGACGAGCAGGAGACTGGAGACTGGTCCTTGGGGAGGTTGTCGGGAAGCTCTTTTCTTCTCCTCCCATTATCTGCCACCATGTGGCAGTGGCACTTTGAATGCCATTATAATTAAATCAAGGGCATCACCATAAAGCTTTCAGATCATATAAGGTCTGGTGGAAATATTGAAAACAGGACTCAAAACAACCAGCAATGTGTTGGGGAAAAACTTGCCCTGCATCTTGGTGCTGGTCAGGCCTAATGTGCTGTAATTGTATTCCCCTCTGCTTTGAGCGTTATGTGAGAACAGTGGACCACATCTGTTTCATTCATAGAGTCTGGCTCAGAGTAGGTGCTCAATATTTATTCTTTTCTTCCTTGACTGAAAAAATGGATGAAGGAATATTTCTTATGGAAACTTATCCTTTCTTCCCCACTTAATTTCCGTATCTCCTTATTTACTTTCTTAAGTGCTTTAGCAAAACAAGAATAAGCTAATTTCACTTAAGGATATCACCTATAATTATGAATATAAAGTTCTTAATGACTCTAGCCTTCTGAGATTAATTCAAGAACCAGACATCACTTCTAGTGCAGAGAAAGAATAAATCAAAGATCCCACTTTGTTATTTCTCTGGTTCCACTTTTTCTACCGCCTACATACTGGCCTTGGATTCTAGTCAGTTCTATCTTGAGCCCATCCATCAAGATTTGCAAAAATTTCCTGTGAACCATTTTTTATCTACAGAGTGCTAACTCATAGGTCAAAATAACAATATAAATGCAAATTTGTAAGAGTTTTCCATTATGCAAAAAAGGTTATTTGAATTCTTGGTCCAAACATATTGCAATCTTAGACCTTGCTAAAATCCGTTCCCCTGAGATTTTTCTATCCATAAATTTTGTGATGTCTTCTTGCAATTCTTTGTTCAATTTCTCAGTCCTGACATGCAACTTTGAGAACTTGGGCAAACTCTGGTAAGAATTGTTTAATCCAAAGGAATAAGAGCTTCTTAAAGGTTATCTAACTTGAACTATGCCCAAGTTTTCCACGAATGAGCTATATAAAATCTTGCCATATGTTCCTCTTCAGATTGGTGCATCTGAGTAGACTATTTATAAAATGATCTAGGTATATTCATTGATTGATGAAATCACTTTTCTGAATATTCAGATAATTTAAAATCTTGCATTATTTAATTTACTTATACAAGTGAAATGTGGTTTAAACAAACTTAGCCTTATGCCAGGTTGGTTTTTTTGGTGTGAAAAAGGTCTGGGGAGCAGCTGGCCACCAGCTGGTGCCTCCTGCTGTTTTATTGAAGTAGAATTGAGGCTTTAACAAGCTTAATTATAACAAGACTTCACCTGCATCACAGCATTGGTTGCTGCCCCCACCCTTTGCTCCATGAATTTTTTTCCCCCTAACACACTGCTGGTTGTTTTGAGACCTGTTTTCAATATTTCCACCAGAACTTATATGATCTGAAAGCTTTATAGTGATACCCTTGATTTAATTATAATGGCATTAAAAGTGTAAATTAAATCTAGCTTCTTTTATGTAGGTAAGATCAGAAATACGGTGGGAGAACTTAGAGATAATGGTGAGTAATATACCTAAGTTCACAGAATGTTATCTATAAACTAAATTTAAGTGATAGATCTGGCTAGATCTTTTGTTTCAATTAATTGATGAAGGAGCCATGTGTTCATATCATTAGTCCTTGTGTCCTGAGGGGTCACTTTTATTTCATTTTATGATTCTCTTAAGCATATCATATAACATAAACCTCACTTTTGATTGTAAGCACTTCTAAGTACTTCCTAACATAACTTGGTATAATTCCCAATACAAAAGGAGAGAGAAGAATTATTATTGACAACTTGATTGATAGGAAGCCTATGTGAATTTGCAGCAAAGATTACTGAGTACAGATTTAAAAGTTTTGTAATAAATCCCTATATTTTCTTTTAGCATTAACTGCTAAATGATGATTAACTGCTGCTATTTCCTTTGTGAGGTGTTTTTGGTGCATGAATAAATATTGCTAACCTCTTTAAGATGATGACTTGGGGGAGAGTTGAGAGAGAGATTTAAAATTACATTTTTAACATGAAGAGAAAAAGTGATGAGAATCTCTGGTTGGTGACAATAGCAATAACACAATCTGAAAGCTTTGGTAAAAAGTAAATCCCTTGTTACTTTTTGTGCTAAAAGACTTCCAGATCCTGGGCAGGCTGGAAAGACACAGGGCTCTATGAATAAATTAGATGTTAGCATGAAATAAGTGGCTTGACCCTTTTTGGGCTCATGTTTATAGCTTTCTTGTCCTCAATAAGATAATTACATTTCTATTTGCCTGGAACACTTGGGATTAGAGATGTTTATAAATCTTGGAAAAAGAGTTGGGGACATTTGGCTCAGTCTAACCACAATACTCCAATAGGTTTTTCTAAACTGAAAATGGTAAGATGAAAGAATTATCTATGAGATTCACTATGCACCCTATTACAAGAGGTTTAGCTAATGCACAATATTCAATGAGAGACAGGAAAATGTCATGTTGATTTGAAGCTGTAATAGAAGAAATGTTGTTTCTTATAAATATTATGCATGTTCTATTACTTTTAGTCTGTTGTTTCACACATTTTAATGGTTAAATTCAATTTCTCTTACACCCTTAGATTCAGACTCAAACTCAAAGCTACTTTTCATTTTCTCTAACTTTCCCTCTTGCCCATCACCACCTCCACACTCCAGCAGGATTACCATCTCCATCTCTGCTAACATCTTTTTCTAACAATGCATTCCTCTTTTCTTATGGCACTTCTCAAATTGCATTGTAATGATTTGTTTACATGTCTGTCTCCCTCACCAGACTGTGAGCTCTTCAAGGTCTGAGACAATGTTTCATTTAAATTCACTTGGTAGACCTACAGCCCCTCAGTGTCTGGCACATAATAGGCACACTAGAAAAGTGGAAAGAATAAAAGGGAGAGAGATGATGAATGAATGTAAATTATCATCATCTCAGATTTATTTGGAAATCATATCAGAGTGTACAAGAAAGAAAAACCCATGTTATCTCTCCTTCCATGTCATGTCATCTTTTCTGGAAAATTTCTGAGTCCTTGACAGTCTTGTTAACCCATATTGCATAATTCCACAGCAGTGATAACAGCACTGTAATTAAAACACAAACACTGTCAAATCATGGTGAATCACTCACTGAGTTGCAATCTTAAAATCTACAGGTGTGGTTTTATGTTTCACCCATTTATGTTAAAATTCACCCATTTTTTGCATATGTATGTATGTGTGTGTGTGTGGAGATAGATATATATATATATATATATATATATATATATATATATATATATATATATATATATATATATATACACATACACCACCCTCCCTTGGTACCAGGCATTGAACCCAGGGAATGCTTTACCACTGAGCCATATCCCCAGCACTTTTGTATTTTCTATTTTGTGATAGGTTCTCGCTAAGTTTCTTAGGGCCTCCATAAGTGGCTGAGGCTGGTTTTGAACTTCTAATCTTCCTGCCTCAGCCTCTTGAATTCCTAGGATTACAGGTGTGCACCACCATGCCCAGCTCACCCATTTTTTTTAAAGATAATATCTGTTTATCTTGATAATTTGATAACTGTGGTTAGAAATTTCTAATTTGCTTGTATTTACAAAGAGTTTAAATGAGAATCTATTTTTAGTAAAAGAAATAGAGGATCTGCTAAGTGAAGTCACTGAGTTGATCAGATAAGCTTGTTGCAAAGTGTGACCCTGGATCAACGAATAAGGTTACCATTCACCATCAATGAGGAGGGAGAGTGGCAGCTGAACATCCCACTGGTTATAAAGCTCATCTTTTGAACAAATATTTTGGTTTCATTAAGAATGAAAATGCATTTCACCTAGGTTTTCCTGTTATTATGCAAATCTATGTGTATTTAAGAAAATTTAATTAATCTATTTCATTTATTTGCACTTATGTCATTAAAACGATATTTGATAATGGATAAGAAGGGCCTCTGTTGGCTTCCCCCTTTATTATGCTAAACCCCTAAGACATTCTTTTGTTCCAAAACACAACTGAACCATTTAGATGCTCTGACAGTAACACAAGTGCCTCCAACAACTACTTCACTTAAATAAATGGAAAAAAATCATTTATTATCCTTAGTTTATTTTGTTGCTTTTAAAAACAAACTTAGGTAAAATAAAACAGTGTAACACATAGATTATCAGTAGAATGCCTGGGACAAAACTCTTTAAATACCGAATATAGATTAATTGATGAATATGTCATCAAAGGTCATAGAATAATATGTTTTTCCTTTAATGATTAAATCAGCAGAAGGAAATGACAAGGCCTTTGTTCATATTTAAAGTATGTAAAGAATTTCAATTATTGTGGGAGGTCTGTAGAGAGGGAAACATTGATTTATATGCAATGCATATTTTGTACACTGTAGAGCAAATAGCAAGGTTGGACTTACTTGGATAGAAAAAGCAAAGATTTAATTAGAATGATAGGGTTTCTGATCAGCCAATGTTTGGACTAGATAAAGGTTGGGATGAGAAGATAAGAAGTCTTCATTCTTTTTACTCAGTGTTCCTAAACTGACCTGCATCCTGGTGGTCTCTCTGTTTTCTCAAGGGAAAACAGCTGAACTGAATGGAAATATTGATTCTGCATCAGTATTTAATTTTTCTCTGTACTAGAAGGAAGTCCTTGGTTCTTTGGGGGCACCCTTGAACTATTGGCTGGGAGGACCTCAGTTTTACTCACCACGTTCCAAATCTGAGTCACGGTGTCCCCAGGGTTGTACTCTCCACTGATTCACCAAATCATTCCACAGAGCATGAAGAGAAATGACTTTAGACTGTCATTTATTTTTTGCCTACAAAATTGAGAATGCGAGTTAAATTGCATTCCTTTTTTATGGTCACTTTGTGATGTACCTCACACACACACACACACAGAAAGTTATACAAATGAAAGGTATACAGTTAGATTAATTTTCACAAAGTGGACACTCCCATTTAACCAACACAGATCAAGAAACAGGAATTGTCCCCATTCCAGCATGGAAGATTTCCTCATAGCATCTTCCCAAGAGGACTACTCAAGGAAAACTGCCACCTTGAATTCTAACACCCAATATTAGTCTGATTTGTTTTAATAAGTTTGATATATGTAAGTGGAATATTTTGTGTGATTATTTTGTGTTTGGCTTTTTCCTACTTTTTAGCATGTTTATGTGATTTGCCTGTATTTTTATAAGTAGTTGTGGTAACACTCATTTTCAATCTTGTATATTGGTTTATTATCGCTGCATTATTGATGAATGTTCAAATTGTTTTGATGTTGCTAATCTTTGACTCTTACAAATCATGCCGCTCTGAATAGTATCAATTATCAATATTTCTGATAAATAAATATCTAGGAGTTGAAATCCTGAGTTTTAGAGTATACACATATTAGGCTTTAATAAATAGTGCTAGATAGTTTTCCAAAGTGGTTATACCAATTGATACTTCCCACAGTCTTTGTTGGAGAGTTCTGGCTGCTTTACACCCTCACCAACACATAATATAGTAAAATTTTTTAGTAACAATTCTTTGGTGTATCTAGTGACATATTGTGATTTTATTTTCTACTTGTCTTGTGGATAATGGCTTTGTGCGTTTTTCAAATTTTTAATGGGCATTTACATGACCTTCTTTTGTTCAAATATTTTGCCCATAGTTTTTGGTTGACTACTGTACTGTCTCCTATTGATTTGTAAGAATTCTTTATAGCGGAGTTTTGCTGATTTAACAAACACCTTTTCCTTCGATCTCTGTGGCTTCTTTCCATCTCTCTGGGGTGACGCACTACTGATGTGTCACAGGGAGAGATGCTGCATTCTCACTGCAAGTGTCACTGACCACATCCAGAAGGGGTGGGTCTGGGTGCAGGTGGTGGAACTGGAAGGCGGAAGGTACGCTTAACTACCACTCACTCACTTGGACCTTTCTTTCAAGACATTGTTTAATATGTGCATGATTAAATGGACTGAATTATTTATTAACCAGTTTTCACTAAACCAATCTTTACAAAATAGACAAGGGGTCTTGAAATATTCTTGAAAAGCAAACTTTGGGCATTACAAAGAAATGGTTGTTTTGATGGCTCCTTTCTAAATGAAAACTATTCTTTAGCTAGATCAGGAGGATGGCAACTTAATAGTATCAGAGAAGTTTTAATTTTTAATTTTAATTTTAAACATATTATTAGGAAAGCTCTTTTAAAAAAGATTTTGTTTATTTAACAATGAGTTGTGTCCTGATATATATTTTCTTAACCTATTAGTTAAAGTGCAAAGCCAACCTGATTAATAAGACATTCAGTATGATTATTTCATCTCTATCATCACCTTTAAATTTTTTCTGGGTTGTGTATTTGTTGGGGTTTGGATATGAGGTACCCCCCTAAAGCTCCTGTGTTAATGCAGGAATATTCAGAGATTCTGTTGTGAGAGCTGTAACCTAATCAGTCCATCTTAGTTTGAACAGACTGAGTGCATAGTAACTGTAAGCAGGTGAGCTGTGACTGGAGAAGGGAGTCACAGGGGACATGCCCTGAAAGCATTTGTCTTCCTTGTAGACTTTTCCTCCTCTTCATTCCCCATTTCCTAGCAGCCTTGAGCAGAGTAGGGCTCCTCTCCCAGCCTTTCCGTTATGCTGTTCTTCCTCACCTCATGCCCAGAGCAATGAAGTTAGTTGACTGTGGACTGAGCCAAAATAAATTTTTCCTCCTCTAAGTTGTTCTTGGAGGGTATTTTGGTCACAACAAAGAAAAGCTGCCTAACACAGTGTATTATGTATATAATTTATTAATAAACATCAATTGGGGTCACAATCAAAGGCATTTGGAGTTCTGCTCTAGGAAAACTAAAATAAGTAGAAGTAGAAGCATTACTGTGCAAACCTCCAGGTAACTTTTGAAATGGAAATTTACAAACACCTTTTGCATCTTAGTTTAGACCTGGATATTTGAAAAAGAGAGTTTCACAGTGGGCGTGGCAGAGTGGAGGTGCTTGGAACAGAATTCTGATAGGCTTGTAAGTAATAGAAGCTATCGTTCTGAGCTCTCTATTGTTCTGTGAAAGCTGTATGGAATATCCTGATATTCTTAGGTAAGGGGTGATTTCTGAAAATGAAATATGCCTACTCAGGATGGTAGATTTCACTTTGGAAGGTCGGGTTCAGAGCAAGGACCTGGAAGTCTGGGAATATGTAACCACTGTTTAACTATGGCAGCAAATCAAGCAGTGGAGGCTATTGCCGTGGTGGCTGGTGGGGCATCTTGGGGAGAAGCCAGCTTCTTGAAAGCCATGCGAAGGGCTTAATTAAACTTAAACAGATAGGCTCTTAAGAGCCTAGCTATAAATATAAAAATCATGTCAAGAGAAAAAGATAAGGGACACAAATTTTCTTTTGCTTTTATTCTAGAAATGTTATAAGATGTGGTAGAACTAGCTGGGCAGATTATCTTGTTTATGGCTATTCATTACAAATGTCTTCATTCATCTGATGAATAAAAATAGTCAAGAGAATCACCTGCTACATCTTGTGTGTTGTTGACAGACTTGAGAGAAGCCAACCAGGGTAGATGTCTTAGAGCTTCCCTGGAGAGGAGATTGCATGCACAATCCATTGTAATCTTTTTTTGGCTGTTCACTTGGTAGATGCTTACCTTCCAGCTGAGCCTCACATCATTTCCTTGGAATGATGAACCCTCCACTCACTCACATCCCCGATACTGTGAACACTGTGGTAGAAAATGGTGCAGAAATGTGAAGCATTGTTTTAGGAACACAGTCTCTAGCTCTGAAGCTTTTGCAAAGCACTGTCTATAGGCGACGTATCTGCCACATCTGTTTCTGTGTGTGGGAGGCACACTATATTTATCATTCGGGGATGAGTCACCCCATGAAGGAGCATAATCTACGTCAGCTTTTGTGTTTAAACTGCTTTCTGGTAGAATGAGCTGTAGTATTTAAGCTTTAAGTGGTACATATCTAGGCCTCCTGGTAGCACCCTGCCAAGAGCAACGACAGCTACAGAAGAGCAAAATCCCCTTCCTTCCATTTCCTCCAGTCTGACTTTTTAATGATATTACTGGAGGAGTCAGTGAGGATCCTCAAGGGGGGCTGCAGTGAAACAACGAGTCATCCCACACCTGTTCTGGAATTAGAACAGCTGAATTTGGCAAGGACAGAAGACATAAAAACAAAGAAGAAGAAGCAGAAGCAGATATGTTACAAAATTACAATTAAGTAGCTCTGATCATTGAATATCCATGGTGGATGATAACCAGAGATCCAGAAGTATGGCTTTTTGACTGGGTCCAATAGGATGTCACTCTTGTTATGTTTCACCTATTCCCTGATGATTTTTCTTTGGTTTCCCAAAATCTAAACAAAAAGAGTGACTTTAACCATTTTCACAGTTTCATCTTGAGGGCTTTCAAAAATTTTTTTTAATTATAGATGATTGATTCATCTTTGCAAAAAGTATTTTTTTGACTCTCAAATGTTTTTAAAGCATTTTAGTAGGTATTGATAAATTGCAGCCAGGAGATAAGCTGTCTTTCAAAAGAAAATCTGTAACTTTCTGAGGTAGCAGCTGACATGACAAGCTTCTCTTTCTTTCCTTAGTTTTAAATTCTGTATCCTCATAGTGGGATAAGAAACCTCACTTAGGCCACCAGAGCCACATTATAGAAGCCATGAATAAAACAGTGCTGGGGCTGTGAGGAGAAACAAGTCACAATATTGTCCCACATGTTAACTCACTGTTTTACTTCTGGCTCTTGCCCTCATATTCTATTCAAAAGAGAAATAGATGTGATCAGAGTGATAATCATGTCTATTTGTCTATAGGAAGCCTTGGGTAGTCAGTATGCATATATAGGGGATAGTTGCAGTTTTTTCTTAATATTAAAATTGAGTGTTCAGGAGGTGTGAGTCAAAAGTTCAGTACCCATTGATGTTGGTTATCCTTAACAATGTGGAGATAACCTTTTCCATGGCCTAATTAGGGTTGCGTTTGTGATGAAGTAAATTGCATGCCTCTATCAAGATGGCACAAGAGGCAATGATCTGTCTGTTTCTTCCCAGGATATATGTAACAGATTATGTGAGAAGATTATGATTGCCTCAGATTAAAAAATATATATATTGTCATTAGTGGAAACATACTGGATGATGTCAGACTGTAGATGACCTATTCTGAACACTATCTCTGGTGTTTGAAAGAAAGACCACCTACCGTCTTTAGTCTTTAGTAAGCTTTCTCCAATCAATCCTAACCTTTGTAATCTCACATTTGGGGGTTCATATTTAGCTGTATAGTTTTAAATCTTTCCTTTTTAGTTCAGTTTTTATCGAATCTTGCTAGCTAAACAAGGTGACGAATGTTCTGTATCCTCATAGTGGGTTGAGGGTTGGTTGAGGGTTGAAATGCTAATGCTCTTTGTTTCTTTGTCTTCACTAAAATAATTCAAGTAATATTGAGCATTAGTATGTACTACATAAATTATAGGTATTTAATAAATAGAGGTGGTTTGACTGCCTTCCCTCTCCATTATCAGAGAAGTGCTCATGTATTACTGTTCTATGAAGACATAGGAGAAAAATGATTATTAGTGTTCATGATTTACTTGACATACTCATATTTCTAAACTGCCACATTAAAATCTATCATTTTCTCCCTGCTCTGGCCGAAACAAATTAAAAACAACAACAACAACAACAACAACAAAGGAAAACTTCTCAAGAAAACAAACGAACAATAAAAGCCCCCCAAAATAAAATAAAGGCAAAAAATCCAAATGCTTGTGAAGTGAATTAAAATAAAAACAATACATCTGTAAGGTCAACACAGATAATTAGAGTACAGTTTGAAGCTAGGACAGAATTATACAGTCAAGATTGCATTTATTACCCTGGAATTGAAACAAATATTTGAAATGAATTAATAATGGATAGAGCAGCATCTGATTTTTTCCCCACATAATCCATTTTAGATCAAGAGTATTTTGTGGCAAGAACATGAAATCAGTTGAGACTAGATGACCTTTGCAAAGAATTGTGGCTGGCTAACTTCATAGTTCACTTCATATTGTATTTGAAACATGAAAGAAAAATCTTCCAGTTCCCATCTGCCAAATTACTCCCCTCCCCTTCTTCAAAGTCCACACAGAAAATGGACTTTCCCACAAAGCTTCAAGTGGAAGATACGTGCTAATCCTGGGCTCTGCCATATTAGGGCAGTGAAACACTCAGTTTAGTTCTTGACTAATTCAAGCAACTAAGAAGAAAAGTTGGTTAAATAAGATGAAATCTATAGTAGGACATTTTTTTCCTTTTCTTTGAAATTTTTTTTATGACTACGCTCATAACCTGACACATCAGCTTAGAATTAAGTATACAAAAATACACAGGAGTTAATATTTTTGGTTATGCTTAAATGTCCTGGATTAAGGACAAAAACTACTCATAGTATCTGCTAACACTACAATATTTTCAGCCAGATTCCTTTTAGATTATTACTTCTCTTTGACTAAAATTAAAACTTTTTCTAACTTCGTAGTAGCAGAATGCTTCGAAGTACTGCTACATTCATAACTCTTGTTGAAGTTGAGTAGTGCTGTCCTGAACAAAGCTGAAAATATGTTGTAAAAGAGCCTTTTCTTCCCCCACAAGACATTGTTTCTCAATCTTCCCACACAGGCTGTAAGTGGACAAATACCAAAACCATTCTACTCCAAATACTTGGTTAAATGAGATAGTTTATGGAAACTCCACCACAAATACATTCCATTGGTGTGGTGGAGTTTGGGCTTGGTGTTGTGCAATAATGTTATCATGTCTTCATCTGTGCTTACTTCTTTACATCTGAAAACTTGAACTATTCTTCCTTTAACTGTTCTTCCATTGTACCTAAGAGAATACTACACTTCTTCCCTTGTATTTAAGACAAAATCATCTTTTGTTCGCATATTTTTCTCATTTAATTCAAATGTTGCTGTTAGAGTTTGGATATGTGTTATCCCCAGAAAAGCTCACACTGCAATAACATTCAGAGGTGAGATGATTAAATTATGAGATCTGGAACCTAATCGGGGGACTAATCCACTGATATGGATTAATAGGGTGATAACTGTAAGCAGGTAGGGTGTGGCTGGAGGAGATAGGTTACTGGAGGCATGACTGTAGGTGAATATGTCGGCCCCGAGAGTGGTGCTCTCTCTCTTCTTTATGATTGCCATGTCCTGAGCCAGTGTTTAGTCAGCTTTCTTGCTGTTGTGACTTAAAGACCTGACCAGAACAATTACAGGGGAGGATAGGTTTATTTAGAAGCTCATGGTTTCAGAGTCCATGAACAGTGGCTCCATTCCTCAGCGCTAAGGCGAGGCAGACATCATGGCCGAAGAGTGTGGTGGAGGGAAGCAGCTCACATAGTGATCAGGAAGCAGAGAGAGACTCCACTCTCCAGATACAAAATATCCCAAAACCATGCCCTCAATTCCCACCTCCTCCAGCAAACCCTACCACTTCAGTTTCCACTCAGTTAATCTGTATCAGAGGATTAATTCACTGATTGGGTTAAGACTCTCAAAACATAAGGGCTGCGGTTGTGGCTCAGTGGTAGAGCATGTGTGAGGCACTGAGTTCGATTCTCAGCACCACATATAAGCAAATAAATTAAAGGTCCATTGACAACTAAAAAAAAATATTTTAAAAAACAACTCTCACAACACAATCATTTTTCCTCTGAACCTTCTTGCATTGCCTCATGTGAGCTTTTGGGGGACACCTCACAGGCGAACCGTAACAGCCAGTTTCCTATGTTATGCTCTTCTACCATGTTGTTCTGCCTCACATTGGTTCTAGAGCTATGGAGTTGGCTGAATGTGTACTGAACCCCTGAAACCGTGAGTCCCAAATAAGCTTTCTCTACTCTAATTGTTCTTGTCAGACCTTTGGTCTTAGGAATGAAAAAGCTGATGAAAACTGTTGCTCTCCCCTGTAGAATCTGTTTCTTTCCCATTATCTCTTCCCATGGAGAGCTCACCTCCCACTGCCTCTGGTGAAGGGAGGTTGTAGTGAGAAGTGGCTTTGGTAAACCATTTCTTGTTCTGTGAACTAGCTGTGTGAGCAAGTCTAGTGTAAATTAAGAAGAGAGACATTTTATTTTATCCTGTTTTGCTTCACCACAATTTCACATGTTAACAGTTGGGGCCAAGAGACTTATCTTTTCGAAATACCCATTTTCAACACTTTAAGGCCATTACCTCCTTTCCTTAAAATATCACTGTTTTTGTCTACCACACCCTGGAATTTATTTCAGTTTCCATAAATGATCTGGTGGAAAAAAATCTTCCTATCCCCTTTGTATTTGCTGTGATCTTCCTCAATAACATTAATACTTACACTTTTAACCCTGAAGATTCCTTGACCTGGTGTCATTCCATTCTGTTCCTGCTGACGTGGAGAGCTCCATGCTACATGAGCCTCACAACCTGAACTTTATTATCAGAAGTTACTATTTTTTTCCCTGAATAAAAATTATGCATTCCTCTGCATTGTTCATAAGTTTCTTACATCCTTTCCCATTTAACCCAATATTTAGTCTTTGTTTTCTTTGGCACTTTTGCATGCTCAAATGATGACTCTTCCTTCTCCTTTTCAACCTGGTCTTCCAGAGCCAACTTTTATACTTGGTCTCCTTGTTCTTTCTCTCTGCCCAACTTACCAAATCGCAAACCCAAATAACCTCCACAAGTTGCCTTCCCGGTCTTTTTTCTTTTTTTAAAGATCAAAGCGTGTTTACAAAGGAGTAAACCAAACACAAAGACTTACCTGACTGCTGAAGACACTCCACTTTAACTCTAAATGCTCTCTAATCTTGAAAACTCATGTTTTAATGCAACCTAGCATTCAGTTTCTCATCATTTCCTTTTATCTTGCAACCTCATTGTGTTAGCCACTATCTCAGGGAGTGAAGGACATGGGTTTGCATGCTTTTGTATACTCACCTTATCTCCTTCTCTCTATATTCTCTTCATTCCATTCTTCAGTTTAGCCTTCACCTCTCTCAATATTCTCAACTCCAAACTTTACCATAGTTTTCAGGATATTATTACCACAAAGGTCTACTTTTTCTCAAACATTTTCACTCTATCCCTTATACATTATAAGAAATAAAAGCTGAAACTAAATCTCATTCATTAAACAAATATTTACTAAGATACCATACATATAGGTACTCTCATAGGTGCATAGGATGCAAAGGAATAAATCTCAATAAGAAAGAATAAATCTCAATAGGGAAGAGGTTTTTGTGTACTTATCTTTTCTGTTTACCAGCTGAATTATTCACTTTCTTCATATAAAAACTTTTAAAATGTGGTCCTAACTTTGCTTCCTTTATTTCCATTCTAACTCTTTCTTTTAGGAGTCTCTTCCTTCTAGTTTTGCCTTCATCCATATTCTTCCCTCCAGGATTAAGGAGAAAGTGATGAACTTTTTTGTATTATTAGATTTCTTCTTTGCCTTTATCCTCCTTGTTCACTTAACTTTATATTTTACTCTGTTTTCCATTTCCAGAGTCTCTTGACACATCTGAAGTCTGATTGGCCCTCAAAGTGTTATTATAAATGCTGCAATGTTTCCTTATATGTCACTCTGTCAAGGAGCAATTGTACTTTAAAGATTTTTTTCACTATCATTCCAATGTCCATCTCCCAAAATTATAGCTCCACTCTGGCCTTGTACCTCTGCTGCAACCCATTTTTCAAATGGCCTATCTAGGACTTTTATTTGAATAACCTGTCATGTCTCAAATTTAATATGATCATAGCTATAATGTAGGTTTGGGACATGTTAAATGGTAGAAGGGCAGGAACTCCAACTGGGGAATTAACTTTTCTGTAAAAATCAGGCCCAGAAAGATTAGCTGGAAATGTTTCAAGTAATGAATCATGAATATGGCCCTTTTGTGCACAATTCAAGCAAGGCCAAATCAGTAGATCTAAAACATTATTAGGGACATGGTACAATGGGATTCAGGCAATGCCCCATACGAGCCCGGGAAGATTACACGCGGCAGAGGGTAGGAATGATATCTAGATAGTAAGGGCCAAATTGTTAAAAAATTTCCTGTGCTACTGTAGTTTACATCTTGCTGGACATTGATTCAGTTAACCAGACATTGAATCTTTAAAATCTCAACAATACTTGCATCTATGTGACTATTCTTTTCTGACTCTTCATTTACTTCCCTGAATTTTTCTTCTTAATCTTTCCTACATATGGCTCTTTCCCCCCACTTTTCTTTAATCATTCACAAACACTGTTCCCTTGGATTCTATCTTTGGCTCTCTGCCACTCTCATTTTACTCAGGTAAACCCATTCATTTGATTTTAACCACCGCTAACTATATTCTGTCAATTCATATTCCAGATCCACAGTTCTGATATCTCCCTTGAGCTTGAAACTCATATATTTTAACTACTTTCTAGCTAAATCCATTTGGATGTCTTACTCATCATGTTCAAATACAATATGTTCAAAGTGAATCTGGATTTTTTTTCTTTCCAAACCCACTCTTCCTTTGGATGTTTCCTATGTTAATTAATTGCAGCATTATTCACCTAGTCACTCAAGCCAGAAATTTGTAGTCATCCTAAACCACTTCCTCTCCCTCTTCTCCCACATACAATATGTCAGCCAATCCTACCAATTTTACCTCATAATTATTTCTTAGTCTCTTCCTTTACTTGCCTGGTTCAGTTCATCATCATTGCACACCTGGAATATTTCATAAATGAAATACTTCACCCCCTGAGTGCCAACTGGCTTCTTTGCATTACTTTACCCTTTACGCACTCTGAGTGGTATGCCTGAAATACAAATCTGGCCAGAGCATTTTCATGCTCATAACTTTGCCATAGTTTCTCATTATTTATTTTATGTATCTGTGTTTCTGAGTACAGATTGAAGATTCTTCATGATCTAGTCCTTCTCTTAGTTTTAGGTATCATCTTCTATCATATGTGACCTTAAATACTTGCCTAAAACTGAAATCATGATTTATTTTTATCCATTTATCCCACAAATCTCTATCCTTCTACATATACCATCATTTTTTTCTAAACTTTTGAACTAGACAAGAAGTCAACTTGTATTCCTCCGCCTCTCTCACCAGCAACACCAAACAACTGCTCACCAAACTTGGTCACTTTTATGCCAGAAAGCATCTCTCAAATCTGGGCCACCCATTCTGTTCCCCTTAAATACTTTTTTTTCTCTGAACTACAAAAGAATCTTGGTATCATGGAGTTTGATAATGCCATCTTATGTGGTGAATTTGTGTGCCTTCCGAAAAATCTTGAACATTCCTAGAGGACAGGTTATTTCAAAGAAATGTCATATTATTACCACTGACTCTAAAGAAGGTACTTGATGAATATGTAATTAGCAAAAATTGCATAAATAGATGGTCAAAATCACTCAGACACCAGGTGTGGTGTCACATGCCTATAATCTTGGGAGGCTGAGGCAAGAGAATTGCTAGTTCAAAGGCAGCCTCAGAAAAGCAAGGCCCTAAGGAACTTAGTGAGACCCCATCTCTAAATAAAAATTCAAAATAGGGTTGGGGGTGTGACTCTGTGGTCACATGTACCCGGTACCCGCCCCCCTCAAAAAAATCATCAGCCATTGCTCATGGTATAGGGTGACATTTATTTCCAAGTCTTTTTTTTTGGGGGGGGGACAGGAAAAAAAAACAGTAAAACATAAGGTAAAGAACTTTGTTTTCACCCCTTCTTTCAAAAAAAACCATGGAGAACTTAGTAAAAAAGGAAGTGATATGGCAAAATGTTCACCATCTAAATAATCTCCATGTCCCCTGTGCTCACCTTCTGGCCAAACCGTGGTGTGAACATGCAGAAAGTGTTTTGAAGTTACCTGGGCTTTTATGAAAACTATAAACAGCTGACTCTACAAAACTCATTCAGGAGAATGAGAGAAGACTCATTCAGGAGAACCATTCTTTGGGGAAATTTGGGGCTCCCTATGTTTGATTTGATCAAAAGTGCCGTTAAAAACAACTTTCTGGGAAGTAGTTCTCATGAACCTCTATTACTTTCCTCTGGCCAACTCAGCCAAAGCAGCTCTAAATTTGTCTTAAAATGAAGTTCAATGAAAAGCTACCTGCTTTTAATAATAATTCAATAGCTTCATAAATAGTCCCTCTAGGCATGAACCTATATGCACTAAATTCTATGAATGGATATGAGAAGCTTAGAAAGAGTGGGGAATCAAACCTGCTTGGGAATTGAAGATGGCATAAAGATGCTCTTTGTTTCACAATTTAAGTATCAGTTACAAAAAGTGACTGCTTAAAAATACCCAGAAGAAATGTGTTTGCTTATTTTGTTGCAAGGTACAGATAGTTCACACTTTTCACCAGTTCAATTTGGGAGTCCTGCTTTCACCACACCTCTTAGTAGACACTTAATAATAACGACTCATATTTCACTTTCCACCAGCCATGGCTACTTATTTTGTAGTTTCCACTCACATCTGACAGCACAGGCCTAACCAGGATGTAATATAAGACTGGTCTGGCTGGGCCTACAGCAATCTTCTTTACGACACATTTGCATCAAACACGCTGTGTCTAAAAGTGAGAACTGCCTTTAATGTTGGCAAGTTGACGATGGGAAGAAAAAAATGTCTGAGTTCCCCGAGAGGCTAACTTTATCTTGAGTGTTAAGTTTGTTTGGAATGTCAGTATTGAGTCTGAACAAAGAATTCCTTGTATGGTGAAGACCCCTTTTGAATTTATTTTTCCATTGAAAAACTGAATTGAAGAAACTAGTCTCTGGGGAGAAAGCTGAGTTTAAAAATTTAACCACAGTTTTGATCCCTGGCATTCACAATTAATATGACTTTTATTTTTCTTGGTGATTCAAATGGCAGGTATATGGCATTTTGATTCAATTATCTTCTTTCAGCATTTTTCCCATTCCACCAATTTAGGCAGTCTAGACAGTGTGGTTTGCTCTATGGTAAGTGGGCTTCTTTCTGGGAGCTGACTCATTTTGGATCAGGGAGGAAGTTTCAGCAGACCTGGATTGCTCTTTCCCACATACATGTTTACACCAATACATTTCAATAGCAGTGATACCATAATGAATTAATACATCTGGGTCATATTAATATTGCATTAGAGCAATACAACAGTAACATGATACAATAGAAACATTGCTAAGCCCTTAAAACTTTCACATGGCTCTGTTAGATGAAAAACATTACTGTCAATTCTAGCTCACAGACTTTATGTCTGTGAGAAGGCAAAATAGACAGTGTCCTGGGTGCTTTTGAATAGTATAAACTGCCTTGTTATCAACACCAGCACTGCTGTCCAGAGATAAGGAAAGCAGACAGCCAGACTAGTTACTCTGTGGGCTCTGCATTTTTATAACCCCCAAACACCCTCCTTTTTTGCATTATTGGTTTGTCATCCTCTGGTAATCGTTCATAAATCATTGCTCAAATTGCTCATGACTCCATAATGTTTCCTGCCAAAAAGTATTTTACCAAATATTTGATAGATCTTACAAAATAATTTGCTTATAAGATACTTGGATCTCACATTTTCAAAATGATAGGAAAAAACATACAGAGAGGGGGAAAAAAAGGCTTTTTCTAAAAGCCAAGTTTTCTGGATATAATTTTATTCCAAAGTGAAAAACACAGATGTATGAATCCTAGTTAGTCCCTTCCTTTCTAACCACATTTCTAGACATCCATTCTCTGCCTCCAGTCAGGTCTGGGAATAGTACATTTCTCCTCTATGGAAGTTGAATCTTCACAAAAAGTTTCCAAAGAAAGAAATGCCCTAACTTTTTGGGTTAATTAAATCTATTGTTTTATAAGGACTTTACAAGGACTAACCTAAACTTTTTATGCTCCATTTGAAATTGTTCTGTGCCTTTAGCATCATAAATAGAAATTAAAACCATCTGCTTACCTCTGACTATTACTGTTCATGTCCCTGAAGTATGTCTGTAGGTTTGCCCTTTCATATTTCTATAAGAAATAGGCACAGTTCCCCCTGACCTTTCTTCAGAGCGACAATTTTCCAACCATTTAATCATTTTCATTGCTCTTCCTTGGAGTTGTTCCAATTTCTCTTTCCTTGGGTGGGCCCACAGCCTTGTGGAATAGAGGCCTGAGTGCCTTACTTCCCAGGAGACACCTAGTGTGAGCTGGGCAGCAAGCTTTCTATGTGGCTGCACCTTGTTTTATGTGCTCCCACTGTGTGAAAATCCAGATTTCACTCAAAAATAAATATTTCAAGAACTGTCACCATAAACAAACTTCCCCCCAAAATACCCTATTTCAAACATGATTGGTTTTCCAAAACTTATGTATGTACAACTATCACGTGAGGTGAAGTATATAATTTCCACATTTTTATTCACTTATTCATCCTTTCATTTATTCTGTAGTGTTGGTCAAATGCATAGTCTACACTGATAGGACCTGGAGGTGTAAAAAGTAAATACATGATCTTGCTTATCTTGGTTGCTTACTTGAAGAGTATGCAACTCAGAGACATAGCATATAAATAATATGACCTTAGAAACTGATTAAATTTGTGTTAAAATTGTGGCCTGTCATCCAGCATAGGCTTACTGTGTTAGCTTTCTGCCACCATAACAAAATATCCGAGATAATTAATCAATTTAGAAAGAGAAAAGATTTATTTTGGCTCACAGTTTTGAAGGTTCCAGTCAATGCTCAATTGGCTCCATTGCTTTGTGCATGTTGCAAGTCAGCACATCATGGCAGGAGCTTATGGTGAAGAAATACCCTTCATCTAATGTCTAGGAAACAAAAACATAATGAGGAGGCCGCTGGGAAATGGGCCTCATAATCCCCAATGACTTAAAGACCTCCCATCAGACTCCACCCCTTAAGTTTATAGCATCTCTTTAATAGCAACACCCTGGGGATCAAGCTTTTGGCAGATGGGTCTTTGGAAGATTAACTTAAGATACAAATTATACCTCTTAACTTCTCCGAATATTAATTTCTTCATCTTTAAAAGGAGAGTAATGATAATTTCTATGTCATAGGAGTTTAAATAAGAAATATGTGAATAATGTGGCAGAATGGCTGGTTGTTATTATATTCCAATATTTTTCACATATCAGGCAATTTCATTTATTGACTAAATTCATAATAAAAGGATGGTTAACTAAATTAGACATACAGGAAAATTGATTATTTTAATACAATAATGAGTGCTATAATAAAGTTTCAAACAAAACGTCATAGGAGAATAGTGAAGCAAAAATGCTAAGCTAAAATATGGAGACTCTGGGTAACACTTAAGATATATTATTTAAATAGCATAATTAAGGATATGCAGAAATCTACAAGGTGGAAAATAAAAATAAGGATATTCCAGACAGAAGAAAGAAAACATATGCAGGCACTAAAATATAAGTAAATATGACAAATTCCGAATCTGCGAGGACCCTGGTGCATTCTAAATGAAAGGGTTGAATGGAGGGGGTGTTTAAGTGATGGAGCTGGACAGGTATGCTAGGGTCAAAGATGAAGGTCACAAATGTAGAGTTTGTGCTGGGCTGTTCAAATACAGTGAAACAAACAAAAAATTGGGAACAATTTTTTCTACAATAGATAACTTTTGTAATTTCTCTTTTACAAAACATCTTCATTACAAAAATCAAACTTGTGTGATAATTTAGAGATTTCTAATAAAATAGCAGATAGTTTAAGGCTTTAAGTAATTTGATATATCTCATATCTTTTGGTCATTACAAAAATACCCTTCGTTGTAGTTTTTCTCAATCTCCAGCAAAAATCTTTGCATGATTTTTCAGTTATTAACAATAAAATATTATTTATAGAAACAGCAAACAATCACTTAAATTTTATATTTGTAATTTATTACTTTTTGTCCAAGAACTTTAATAACCTGATGATTTAGTTCATCATGCCTCCATAGAGAGTCCACTTCTATCTCACAAATGTAGAAAAATTCCTGAAAGTTGATCAAAAAAATTTTAGAAATAATAATAAACTGAACGCATGGCTTTTCTTGTGGGTGCATATCTATCTATCTAAATGTGTGTGTATGTGTTCTTTTCTAGAGAGATCAGCTCAATTTACCAAAATGGTAATAATAAGGACTCTAGAAAAGGGTAATTTTGAGATAATCAATAAATTTTTATTCATACTGAATACTCTAAGTTCAGTTTATTCCACATTTAAGTCAATAATATGTAAAAAATAAGTACAGAATTAATTTAACAATCATTTAAATTTTATGTTTGTAAGGGAGTATAAGATGACATTACAGTTATTCACTCATCCATCAACAAATATTCATTGAATGATTATTATATGCTAAGTAATTTATTAAATGACAGATACATGCTTACTAGTGTATGTGTAGCTTTGAGAAAGTTATTTAACTTTGTTTCTATGAAATAGGGAAAAGAGTGCCTTAATAACAAGATTCGGGGAAGACTGAGAATGACTGGCACAGTGCACCCATGATTGCCCACTTTGGTTCTCAGTTGATTGAGCTGGGATGTTCTAAAGTAAGGAGTCGTAATGAAATAGCTCTAGGCCAGGGCACAAAGAAAAAGTAATGGCTAATATATTTGGGGATCATGGTAATCTACATGTTTTCAGTAAAGAAAAGGGAATTAGTATATGGAATCTGAAGAATAGGGAAGGGTACTATTATCCCAACAAACTTTTGATATATTTACATTCAAATACTGAACCTGTCTAAATATTAGCTGAGTGACTGTAGAATAGTTGCTGGGTCCCCAAGTCTCATCAACCTCATCTTCCAAATGGGATAATTATCCAGGGTTATTTAGGTATCTGGACATTTCTTAGCACCAATAGGAATGTGTAGATACGTAGAAAGAGATTAGTTATGAGGAGTGAACTCACATGGTTACGGAAACTGAAAGGTCACACATAATCTTTTATCAGCAAACTGGAGGGTTAGGGGTTTGTATTGTAGTTCCAAGCAGTTCAAGACCAGAGATCCAGTGGAATAAGGTCTGGTCCAAATCTGAAGGCCCAAGAATCAGGATCTTCTTTGAGGTTGGAAGATGAATGGCTCAATCAGAAAGAACAAGCTCATTCTTCCCCTGCCCTTTTGTTCCATTTACTCCATGATTGTACTGGAGGATGCTCACATTTATTGAGTGATCTTCTTTCTTCACTTTATAGATTCAAATGTTAATCCTCCAGACACACCTTCATAGGTACACACAGAAATAGTGTGTACAAGGCATCTGGACATTTCTTAGCCCACAAAAATAACTATTACAAGTCCGCTCCTTGTTATCTTGGCACCCATAGATACATCTCTTTAAACCATACTTAAATATCCAAATAAAGAATACAAAAGGCTCATAACCGCACCTAACTATCCTGTGTGCAACCTAAAATGCACTAATCCCCATTCCAGGAGAGGGTGTAAGGTACTGGAGTGATGTCTAACTCTTCTTTTGATATCTTATAATTTAAATAGTGTGATTTAAAATTACTAACATTTAAAATATTTATCTAGAGTCAAGACTTCTTACACTACATCTATAAGACAATAAGAGAAGAAAGCAAAGACTTTGTTTAATATATAGACACATAGGCACAAAGATATTCATGACAAAATAAAACAAAAATACTCATAACCAAGGTTTTCATTTCTGTAACTACTCACTGAGTGGCTGGTTAATGGTTATAAGTTTTCATTAGCCTTAATCACAGAGCATGATAATACCAAGTAATAGATGCCCTACAGGATCTCTGAATGTGCAAAAATCATGAAGATCAGGAAGATATTTATATCTGGTGTGAATCCCAAAGGATGGCCTCAAGTGAGGATGATTTTTATAATTAAGTGGATAAGATGACCTTTTTTTTTATATCAACCTCTTTCCCCAACCATCCCTGTTTCAATCAATGGGCCCATGAACAAAGTGGCCATAGTGGACATAGTGGCAGGAAAGAAGATTACGTGTGGGCTCAGTAACATAGACTATCACTAATGTCTGACCTGACTCTGACATTGCTGAGTTCTCAACCTGCCAGTATCAGAACCCACAAAGTGTCCCTAATGTGTCATCATTCCCCAGGGCACTAGCCAGCTACCTGTTGGTTTCATTAGGCCTCTTTTATCAAGGAAGGGACAGTGTTTTGTGTTTATTGGAATAATCACTTACTCTGTATTTAAATTTGATGTCCCTGCATACAAATGCTTAAAACCCAAAACTGTGGACTTAAAGGACACTTCTCCACCATTATGGTTTTTCCTTGCAACATTACTTCTAAGAAATTCACTTGGTATTAAAAGATATGTGTCAGTGAGCCTATGCTCATGGAATTTACTGTGCCCCACCATCCTAAGGAAGCTGGCCGGTAGATCAGTGGAATGGGCTTTTGAAGACAGAGTTACAGTATCAGCTAGGTGGCAACACCTTGTAGGACTGAAGCTAAATTCTCCAGAAGTCTGCATGTTCTCCGAATCTATACACATTCTTTATCAATAGCCAGGATTCACAGGTCCAGGAATCAGAGGTGGAAATGTGAATGACAGTATTCACTATTACCCATAGTAACCCACTAGCAAAATTTTGCTTTCTGTTTCTGATAACTTTTGTTTTGCTGTCCTAAAGTTCTTAGTTTCAGAAGAAGAAATACTTTTGCCAGGTGATACAACAAGAATTCCACTAAACTGAATGCCAAGACTGCTACCCTGCCTCTTTGGACTCCTCATGCCTCTGAGTCAACAGGCCAAGAAAGGAGTTACAGTGTTGGTGGGGTGGAGGTAGACTGGTCTAGATTACTCAGGGACTCATTCCACAACAGATATAAGAAAGACTATGTCTTAATCACAGGAGGTCTCTTAGGAAATCAATCAAACTCTCAATCTCAATCTCTCTCTCTCTCTCTCTCTCTCTCTCTCTCTCTCTCAACTGTCTTTTACTTGTAGATGGATACAATACCTTTATTTTATTTATTTATTTTTATGTGGTGCTGAGGATTGACCTCAGTGTCTCACACATGCTAGGTCTGTGCTCTACCATTGAGCTAAAACCCCAGCTCAGGACATCTCTTATTTAGTATTATCATGCCCTATGCTTAAGGTCAATGGAAAACTATAATGGTCCAATATAGGTAGGACTACCAATGGTTCACACTCTTCAATAATAAGTGTTTGGGTAATCCTATTAGTTAAATAAAAATAATGGGCTGATGAGCTTGCTGAATGAAGGCAAAGGAAATACAGAATAAGTAGTGGAAGAAGTAATTGTAAATATTAGCTTCTAAGTGAATAGAAACAGATATTAAGTTTGCCAAGAATGTTTCTGGTTTATTTTGCTATGAGTATTTTTTTTGTGTGGATACATACATTAAAAAATACCTTTGTTTCATTTTCTTTATTATTCTCCTATCTTGTACATAAAAAGTACTGATATTAAATCAGTATTTAAGTATTATCAATTTTACATCATACTATTTAAATCTTCTCCAAGTTCCTTTGTTACTTATTTTCCAATCATGTTCCTTCCCAGCCAAACTATTGGCCACAGTCCACTAATGGATATATAATCCCATGTATGGCCACTGCCCTTGTGAAGCAAAGTGCATAATTAGGTACACTGACCAAACTTCTGCCCACTGGAAGAATTTTCCTTCTCTACTGTCCTTCAGAGATGTCCCAGAGAAGACTGTGGTGATACAGTTATCTATTTTTGGATGATACCCACATATCATACAGACACATCTAGAAACCTGGCCCAAGAGAAGTGAATTGGGATGTGGTAAATCACCACTCCTACATCTTTGAAGTCCTTGATAGTGGCACTAATTTATATAATCCCTTCAGAGATATGGTATTATTTTTATTCACTATTTTTCTGGGTAGAAGCTATTCTAAGGGCTTCCACTTGGCTATCCCAACCACAAGAGCCCCCATGAAACTGATATGAGGATTTTGTTAGCTACTAGTTATGTCTGTTCCAATTATGTATTCAAGAACTGGGAAAATAACCACAGGTTCAGCTCTTGGATTCACAGCAACCACTGTGAGATAGACTTGAGCAAAAATTCTATTAATCATCTGACATTCATAAACTCCTGCTTGACTAAAGGGCCACAGTGATATCTTGAGTCTCTTGGAATCAGTGTCAGTTATAGACTATGTCCAATATTTCCCCAAAATTCTGATTATTTCCCTTTCTTCAGCGCACAGTTAGATTGATTAAAAGCTATAGGTCCCTTTGGCAAAGGTTGAGAAAAAGATTAACAACATACATTTTTGGTAATGTACTTGGTTTCTTCCTTGATGAAATCCAGACTCATCTTCACTTAATAAGTTCTAGGTAAACAAATGGCTTAAATTTGAGAATTGATCACGGAGACATTACTCTCTGTTTTAATGATTCTGGTTAGACTTTTGTTCACTTTATCTAGAATTTTTCTGCCTATATAGATAAAGAATACAGTAGGCTACCTATCTTCTACTTTATTCCTAGAAACACCATGGTCATCTAGCCCATGCCATAGGTCTGCACAAGTGGACTATTCTGAGTACTGCTCTGCTGTCTGTTATGGTAACCATTCTCCAATCTTGGTCTTTGGTGGTTGAGTGCCGCCAATTGGCCTCTGCCATCACAGGATTCAATTACAATCACTGGATTTAGATTTCCCAGGCGAGTGGTTGCAATTTCCATTGTAAGGTCTGGCCTACAGAGAAAAACAATCACAGAACTCTTTAAGGATGCTGGAGCTACATTCATACACTTGCTTTTCAAAGAATTGGTGAGTGGTACGTACTCTGACTCTTTGTGTAAGACAGTAGATCTTAGATAGCTTCTTAGCTTCTAGAGTCAAAGAAGATTGTGAAATGACTTCTGAGGAGAATTAGCATTGTCTTGTATGGAAACTACCTCAGGGGAAGCCACTACTATTTCTTCTAGAAATACAGTTTTATCCCCTCAAACAGAGACAGAAAGGCACATATCATTGTGGGTGAGGAGGCTCCTCCCATCCTTGGGGTTGGAGATGTCACTGCCACTTGGGTTGGGAGGCCACTTCTGGAGTTGGGAAGGCTATTATTGTGCTGGGGGTGGGAAGATTTCTTCCACTGGCAAAGAAGTCACCATAACTTAGAGTCTCAATGTCTTCAGCTTCATAAGGATCTTACTTTGTGTTTCCATTCAGACTTAGAGGATCCCATTCCTTCCAATCAATGCCCTCAGTTTAACAGCAGACACGCTTTGCATCTGGGAATTTAACTTACGTTGTAATTCAGCCAATAGCGTGAAAAAGTCCTGAGTTTGCTTTTCAGCAATTTCAGCCTTGCAGCTACAGGAAATAAGGCTCTCCTTCAGGACAGGCCTAGATATTCTTAGGTCACTTTTGAAGTGCTTCAGCTGGGAATCCAAATCTCTGAAATCATTCTTCCATTTTGCTACTTAATCTAGGAACATCTGGATCCCCTAGACAATGTCTTTAAATTCCTTAGTTTTCCCAAACCATTCATAGAAGTGGTTGGTTAGGAATATCCAATGCAGACATTTTTAAGTATCTCTATAAACAGCTCATACCATGAATTTTCAGTGCTCTGTTTACCACTGGATAAAGAGTCATCAGCATCAAATTAAATCTAATAAAATTAGAGAGGCCAGAAACCCTTAATCCAATATAGAAAATACATCTTTAAAATCTGTTCCTCTGGAACCATTCCCAATACAAAAATCTGTTCTGAGGCTTCCGGAGAAGCAGAACCAACAGGAGAAAAGATATAGATATACCAAAAGAGATTTATTATGAGGGATTAGCTAATATGATTATGGAAGTTGAGAAATCCTGCAATTTGCTATCTTCAAACTAGAGGCCCAGAAAAGCTGGTGGTATAGATTAAGTCCAAGTACAAGGCCTCAGAACCAGAGGAGCCAATAATCTGAGTTTGAAGATCCAAAAACCGGCAGTGTCAATAACTACAGGCAGAGACAAATGGTGTAGATCCAGCAGACTCACCTTTCCTATACCTTTTTATTATATTCAGACCCTCCATTGATTGGATGATGCCCATCCACATTGGTACGTGTGGATCTTCTCTACTCAGTCTATCGATTTGAATGCTAATCTCCAGAAGCACCCTCAAATAAACACCCAGCAAGAACATCTTACCAGCTATCTGAGCATCTCTTACCCAGTCAAGTTGGTACATGAAATTAACTATCACAGTTAATCATATGAACCTCATAATATTGTTCAATTGCATGCTGATGACCCTTGTAAGGAATTTAGAACAATGATGGCAGTAGTTAGTACTGTTTTGCTGTTATTCTTGAGAATCCCTTGGAAATTCCGTTAACTCACTTATGTTGCTATCTGACTTTATAGGTTATGCTTTTTCTGAGTTAATATTGTAATGATAAATGTCAGAGAGTTGCCATGAAATTTGAGCAACTCATCCCCAATAAAAACCATTTTATAATATTTCAAAAAATTTTTTCTTTTTTAATTGAAAAGTAACTATTAGGAAAACCCCAGAATGGAATGACTATCTATTTGGATATTCAAAAATTCAACACCTTTCTATCTAAGATTTCCTGGCTTTCTTTGTATAAGTTTATGACATCTAAATGATATAGTGTTATTTCTTCTTATTTAAAAAGAAAACAAAACAAAATTATATATTTTTCAGTTTTATCTTCTTAATAGTTATTTACTCATCTATTCATATTTTAAACTCAGAAAAAGGCTGTTTATTTTTTTATGTCAGCATTCTGCTCCTTCTCATTGCTTATCCACAGAAAATGATAGAGAATCCTCCATGTGGAAGGTTCAGGGAAAGTAACAGCATCAACATTCTTTTATCTGTGATGACGGAGAGATAATCCACATGTGAAAGCACTTGGTGCTTCAGCTTATTTTGAGTGACAGAAGCATAATAGAATCTCCTAAGCATTAACATTCTACAATAACACAGCATTGTCATCCTTTGTCTGATCCTGGCTCATACAAACCCCTCTCAGTGTTTCAAATTCCTAACAAAACCTGGAGAAATACACCTCAAAGCTATTATGTGGAAATGGATTAGGTACAGCTCTAAATCTTTAAACAAACCCTTAGTGATGTGAACATATTATTTATATACTTCTTAAGGGATGTTTATGGACAGAATGAGAATGAAGAATCTAGATCTTTCAAGCAATTTGCATACCTAAATCCTATATATACATGATACTTCTCAAAGTATTAACCTTTTCTGTCCTTTCCCCAAATTTGATATTTTGGTTTCTTAATGCTGTTTTGCAAACTGCTTAAAAGAAGGCTGAAAGGAAAATTCTATATTCTTTTGAATTTAGAATTAAGAACATCTTGTAATTTTCCATTATCTCTTGTTTTTTAATTTAAAAAAGCAAAGGCTATTACCTTTTGTTGTAATCCAGGTATAGTGATACTTCAGAAATTTTGGCAGTAAGAGGAATTTCTTAGTCATTTCCTCCCATATCTCTTTGTGTGCACATGTCCTCAAAGCTAAAGTCTGCTCTTTAATTTCTTGATAGACCTGACCTGTTTATTGTCATATACACTGAATCTGGACCTTGTTTTCAAATCAATGCCCTCACCTGTTCTTTGTAACCATTGAAACTTAAACTGCCTTGGTTCTATTTTTTCTTGGCTTAATGTTCTTAACCAGTGCTCAGAGAAGTAGTATGGTAGAAGTAGAAAGAGCACTGGCTGGAGCTAAGAGACTCGCATCAAAGATCTGGTCAAAATCCTGTGGTGTGTTCACCTGGACTGTCCTACATGGTTTATGATATTTTAGTCAACCTTAAAAACAGTCCTCTGAAAGCAGGCACTGTGGAGTTAAATCCCTCACCCAAGACCACACAGTTAACAAGAGGAGGAATCAAGATCCCAGACCAAGCACTTAAGCTCCAGAGGGTATGTGTTTAGTTCCTATGTTATTGTGCCAATAATTCACCCCTGTGTTCCTCTGTTTGTCTCAGTCTCTTTTCCATCAAGTAGGAAGGTTTATACAGTATCAATGACCACTTTCTACTTTATAACTGCACCCTTTTAAGGAGAAAGTCAATCATATTGCCACATTACATTTAAAGCTAGACCTACAAGTGATTTTTTAAAAACTGGGATAGAAGGCACTGCATAAATTTTTGTTCTCTAATATCAAATAATGGTGACAGTCTTTTCTTAGAACACCATTAGAGGCTGTGCAGTTGATGGCAAACGACTGAGCAAGTAACTATCTACATGCCCATCGTCATGCAATGTAATCTGACCTGGAATATTACTTAGAACTTGATTTCACTGCATATAAAAAAAAACCAAAATAATTATGGCTTGAAAAAAAACAGAAAAGTATTTCCTCTCATGTAAAAGTCAGGGGATAAGTGTTATGGAAGGTGTAGCACCTTAATCATCCAGGTTCTTTCTGTATTTCCACCCATTTATCTGAGCTCATAGCTTCTATTCCCAAGATCAGTTTATATTGTCCATATGAAGGAAAGAGAAGGGAGAAAGGACCCCAAATCTCCCTCTCCTAGGAGTTATCTATCCTTAAACAGACTTCAATTGCTTTAGCCAGAACTTATGATCAACCTTAGCATCATGTCAGTCTGGGACATGTCATCCCTCAGCTGGATATTTAGCAATCTTGAATAAAATTACCCTCTCTTACTAACGCAGAGGAGGAGAATGGATAATGAGTGGCAAAAAAGGAGTCTTGGTAACCTGTTATAAGATCTGCATAAGAAACACAGTGACATGAGGAAGTGACATTTGGAAAAATAAATAGGACTTGGTCATTAGTTGGAAATGAAGCACAAGGAAGATGAAAGGGTTAAAGTTGGCTATGAAAGTGAAGTGACAAATTTAGGGGAAATACAATTCTTAAAGAAGAACAAGAGAAGAAAATGATTATGGAGAAGATTACTTAATAGCTTTTTTTGAGAAATTTAATGATTTAATGGAGGTAAGTTTAGGAAAAGATCAATTTGGCTCCTGGTGGCCTGTCATGGTGATGAGTAGAGTTGATAGGGTTTTTACTTATTTATTATTTATTTATTTAAAAATCTTATTTATTCTAATTTGCTGTATATGACAGCAGAATGTGATTCAATTCATATTATAGAGAGAGAGCATAATTTTTCATGTCTCTGGTTGTACACAAAGTAGAGTCACACCATTCGTGTCTTCATACTTGTACTTGGTGTAATGATGTCCATTTCATTCCACCATCTTTCCTACTCCATGCCCCATTCCTTCCCCTCCCTCCCCTTTGCCTTATCTAAAGTTCATCTATTTCTCCCATGCTCCTCCATCCCATTATGAACCAGCATCCTTATAACATAAAAAACATTCAGCATTTGCTTTTGGGGGATTGGCTTACTTCACTTAGCATTATATTCTCCAACTCCATCCATTACCTGCAAATGCCATGATTTTATTCTCTTTTAATGCTGAGTAATATTCCATTGTGTATATATAGCATATTTTCTTTATCCATTCATCTACTGAAGAGTATCTAGTTTGGTTCTATGGTTTAGCTATTATGAATTGTGCTGCTATAAACATTGATGTGGCTGTGTCCCTGTATTATGCTATTTTTAAGTCCTTTGGGTATAAACCGAGGAGTGGGATAGTTGGATCAAATAGTGGTTGCATTTTAAGTTTTCCAAGGAATCTCCCTACTGCTTTACACATTGGCAGCACCAATTTGCAGTCCCACCAGCAATGTATGAGTGTGCCTTCTTCTCCACATCCTCACCAACACTTATTGTTACTTGTATTAATAGCTGCTATTCTGATGGGAGTGAGATAAAATCTTACAGTAGTTTTGAGTTGCATTTCTCTAAATGCTAGAAATGTTAAACATCTTTGTGTATACTTGTTGATTGATTGTACATCCTCTTCTGAGAAGTGTCTGTTCAGTTCTTTGACCCATTTATTGATTGGGTTGTTAAGATTTTTAAGTTCTTTATATATCCCAGAGATTAGTGCTCTGTCTGATGTGTGTGTGGTAAAAATTTGCTCCCATTGTGTAGGCTCTCTGTTCACCTCACCAATTGTTTCTTTTGCTGAGAAGTTTTTTATCCATCCATTTATTGATTCTTGATTTTAATTCTTCTGCTATAGGAGTCTTATTAAGGAAGGTGGGGCCTATACTGACATGATGAAGATTTGGGCCTACTTTTCCTTTTATTAGGCACAGGGTCTCTGGTTTAATTCTTAGGTCCTTGATCCACTTTGAATTGAGTTTTGTGCATGTTGACAGATAGGAGCTTAATTTCATTTTGTTGCATATGTATTTTCAGTTTTCTAGCACCACTTGTTGAAGAGGATATCTTTTCTCCAATATATGTTTTTGCATTTTTGTCTATTATAAGATAACTGTAATTATGTGTGTTTGTCTCTGTGTCCTCTATTCTGTATCATTCATCAACAAGTCTATTTTGGTGCCATTAGCATGCTGTTTTTGTTACTATTTCGCTGTAGTAGTTTAGGGTCTGGTTTAGAGATGCCACCTGCTTCACTCTTCTTGGTGAGGATTGATTTAGCTATCCTGGGTCTCTTCTTATTCCAGATGAATTTCATGACTGCTTTTTCTATTTCTCTGAGGAATGTCATTGGGATTTTCATTGAGATTGCATTGAATGGGTACAGTGCTTTTGGTAGTATGGTCATTTTGACAATATTAATTCTGTCTAAGAACAAGGGAAATCTTTCCAACTTCTAAGGTCTTCTTTAATTTTTTCTTTACTGTTCTGTAGTTTTCATCATAGAGGTCTTTCACCTCTTTTGTAAGTTGATTCCCAAGTATTTTATTTTTTTTTTGAGGCTATTGTAAGTGGGATAGTTTTCCTTATTTCTCTTTCAGAGGATTTGTCACTGATTTATAGAGATGCCTTTGACTTATGGGTGTTGATTTTATATCCTGCAACTTTGCTGAATTCATTTGTTAGTTCTAGAAGTTTTCTGGTGGAATTCTTCTATGTATAGAATCATATCATTGGCAAATAGGGCTAATTTGACTTCTTCTTTTCCTATCTATATTAATTTCTTTCATCCATCTAATGCTCTAGCTAGTCTTTGAAGAACTATGTTATATAGACGTGGTGAAAGAGAGCATCCATGTGTTGTTCCAGTTTTTAGAGGGAATTTGTCTTTCAATTTTTTTCCATTAAGAACGATGTTGGCCTGGGGCTTAGCATAGATAGCTTTTATAATGTTGAGACATGTTCCTGTTATCACTAGTTTTTCTAGTGTGTGAACATGAAGGAGTTTTGTATTTTGTCAAATGCTTTTTCTGCATCTATTGAGATGACCATATGATTCTTATCTTTAAGTCTATTGATGAATTACAATAGACTTAAAGATAATTACATTTATTGATTTTTTTATGTTGAACCAACTTTGCATCCCTGGGATGAACCCCACTTGATTGTGGTGTACTATCTTTTTGATATGTTTTTTTATTCAATTTGCCAGAATTTTATTGAGAAGTTTTACACCTGTGTTCATTAGAGATATTGGTATGAAGTTATCTTTCTTTGATGTGTCTTTGTCTGGTTTTGGAATCAGGGTGATATTGGTCTCATAGATGAGTTTGGAAATGTTTGCTCTTTTTCTATTTCATGAAATAATTTAAGGACTACTGGTATCAGTTCTTCTTTGAAGATCTTGTAGAACTCACCTGTGTATCCATTTCGTCCTGGGCTTTTCTTGGTTGTTAAGCTTCTGATGGCATCTTCTATTTCAGTGCTTGAAATTGATCTGTTTAACATGTATATATCATCCTGATTCAGTTTGGAGAAATCATGTGAGTCTAGAAATTTGTCAATAACTTCAATATTTTCTACTTTATTGGAGTACAAATTTTCAAAATAGTTTCTAATTATCTTTTGTATTTCTGTAGTGTCTGTTGTGATATTTCCTTTTTAATCATGAATATTAGTAATTTGCATTTTATTTCTCCTCTCAATTAGCATGGCTAAGGTTTATCAATTTTATTTATTTTTTTCAAAGAACCAAATTTTTTCAATTTTTTTCTTTTGTTTCAATTTCATTGATTTCACCTCTGATTGTAATTATTTCCAGTCTTCTACTGCTTTTGGTGTTGATTTGTTCTTCTCTTTCTAGGGCTTTGAGATGTAATGTTAGGTCATTTATTTGTTGACTTTTTCTTCTTTTAAGGAATAAACTACATGCAATGAACTTTCCTCTTAGTACTGCCTTCATAGTGTCCCAGAGATTTCAATATGTTATATCAGTGTTCTATTTACTTCTAGGAATTTTTTAAATCTATTCTTTGATGTCTTTTGCAACCTATTGTTCATTCAATAGCATATTATTTAGTCTCCAGGTGTTAGAGTAGCTTTTATATTTTTTATTTTATTACTGATTTATAATTTCATTCCATTATGATCTGATAGAATGCAGGGTAGTATCTCCATTTTTATGTATTTGCTAAGAGTTGCTTTGTGGCATAATATATGGTCTATTTTAGAGAAGGATCCATGTGCTGATGTAAAGAAAGTGTATTCGCTTGTTGATGGATGAAGTATTCTATATTTGTAAGTTAAGTCTAAGTTATTGATTTTCTTATTGAGTTATATGGTTTCTTTGTTCAGCTTTTTTTTTTTTTTGGAAGATCTATCCAGTGGTGAAAGAGGTGTGTTAAAGTCACATAGAATTATTGTGTTGTGATCTATTTGACTCTTGAACTGGAGAAGAGTGATTTAATAGCTTTTGACTTTGCTAAAATTCAGGTACACATGGAGAAACCAAAAAGACATTCTGGGATGCTATTTGTAGATATTCAGGACTGAAGCTCAGTTAATTTATGTGGGTATGAAGACGTGTGAGTGAGTGGATTTATAGATAGTAACTGAAGTGATTGGAATTGATAACTAAGGAAGAAAAACTAGGACTCATGCCCATGAACAATTACATTTAAAGGTGGAGAGAGAGAGAAAAAAAAAAGATCCAGTAATGATACAGACAATAGGGAAGAAATCCAGGGGAGTTTGAAATCCTCAGGCTGAACCAAGTAAGTGAAATGGAATGGTTAATGCTATTAAGTGCTATTGAGGAGATAAGTAGAGTAAGAACATGAAGATTTGTTAATATTTAGTATCAGAGAAGTTCTCAGTTGCCTTGAAGAAAGTAGTTTTTCAGGACTGTTACTGAAAACAAGAATATAAAATGTTTGAAAATGGAGATAGTATATCAAGACCACATTATCAAAAAGTTTATTGTGAAGAGGAGAGAGCAGAATAGCTGGAGGAGGATTATGGGATCAAGAAGAAGATAATCAATACAGTGAGGTTGTCCATGCTCTCACTCAGATCTATATATGGATTACTTTTAGACAGGAGGAAAGATATCTAACTCATTGCAATAGGAAGGAAGGAAGAATATTTAGAAGCACTTCTGTTTGCTTGTAGTTAATAGGAATTTAAGGGAGCTCTCCTCTAATGGCTTTATTTTCTCTGTGGATTAGCAGTCAAACTCATCTGCTAAGACGTGTGGAGTAGTTTGATATGGCTCTGGAGAATATGGAGGAATATTGACCACCAAAGCTTAAGGATACTGGGAAGGGTCAAGCATGTGATTGAGGTCAGAGACCTCAGTAAATTACTACAATCTTCTCCTCCTGCTTCTCCACGTATACACACGTCCACATTTGTCAGTTTATTCTTAGTTATTTTATGTTTATTTTTATTTAGAGTTTTCTTTTTCAGTATACCTTCTAAGTAGATGTTGCCAATATAAAATAAATATATTTCAATGTTCTGTATTAATATGTGTCTTTAATATTGAAATCCTTTCTCTCTCCTAGTCATTTTTCAGTTTGTTATCTTGGACTGTTCAGCTAAAAATATCCCTCCTTTCTAAAACATATTTCTCATTTTTTCCCACTTCTATTTAGTGACTATGACTTCTGAATAATGATGAATAGCAACAGTTACATAAATCATCCTTTTCTCATTCCTGACTTTAATGGAAATACTTCTGGTGTTAGGACATTTATTCGGATGTGTTTTTTTTTTCATAAATATTTATTGAGCACCGATGATACGCAGTCTGTTAGGTGCTGGTGATATAGTGGTGAAAGAATTTGACAACTCTGACTTGTACAATGTCCAGTGAGGAGATAAGATTTTAAAGATTACAAAGGTATGACTTCATAATTATAACTTGTGATAAGAATTATGAACATAAAAGAAGATTCCAGGAAAGGAAGAAATCTAAGCACTACTTTAGACCAGAGGCTCAAGTAGTACCTCTCTGAAAAAAAGAGATTTAAGACATAAAAGTTAAGTCAGAATCATAGAAAACTAGGTCAAGGTGGGAAGATAGGATTGAGTAGGAGGAGTTATGTTGACATAGAATATTTGATGAGACTACAGATTGAGATTTATTTTATAATGAAAAGCATATAGAAAACATACCAAGTGATGAATAAATGTTAACTCTAACTCTTGAGTTTGAGGATAGTGTATTGTCAACACTTTTAGGTTAAAAAAATAATAATTTTATATGCTTAGTTTACCAAGAAGAGATTTCACAATTAAGAATAATTTAAAATTATATTAATAATCCCTAGAGACATACCCTAAGATGATCATAGGGTTTTTCTTCTTTTAACTTTGTTTGTGACAAATTATGTAAACAGATTTCTTAATATCAACTTATTTTTCATTCTAAGAATAAATCTTACTTAGTTATAATTTCATATAATTTTTCATTTAATTGACATATCAGAAATTTTATGAATACATTAATAAGTAGGCTTTTAAAATGATTTTTGCAGATTTGGCTTGTTTTTATTTTAATTGTCAGATAGATTACTAATATTATGTTAACTTCATAAAATCATCTAGAATTTTACACCTTAAAAAATGTTTAAAACAGCTTCATGTCACAGGAATTTTTGGAGGAACATTGCTATGAAACTATTTAGATTTGTAATATTTTTGGTGGCACAATTTTACAGCAATTGCATCAATTATTTTTTGCTATATGTGGATTAAGATTTTATTCCTTTAGCTGAACAGTCCAAGGCATATGCCACTATGCCCAGCTACTATATTTCAAAAATTCCTTCTTTTTCTCAAGATCAAATCCAAAACTCCTAATACAAAATATGAGCCATGAGTTTCACCATTTCTAAAGCCATATCACTTATCTTTTGTAGGTTCATTTTAATTCCCAGGATAATTTAGATTCACTCTTCTCCTGGCAATCTGTTTATATTTTTCCCTCTAACTGAAATTCCCTTCCCCTTCTCTTCCCCAACCTCTGGATAACTATCTCTCTCTCTCTCTCTCTCTCTCTCTCTCTCTCTCTCTCTCTCTCTCTCTCTCTCTCTCTCTCTCTTCAGTATTGGGGATATAACCCAAGGGTGCTTTACCACTGAGCCACATCCCCAGCCTTTTTATATTTTATTTTGAGGCAGTGCCTTGATAAGATACATAGGGCCCTGCTAAACTGCTGAGGCTGGTATCAAACCTGCAATCCTCCTGCCTTAGCCTCCTAAGTTTCTGGGATTACAGACATATGCCATTATGCCCTGCTGCTATAAATTGTTGTCTTCTTCAGGTGTCTACTCAGATGTAACCTTCTCTAGGAAGCCCTCCCTAGCACCCAAGAATACATGTCCCCTCCTTGGGAGACATGTAACTGTTAAGTAGACTGTAAGAGAGCATTTGGAACTAACTATAAGCCATTAGAAGATAAATTACTTTATTCATCTTTGTATCCTCAATGTCTGGAATAAAGGGTGGCACATAGAAAGTATTCAATAAATATTTATCAAATCTTTTTTAAGTTTATCAAATTTCATTTGTTTATATACAGAATAATATTTATGTTAAATGTGATGTGCAACAATATTTAACCACAGTCAAATTTTGTTTAAGGCTAGAATGCAAAAGTTAAACATTGGATATGCCTTGAAAGTTTGACTTATAAACTTTGTTTTGCATTAAAAAGTAATAATTCATTCCATACTGGTTGTATTTCTAAAAAAAAATTATAACTCTAGAGTTCCATGTAATGGATTGGAAGAAGGTATCAGAAGTAGTCATCTTTATCTATTGAATCTTGAATAAATACAGGTGTGAATAACTTCTAAGTACACTGAAAGTTTTAGTAACTCGCATTTATTTAGCCTTTCTAAAGCATTCAACTTAGTTTACCAAAGAACTAACAGTTTTCTTTTCCACTCACATATCATCTTCTTCGTTGTAATTAATTTAATCACATAATTACAAAAATAAATGCAACAGGGTTAAAAAAGTTTGTGAATAAGCAAGTTTGACTTGCTACACACATACTTGAGCCCAGGAGAACAGGAAAAACATCTAACCATGCTGAGAGATGGGCAATCTTTGTTCATCTGTGAATTGGTTAAGTGGAAATATTTTCAAGTTTCTTCTAAATGTAGAGGCAGTTCACAACTTAGAAATGGTTCTTGAAATTTTTTTGTAAGTTAGATTATTTGAATTTAAAAAATTGTCATGTAAGATAAGAAATGATTAAAGCTCACAGGATTGGCGAGGAAAGCCCTATTAAAAAAGGAAATTGGCTTAAGACTATATTATTATAGCCCAGGTTTAGGTCAAAGGGGCTAGGAATGGAAAGGAGCAGAAGAAATCAAATGCAGAGGACATTTATTGGTGTCTGAAAGACTCTGGAGAAAATCCCACCATATAAGAGAAGATTTTGTGAGCTCAGATGCTTCTACACATTTTTTTTTCTATCTCCTATTCCATCTCTGCCTTGGGTATTCCAAATGTTGTACTTTAAATGTATGTATGTGTGTGTGTATATATATATATATATATATATATATATATACCAAAGGTCCTGATTTTTAGAACTGATTTATTTTCTCCATTCTTTATTTCTTCACTTATTGGCAAAGCACCACTTGATTCCAATGATATATGTCAAGTAAATGAATTTTTATATGTACTGGCTATAAAACTTCTGTTTATTCTATATGTTTTAGGACTACCTTTGGCACCAACAACTCTGCAGTTACTAGTAGGGTCATTAACATTTTATTGGAAAACTTAAGTCAAGCTGCCTGAGGAATAAGGAACACTGTGGATGGAGCTTATTTACAAGGCCTTATAAATCTCTTTCCCTTTTTAAAAGTCAATTCAACTCCAAAACAACAACTTATTAGAAAGGTTTAGTCAGTGTCTCCATCCCCACACATTGCTCTGAGATACACTATCTCCTCCTAAGTATCTGCGGAAAAAAATTAACCTTCATATACAGATATCTACCCCCCAATTTTTCTCTATTGACCAGTTTCAGGATGTGCAATGGAAATCTCTTTCAATCTGGTCTCCCTCCATGCCCTCCCTCTCCAAGGAATCAGATGTTAGGATATTGAGAGAGTTTGTTGTGGATATTGAATTGCACAGTCACCTAGTGCTAGATTTTGAGTTGATACAGACAAATGAAAGCCAAAAACTCAAGAACCCTTCTAAGAAAACAGGTTATAAACAAGGCAACAGAAAGCAGCAGAGGTCGGATGTGGTTTCGAAGACAGAGGCAGAGTGGCTGCCTCTTAACTTTTAGATCCACTAAAACCCAGGTATACTGCCAGTGCTTTACTTCTTTGAGATTCCCTAATATCTTTTCAGTGAACTTACTAATTTGCATAGTAAAAGTGGGTGTATATTTCTTGCAATCAAATGATTCCTGGATCATTCTTTGGGCCATATTGAGAATTTGAAAACAAATAAGTAAACTTTCAGATGGGAAAAATATGAGTCATTGAAGACACAGAATGAAGAGCAGGAAAAACATCGCCTCCTCCACCCTCATCCCAGCTTTTGATATCTTTTTTTTTTTCTTATAAACTATAGGGCTCAAGCTCTACACCAGGCAAATATCAAAGTCAGAAATTTGCTTTTGATGTTCTGGCTCTCTCCTTTCTATCCATTGTCTATCTTATAGAGGTTCTGCCTTTCCTTTGAGGGACCTAAGAACTTGTGTCCTCAGCTTTTTCCCTCTTACCATAACCTGTTTCATATTTCATGATAAGCTGATTTATTAAGAGGAAAATAATTTTGAAGTTGTATGTATTATACACCTGTCTGTAATTATCTTTGTCTCTATGGGATAAATTTTCCATTTTGACAGCGCTCAAAATATTGATACAGAGTGAATCTCAAATTCAGAAATTTCAGTGGATACAAAGACATGTATTTCGGGAGCTAGGCCACCTGACTGTGTTTGGAATCACTCTGCAGAGATAGTTGTCTCTTCTGTTTCTGTGTTAAGGCTTGCTCTGATTTGAGGCATGTCAGCGACAGTGTGTGGAATGTGAATATTTGAGAAGAGACCACCCTGCCTGTTTGGATTAGTGTCTGTATCTATTTTAACAAGTATGGTGCCTGGGAGTTCGGTTATTATGAGCTCAACTCTAGTTTGGGGTTCTGCATGCATTTCAAGGGTAAAGGGCAAAGTACTTGTAGACTTTTCTCTATGCTTCATAAGACTCTTTGAAATATAATATTTTCTCTTAAGTGGACATGTCTTCAAAACGAGCCAGCTAGCTGACAGATAGCTTGCATATGCTTGTGTATAAGTACATTCATAACACACAAGTATTCAAAATGCCAGAATTGTTTTCTGGAAATTTAATTTTGCATAGTTCTGGTAATTAACTCACTGTCAAACTTTGCATAAATTTGAATTGCTTCAGTCTGCAGTTTCCAAGCTTCTAAAAAGCTTGAATGGAGATCAAACAGAAACTCTCAACCTCACCAATGCAAATGACAATGCAAGACCAACTCCAAATATTTTCTGTCATGTAATCAATAAAATTCTATGAATTTGTAAACAGTCCTGTCAAATTTCTGGGCGTAGGCATATATATTTCTAGACTTGAGGTAGTCTGCACAGACATACATACATACACACACACAGACACACACACATGAGTCTGGAAAAACTTGGTTTTTCTGTTAAGCCCATCCAGATTCGATTTAAACCTGGTGTGCTAGGATCTGTTTACTTTGAGGTATCACATCACGATTTCCTGCTACTGAATAATGATGCCAAAGGAGTTTTGCTACAATCTTTTTTTTTTCTGGGAGAGGGTGCAGAGTAGAGACACAGAAACTGAAGTGGGGGTAATTAAAGAAGTGAAATTTATTTCAAGCCAAATTTTTGACTTATGATGGACTCATACATTTTATTCCTAAATCTTCTCTTTTGAAAAACAAGATGCTACATTATCAGGGCACAGAACCCTCCAGGGAATCGCAATGCTGGCTGCCGTGGTAAGTGTAGATTTTAATCCAAAGTCAGGGATTTTGTGTTTGGCTCTAACACCACTGTTGAATTATTTTCTAGGATGAGGTCATTAATCCTTTCATTTATCACATGAATTCTTTTTGTGTTTCTGTGAGGTGCCAGACTCTATGATGTGAAGAAGTTCAGGGATGAATAAATCAAAGCTAAAGACTGGTTCTTGTTATGGTAGTGTTCATAGTACTGTGCAAGGATATTGGGAAAATGCCAAGGAATGGTACCTAACAAATATTAGTGGGGGGCATGGATGGAAAAGAAGGAAAAGGGAAAATAAATTGAAGATCATGATATTTGGCTCAAATCTTCAAGGACAATCAGGTGTAACCAAAACTAGAAGACAGCTTGAGTAGAGAACCCATTAAAGAAATAGCATGTCAATGCCTGGGAACAAACTTGGAGGTACTGGAGCAAAGGGTGGGATAAGAGCCCTGGAGGAATAGAGCAAAGGGAGAAGAAGAAGCTTGGTTGTGGAGGACCATAGCTGCATCAGGTCTCATAATCTCATCCAAAAATCTACCACCAGATTATCTAGAAATGAACTTTTAAAATCATCTTCCTAGCACACCAACACAACTTAGGCTTACCACCAAGTAAATGCTTAGTATTTATTGCCTGACATAATTTTCCATCTGAAGTTCTTTTAATTTCTAACACACACACACACACACACACACACACACACACACTACTCTTATATACAGAAATTTACTTTTTAGATGATGTTCACAGTTCTTAATCATGTAAAACTGAATGTTTTGAAAATATGAAAAATTATGATGTCATCTGTGGTCTCAAATCTTACCAAAATCAATTTAGTTAACACAAATTGATTAGCAAAAATTATCAGCCTGAACTTGATGGAGTGGGATCTAGGCGTCCAACTCTGTGCTACAACTAGGTATCGACATTCTGAAATCCACGTGATAACCTCACCAAATGGATTTTATTATCACCACTTTAGAGACGGGAAACTGAATGTCAAAGATGTGAAATAACTCGTCCACGTTTAGTTATTATGCACACAGGCAGGGTTTGAATTTCAGCCTTCTGGCTTTAAATCTCTAAAATTCACAGACCAGGAATACCCTGTGCTAGGTACCCAAATAAACAGAAAAGGGTCTCTATTTAGATTAATGCAAAAAGATTACAGGTAGACTTTCTACCCCTTTTTTAATATGTGAATTTTGATTACTAAATAGTCTAAGGATATGTCTGATCAAAAGTTGTTTTTCTGGTTCTGTGTTTTGCGCTGCTTTAATAGATCAAGGCCTTTCTGATTTGGGATTGTTAAGGGAAAAAATCTCAATAAACCACTCCAAATTTTTTTTTTAATTCCTCTCGATTAAAGCTGTTTTAAATGGCATTAAGAGAGGGAACTTTGTCCTTTCTCCTGTAGTTTTTGGAAGGTTTCTGCTCTCTTTGTGGTTATACTTGTCCTTGGCATGTTTTCCTTCCAAGGAGGCTGAATAGCGGCATTCAGGTTGTCAGAACTTCTTGCCTGGGACAATAAAGTGGAAGCTTATAATACACAGTTTGCTACTGGGCTTGTGTGATTATAGCAACATACCCAATATGCATTCCAAACAGAAATGAATCAAAGAATAAATGGAGAATACCTCATTGAGACTGGAAAATAATGATAACCAAGTGAAATTTGTATTTGGAGAAAAAATCATGGAGGGCAATCGTATTTGCACCTCGGCTATTTATCATTTCTATGTTTCATCATTTTGTAATTTCTATGTTTTTATGTTTTGCTGATAAAGATAAAAACAATCCCAATTTTTTTGCATGGGGCACAATATTTATCCCATTCTTAACAATTCTTCCACTAAAAGTGTTTGGGTACAAGGTTGTAAATAAAAATAAAAATCTTTTTTTTTTTAACCTGCCAGTTCAAAATTTTCTTTCTCTTTAGTGATTTTCCCAGTTTATCTTAGCTAAAGAATGATTTATTTGCCTATATGTAAGCTTTTCTGTCTTCCCAGAGTCATTTTTTTCGCTTTATCCTTGTTGTACTTGAACATTTTTGACATTCCTCTGCAAAGAAACACAGCCCCAAGTTTTAGACCCTCAGTAAGAGGTCCACACTCTCCACAAATCTGATGGGGGGTGGAGGGCTTGTGCATCCTTTTAGCCTTTGCAAGAACATCATCTTTTCCTTTGCCCCAGTATTCAGGTTTCAGAATTTAGCATGGAAGCCCAAGATGGTGCAAAATTGGACAGGTACCTGCCCTGTGGAGCATTTACTATTCCTTCTCCTATCTATCTTCCTCGTCTGAAAGTACAGATATAACTAGAAAATAAGCCAGATCTGTGGCCAGTACCCTCTTGCTTGTTTTTTTAACCTAATTTTTTTCTTCCTACAAATGTCCCTTCTGACAACCCTCTGGGACTCTGGATCTTTCTTTCTCCACATTACCATCTGATGCAACTCATGCATTAATCCCATTCTCTAAAGTTCAAAGGAAATTCAATTGTAAATCAATTTAAAACATTATGGATAGCTTTTAAAAATAACATATTTAAAATTGATTACTCTTTTTAAAGGAGTAAATATAAGTAATTTTGTCACACTCTCAGAGGTGAAAGGTAAAGGCCTTCTGAACATTCATGTCGTGTCCTCCCTTTAGGTGACGACCTCCTCTGGACCATGCTGGCTTCAGTCCAGCCACTCACACACCTGACCTGAAATTATTCTACCCTGTCTCTCCTTTAAGATGCACAAGAAGTCTTAAGACTCTTCCTGTTTCCATATTTTATTTTTGTTCTTCTTTTCTTTTTAAATCTAGGAAATATCGAATCAACTTTAAAGAATGTATTATCAAATAGCATGTATTGATGTCCCATATTATTTTGTTGCACAAAAAAAGCATTTCAATCAAAAATATGATCCAAAGTAACCACAAAAGAAGGTACTGCTTCTATATTAAGAAGAGTGAGGAATTCAGTTTGAAATATGGTGCTTTATCACATAGCATGTAAGATACCAGCATTAACTCTTGTTCCAAGTGGCCCAGGTCCAACGTGAGTATTTATATTGGCATATCCTTTGGAATCTTTTTATAAGCCAATGACCACTTACTGTAACTTTGCTTTTAGCATCTTTTCAAAGAGCTGTAAGACATAATAGCATTGCTTATGGTACATATAAAGAATATTATTTTTCATATAATAAGGTAAGAGTCTTAGATTTTTAAAAAATCTTACTTCATTATATGAAATATATACACAAGTTAAGAGCTATACCAATAATCTAAATACCTGTATTTTGTCTCTTATATTTTTGCTCACTTTAAATTTATTCAGCATACTACTCATTTCCACTTGTTTTATTGTATTTTAGGGTGTCATTGAAAATGATAGTTCAGTTGTTGACAGTAACTGAAACACAAGAAGCTAGTTTAAGCAATTTCAGCATTACAATAACAATTCCAAGTGATACACTATTTATATATGAAATCACAAAAGATCCAGCTGTGTTTATAAGACACAGATTTTTGGATTCAAAGGTACAAATGGTTGAAAGTAAAAGCTTGAAAGAAAATATACCATTCAGGTAGAGGGTGGGACTGACTACACTATTCCTGAACAAATACACTTAATAAGAAATATTACTAGAGCCAGCTTGGTGGTTCATTCCTATAATCTCATCTATTTGGGAAGCTGAGGCAGAAGGATTGAAAATTCAAATCTGGCTTAGACAACTGAGGGAGACTCTGTCTCAAAAAAAGACAAAAGGACTGGGTAGGCAGCTCACTGCTAGAGTGCCCCTAGGTTCAATCATCAGAATCAGACGCACACATAAAAAAGATATTTTATAATAATAAAACTTTCAACCATCAGATGCATATTATAATAGCAATTAATAAAATACATGTACATATTAATAGTGTCTCAAAATTAATGGAACAAAACTTGATAGAATTAGAGAAACAGAATATAGAATAAAAATAATTTGAGACTTCAATATCTCACTTTCAAATAGTGGATAGAATAATTAGGCAGAAGATCAACAAGGATAAAGAGAACTGAACAGGAGTATAAACCAACTAAACCCAACAGAAATCTCCGAAACATTCTATCCAACAACAGAAGAATATACATTCTTCTCAAATATACACAGAAATTTCTACAGGATAGACCTTATACTAGGCCATAAAACAAAATTCAATCAATTTAAAAGAATGGAGGGTCTGGAGTTGTGGCTGGAGCTGGGTTTGTTGCTTGGTGGTAGAGCGCTTGCCTGGCATGTGTGAGGCTTTTGGTTCAATCCTCAGCACCATAAATAAATAGATAGATAGATAGATAAAATAAAAGATCCATTGACAACTAAAAAATATTTTAAAAAAGAAAAGGAATGGAAATGACACAAAATATATCTCCAACCACAACAGAATAAAATTAGAAACCAATAAAAGGAGGAAAATTTGAAAATCCACAATTACTTTGAAATTAAACAGGATACTCCTAAATAATCAATACATTAAAAAGAAAGCATAAGGTAAATTAGTGAAAGTGAAAACACAACATACCACAACTGATGGGCTACAGCTATGGCAAAGCTGAGAGGAAAATTTACACAAGTAAATTCCTGTAAAAAAAAAAAAAAGAAAATATTTCAAATCTATTATCTAAACTTCCATTTTAAGACACAGGAAAAGTAGATCACACTAAACCTAGAGCCAGGTGTAGTGGTATATGCCTGTAATCCCAGTGGCTCAGGAGGCTGAGGCAGGAGGATTGTGAGTTCAAAGCCAGCCTCAGCAACAACAAGGTGCCAAGCAACTCAGTGAGACCCTGTCTCTAAATAAAATACAAAATAGGGCTTGGGGATGTGACTCAGTGATTACATGCTCCTGAGTTCAATCCCCAGTACCCAAACAAAACAAAGCAAGAACAAAAACGAAAAACCAAAAAACAAAACCTAGAGTCAGCAGAAGGAGGGAAATAATAAAGATGAAAGCCAAAAGCAATTAAATAGATAACAGCAATATAATACATAAAATTAATGAAAGCAAAGTTGTTTTTTTTTAAAATATCAACAAATCAGAACGATTAAGAAAAAAGAGATCAGACTCAAATTACAAAAATCAGGAATAAAAGATAGAACATGAATATTGACCTTACAGAGATTTTTTAAAAAAGGATTGAAGGGAATAATGTAAAGAACCATATGTCGAGATTAGGCCCATCAACCCGCGGAGCGGCAGAGCCTCCCCTGGGCCTGCAAGGTAGGCGCACTTGCTACCCACCGGCAGGTCAGGCCCAGCAACTCTCAGAGGGACACAGCTACTCCACGCGTGTGCAAGGTAGGCGGAACCGTGACCACCAACAAAACAGGCCCAGTGGCCCGCCAGACACATCGCCCCGGTTGGGGGAGGGGCAGAGCCGCCAGGCGCCTGCAAGGTAGGCGGACCCGCGACCCACCAGCACAACAGGCACAGCAATCCGCAGAGCGGCAGAGCCACCCCCCCAGCCTGCAAGGAAGGCAGACCTGCGACCCACCAGCAGGTCAGGCCCAATAACCTATGGAGGGGCACAGCTGCCCCACGCGCCTGCTAGGTAGGCAGAACCGTGACCACCAACAGAACAGGCCCAGAGGCCGGCCAAACACATCGCCCCGCCCCGGTTGGGGGAGGGGCAGAGCCGCTGGGCACCTGCAAGGTAGGCAGACCTGCGACTCACCAGCAGATCAGGCTCAGCGACCTGCGGAGCGGCAGAGCCACCCCCGCGCCTGCAAGGTAGGCGCATCTGCCACCCACCGGCAGGTCTGGCCCAGCAACTCTCAGAGGGACACAGCTGCTCCATACGCGTGCAAGGTAGGCGGAACTGTGACCACCGACAAAACAGGCCCAGTGGCCCGCCAGACACTTCGCCCCGGTTGGGGGAGGGGCAGAGCCGCCGGGCGCTTGCAAGGTAGGCGGACCCGCGACCCACCAGCAGAAGAGGCACAGCAATCCACAGAGTGGCAGAGCCACCCCCCGAGCCTGCAAGGTAGGCAGACCTGCGACCCACCGGCAGGTCAGGCCCAGCAATCTGCGGAGGGGCACAGCTGCCCCACGCGCCTGCAAGGTAGGTGGAACCGTGACCACTGACAAAACAGGCCCAGTGGCTCGCCAGACACATTACCCCGGTTGGGGGAGGGGCAGAGCCACCACCAGTGCCTGTTAGGTAGACAGACCTGCAACCGACAGACAGAACAGGCCTAGCGGCCAGCAGAGGGGCAGAGCCGCTGCTCACGCCTGCAAGGTAGGCGGACATGTGACCACCGAAAGAACAGGCCCACCGAAAGTACAGGCACAGCGGCCTGCCGGCGTGGTAGGCACATTGCCCCAATTGGAGGAGGGGCAGAACCACCGCCAAGGCCTGCGAAGGAGACTTTGCAACTATACAAGAGCAATATAAATATATAGGGGGAAAAATCAATAACACAACAATTTCACCAAGCAGAAAGAAACTCGATCAGTATGAAAAGACAAGGAAAGAAAGGACCACAAGCAATGCAGGTCAACTCAACTTTAGAAGAGGTAATATCTGCAGCAGATGGAATGTCAGATAAAGAATTCAGGAGATACATGCTTCAGATGATCTGGAGTCTCAAGGAAGACATTAGACAGCAAAATCAGACAATGAAAGACCACTTCGACCACTTCGACAATGAATTACATAAACAAATCCAAGAAGCAAAAGATCAATTATACAGGGAGATAGAGGTTATAAAAAACAAACAAACAGAAATCCTGGAAATGCAGGAAACAATAAACCAACTTAAAAACTCAATTGAGAATACTACCAGCACAGTAGAACACTTAGAAGATAGAACATCAGACAATGAAGACAAAGTATTTCAACTGGAGAAGAACATAGACAGCTCAGCAAAGCTGTTAAGAAACCATGAGCAGAACATTCAAGAAATATGGGATAACAAAAAGAGACCAAACTTAAGAGTCATTGGGATACAGGAAGGTATAGAGGTCCAAACCAAAGGAATGAGCAATCTATTCAATGAAATAATACGAAAAAACTTCCCAGACTTGAAGAATGAGACAGAATCCCAAATCCTAGAAGCCTACAGGATGCCGAATGTGCAAAATCATAAGAGATCCACACCTAGACACATTATAATGAAGATGCCCAACATACAGAATAAGGAGAGAATTTTAAAAGCTACAAGAGAAAGGAAGCAGATTACATTTAGGGGTAAACCAATCAGGATAACAGCTGATCTTTCAACACAGACTCTGAAAGCTAGAAGATCCTGGAATAACATATTTCAAACACTGAAAGAAAATGGGTTCCAACCAAGAATTGTGTATCCAGCAAAATTAAGCTTCAGGATGGAAGATGAAATTAAAACCTTCCATGATAAACAAAAGTTAAAAGAATTTGCAGCTAGAAAACCATCTCTTCAAAACATCCTCGGCAAAATATTACAGGAAGAGGAAATGGAAAATATCAATGAAAACCAACAACGGGAGGTAGTATAGTAAAGGGGGTGGGGAAATAATCAAAGAGGAAAACAAACCATGTTTAGTAACATAAATAAACAAATATGGCTGGAAGAACAACCCATATCTCAATAATAACCCTAAATGTTAATGGCTTAAACTCACCAATTAAGAGACACAGGCTAGTAGAATGGATCACAAAACAAGACCCAACAATATGCTGCCTTCAGGAGACGCATTTGATAGGAAAAGACATACATAGACTGAAGGTGAAAGGTTGGGAAAAATCATATCACTCATATGGACTTCGGAAACAAGCAGGAGTGTCCAGACTCATATCAAATAAAATAGATTTCAAGCCAAAGTTAATCAAAAGGGATGAAGAGGGACACTACATACTGCTCAAGGGAACCATACACCAACAAGACATAACAATCATAAATATATATGCCCCAAACAATGGTGCAGCTATGTTCATTAAACAAACTCTTCTCAAGTTCAAGAGTCTAATAGACCATCATACAATAATCATGGGAGACTTCAACACACCTCTCTCACCACTGGACAGATCTTCCAAACAAAAGTTGAATAAGGAAACTATAGAACTCAATAACATAATTAATAACCTAGACTTAATTGACATATATAGAATATACCACCCAAGATCAAGCAGTTACACTTTTTTCTCAGCAGCACATGGATCCTTCTCAAAAATAGATCATATATTATGTCACAGGGCAACTCTTAGACAATATAAAGGAGTAGAGATAATACCATGCATCTTATCTGATCATAATGGAATGAAATTGAAAATCAATGATAAAAGAAGTAAGGAAAAATCATGCATCACTTGGAGAATGAACAATAGGTTACTGAATGATCAATGGGTTATAGAAGACATCAAGGAGGAAATTAAAAAATTCTTAGAGATAAATGAAAACACAGACACAACATATCGGAATCTATGGGACACATTGAAAGCAGTTCTAAGAGGAAAATTTATTGCTTGGAGTTCATTCCTTAAAAAAAGAAAAAACCAACAAATAAATGATCTAATACTTCAACTCAAAGTCCTAGAAAAAGAAGAGCAAAACAACAGCAAAAGAAGTAGAAGACAAGAAATAATTAAAATCAGAGCTGAAATTAATGAAATCAAAACAAAAGAAACAATTGACAAAATTGACAAAACTAAAAGTTGGTTCTTTGAAAAAATAAATAAAATCGACAGACCCTTAGCCACGCTAACGAAGAGAAGAAGAGAGAGAACTCAAATTACTAGCATACGGGATGAAAAAGGCAATATCACAACAGACACTTCAGAAATACAGAAGATTATCAGAAATTATTTTGAATCCTTATACTCCAATAAAAGAGAAGATAGTGAAGGCATCGATAAATTTCTTAAGTCATATGATTTGCCCAGATTGAGTCAGGAGGATATTGACAACCTAAACAGACCAATATCAATTGAGGAAATAGAAGAATCCATCAAAAGTCTACCAATTAAGAAAAGCCCAGGACCGGATGGGTATACAACAGAGTTTTACAAAACCTTTAAAGAGGAACTAATACCAATACTTTTCAAGCTATTTCAGGAAATAGAAAAAGAGGGAGAACTTCCAAATTCATTCTATGAGGCCAACATCACCCTGATTCCTAAACCAGACAAAGACACTTCAAAGAAAGAAAACTACAGACCAATATCTCTAATGAACCTAGATGCAAAAATCCTCAATAAACTTCTGGCGAACCGGATACAAAAACATATCAAAAAAATTGTGCACCATGATCAAGTAGGATTTATCCCTGGGATGCAAGGTTGGTTCAATATACGGAAATCAATAAATGTTATTCACCACATCAATAGGCTTAAAAATAAGAACCATATGATCATCTCGATAGATGCGGAAAAAGCATTCGACAAAGTACAGCATCCCTTTATGTTCAAAACTCTAGAAAAACTAGGGATAACAGGAACATACCTCAATATTGTAAAAGCAATCTATGCTAAGCCTCAGGCTAGCATCATTCTGAATGGAGAAAAACTGAAGGCATTCCCTCTAAAATCTGGAACAAGACAGGGTTGCCCTCTCTCACCACTTCTGTTCAACATAGTTCTCAAATCACTGGCCAGAGCAATTAGACAGACGAAAGAAATTAAAGGCATAAAAATAGGAAAAGAAGAACTCAAATTTTCACTATTTGCAGATGACATGATTCTATACCTAGCAGACCCAAAAGGGTCTACAAAGAAACTATTAGAGCTAATAAATGAATTCAGCAAAGTGGCAGGATATAAAATCAACACGCATAGGTCAAAGGCATTCCTGTATATCAGTGACAAATCCTCTGAAATGGAAATGAGGACAACCACCTCATTCACAATATCCTCAAAAAAAATAAAATACTTGGGAATCAACCTAACAAAAGAGGTGAAAGACTTATACAATGAAAACTATAGAACCCTAAAGAGAGAAATAGAAGAAGATCTTAGAAGATGGAATAATATACCCTGTTCATGGATAGGTAGAACTAACATCATCAAAATGGCGATATTACCAAAAGTTCTCTATAGGTTTAATGCAATACCAATCAAAATCCCAACGGCATTTCTTGTAGAAATAGAGAAAGCAATCATGAAATTCATATGGAAAAATAAAAGACCCAGAATAGCAAAAACAATGCTAAGCAGGAAGTGTGAATCAGGCGGTATAGCTATACCAGACTTCAAACTATACTACAGAGCAATAGTAACAAAAACAGCATGGTACTGGTACCAAAACAGGCGGGTGGACCAATGGTACAGAATAGAGGACACAGAAACCAATCCACAAAACTACAACTATCTTATATTCGATAAAGGGGCTAAAAGCATGCAATGGAAGAAGGATAGCATCTTCAACAAATGGTGTTGGGAAAACTGGAAATCCATATGCAACAAAATGAAACCGAATCCCTTTCTCTCGCCATGCACAAAAGTTAACTCAAAGTGGATCAAGGAACTTGATATCAAATCAGAGACATGGCGTCTGATAGAAGAAAAAGTTGGCTATGATCTACATACTGTGGGGTCGGGCTCCAAATTCCTCAATAGGATACCCATAGCACAACAGTTAATAACTAGAATCAACAAATGGGACTTACTCAAACTAAAAAGTTTTTTCTCAGCAAAAGAAACAATAAGAGAGGTAAATAGGGAGCCTTCGTCCTGGGAACAAATCTTTACTCCTCACACTTCAGACAGAGCCCTAATATCCAGAGTATACAAAGAACTCAAAAAATTAGACAATGAGATAACAAATAACCCAATCAACAAATGGGCCAAGGACCTGAACAGAAATTTCTCAGAGGAGGACATACAATCAATCAACAAGTATATGAAAAAATGCTCACCATCTCTAGCAGTCAGAGAAATGCAAATCAAAACCACCCTAAGATACCATCTCACTCCAGTAAGATTGGCAGCCATTAGGAAGTCAAACAACAACAAGTGCTGGCGAGGATGTGGGGAAAAGGGTACTCTTGTACATTTCTGGTGGGACTGCAAATTGGTGATGCCAATTTGGAAAGCAGTATGGAGATTTGTTGGAAAGCTCGGAATGGAACCACCATTTGATCCAGCTATTCCCCTACTCGGTCTATTCCCTAAAGACCTAAAAAGAGCACACTATAGGGACACTGCTACATCCATGTTCATAGCAGCACAATTCACAATAGCAAGACTGTGGAACCAACCTAGATGCCCTTCAATAGACGAATGGATAAAAAAAATGTGGCATTTATACACAATGGAGTATTACTCTGCATTAAGAAATGACAAAATAATAGAATTTGCAGGGAAATGGATGGCATTAGAGCAGATTATGCTAAGTGAAGCTAGCCAATCCCTCAAAAACAAATGCCAAATGTCTTCTTTGATATAAGGAGAGTAACTAAGAACAGAGTAGGGAAGAAGAGCATGAGAAGAAGATTAACATTAAACAGGGATGAGAGGTGGGAGGGAAAGGGAGAGAGAAGGGAAATTGCATGTAAATGGAAGGAGACCCTCAGGGGTATACAAAATTACATACAAGAGGAAGTGAGGGGAAAGGAGGAAAAATATAAGGGGGGAGAAATGAATTACAGTAGAGGGGGTAGAGAGAGAAGAGGGGAGGGGATGGGGGAGAGGGGATAGTAGAGGATAGGAAAGGCAGCAGAATACAACAGACACCAGAATGGCAATATGTAAATCAATGGTTGTGCAACTGATGTGATTCTGCAATCTGTATATGGGGTAAAAATGGGAGTTCATATCCCACTTGAATCAAAGTGTGAAATATAATATATCAAGAACTATGTAATGTTTTGAACAACCTACAATAAAAATTAATTAAAAAAAAGAACCATATGTCAAAAAGATGGATCACTTAGATGAGTTGGACACATAACTAGAAAAGTACCATCTACTAAACTGACCCAACAATGCAGAGGAAATCTGAACAATCTTTTGGTAAAGAGATTGAATCAGTAATCAAAAATTCTCCAACAAAGAAAAGCCCTGGCCCAGATCGCTTTATTGATAAATTTTCTAAACATTTAAAAAAGTAACACTGACACTTCAAAAAATAAAGTGGAGTGCTGAAAACTGAAGTTTAGATGTTAAATCCTAACAATAGCTCTATGGTAGATCTGAAGATCCAGTGTTATGGTTTTAGGAGGCATGGCCTTTGTAGGTAATTAGGTTATGAGGGTGAAGTATTAACCAGGAGACAGGTTCTGATCAGGCACCAAATCTGCTAGTACCCCTATCTAAGACCTCCTAGACTCAAGAAGTGTCACAAACAAGTTTCTATTGTTTATAAACCAGCTAGTCTATGGTATTTCATTATAGCAGTTCAAATGGATTAATACAATGGAATAATGGGAACACTTTCCAACTTATTCTATATGACTAACATTCCCTTGATATATATTATAGGGATTTTAAAATAGAATATATAAAGAGCACTTACAGCTATATAATAAAAATACTAATAATGCAATTTAAAACTTGTCAAGGGATCTAAATACACATTTATCCAAAGAAGATATGTAATTAGCCAATAAGCACTATAGATGTATACAAATAGTGTTTAACATCATTAGCCACTAGAAAATAAAAACTACAAATGAGATAGCATTTTATAACAATACGATGGCTAAAACAAAATGGTTTAACTATTTTGGAAAACAATGTAACATTTTCTCAAAGTTTAAATACAGGGCTTATGACTGAGCAATTACACTATTAGGTATTTTAAAAAAAAATAAACGTTTGTTAAAAATGCCAGGACAGATTTTATTTGAGCTATTATATTATGGAAACTTCACTATAGAACTCAGCTAGACTCTGATTACTGTAAAGACAGGTGGGTTTTATAGCCAATAAACATAGTGAAGGGGTCAGAATATCAAAATATTCCTAAAAGAAAATAAACAAGTTCATCAAGACATTAGGAGTAGGAGAATTTTTGTAAAGTAGCTTACCTGGATTCTTGTTTAAAGGTAGACAAGTGTTAAAATCAGTCATGAAATTCATTTGGAAAAATAAGAGGCCCAGAATAGCCAAAGCAATCCTCAGTAAGAAAAATGAAACAGGAGTTATCACAAAACCAGATATCTTAAATTATATGACAGAGCAATAGTAATAAAACCATCATGGTATTAGCACCAAAACAGACATGAAGGCCAATGGTACAGAATAAAAGACAAAGAGACAAAAATCACATAAATATAGTTATCTCATACTAGGCAAAGACACCAAAAATATACATTGGAGAAAAGATAGCCTCTTCAACAAGTTGTGCTGGGGAAAATCCATATGTAGTAGAATGAAATTGAACCTCTATCTTTCACCCTGCACAAAACTCAACTCAAAGTGGATCAAGGTCCTAGGCATTAGACCAGAAACCCTGCACCTACTATAGGAAAAAGTAGGTCCAACTCTGTACCATGTTGGCTTAGGAACCAACTTCCTCAATAATTGACTTCTAAAATGCAAGAAGTAAAATCAATCAGCAATAAATGGGATAGTATCAAACTAAAAAGCTTCTTTGCCACAAATGAAACAATCAAGAACATGAACAGAGAGCCTACAGAAAGGGAGAAAACCTTTACCACTAAATAGAGTGTTAATCTTCAGGATATACAAATAACTCAAAAACCTTAACACACACACACACACACACACACACACACACACACACTTACTGATAAGGGCTAAGGAACTTAATAGCTACTACTTCACAGAAGAAGAAATTTTAATGGTCAGAAAAGTGATAAAATGTTCAACATATTTAGTAATTAGAGAAATGTAAAGCAAAATCACATGGAGATTCCATCTCACCCCAGTCAGAATGGCAATGATCAAGAATACAAGTAACAATCAATGTTAGTGAGGATGTGGGTGGTAAAGTTACACTCATACACTGCTCATGGGATTGTAAATTGGTTCAACCACTCTGGAAAGAAGTATGGACATTCCTCAGAAATTTTGGAATGGAACTACCATTTGACCCAGTTATCCCACTCCTCAGTTTATACCTAAAGGACTTAAAATCAGTATACTGCAGTGCATGATTGCTTCGATGTTTATAGGAGTTCAATTCACAATAGATAATCTATGGAACTGACTTAGGTGCCTTATAACAGATGAATGGATAAAAGAAAATATAGTATATATACACAATGGAATATAACTCAACCATAAAGAAAAATGGAATTATGTATGTCATTTGCCAGTAAATGGATGGAACTGGAAAATATAATGCTAAGTGACATAAGCCAGTCCCCCCAAAACAAAGGCATAATGGTCTCTCTGATATGTGGATGCTAACCCACAACAAGGATGGGGAAGTTAGAAGTTCATTGGACTAGACAATGGGAATGAAGGGAAAGAAGTGGGGATGGGAATAGAAAAGACAGAAGAATGAATTGGACATATCTTTCCTATTTTTATATGTGAATACATGACCAATGTAACCCCACATCATATATAGCCACAATAATGGAGTTCTAATTGGAACAACTTCTTTTATGTATGTATAATATGTCAAAACACACCCAAGTACCATGTGTATCTAGAAAAAAACAAATAAAAAAATAATAAAGTAAAAGATTAAAAAAGTAAAGGTCAGCAAGGATTTAGATATCAAGGGTCGGGGAGAAGAAACTTACATGGATTTGAAAAGCTGGGAAGATTCTTGCTAACCTGACTTAAGGATTATTTGCTGACACTGGACAGCAGCCAAGGGCAGGGTGACAGGCCAAGAAGGCTCAGATGAGCCTGACACAAGTTTGGTCAAGAAGAGAGTTTTTGTTAGTATCTACTCAAGAAAAAAGAAAACATTTATCAACACAAAATCTTCTGCATAAATATTTATAGAGCATTATTTATAATAGTCGATTGATACTGTCATTAAACGGGTAAGTAGACAAATGTGGTTTATCTACACAATTAAATATTATTTTCCAGTAAAGAGTAATGAAGGCACAATCTGATGAAATTTGAACATATTATGTACAGTAAAAAAGGCAGAGTCAGAGAACCATATATTGGGTGATTCCATTTATATAAAATCCAGAACTGGCAAACCTATAAAAACAAAAAGTAAAGTAGTGGTTGCCAAAACCTAGGAGAGGAGGCAGGGGCTTGGGGGCTGACTGCTCATGGTAAAGATTGTGAAGGTAAGCAGTATGATCAAATATCTGAAATGTATTGCAAGGAGGTTGTACAACTCTGTGAATGTACTAAAATGTATTGAATCATGTATTTTATATGAATTAATTAAGTGGTATGTGAATTGTATCTCAAAAAAAGCAGTTTTAAAAATCGTTAGGAAAGCTGGCAGCTAAAACATACACTACATTTTTACCATTGCTTAACCTTTTTTCTCTAGTTCACATATATTGATACAATTTCTTAATCTCATGACTAATATACTGTAATAGAGTAAAAATGAAAAGAAACAGCGATCAAAAGAACCACATTTATGCTTCTTAGCTGATAACTCATATGATGAATTGTGAAATACAATGACTTCTTTCTCTTGTAGATTAGTTAAACACAATGGAATGTGTCTTAAGCAGGGGGCCTTGGAGATCTATTCTAGCCCTCACTTTTTAAATAGATATGGAAGGTGTAAGTTCTTTATCTTGGTTTATGTGATGAAGTGACTTATCAAAAGCTCATGATGTTGGAGTCTGAATTGTAACCCAGATCTTTTTGTTCTTTATTAGTTCAGATTATTATTGCAATCATGGAACCTCACATTCAATTCCTCATTATTTATTTGTGTTTGGAATCATCCAAATTAAAATACCTTAGTCTAAGAGGCATAACTTCACCCCTAACAATAGGATTTGATTTCCACCCCTTCATTTTCTGATGCAAGATTTCCTATTGCTATAGACAGAACATTTGTGCTTCCCCTAAATTCATATGTTGAAATCCTACTCTCCAATGTGATGGGATTAGAAGGTGGGTCTTTGAGAATGGATTAGTTTGTGAGGATAGAACCCTCACATGTAGGATTTAGTGCCATGGGGCACCAGAGAGCTCTACTATCTTCCCACCATATAAAGATGCAACAAGAAGTTAGCAGTCTACAACCTAAAAGAGGGCTCACACGGGAACCTGACAAGGCTGAAACCCTGATTTTGGACTTTCAGGATCTGGAAATGTGAGAAACAAATTTTGCTGTTTATATGCTACTTGGTTGTTACTGTTTAGATCTGGAATGTTCCCCGAAGGCTCCCGTGTTCAATGCTTGGTCCCTAGTTGATGGTTTATTGGAACATGGTGGAAACTTGAGGAGGTAAGGTAAGAAATAGTCACTGGGGACATGTCCTTGAAGGGTATATCTTGTCTCTGGCCCTTTATTCTTTCTATGCTTCCATATCTATTTAAAAATGAGGACTAGAATAGATCTCCAAGGCCCCCTGCTTAAGACACATTCCATTGTGTTTAACTAACCTACAAAAGAAAGAAGTCATTGTATTTCACAATACATGAGGTGAACGTCTCGGCTCTACTATGTGATCCCCATCATAGGTCAGGAAATAAAAGAACCAAGTGGGCATGTATGAAATGTCTGAAACTGTAAGAACAAACAATTTTTTTTCCTTGTTTAAGTAGCTTTGTTTCAGGTATTCTGTCATATCAATCAAGAGTTAATATATTGGGGCTGGGGTCGTGGCTCAGTGGTAGAGCACTTGCCTAGCATGCCCGGGGAACTGGGTTCAATCCTCAGCACTACGTTAAAAAAAAAAAAAAAAAAAAAAAACTAAATAAACAAAATAAAGGTATTGTGTCCATCTACAACTAAAAATATTTTTTAAAAACCCAGTTAATATATTAGTCTAAAATACTTTGTTATAGTAACCCAAATGGGCTAAAGCACTTATCCTGTCAATGAACTCACAAGTTGCATTTATGCACTCATTTAATTTATTTAAAAAGCATTATGAAGACTATTTAATTGACAATTTTAGTGCTCTGAAATTGCTATTTTCTACATAGGACCACACAGATCAACAAAACAGATATTCTACAATCTAGGATAGTAAGTTAGAAATAAAACATTATGCATAATACAATAATCACAAAGCAGATTAATGAATAAAGTGTTTGGGGAGCACAGACTAGGAAGCAACTAACTCTTTTTAAAGGAAAGACTATTGCTAATTGAGTTACCAGTTGGAGAAGGCAGAAAAGGTGTTACAAGATGAAGGAGCAACGTGTGAAAGGACAGTCACAACAGAAAAACATGCCAGAATTCAGGCAGGGAAGGGGAATGGGAAAGTATCTGGAGAGGAGCCATCCGTTTCATCTTCACTTTTTAAATTGAAATATACAAATATAAAAAGGCACACATCTAAAGGTTGTAGTCTTGGTAAATTTTCCAGAAGAAAACAGTCTATGTAGCCAGACAGACAGGAAGAGAAACAAAACATGACCAGCATCTCAGAACTCCCCTGACCCTCCAGATACCACTCCCTGCAAAAGTAACCACGATCCTACGGAAAGTTTTTAGAAGAGAACACCACAATGAATATGGAGGATCTACCAAAATAGAAGGGTATTGATGGACTAGGAGAAAAAAGCATAGGAAGCCCTTAGAACAGCATTGCAGACAAAGATTTCAAGTAACGTAATTCCAAGAGGGATGGAAGCAATAAGAGAAATTAGAGAAATATTTTAAGGTGAAATTTCTCCAACCTCATTTTGCATCAGAAATACCTGGAGAGCTTTAAACAAAATATAGATCCAACACCCATGGAATCTTCAGGTTTGAATATCAGCAATAAACTTCTTAAGAGTTCTCTTCCTCTGGTTTCTCAGGTAAAGACAAGTCTTTAGAGACAGAGCACAGATCATAGAGATGAACTGGATGCAGGAAATGAAAAACAGAGATGAGCCAATGGAGGTCCCGAAATTTCTCTTTGGCAGCTGGAAGATGAAAACAAGCAAGCTGTTGGTGGGGGTAAACCTAGAGTATCATAAGCACATAGATGATAAGCTGTTGGAATGATTAGTCTAGAGTTGAGAACGGACTGTGATGAAGAATTGGCAAATTTTCAATGCATCTTGTCTTTGATCTGATTGTATTGAAAAGATCATTCACTTATTTGAATCATTCCTGTTTCATTGATGTAGATGATTGAGAAGTGACTTCACTTGTTCAGTGATTTTGAACTAGGGTTTATCTCTTCCATGTGCAGGATTGGATGATCAAATGCTTTAGTAAATGAAGACTTCTATGTCATTTTTGAAGATAATTAATAGCCATTAATCTGAATTCATTTCCTCTTGCAAAATCTGCCCCTTAGTGGTTTTAGATGAAGAGAGGGGACATAGGAGCAAGATGTCAATGTTACAACACCATAGGCAGGAAGATACATTTCAACTCAGACCACTGGTAACTATATAATTAAGCAGTAGAATATGATAGACAACTGCTCTTCCATATGTTCCACATGACTCTTGACAACTCACCACAGGATAGAAGAATTAAGGGAAGGTTGTTTTAGTTATAATAAGAGAGACAAGAATTGTTGTTGTTGTTGTATCTCCTTGGTATGTACTCTAGGAGACTATTTTCAATTTACAAATATGCTTCATTTAGCCATTTATAATTAAAATTACAATGAAAAGAACATAACACAAACAATAATATTATAATCCAATTCCAAATGTTTTTGCTTGATGGGTATGTTATGGCATTTGATTAAGCTCATAAACCCAGCTCTAGAGTTCTGCATTTGTTGCTTTGTATTGAAAAACTCAGTACTGGATTGGAGAATTTTCCTGTTTCACATTTATTACCTGTTATGTTTTGGATCTGGAATGTCCCCCTGTGGGGAACATTCCAGCATGGATCCCAACTCAGCAAAGTTCAGACGTGGAGCTTTAGGCAATGATTGGATCACAAGAACTCCAATTTTATCAGTGGTTTAATACATTAATTGGATTAATTCACTGACAGCTGAATGAATTTCTGGGCTGTGAGACCTAGTTGGAGGAAGTATGTCACTGGGGGCATGACCTGGAAGTGTTCATCTTGTCCCTGACCCCTTCCTCCCTTGCTCCCTCTCTCTTTCTCCCACTTTCTCTCCTTTCCAGATGCCATGAACTAAGAAGCTTTCCTCTGTCAACACCTTTTTGCCATGAGTTTCTGCCTTAGAGCCAGCTGACCATGGACTAAATCCTCTAAAACCGTAAGCCAAAAAAAGTCTAGCCTTCTGCAAGCTGTTCTTGTTAGATATTTTGGTCACAGTGATTAAAAACTGACTAACACATTATTAAACAAATTGCAAAAAGATCCTAAAATAGGAAGACCTGTTCTACCAAAGAAACAGATATCAGATAGCACAAACCTGTGGTTTGGCTGGTGAGAATGGATTCTCCAATTTATGAAACTCTTATTAGTTATTGAATAAATGTAAAGGACATTTCTCTTTTGTCTATTTTCTCCATTTCCCCAATATTTACTGAAAAAAAAAAAAAACCAAGGAGGAACATATGAACTGAATGAACATAACCAGGCCTTCACATACCAGGCAACTTCCTATTTGCTTAGGGTGTCTATGTTCATTACCAGGAATGAATTTGCTATAGATATTGATACTGTGTCTGCTTGAGCAGGTACAATCCTAGCCACTGAGGAATGTAGAGCAGACCTTCTGGCAGACTGCTGGGAAAGGTGTCCTTGTTCATGAAAATAATTTAAGGGGAAGAAATATTTAACTTCTTAAAAGTTAAATATTGATATGTTAAATATTGATATGGAGTGCAAGGTATGAAATTGTGACAACCATCTTCTGACTGTGCAGAGATCTAGCTGAAGACAAAATTGATAGTTGCAGAGCTGAAAGATGAAAATAATTTGGGTAATTAGGGTTGCTTAACTTGCCAAGCCTGAAAGTGACTTTACCTCTCGTTCTTTTTATATGAGTCAGTTGAGTTTTATAATTTTCATCTGTTGGAATTCAAACTGAATGGAATTTGAACTGTTCACAATTCAAGTTGTTGAAATTCAGATTGAATCAATCTCTTTAACTTTTAGTGGCTTTCTTCACAATTTAGTGTGATATACTATTTTACCTGTAGTCAATACTATTTTTGCTAAGTGATCTCTTGAAATTATAATACAAATACTCTGAAGATATGACTTTACTTTTTTAAGATTTTTCTTCAAACAAATTCTTGGGTTCACTTTTATTTTATTCCTTGATATTATTTTCCATATGTGCTCAAATGGAAAATATGTGTTAGTAAGAATTTAAAGAATTTATTTAAACCCTGCTATATTTTACAATAAAGATCAATGGCACATTCCTAAACTTTATTAACAGTAATAATAACATTTCACTAACCTCACTGATTTCCTGTGTCTTAATAATGAAAAATTTTAAATTTTTTCAGAAAAATAATCCTTATTTCTCTCTTCTTTGTGCTTCTATCCTTCTCTGAACCTACTTTTAGCCTAATGCCTTGCACCAGGGGCTTTATGCTACCCACTTCAGGGAGATGTTCATACTGTGGCCTTTTTTGGAGGAGTGGGGTATGGGGAATTGATCTCAGGGGCATTCGACCTCTGAGCCACATCCCAGCCCTATTTTTGTTTTATTTAGAGACAAAGTCTCACTGAGTTGCTTAGTGCCTCACCATTGTTGAGGCTAATGATCCTCCTGCCTCAGCCTCCCAAGCCACTGGGCTTTTGAACGGTTGTGTTCATTTAACTCTGATGGGCATCATTTACACATGCAACAATATGAATTATTTCTGGAATTGTGCAACACGATGTCTGCTCGTATGATTAAACCCCAGACCATTCGTTTAGTTGTCTGTTTGCTCACCAGAGAAAGAAACCTCTTGAATACAAGAATCATGTCATGCTCAACTTTGCATCCCTGTCATTAGCAAACTATCTGGCATTTTAGTGCCGACTATGTGTTTATTGCATGAGGGAATAGACAAAAGCATGTGCTTGGAATCATTCTCTGGAAAGTGACTACGTTATCAAGTAGAGCACGTGATTCAGATGTTCCACTTATTTGATGTTGTTACCCCAAATTTCATGTTTTGGAACAAGACCATGATTTTTGTGGGCTAACAATTCAGCCTGGTCATTCTTTTAAGTCCCCAGGGCATCAATGGGCCAGTGCATAGCTGGTCTGATTTGGAGGTCCAAAATGTTTTCTGTTTGTTTGTTTGTTTGTTTTACAAGCTAGGGGTTTGGTCAGCATTGCTGTCTCTGTTCACATGGCTTCTTCACATAAACAGTTTAGGTTTCTTCACAGCAGGGTGTTCCCAGTGTGGCTGGACTTCTTATTAGAAGCTCATGACTTTAAGAACAAAGACTGCAAAAGAGAAAGGCAGAGCTGCAAGCCTCACATCCACTGCATTTTGTTGGTGGAGCATGTAGCTGAGCTGCTTGAGATTCAGAGAGGAATGAGGCTAGTTTTCAATAGGAAGACAAGCAAAGAATTGTCAGCCATCTTTAATCTACTATAGATATTTGCAAGTAACTTCTACTCTTCAAGAAAGAGGTTAAATAAAATGTTAAGTAAATTGATATTTGGAGTGTTTCTATGTTTTCATGACTTTGGCTAAGATTGGCACCTCTTTGGCCAAATGTCCCAAAGCATCTACATCTGCATCTATAGCTGTATATTTATAGTTTAGAGTACAAATAAGGAAAGGAATCTCAGTAATTCTTGAGGTCAGTTTCGCAACTCTAAGTTTTCATTACAGGCTTCCTGGAAATTAACCTAAACATTTTAAATGTTTTATGCATTCTGGTAAATAATGCTGGAGATGGTTAGCCTCTTTCATGCATATTTTCATTAAAATTCAAGAGAAAATGTCAGAAATAATCTGCCTATGTCTACACGTAGGAATTTTTAGGTGTACCTTTGGGAATGTTTGATTTTTACACATTTCCTGACTAAAAGTAGTGCTGCAGTGAATTACTGAGTCAAATGTGTGCTCTCTTGGCAAATTGTCTCTGTTAAAATGGCTCAACTGCGATTTTCTGGGAGCAATAATACCCTGCGTTCATACTTCCCTAACTCACCTTAAAGAGGCTCTGTGGTGGGCTTCAAGTCAGGGGCTTGTTTGTTTTCTCTGTCTTTTGGGTAGAATGTTAATCCTGTGGACAGCACAGCTGAGAAAGCCTGAAAACTGGCAACAGACTACAGCTGTTTTCCAGCTTCCTGCATTGAAGTAAAATCTCTTTGCTACTCACTACTTTAAACGCTCAGCTGAGAAATAATATTTGTGGAGAACATCCTATCCTATCATCTAGAAACTCGCAGCTCTTTTCTTTTGTTAGAACAGACGATCCTAGAATTAAAGATCTCAGAATACATCATATGAAACTCTGACAGATTTGCCTATCACAACAGATAGTGTTACAAAATTCCTTGAAACAAAATGACGATCGCATGACACAAAGTCCTCGCTAAGTATATCAAATGAAGGGATCCTCTTTGGTTTCATCATAGGATTAGCTGTGCTTCCTTAAGTGACTGGTTTATTTTTGTATCACAGACACCTTGAATCATGTAACTACTCAAATTTCTTCCTTCTGCAGCTGATACCAAGTTTACAGATAGCAGTTCAACTCTAGCAAGTCTAAGAAACTGGAAGACCTTGATTTGCCCCAAAGTGATTCCTGATTTTGCTAAATTTTCCTAACCATATTTTTCCTTTACCCAAAATTTAAAAGTTTAATAACAAGTTATCTTTTATATTTTAAGTGGATCTATTACTTGCTTTAAATCATTTTGAGAACAAGAATGGGGTACAGATTAATAAAAATTCAAATGAACAGGTGGTAGTGAAAGGGATAAAATTAGTGACCTATTTTTTCATCTGTCCTGGGATAAGGTAGCTTGGCTGTGTCTAGATTTTAATTTAAAACCTCTAGTAGAATAGCTTTTTTTCTTTTTTCTTTTTTTGAAAAGTAGAAAGAAATAGCAGTGACTCTGGATGACTCTTGGAGACAGATACCTTCTATTATGCAATTATTCAGCCACAGAGAGTTAGTGAGTTAGGGAAGAAAGGAGGACACCCCACCCTATTTCCAACCCCAAATCTTAGCATGTTATTGCTAGGCTTGCCGAGGGAGTGGCTCCTTCTGCCGCTTGCACCTGGGGCAGTGGATTCCTGGCACAGGGACTTTGCCACGGAAAGTGTTCTAACTTGCTGTTAAGTGCAGTGAAAATACTACTACCAGAGAGTCGTGTTACACACACACACACACACACACATACACACACCCATTTTTAATGATGTGCATGTGTTTTTGGTATTATGTTGCATGTGAAGTAAGTATAATTTGTTAGTTTATAAGAATATCTAATTTTAATTTTTGCCACACCATTTCTATGGAGAAATCTTCAAGTGGCCTTACCAGTAAACTTTCTGAGCAACATTTATTTGTGAATTGGGAGACTTTTTTTTCCTTTATTTCTGCTTACATTGAATACATTTGGGGGGCGGATGAGAAAATGAACATAAGCAACATATTCATTTAACACAATGGAGGAGGAATAAATAATGTTTAAAAGGATGCTGCCATGGTTTGAATATGGCTTGTCTCCTGAACTCATTGAAGAGATTAATTTCCACAATGGTATTCAGAGGGTATTGAGAGGTGGGCCCCTTGGGGGGTGATTTGGGTCAGATAAGGTAATGGCTGAACCTTATGATTCTACAAGAAGAGGGACAGATCCAGACCCACAGACACAGACATGACCACTCTCTGTCTCTTACCATGGGACTCTGCCAGCAAAAAGGCTATCACCACAACTAGCAAATGCCAGTGCCATGCCCTCAAATCACCAGAACTGGGAACTCCATAAACCTCTTTTCATGATAAAGTTACCTTGTCTCAGTATTTCATTACAGCAACCAAAAGCAGACTAAAATAAATGCTACTTGTGATTACTTACTTAGTAGATAAATTTTCCTAATGATAATTGGTATTTATATTTATTTACAAGATCTTAAAATATAAATCTTTATTGGTAATCATCTTTGTTCAAGATATGAAATAAATAAGTAATAGCTAAATTAGAGAGGATGCAAAATATTTAAATAATCTATTTAATAATCATTAAATTCAAAATTACTTAGTAATGAAGTTAATACTGCATAAAATACACTTGGGACTACATTTAAAGAAAATAGGTATGATTTAAGAAAAATAGCATTTATGAGAGGAGTGAAGATTTCCAGAGAAATAGCTCTTAGCCAGATCTATATTATGCTGGACAGAGAATGAAATCAAGTCAACATCTCTTCTTTATATGTAGCTTTATTGGAATTATGACAAGATTTTTCTGCCACTCATGGGATGAGAGTGAGTATTCAGAAAGATCTAGAACAGCTCCCAAAGGTAAGGTCCAGAAGAAATGGGGAGGGCAGTAGGGTCCTTTTAGGAATACGTGAGTATGCGCATGAGTACACAAGTCACATGTGACAAGGAGAAACAGAGATCCAGACACAGAGAATAGAACATTCTTACCTTCAGGTAGAGCCTGAGGCAAGATCTACATGTTGACCTACTGACAGAGCATTATTCCTAGAAATTCAGAGTTAGAGAAAAAGGAGAGAGAGAGAGAGAGAGAGAGAGAGAGAGAGAGAGAGAGAGAGAGAGAGGGAGGGAAAGATACAGAAGAAGGGTGAACACAAATGAGATTACCAGTTTGACCATAACTTCCTAAGAGGCATAATTGATTGTCTGCTGGGGTGGCTTCTGAGAGGCCACGTACTGCATCTCATGGGGTTTACTGGAGAAAGGGAAAACTCTGCATTTGCTGATTCTTCCCAGTTTCTCATGTCTTGTGGGTCTGCTGCATGCTGTTATATCATTCCTGAACCTATGCTTTGGATTGCTGCTCCAGGCAGCCAGGTGACAGGGAGCCCCTGTTGGCAGCTGTTCTTCAGTGGGTGGCAGTGGAGCTTCAGAGGCCTTATGACTGCAGAGGGTGGGAGGAATCTTCTCTAGGGTAACTCTGGCCAGGAGTGTGCAGACTGATCTGACCTGGTGTGGTGCATGAACTGAAGACAGTACAGACCTCAGAGGATCTCCACTCTTGGATTTTGCATAACAGCCCCTGGATCACTCATTGCTTACATTTGTTCACTAACTAGTACATTCCAGCTTTCATTCTAAGCATTTTACTTGCATTATATCTTTAATGTTCAAACATAGGTAAGAAAGATGCTACTGTGATTTTTACTTTCTAGATGTGTGACCTGGAGTACAGAGGGTAGAAGGCGGATTTGTCTAGAGCTGTCTAATAAATCTCTATCACAGAACTTCTAAACCTCACAAAGCCAAAGTTTTTTTTTTTTTTTTTTTTTTTTTTTTTTAACCAGGAATTGAACTCAGGGGCACTCAACTCCTGAGTCACATCCCCAGCCCTATTTTGTATTTTATTTAGAGACAGGGTGAAATGAGTTGCTTAGTGCCTCGTCATTGCTGAGGCTGGCTTTGAACTCGTGATCCTCCTGTCTCAGCATCCCGAGCTGCTTTAAAGCCAAAGTTTTACAGAGCAAATAAAGTCTTCTGAGGGAGGAATAAATTATAATTTTAGTATTCTTCAAATTACTGACTCAAACTGTTTAAAATTTTACAACAATTTGATGGATAACAATTTATAAGAATAACTTTCAGTTAAATAGTTTTTTAGGCAATTTTGCAATCATTATCTCTTCTTTTGTATTTACTTTTCTCTTCAAATATCTTCAAATTTCACTTCAGTTTAACATCCCCAGAGGTACAGTAGAGAAGAAATTAAGTAAGCATTCATTCATAAGCAGATTCCTAAAATGGCTGGGTGTAAAAAGTGGCTTAAATAAAATCCTAGGAAAACTAAATGTTTTATTTACCTATTATCTTCCATCATCACAAATACTTTAATGTGATCTTGGAAATGCTCAATTGAAAATTACTGCCCTCTGACTATTCCTTTTGAAAAAATGGACCACTGTGGTTTAATTAGTAGCCAACTTAAAACCAAACACTATGAGCAGAGCTAATAAGTTTAGTGTCATTTGATAGATAAATAAAGTGGGTAGTGTTGGTATTATGATTAATAATAGGTCACTTGGTTATGCATTATTGTGCACAAAGAAAATCATGTATCTTGACCTTGAGAGAAAATAATCTTGTAATTTACTGGGTAGTCTTATTGTAATTATTACCATCTGGGCCTTCCATTGACTTTTCCCCTCATTTCTAATATTTTTAGCATCAACATCCTTGATTCTTTTATTGAGGATAACTTGGAATAACAGTGACCTCACAGGAATGATTAATGACTCTTAATCAGAGAATGAAGAAGCTTCCAAGCACCAACTCAAGCACTGAATATAATTAGCATCTTCACTTTTCAGAAGCCAAACACTCACTTTTTATTAGTATTTGTGCTATATAGTCTCTTGACCAAAACTTGTAAGTAATTATTTCACATCCCCTTATTTACTGCAGTGACCTCTTAATGCTAAGCATGCTTTTAATTTTGGGAGAAGACTGCCTGTTACGTGACATCTAAGGGTCCATGCTTTTGATGTTGGGTAGTTTGTTCTTAGTAATAGTCTAATTATCCCAGTGGAGGAGATGTTTTGTTTCCAAAGGGGATTATTCATGGCCTAAATCGGATACCCTAAAGCTGCCAAGTAATAAAAGAGATGGTTAAAATTCAAAATCATCTTGCCTGCTAACTAAAAGCCAGTAGTATTGGTGTTATTTTGGTGACCACGCTATTGCATTCTTCTTGCAGAACTGCATAATTGAAGGGGTGGGGTCTGGTTTGCTTTTCATCTAAAATGGCTTTTACAGCCCTTAGAAAGCTGGAAATCTGCTTCATGTTTAACATCTCTTTCCATAACAATTTAGGTTTATCCTTTTTTTCACTTAAGTCATTGGAAAACTGTAATTTTTCTTTTTTTTTTTTTCTTTCTCAAGCTTCAAAGTGATGAAGGCCCTCCGTATCCTTTTTTTTTTTTTTATGTTGAAATATGTTCCAAAACGATTCTCCCTTGTTGATCTATCACTTTTATAATCGGTCTTCATGCAACTTTATTTCTTAATTGTAATAAAGAATTTTCACCAGGAGCAGATGGAGGTCCAACACGTGCTTTGAACTGGAAATTTCCCATTAGGTGGAAAAACATTTCTAAGCGTTGCTCTTCTCTCTTGTAGCTTAGCATAGAAGAAACTTCTTGATGTCAGGGTGCAATTTCTATCCCCACCCCCACCTGCCCACCTAAAGTTAGCACAAGATGAGAACAAAAGAAAAAAATCAAACAATGACTTCCAGAGAAGGATCAGAAATAAGTATCTGAGCCAAAAATCCGAGGAAGGGAAAGAACTAAAATAGTAAAGGTCATGAAATAACAAGGGCTTGAAAGGAATGGCAAATAACGATGGAGTCTAGGCAGTTTGTCATAGTACCATAATGGAAAACCTTGCCAGCCTCTAATTCTGTCCCATGAACCATCCCAGTGGGTATTGAGCTTGTGCCTGAGGAGGGATATTTCCATACCTGTCTTAATGAAAGTGTTTCTGAGCTTTACTTAGTTCCTGTTCCTATCTAACTTCAGAGCCTGTTGCCACCATTCAAAGTTATTCTTTTCTCTCCTCAGGTGATATATTATTTGTCTTAAGAGTGCCTTCAAACCCAGGACAGTGTCTAAGTTATATTTTTACTTATTTTCACACACAATACTCCTAAACTTTCTGGATTGCATCTCTGCACAGCCAACATGACTGTCATTGTGTAACACATTCTAGTATAAAATGGATATGGCTTACAATATTAGTGAAATAATAGAAAAATTCCATCAGGAATTGTGCCCTTTCCTCCATTAGCCATAGCTTTTAATATTTTGTTCCTAAAAGATGGAAAAAATCTTTTCATTGTTGTATTTCATAATGAACCAACTACACTTGCCTAAGTAAACAACTCTAGGTTTATTTTCACTATTTTCCTCTCTTAGGGACCCATTTGATTCATGCCTTCATATCTTCATCTTGTTTTAGCTCATTTTTTATTGTTTTTTGTCTTTTATTAAACTTGAATTTTCTGGATTCTCATTTTTTCTTTGTTATTGGGATCTTAGCTAACTCTTTCATGTCTCTATACAGAGAATAATTCTTGGATTCTTTTCCATTTTTATATTAACATTTTATTCAAGTTTTATAAAATTATCTTTGCCTTCTATCAGCAAGTAGATAGTTATCAATCATTGGTCAATAAAAGGCGGGAGTCAGGGGATGGTGAGACAAAGAGAAAAATTGGACTACGTTTTTCAAAGCAAAACCTCATGCATACAATGACATTTTTCTTTTAGTTTTGTGAGTTATAATAAAATTAACTTGCTCCCACTCAATAGGAAAATGTCACACATCAGGGCTTTTATGAAGAAATCATTGCCCAGTTTGCCTTGTCCAAGAGTGAGTATGCCTCTAAGAACCATCAGTGGAGCCTTGGAAGAAGGAACAGATAGATATGAACAACCATCATAGGAATTGAGTCAGGGCCTAGATGACCAGTCACCTACCCACAGTGTAAAGGCTCTCAGTGAGTAATCCAAGTGTATAAATATATATTATTCTTTTTTATAACATTGTATAATAACAATAATTATTATCATTAATGATAGCAATTTTATGTAGTGGAAAATGTTTTGGAGCCAGAAAGACTGAGGCTCAGACTCCAGTCCAACCATTGTTAGGCCTTACACAAGTTATTTACCCTCATTAAGACTTGGTGTCCTTATCTATAAAAGGAGGTAATAATTTTTGCAAGGCTATATTAATGTACTTGAAGTATCTATTTTACTGCCTGACTCAAAAGTTCTAAAACACTATTTTTTTTATTTTAAAGTTTGCTTTTTAAAATTATAACTGGTATTCCCTTTACTTAACAAGGTGTCTTAAGAGCATATCAGAACATATAAAAGCAATGATAGCAGTGATTCAGCAATATCAAATCAAACTTTGTGAGCTAGACAAACTTTAAGGATGATTACCTTTACTGTCTTTAGAACTCTGAGTTCACCAAGTTTACCAAGAGGACAAAGGGCCTGAAACACTTGCACAAACTACCAAACTAGAGAAAATAGCTCTCAGAAAATTGAGTGCTCTACAAAATTTTTTCAACTGGTTGAAAAAATGTTACTCATCCAACCTCCTTACTTTAGAGACAAGGAATTTTAATCTCAAAGAGTTTATGACTTATTCAATTGGTGGTGTTACTGAGAACTAAAAGCTGGTTTGGTTCCCAGTTGAATGCTCTTCCCATTATACCATGTGGAGTTATTTTGAGTCAACCAGAAAATCTGCAAGAACATCAAAATAATGTTCTTTCTCCCTCTGACCTCGGTAATAACTGGTTCAGGATTTAGAATGCTTTGGAGCAAATCCTCAAAGCAGCTGCAGGTCCTCAGTATTCCAGAATAGATATTTTAAATTCTCTAAATAAAAAATCCTCATAAAAACCTTCTTTTCACAGTAACTAAAAATCCAACTCTCTCATAAAATAGCTATTGAGACCTCAAATATAAGGTGTGCTCCTTTGAAGTGGCCGACACAGTAGACAGAACACTGGAATGAATGTCAAAAAAAAAACCCTGGATCCTACTTCTAACTCAAGTTTGCCTTTCATGTGGCATGAGGTAAGCTTTTGATAGCTCTCAATTTGAAGTTATTTTTAATTTTTATTTTTTCTCACATACTCCATGTTTAGTCCAGCAGCAAAACCTGAGGGAACTAGTTTCAAAATATACTGAGAACCTGACCGCAACTCACCAATTCTACTGCTCCTATCTGCTTCCGGGCATCATCTCTTCTTTGGAAAATTCAAGAAGCCTCTGCTATGGTTTGGATTATGGCTTGAAGGGGTGCACCAAAGTTCACACGTGGGAAGCTCGGCCCTCGGTGTGGCCATGGGAAGGGGAGAACCTTTAAGAGGTGGAGTCTAGTAGGAGGTGCTGTGGTCCCTGGGGGCTTGCCCTCAGGAGTGACTGTGGGACCCATACTCTCTGGCTTCCTGTTTTAAGATGGGATTTCTTCTTCCCCACATCTCCCACAGTTGTAACACCAATGATTGAACTAATGGGGCCTCCTGACCTTGCACGTTTGGTCTCTAAAATTTTAAGTTAAATAAACCTCTTTTTAATAAAAATTAATTTGCTTCAGGTATGTTGTTATAGTAACACAAAACATGACTGATAGAGCCTCCTAATGAATCTCTCCGATTCTACCTTTCCTTCTCAACATATCAGTAATCTCAGGGTTTGTGAGTCAACCTTTCATAAGGAAATTGTCCCTAATTTAGTAACCTTCATCTGTTCCTAAAACCCCTGCCACTATATGGAAAGCCACTATTTAAGAAACTTTTTTTTTTGGTAATTTTAATGGAATAATTATGATGCATTTCATCCCAACACAGGTACCCAAATATTATAGATAGTAAAATATTTGAACAATTAGAATATTTGTCAATTATAATTATGTTATGTAGGTTATCAACATCAAACTAAAATAAAATCCATTTTGTGAATAAAATATAATGGCATGAAGGTTTATTGAACTCACCAACAGAGGAAGAGAAGACTTGTTCGTGGTGAAGTGTTGAAGGCAGTTGTTCTTTTTAAGGTTTATTTTGGTCTCTGAGAAATTTTCTTTATTAATGTTTTCAACCATTTGGAGGACTGTGTTAAGTTGCATTTGAAGTTCGCTTAAAGTTACAGTATAGAGAGACAATTTAAGTCAAAATAATAACTAAAGATGAGAGCATTTGAAAAGATGTAAAAGTTTATTAAGTAGATAGAAGCTGCCTACAAAAGATGTCACTTCTTCATTCCTGTCACTAGGCATGCTTAAGCAAAATGTTTTTAGTTTATCCAAACACAGCCCCCAGCTCAAATTTGTTCTGTCTGATATTTGATGACTAAGAATTCATGACTAAGAACCACTGGAAAAAAATAGCATGTTGTTTTCCAAAATCTGCAGTGTGAAAATATCAATTCTAATGCTTATTTGCTCTACATGTTTTAGGATATAAAGATAAGCATATTTTTTTTTAAAAAAAAAAGTTGTTTTGGGGAATGATAACTTTTCAAGAGACTTTATAGCAGAGTTATTAATTAATAGGTATTGTGGGTGGTAGGTGTGTGTTGGCTGGTTTTCTTATAAAGATTCCTAATTCTTTGTGAGGTAATGTAGGACATTATTGGCTTATAGACAACCAAGGAGTCAGAACATGGGGCAGAATGTCCACCTATTTCCTGATCAATTAATACAACAAGTACTTGTTATATACCAAGTAAAGCAAAGAAGTAAAGGGTTAACTTGGCACTCATGGAGTCTTCAAAGAGACTGGTAGCACAAATGGGAACATGATAGGACACATGTGCCAAATCTAATGTTTTGAATGCTGTAATACAGAGTGTACTGGAACAGATAGGGGGGGACTCCTAACTCTGTCTAGGGTAGGCTAGAGTTGTCAAGGGACAACACAGAAGAAGAAGCACTTTAAGTGAACCTTGAATGATCAGCATCCTGAAAGGGAAGGTGAAGGTAGGGATGGAATTGTGTAATCTGCCCTCTCGACAAGTGGATTCATCCAACCAGGGATAGATAATATTTGGGGAAAAAATTTTCATCTGTACTGAGAAGGTACAGACTTTTTTTGTTGTTATTTCCTGCACAATACAGTAATAATACAACTATTTTACAGTAAGCTAACTATTTATATAGCATTTACATTGTATCAAGTATTATAAGTAGTCTAGAAATTATTTAAAGCATACAAGAGGATTTGCTTAGGTTATGTGCAAATATTAGGCCATGTTATGTAAGGGACTTGAACATGCACTGATTTTGGTGTCCTGGATGGGAAAACCTTGCAACCAATCCCCAAGGACACTGAAGGACAACTGTATTTATAGAGGTAGAGAATCATGAAAAGAGCCTTTTCTTCAAGAAATAAGACTTCTCCATTTATAAGCCTTTGTCTACTTTGAGCCTGCTTTGTTTCACATTAGGGCAAAATCTACTGAGAGGTTTAATCATCGGGAGAAGTGATCACCATCTCTACATATAAGGATGTTGTGAAAATACTGTTATGGCTTGGTTTATCTTGCTGCAAAACAATTAACCTCAACTTTAAAAGCATAAAGCATCAATCATTTTATTATGTTTGTAAATTATGTGTCAGAATTTTAAATGAAGAACAGCAGGGAGGATTTGTCTTAGCTTCTTGGTACCTGGGCACTCTCCAGGGAAGATCAGAACAGCTTGGGGGAGGTGGGGGGACCTGAATGGTTAGAATGACTTCAATAGCTAGGGCCTAGAATTGTCTGATGGTCCCTGCACTCATACAGGTGGCACCTAGGCTGAGATTTGAAAACTGGGTTCCATCAGAGCATCTGCTGGGTTACAACAGGGACCTCTTACCAAAAGTTTTCAAGTGTAAGATTTCCAATAGAGTTATTTGGAAATTGCATGATTGTTCCTGAACTAGCCTCAAAAGTCAAAGATCGACATTTTTCCCCACATTCTTTATGTCAGCACAATTCCAACAGAAGATATATCAAAAATTCCATATATCCATGGCACATGTGTCAAAGAATTTGTAGTCAGTTATTTAAATCTCCACATTTGCCACATTGCAAAACCTTTGTTGATTGCATGGTAGTATATTCTTCCTAGGTTATAAGGAAAGAAATTTCTTTGTGGTTAGGTAAAATTTTTATTTTTCTAGAATATTTTTACTTTATATTCACTTGAATTGAAAACTGACTATATTCCTTGGGTTAGTTTTTCTTTACTGTAACAAATACCTGTGATAAATCAACTTACACAGAGAAAAGATTTATTCTGGCTCACTTTCTTTTTCTTTTTTTTTCCTTGTGATGCTGGGGATTGAACCCAGGGCCTTGTGCATGAAAAGCAAGCACTCTACCAGCTGAGCTATATCCCCAGCCTGTCTAGCTCACATTTTGGAGATTTCAGTCCATGACTGGGCAGACACATTACCTTTGGCCTCTGGTGATAGTTGTATGGAGTGGTACATCATGATAGAAGCTCTCAGCAGAGCAGTATCACTCACCTCTTGACTAGAAAGCAAAAGAGAGGAAGAGTGGGCCCTGATAGACACTTCAAAGACACACCCCCAATGACCCCTTTAAGCCCCACCTCTTAAAGATTCTACCACCTCCTGGAAGCACCACAGGTTGGAGACCAAGCTTTCCCACACAGACCTTTGGGCTATAGGTACTCAAGCCAGACATTTCTCCCTTAAGTTTGGTATACTTGTATAAATTGTTACTTAAAATATTTTTGAAAGAAGGCTCAGAATATATTAAGAACTAAAATCTGTTGTAGGAGATTTGGTTTAAGTTTCATATGCATAGAGAGTAAGGACAGGAGATAAAAGATATAAAGATAGGCAGAAACCTGAATGGAAAGGCTGGGTATGTTCTGGTAAAGACATGGGCAAGTTGGTTTATGTTATCTCATTCAGTCTTCACATCTGTCCTGTGGTGGAGGCATTAAGGTTTGAATTTTATAAAGAGAATAACTGGAATAATTTATTTTTTTAAGTTCAAGAGAAGTATGATAGATTTATAACTGCATATTTTTTTATCGATTTGTCATTTGTTCATCTTTTTTTTTCCTTCAATTTTAACATTGTAATTTAAGTACTAGCTTTTACAAAATTGCATATTGAGGAAAACTAGAGCGGAACTATCAGCCGTGAAAGACCTGTTTCATTTTTTTAATTTCAATCTCTCATTGACATTTTCTATAAAATAAAAATACAATAAAATGTGAAAATTACAAGAATAGTGGAGTAAAAAAAACGACATCCAAAACCCAAGTCAGTTTTTTATTATTAGATTTTACAGTTATAAAATCACTTTGTATAAAGGTTCCAAACACTTACTTTCTATTTCTGTACAAAGATTAGCAAAACAATATTCATGGACCACGTCCCATATACAAAAGAGACCTTGAGTAATACTGCCCTGGAGGATTGCGTTTACATGGAGTGAGCATCATTTTCTGCCTTGATCTCTCACCCAAAATGTGGTTGCCAGTAGACCTGTCTCCATCACTTTGCCAGACTTTTTCTTTTCTTTTTAAAATCAATTAGTGCCTACAACTTTCTTTCAGTTATTTAAGCAGGGACTCGAATTGCTCCAAATTGAGGAAATTTATCAGTGTTTTGCCCATTGTTCCGCGTCAGCTTGTATTCTGGGACAAGAGTACGTCTTCTGGTGATGAAGGGATGGCACAGGCACACTGTGCTCATAGTTTATAGGCATCCTTGTCCTTCATCCCACAGATTACTGCCTGCTTTGAAAGATAAAAAGAGAATGGATCTATTTGAATTCTCCCTGTGTATGGGGTGGAAGCTAGAAGATGTTTGTATATTGATGCCATATTCGTGTTTGCCAAAAGAATACTCTAAAACTACTGTGTCTATAGAAAATTGAGGGTAGATTAAGAAGTTTTATTTTGCACAAAGTGGCTGAATTTTTTTTGCTAGAGTTTTGTGACAGACTAAACAACATATGAGTACTTTCCAAGTTCCTTTTCCAAGAAAGAAAAGGAATGCAGCTTCAATTTATATCAGAAGAATTTGCCAATCTTGAGTGCCTCGTGAGGTTTGGCAATATGAATTTGGCGTAACATTTTCCAAAGTGCATTTTAAGGAATTAGAGCTTTCTGATCCTGATTTTCATCCTTCAGTAGATGGTTTCTCATAATAGTACATTGGTGAGAAAACCATGGTAGACCAGAATAGCTAACACAAATAGATGATCAACTTGGTTAATGGCTTAGTTTCCATAGATTATTGTACATTGGAAACACTTGGAGATGTTTTTAAAAATACTGATGCTTGAGTCTCATACCCAGATCCTGAATTCATTGTTTCGGGACAGCATTTGGACACATGTATTTTTAAAAGAATAATTATGCTGTTCATCATGGTTAAAAAGCACTGTCCAAAACTAAAGGCTACATTGATGGAAGAGTCAATATAATAGGAGTCAAATTCTGTTATTATCATGTTACAAGAAAATGGTGTTCAGTAATTGATCAAAGTAATATATGTGTTTAATACTTTTATTTTGTGTGTAAAATCCCAATCATTTGAGAAATAAAAATATTACTACTAATTTATTGAGCACTGTCAAGGACTAATTACATTATCCCAGTTTATTCCTATAACATTAAATCAGTTAACTTATTGTTTCAACTTTTAGAATTACAAATACTAAAGTACAAATAGCTTCTGGTAAAGGTCTATGGTCATTAAGAGAAAGGCAAAACAGGAGGTCACATGTTAGGCTTTTTGGTTGGAAGTCTAATATCTTTTTATTTATTGAATGTTTAGTATTTTAAAGTTAATGTCCCCACTGATACATTTGACTCAAAATATGCTTTTACTTTACCGTAAGCCACTATTTTCACTTAAGTTTTGTTTCATGCCAGCTTTCAAATTATTCTCTTGCTATTGGTCCATTTTCTAACTTTGAGCTCTTTCTCCCATGGTTTCTCATTTGAACTTGGTGTCTTATAGGTTATCCTCTGGTTTAGAAACCTGACTTTAGAGATGAACTTTGTTCTTGAACTTGGTTAGTGTTTGACTGAAACGGGGCTTGTGCATTGGGTGGATCAGTCTATAACACACCTGTAACACCCTGGTCCCATCAGTCCCATCCATGACCTGATCTACACAATTAAAAACAAGGATAAGAGTCAAAACCTTAACACTTAAATGATTTTGTTTCAACTACTAGATGAGATTCCCATTTTATGTTAACACAAATCCAATTAAAACTCAATGAGGTAATGACTGATGATAATGTCAAGAACATAAATTTCCATGTTATGTTTCCTTTGCATTTCTACTCCTTCATAGGGCAAAGGAAAATACCAAAACTAGAGAAATTCTTACCTCTGTCTTCTATGCATAATAAGGCATGGAGATAATTCACAGGTTGGCTGACCCATTTGGCGAATGTGATTATGAGCTCTACATAGTTGATCAAAATTGCCTTAAGAGCTAGTTAATGTCTGAAGAAATACTCTTTCATGGTCACTAACTAGAAAGTCATCTCTGCCTCACAAATGTACATCACTAGTTACAAATAAAGCAAGAAAACATGGCTGCAGTAGCCAACTGCCATAACTAGGAAAACACAAGTATAACCAACACACGGGCACCAACACAGGGCCAAATGACAGTTTTGGTGAGAGAATATGTCTCTTGCAATTTGAACTTAGAAGTCTTCATTGCTTATGAGTATTATGAAAGTAAAACTCTGTAGTTTTTTGTTATTTTATTTTTAATTGACTATATATGTATATGAATATATATACATATATATTTGGGGCACATTGTGATGTTTGGATATATATGTACATTGTGAAATCTAAATCAAATAAACAAACAGATGGAGCAGAATGGTGGTTACAGAGGCTGATGATGAGGTGGTAACTGGGATTGAGGAGGGGTAATATTGGTCAAAGGGTACAGGTTTCAGTCAGACAACAGGAATAAGTTTTTGTGATCTATTACAAAGCTGGTGACTGAGGTTAATAAGTACTGCATATTTAAAAATTAATAAAGTAGATTTTAAATATTCTCAGCACAAAAAAATGATTTAAGTGTGAGGTGATGGAGATGTTAATAATTATATTATTTTCTCATGATAAATTATTCTGAAGTCAAGTCTTTATGATGTAAAACATTGTAGCTATTTGAAAATATTTTTCATTATTTGGTCAGTACATATAATTTGCCTGGAGCAGACAGACATCTGAGCAGATCTGAGATTCTCGAGAATCTTCTATACATTCTATTCAAAGAATAATTGTAAACTTGCACATTCAATGATGCTGTACATTTGTGGAGAATGCAAAACCACTTCCCCAGACCTGTGATGCTATTTATATAATAAGATCATTACAATGCCAATTGTTATACAAAGAACACCTTGCAGAATTTGTAAAGTTTGAGTAAAAAAAAAAAAGATGTAAAGACTTCACAAAGCTCTGTTGTTATTGTGTTTGGGCATGAAGTGTCCCTTTAAGACTCATGTGTCAAAGCTTTAGTCTCCAATGCAGCATTCTTCAGAGGTTGGACTCTTGGGAAGCACCTGGATCTTAAGGGCCTCTGACCTCCCCAGAGGTTTAATACATTGACAGCTGAATAGACTCCTGGGAGGTAGTGGAGAAGTGGGACCTGGTTGGAGGGAGTAGGGGGTTCTTGTAGACATGTCCTTGAGGACTGTATCTGTTCCCAGACTTTCTTTACATACCCTCTTTCTGTTTCTCAGCTGCCATGAACTGAGCAACTTTATTCCCCCATACCCTTCCACTAAGATATTCTCCTTTGCCTCAAGCCCAAAGCAATGGAGAAGGCTCACCCTGGACTAAAACCTTTGCAGAATTTAGACAAAATAAATCTTCCTTCCTTAAAGTTGTTTATTTCAAGCATTTTGGTCACAGCAATGAAAAGCTGACTAACACACTAATAAAATCAGGGTTGAGTCTCAAAGGTGCTTAATACTGTGCATTGATTCAGCAGAAGTAGGGGGGTTCCATGAGTGCCAAAATGATTAGTCAATTTATTAATAAGTCAGTCTTACTGATTGAGATTTTATAAACAGAAATGAATAATGAATATTTTTTAGTTTTCAACCAGATGTTATTGACATGCACCAAATAGGTAAAAATCAAGGAAAATACAGGGGAAAAAAGACATGAGTTTAATGTTCTATTTAGAGAAACATTAATTTGATATTTTTATTGAGTGGAAAGGAATTACACAGGAAAAATATCTGTTTTAAATTCAATAGATAATATGATTTAATACCAAGATGATTTAAGTAATGTTATTAGAAATAAGCACATTTTTAATTTTGCACTTTCCAGCCCATGTTTCCCATGATAAAATATTTTTTCCCTAAAACGGATTTTTAGGAAGGTTTTTAGAAAGACCACATTCATTTTCAGGGTGTATTCTTTAAATTGTCACTTTTATGCCAGAATATATTTAAAGACCACATATTCTCTTATCAATATTCTATAAGTTTCTTGAACTCATTGTTCTATAAGATATAGATAATATTATTTAGTGATTCGTTAAAACAGGTGGATCCAAATACTGCCTTAATTTCTCTTCCTACTAATAGACCCATTCACTGAACACTAGACAAATTTGATTTTTACCTACTTTCACTAAGAAACTAGATATTTTAGGCTTTCCACAAAACAGACAGCTTCAGTATTTTAAAGGCAAAAAGCAGAGATGTACCACTGTGACTGTAGAGGTCTTGAAATTTCTCCAACAGAAAATGTCTAACACTGTGGCAAACTAAACTAACCAGAGCCTGGCTTCCTGCCACAAACACAGGAAAAACAAACAAAACAACAACACCCCCCCCCCACACACACACACCAAAAGCATGAGTGGAATCATCAAAGAAGAAAACATTTAAGTTATAAACATTTCAATTACATAGGTTAACTTAAAAGAAAGAAACAGAATGAAAAATCCATGCCAGAAGAGTAGGGGTACCCAGAAGGATGCATTTACACTTGGCACTTGTAGGAGAGTTGGATCCTGTTCTAGGTCTCGGACATGAAAGTTCTAATGTTCTTGAGGACTCAGGACATAACTACCCTAGCATATGGGAGCAAGGGACACTCAAATTGAGCAACTTGCTTAAAATCTATAGCCTTTCAGAGCTGTCCTGTCCACTGAACAGTCTGAGTAGGCATCAATACAGCTCATCTTGGGCAATAACTTTTTCATAAAAAGAAAAAAGGGGGGGTCATACAACAAATAAAAATTTCAGTAAAGATGTGAGCCCTGGGTTGTCTTAGTTCAAAACTTTTTAACCTATGCTGGCTCTCCTTTCTCTGAATTTTCTTTATGCTTATGTAAGATAAGAGTTTTGTTCTTGAATCCAGAAACCAAGCTTAGGATTGTCTCTGCACAAATGGTTCTTACTACCTTTTGAGGCTTGTCACTCCACAAGCCTTAGTAAATTATTTTTCTTTTTGGAAAGGGTATACTATTTTTCCCATTTTTCCTCCTGCAACACTCTAGCATAGACTTCAAAGGTCTCCATATGAGTGAACAACAAATTAAAATAGTGAAAATTTCAAACCACTGTCTCAAAGAGTAACTAAGTCAGAAATTCAAACCCATTATGCCATGGCATCTATTCCAGAGCAGAATTTCATAAATTCTTCCCTAAAGTGTATTTGAACTTGAAACCACCACTGAAATCACAAAGCATCCCAACTTAGAGAAATCTACATTTTGAGGCAGGATGCAGACATATATTCATATTGGATGTGGGTATTGAAGCTTCCCTAAATACTTCATGTTACCTTTGTTTTATAAAATAAAGGCAATTGGAAATGACCTGGTTGTTGATGGAACCCTGAATTACTTGTTAAATCAACATTGTATCACACAGACAGAGTTTCCTCTAAAACTATACATTTGGGTATCCAACATGTAAAATGACAAGGAGATTCTTCATTTATTTCATACATTTTTCCAAAAATTGCAAAGGTAAGTATGTGACAGATGTCATAAAACTGCCAACATATTTTTGTTGTGGGGGAAAGTTCACTGGAGGTGGATATTGGAATTGATTGCAGGTCTGGTCTGTAAGTAGAGTTATCATGGAGAGGTAATCCTGTTTCCTCTCTAGTAAGGACTGCTTCTTCCCAATAGGGTTTATTATGAAGTCAATGATGGAAATATTTATCCCCAAATGTAGCATAAATATTAAATAAATTCACCCAATACACTCAGATAGAATGATAGTTTACAGGACTTAATTCTAGAGTAGTTTACAAGCTTGGAAAATTTAAAGGAATGACCCTATTCAGACAGCAGTATGGACAAGATCAGTGTTTTCTAAATCATAGTCATTAGAATAATGCTTTGATGACTTTCCTTACCTAAATAATTCCTGAACTATGATTTACTTAATATGTTATTGTAAATTCAGGCACTGTTTTTCTTACTCCTGTGCCATATAAAAGTACCATTGACTAGACGTTATATATGTGATGACCCACAAATATATCTGGCATACTCTTCATGGGTGCAGTGTTAGGTAAGGATAACCCACTACCAGTTAATTTCACAGGCCTGATGCCTCCAAGGTTGGTTTATATAACAGTGCTATAATTTGAATGTGTCCCCCGAAGATCCATATGTTAAAGTCTTGGTTCCCTGCTTGGAGTTTATTGGACCATGGTGTGGTGGAACCTTTAGTACGTAGGGCCTTGTAAAAAGAAGTCAGGTCATTGTGGGCATGCCCTTGGAGGAGATGATGGGATTTTGAGCCCCTTTCTTTTTCTGTGTGCATCCTGGCTACCATGAGGTGAACAGGTCTCCTTTACCATGCACTCCTGCCAAAATGTACTGTGTTGCCCCAGGCCCAAAGCTAAGAGGCTGAGCAACCCCCGAAACTGTGAGCCCAAATCAACCTTCTTTTCTTTTAAGTTGATTTATGTTAATAAAGCAAAGAAAAGCGAACAGAACTGCATTGACTTGTGCCTGGGATTTCAAAAGATACAAGATTATGTGCCACCTGAAGTCATCTGACATACTCTTTCTAGTGTAGACCTCAATTAGCTGTTAAGAGACTTAGGATCCCAATTCTAGTCTCAGTTCTGTTAATAATTCATCCCACATTTTTCCCCTTTGAATCTTAGAACTCCTCATTTTATAAAACCGGCACAAATTTTGTCCTACTTGCTGCAAAATATCATTTTTAAGATTAAATGAAATGTACTTCTATAAGTACTGTGCAAACTCTAAAACATAATATAGAAATAAATGAAGCTTATTGTGTATGCCTCTGTAGACATGAAACAAGTGGCCAAAGAATGGTGATGGGTACAATTGAAGGCAGATTGAAAACTCATGTGGAAATTAGTTATTACAGTTTCTCTTTTGGGGAAGAAACAAGAAGTATTCATGTACTCCAGGGTCTTATAACAGGAAAAAAATGTACCTGTATTTAAAAGACTTTAATTTTTGTAGCATAATCTGTGATAACAAATTATGGATACAGTTCTCTTGTGGTTACTTCTGCCCTCTTGAAGCACAGCCCCTTGCTTAGTTGCTCCACATTCCATCCTGTATCTTCTTGTAAATCTCTTCTTATCACTACTCTTCCCCATTCAGCTTTTCCAGATTTTAACTTTTCCTTCAGATTTTATTTAGTTATTTCTTTTCTTTTTCCCTTTTTTTTAGTTTGTTATTAGTCAGCACCCGATGTCCTAATTTTATCTCTTGTTCATCAAGATATTTACTCAAATAAAGATAGTTCATTCTCTAAATTCCCATTTATAGTTTCAATATACTCATATACAAATATTTTATTCAATGAAATCATAAGAAGTAGCATTTAAATAATAAAAATATAATAATTACTGAGAATTTATTATAAATCCATCACTTTTTAATGTGATTTGCACAAATTAGCTAATTTAATCCTCCTAAAATCACCCTGATCTGGGTATTATTAGTTTATCCATTATATATAAGGAAGTAAAAACTTAGAGATATTAAATATATTGCCCAAAATTACATGGTAATTTTTTAGGTATCGGAGCCAAGATTCAAACTCTAACATTTCACTTCAGAATTTATGCTCTTAACATTACAATATAATGCTCCCCAAACATTTGAAAACTAACCTCATTAAATCTCAGAAACATTTGTTATGCATTCTCTCCAAATACTGTGGAGAATTATATTGCATAAAAGATGGCTCTATGTCAGTAACAAGAATATAAAAATTACATAGATGGTCCTAAGCAGGTAATAAGGCAAGAATATTCTATTAAGATATATGAACATAATGGATGACAGTCCATTTTTTGTCATTAATGTCTTTGAATTTAAATGGAGGTTTTATGTTCCTCTGAAAATAAACAATGGCATGGACATTTCCCTTTCTTCTAAATTAATGAGTCTGGTTATGTTTTTCAATGAATGTTAAAAATAGAAAGTATGACCACATTGTATATACATATTTCTTTTCTCTAATTACCAGTCTACAAAGAAAGTTTTTGATAGGCAATTCAAATTTTCATAGAATTGAAATTGATTCTGGAAAGTAATGTCACACAATATGATTAGTTTTTTTCAATGGTGTATATGTGTGTGTGTTTGTATGTGTGTGTGTGTGTGTGTGTGTGTGTGTGTGTGAGATCTGCAATCCTCTGTACCAGAGGGAGGGTACCTACCAATTGTCTAGGATGGCCTACATTCAATGTCAATAAATGCTGACAAAATTTATGGTGGTCAAACACAAATAAGACAATTCTATATGTTCTAGTAGTAACACATGTTTTATGCACTGTAAACTGCAAATTGGATAGATGGCTTTCTAGAATAGTATTTTTAAAATGACAAAATCATCTCTGCATACTCTAGAAAATGTGTTAAAAAGCTGAGTTAAGAGAGGGAAAAGGTGAGAACAATTATCTATCTTTAGAGCATAACAAATAATCATAATGTAAATTAGGTTCCTTAGGGAATAAATTAGCACTTGACTTTACATAATAGCTTAAAAGCAAACTACCCTCATAAATCAGAATTAAGAGAAAATGAACACATTCCTTTGCTTTGCTGTCTTGGAACACTTGAACGTACAATGATGAGAAAGATTGGTGGTGGTTAGATCCTAAGTCTGTTGCTTTCCATCTTCCTTTCTCATAGTCCACACAGATCAGTGTCAATATGTATTGGTCTCTCTTTGCCGGCGTGCCTTATTATTATCTCTATTTTGAGAGGCCTTCATTCATTCCTTGCTATCCCACTCCAGCAAAAGAGCAACCTAAACAAAGTCTAATAACTATGCAACATGAGGGAAAGCATACTTACTTTAAGGAATTCTTCCTAGGATTTCAGAAAGCATTGACAAAAAAGAAAGTTGTTTTTGTCAGAGTGGTTTTGTATTTGTATTATTGCCTTGTATTTCTAGAAACTCCATATGAATTTTAGAAACTTTCTGAAGTCTGGAATTTCATGAATTATGAGTGACTCAGACAAAAACACAAGATTTGTCTGGTTCAAATGTGAAGACATGACTAATTTCAGAGAACTCAGTGACATTTTCAACGTGCACATCAAGGATTAGGAGCTAAGCGGTAGGAAGCAAATGCCAAGGAGAGAACAATTGTGGTTTGCTACACACTGTATAAAACATAGGATTTTATGCTGTTCATGCATCTGTAACTACTAGGATTTGAAGCTCATATAAAATCAGGAAATGTCCTGAGATGAATTATTAAGTGCTATGTGTACATGTAGGGAGTCATTTTTAAAGTATCACCTTGCAAGAAGTTTAGGTTCTAATTATCAATGACAAAGAAGAATAGTGACAAAATTACCTTATTACCACTAAGTAACCTTTAATTTTAACAAATTTGAAATATTTCCATGTGTCATCTACAGCCAGACATCTATACAGAGGATTCAACTCAAAGGTGGAGACATCTTTATTTTCAGTACTGGCACTTAATATTTTCCAATTTTAAGCTGATTTTATAATATTGCATATATTACATATCTGGCAATGGATCCCACAGTAATTTAATATACTGTCTTTCTATTATGAAAACTTATTACAAGAGAGTTAAATTTCCAATGGAATTCTATTCGAACACCTTTCTTTAATGTTACTTCTTGCCTTTTCTTAAAGGATTAAAGATACTGTAATACATAATTTGATTCTGTCAAAGTAGATGAGAGTTATTATTTCAAACCTTAATATAATAGCTGCCTCTTTTAAGCTTTATTACTGTAACATGATATTTTGAAAAATCATAATAATTTCTTTGAGGGAAAATTTCCATCATTTATTTGACTCTAGCTTCCTGTTCACTATCGGGGTGATAGTCCATAATCCTTTTCAAAGGTGAAGAGTGTAGAAAGGAGAGAATCAAATGGAAATTAAAATTGAACTCTCCATATTTGAACATTTAAGAATATGCTAGAAATTTAGAATTTCATTCTCCTCTTCAAGAAATCTTCATTTGTATTTAGGACTTATGAGTGAGCCCTGTTTCTCATTGTGCATTTTACAGATTTTAAGAGGATCACTTAGTTAAATGTTCTTCAGGAATTTGGAATGTTCTTTAAGATATCCTACGTAATTAGTGGTCACATATTATATGAAATACTAAACAATTTGTGTTAGATCCAACATTTTATGAAAACGAGCATATAAAAGTATGGGTTTTGAAGACAAATGATAAAAGGACAAATGACAAATATATGGGAATTCTAGGGATACTGCCACCTTGGTTGGAAGATATATAGCATGTCATTCAAAGATATTTTAGACTGTGCATATTACTTAATTTTACTACCAATTGATTAATGTTGATTTTTGAATTGTTGTTCATGGGGGAAGGAAGTTAGTAAAATGGTTCAATGGGGATGTGCAGAGTACCAGGTATAGAAGTTTAGGTCAAGATAGGTTTGGGCCTGAAACACTAAGAATGCCTGACACATTCTACTTTCAAATTCAATGATGTATTTTATAAATGAATATTTTTTTTACATAAGGAGACAAACTAACATAAAATCTCCTCTCTCTCTTTTAACTTCTTTGTCCCTGCCCCTTTATTTCCATTCCCTACTCTCCTGCCTCTTTCCATCTATATTACTGAGATTTTCATCACTGTGACAAAATACCTGAAATAAACAATAACAAGGAAGAAATTTTTATTTTGGCTTACTCCAATTACACAATTAAGCTGTCTGAAGTTTTGTCCACAACTTAATTGATGCTCATTGGCTTTTTTTTCCTACTAATTTCCTGTGTTTAAGTGTGCATAGTTTATTGCTGTGTCTTCAAGTTTACTCCTTATTTCTTCAGTGATATCTAATCTATTTTTAATCCCACCTGGTTTATTTTTCTTTCTAAAAATCTTATTTTCTATCTCTAGAATTCTAGAATTTCCATTTTGGTCATTTGTATTGTCTCTCTCATATCTCTCTTTAATACGTTTTTTATTGTTTTTATATTTATAATACCTTTTTAATATTCTTATCTTCCTATTATCTAATTTCTGGATCTATTTCTACTGATTTTTTAAATTATGGATCATATTTTTCTGCTTATTTGCACACAGTAATTTTTAATTGAATGATGGCATGAATTTTAAGTTTTTATGTTTTAGACTTTTCAAAATATATATATTTATTTTTGAGATTCATTGGAACTCAGTTATTTACTTGAAAACAAGTCTCATCCCTTGAAGGGTTTCCTGTTAAATTTTGTTAGGCATGACCAGAGCAGCATGCATTGTAAATATTTATTCAAGTTGTTGTCTATTGTTTTGTCGAGTTTTCTGCCTTTTCCTAAGAGACTTTTAGGATATGTAGTCATTGAAAAAAATATATATATGCATAGATACATACATACATATTTTGGAGATTTCTTCTCTCTGTGGCATACCTTTAACTCTCCATAAATCAAAATATTATTTCCGGAGAAAACATAGGATGAATATTTCCTTCCCAGAACAGGATGGTCTTCATTGTAACAGGCCAATCAATGAATTGTCAAAAGAACAAAGGTCCAATGGTGCAATTTCCATTACCAGTTCCCTAGATCAGGAAGTTCACTGAAGACTTCCTGGAGTCCCTTTAGTAGTAGCACTTATGCCATCTCCTTTCCTCCTGATTTTGATTGCTCCAAGGTGTGGGAAAGTAGAGGTGAGCCTTCCCTATGACACAGGCTGGCCTAGAGTGGGCCCTATAGATATAATAATAATCATCAGCAAATTCCTGGAGATCACTCACCTAGAAATATCAGAAATGAACCAGTCTTCCTTCTTATTAAAAATGTACTTTTGAAGATGAATGTTTACTCAGAGATGAAAATGCCTATAGGAATATTTCCCTAGAAATATGAATCATCTGGTACTTTGGCTTTTCATTTAAAAATGAAAATGAATCTTTCTGTGTAAATGTATCCAAATGGGAACATGTTATATCAGCTATTTGTGTTTCAAAGGGAGAAGGGTTAATTAAACAGCTTCAATTTAATCAACGTAAATTAGGTACCTTCCATTTCTTTGTCTAAATAATTTCCAAATATTCATTATGCCCAGTGCATAATGATTGGGGAATTGGCCCCTTATTTCTACCTAGCCTACATCCTAGATAACATTAAATCATTTATTCATTCAGAATTATTTGCCTCCTATGAGCCAAGCAATGGGGTTAGAAAACATGCTAAATCAGATACTGTTCCTCACCCATAGGAATTTACAGTGTAGAGGGAAGAGATATGAATAAACAGGTGATTTTATGTTCTATAACAGAGATCAGAAGAGCCTGTAGACACCAGGTACTATTATGTTAGAAGCCAAAACCTGGAGGAAGACACTTGAGTTGACACTGGTGTAAGATTTTAAAATGTAAAATAATGAAGTCAATGGTGTCTTTCTAAGCTAAGACATATTTATCTTTTTCAAGTAAATTAAAACCACAGATCTTTAAGTATGATTATGTCAAATGTGCGTGTTTGGGGGAAGGAGGAAGGGAGAAGTCTATAGAAGATAAACAAGATCGTTTTGAAAAACTATATGTAACAGAGGAGTACTTCTTCAGTAATCAGAATCATTATCCTCACCAAAATTACTACTATTTTGTGTCTCAATTCTGTCCTGCATGATCTACATGCACCAAAACAATGGCTCTGAGTAAGATCATTCTTCTAGAAACTAGCAGAGCAAGCAATAGATTCAAACTCTTTCTCTCCTTAAAGGCATGCTTTCTACTTTGCTAAGGTAGAAAGAGACCAGTGTGCATAGTACATTTTAATCCAGGAAGCTGGAAGTAAGGGAAGTACTTTATAGCAGAAGATGAGCACACAGGCCCACAAGAGATAGGCACAGGGCTCAGACAAATAGTATCTTTATTATCCAGAAAATAGAAGAGGTAGACAACATAGTAGACAATTTAAAGAAGGCTAGTTCAATTATAATGTAGAAACCATATCCAGAGACTGAAGTGGGGCTGGCCAATATTCCTGGAGGGATTGCTTGGAGATGTCTTAAACTCATCAAATTGCTCAGCTACATGAAATCATAGTTGTTACATATTTTGACTCTCAAACGTTTAAAAGGGATCAGGATATGTCACCAAAAATATGATACTTTGACATAAAGATTATTATGAGCTGAAGGCAATTGAAAAGAAACAACAGGTTCAAAAAAAAAAAAAATTCTCTGTTCTCCCTTTTCTGCCTAAAAGCAGGGTATGTATTTCCTTTAAGAAAGGTATCCCTCTGTATCAAGAAGAGGATATCGAGTCTTCTCACTGGGAGGAAGGTCACACCAACTTACCTCTACCTAAACAGACCTTACTAAACAATTTGCATCCTCCGTTAACTTCCTTTGTATATTTCTTAGCCACCTTCTCACAATTTATCATTCCTAGAAGCCCAAGGTCCTTTTCTTTGGTCTAATCACTTCTCCACAATTTATCACCCTTTGTTAAAATGGTACATGAAGCCCAGCTTCCAAATGCTTCTTTGAGTTTCTACTTTTTTTACTAGGAAGCTCCCTGTACACATAAAAATATTAAAATCAATAAAAAAGCATGCCCTTTCTCCTATTAATCTGTCTTTTGTCACTGTAATGCACAGCCTCAGCCATTGAATTTATGAGAGTAGAAGGAAACTTTGTTTTCTCCCCAGTCTGTATCCTACTCAAGTTTTCTCACACAAGAGGTAGCTTAAGTGGTGGTGAAAATATCCAGCTAGGAGACAAAGCACTGACACTCTTACCTTAGACATTAGCTTCTTCTATGACCTAGTTGAAAAATTCTATTACAAGTCCTGATGATTTTTTTATCAGCATAAAAAAGTATAAGACTAAAATAGAATAGTAAATAGGACTCAATTCATGATTCGAGGGCTCTGTCAAAGAAGGTTGAGAAACCACTTGTACCATGATCAACTACTAATGTCTAAAATAGGCCTTGGAGTGGAGTAATACCAATATATGTACAAAATATGTGTCACATCTGGAATAAAAAATTGATAAAAGTCTCTCTTGCTTCTGGCATTCCGTGAATCAGTTTGTACTCTGTAATGGTTTAGTGATATAGGCTGGGTAAACATTTTCTAAATTCCACCAAAGGAAAATGCGGCCAAATGCCTGAAGCAATAACACAATGTCAAGGGGAGAAATAAAATACCATTCGAGTCTTGGATGGAAGAGCAACAGTAACCTGCAATCTGCCAAGGGTGCAATTTTCCATTTCATCCCCTGTCCAAAAATTGTGTCTGGGTGCTACAAATTCAAATAACATATATAGACACTCCCCCAACCCAGTTCTAATGTTTAGGTTAATAGATCTTTGTGGAAGAAAAAAAATCAATACACCAATGTTATCAAACACTTGGTTTGAGCAAACTCATAATGGGCATTAAGTTCTTCCAGGATGAAACAATTTGAATTTATTTAAATATGATCATAATTTGGTACATTTGAAGTTTCAGAAATTTGTTCACCCATAGTTCACTCCCAACTTTTTCTCCCAGATGCAGACGTAATTTATGTAGAGGCAGACATTAAAATAAGCCACTCAGTGCTGACTTATTTTCATTTACATAATGTTCTTTGAGGGGAAAGTATTAAATCAATTTTAACCTGTTTGGGCCTGCATCCAAATAATGTGCAGGCCTGTTTAAGGAGAATCGGTTTTGAAATTTGTAAAGGAGGTCATCTGAAATGCATTACTCAATTAAGTAAAGGAATTTATACTTTATTATAGAATACTGTACCATCTGCCGGATGAATATAGCTAATTAAATTTGACTTGGTATGTGATTTTACAAACAGTTGAAAAATGAAAATTCTACAATGAATTCTTCAACAGCACCTGAAATGATAGCTACCCACTGGGAAAGATTGCATCCAGCCCCCGGTCAGGTTGCACACAGACTTTCCATTGTCTGGCTGCGGTCTGCATAATGTTTGTATTAAAAAGCAGGTCAGTTTCAGTGACTACTCACAAGCAACACAGGAAACCCAAATGCAATGTTTGTGTGCTATTGTCAAAGAATTAACAAGCTAACATATTGAAATCAGAATGGTTGCAAAGTTTCCCTGATCACAGAAAAGGAATGAAAACTGCTCTGAGGAGCACTGCCAAAAACTCCCTATTTTAAAGTAAGCAACGAAAACAATTCTGCATAAAATACCCATTGTTTGCAATCCTACAATTTGGTTGAATTGCTACAGTGACAAGCCATGCTAAGGCTGTACTATTCTTTGGTTTGGGATATGAGGAAATTAAACCTAACCATTTCTGTAGGCTTCAGTTGCATCTGTCAAATGGAAATAGCATTATATGAGAACTTGTCAGGAGAGATGTTAGAGGAGCCAAAGGCTTTAGAAAGCAATTTATACTATGCGTTACATAAACTTATCTATAAGAATGTTGGAATAACAGAATGATTAAAAAGGGAACATTTCTACCTGCAGTATCAACTGAAGCTCCATAACATTTGACTTTTTTTTTTTTAACTTTTATTCCAGATGTTCTTATCATGTGTTGACACAGCCCTGGTATTTTGCATTGAACAAATCAGTTACTGACCACTCCAGCAAGGATGCTGGTTTTCTCTCTTTTATGGGAACTTAATCTTCTGACGATCACTCCTCATGTCTCCAGGAAGTGTTGGAAAATTAATATATGTTCACATGTAAATGAGATTATGTCTTCTTTAAAGGAAAACAGCTCTATGTCACTGTCTAGTATGCCATTCCTTTATTTGTTCAAATAATTGAACAGTAGTTCTTAGATAAGAAAAAGGAGCTGCATGAGTGCAGCTGGCTCTGGGATCCAGAAACGTACAGTGTGGAGAAGCCGATCTATATAATTTCGTGATAGACGCTTCTGACTAACATATGCTTCCACTTTGGGCTGATGGTGTTTATGAAGCACTAGGCATCATCACTCTTCTGAAAAGAAAACAGAAGATTTGTCTGAGAAACAGGAGTTGATGCAGTTAGGACCTGTGAGAAGAGAAGTGTCTCTGGTGTCATTTGTGCAGGAATTAAGAATCCATGGGGGAAGAAGCATTTTTGAAATTAAGTAGCTCTTTCAAATACTGAGGTCATTTTTCACAGTATGGAAATCATGGTTATCCTGGGGGCCTGTATAATACAGCTGAATTCAAAGTAACCTGTTGACATATGGGAATGATAGGAACAAATGCCAAATTGAAATAAGCAGAAGGAACATACGAAATAAATCACTGCAAAGCTGAACACATGTAGGTAGAGCTGGCCAAATTAGACTTCGGGAAAACCAAGAAAAGGCAGAATGAGATAAATGCTTGGGGTTGAAGTCAGGGAATACTATAATTTTCCTGAGGTCAAAGCAGCTTTCACATTCAAACCTGAGCTACAAGATTTGGAGGCAGTTGCAACAAAATTTCATCTAGAAAAGCCATCAAGCCTTATTTTTAATTGTGTATTTAATAAAGACATTTTACAGGATATCCCAGTTGAGCTGAGCTGCCTGTTTACAATATGTGTCCACTTAAGAGTGGATTTATAAACATCTATCATTTGCCAAGGTTGAAAATCTCCAACATCTTTTTTAAATACCTTATCCAGGCATTATTCAAATACTGAAACTATTGTCCCAATGAGATGATTTCTGGCAAGTCTCTGTGGGATTTCTTGCTCTAATATCATCTGAGTAGGTGATGACCACATGTCAGTCAGGAAGAATGGCAACTTACACCTGTACTCATTTGAAAAGCATCCTATTGGAGATGGGGGCACAGCTAAGGGGTACAGCGTTTGCCCATACAGTTACCTGGGTTCAATCCACAGTACTACAAAAAGAAAAGAAAGAAAAATGTTCTATCCAGTCTCAGTATTGGCTCTCCCTTAGTAGACTGCCTAAAATGGTGCTGACCTGAGAAAAATCTTGTCTTGCTTTTGAAATTTCTTTTAAAAATGATTTTGAGTCAATCTGTCAACAGGTGTATGATTTTTTTTTTCTGCCAGATAGCAGCAATTAAGATATCAACTGCTATTTCCTTGATTGCAGAGAGGGAAGGATATTCTTACTGAGTACAGTTTAGGTTAGAGGAAGCATCTGGGTTTTTGTAAGGTGCTGGTTTTATGCAGTTTGGCAGTTGATTTGATTGGGAAAATGGCATCGAATGACATTTTTCAGTAATAAAAAGTAGTGTGAAACTGAACCTTGGAAAGGACAGCATTCAGACCCACTGTCCCCACTGTGACTAGATATAGCCACATCCCTTTTTGCTTCAGAAGAGGTTTTTCTGGACACAGTGTCACACACCTATAATCCTAGAGACCTCAGGAAGCAGAGCCAGGAGTATTGCAATTTCAAGGCCAGCCTCAGCAATTTAGTGAGATCCTAAGCAACTTAGCGAGATCCTTCTCAAAATAAAAAATAAAAGGGTTGATATGTGGCTCAGTGGTAAAGCACCCCAGGGTTCAATTCTCAGTACCAAAAAAAATAAATAAATAAAAGATTTTTGAACTTCAAATGATAGAAACACATTTTAAGTTTTAATTGCATATTTTAAACTAGTTTTTTGGAAACTGATCTTTAACACTAAAGACATTTCTTATTTATTTAAATAAATATAAATATTTAATTATAGAGAAATGAACTTTTTCCAAGAGCTGCTATATTCTGCCTTTCACTTCTTATTTGAAATGACTCACCCATCATCATTCAAACAGCATTACCAGCTATCCCACCTCCCTGACTCATGTTGCTGGGTTCCTTACAAATAGGAAATGAGACAATGTTATTATTAATGAGAATTATAATTATTATTTATTTAGTGCTTACTAAATTCCTGGCATTGTTTTAAGTATTCTACACATTTTATCTGAATTATTGTAGCCAGTTTGGAGTGTTGTAACAAAACTACCATAGGCAGGGTGGTTTAAGCAACACAAATTATTTTTTTCACAATTCTAGAGAAAGAGATGTCTGAGATCAGAGTGCCAGTATGGTCTGGTTCTGGTGAGAGCTCTCTTCCTTGTTTGCAGATGACTGCCTCTTGCTGGGTGCTCACATGAAGCAAGAGAGAAAAAGTGAGAGAGGTAGCAAGTTTTCTTATGTCTCTTCTTGGTCACTGGGCATGGTGGTACATACCTCTAATCTCAGCAGTTCAGGAGGCTGAGGCAAGAGGATCTCGAGTTCAAAGCCAGCCTCAGCAATTTAGCAAAGTCTTAAGAAACTTAGTATGACCCTGTCTCTAAATAAAATACAAAAAGAGCTGAGGATGGGGCTTAGTGATTTAGCACTCCTAGGTTCAATCCCTAGTACCCCCCCCAAAAAAAAGAGAGTAATGTCATCATACAGGCTTTATCCTCATGACCTTATCTAATCTTCATTGCCTCCCAAAGACCTTACAACACACTACCATCATATTGAGAATTTAGGTTTTAAAATATGAATCTTTGGAGGGGAATATACAAACATTCAGTCAGTTCATAGCATATTATGAATCAGTTAACAGTCAATGCTGCCTTTAACTATCAGAAAAAGTAACTATTATTACTCTAATTTAATGATATTAATAAATAGATTTCTTAACCTTCACTTTTGAAGTTAAGTATGTATCTTACTTTAAACAAATTGATACATTGCTTCACCCATCCCTTTATTTATTTAATCACCCACTCAACAAGTATTCTTTAAATGGTGAAGACCAAAATGGCAGAGTCAAGATCTCACTTTAAATCAAGGTTTTGCCATCCACGAGTTACACTATTCAAGCCAGGACTCTTGAGGCAAAAGAAGAGAATCTTTGGAATCTGACAGACCTCTGTTCTTAATTAATTGCATGACATTAAATAAATTACTTGACTTCTCTGATTCTCATTTTTTTTAATCTGTCAAAAGAAGAATTATTATGAGCAGATTCATTAGAAGCAGAGTACTCAGGATTGAGTGAAGCAGAGAATATGCATGCATTAAACTGCACTGTTGGTAATATATAACATTCCAGGGAGAAAATATCTGTGGTATCAAGGTATATGATAGGCAGTTCCCAGGGGAAGGTAGGAACAGTGACAAGGATTCCATATGCTGCATCACACCCCTGTCTATAGGCTACTTCTGTTCCAGGAAGCCACTCCATGTTGGAGAATCAGAGTCAACAGGCATTCCTATACCCGCCAGTGGCTTAGGCAGAAATGAAGGAACCCTGTGAAAAGCTGAGTTAGAAGTAACTTGCTCCCAAACTCCTTCTGGCTGGCCTGTCTTCTCATCTCTGTTCAACTTTAAAGAGGATATCACATTTCTCTTCCCTCTATGCAGCTGCCTGGGGTGTCAATGGATCATGGAATTCAACCTGTAAAGCAGGCCCTACAATCCTCAAAAACCATGCAGTGGCTTCAGCTGATTGTGATGATGACTGCGCATTTACAAAGATGTCAAAATTATTAATGCTTCTTACTTAAAGAAAGCCAGATGTCTGAAAAGCCACCTATAAATACTCACATGTGCAAAGATAGAGTGAGAAGTTTTAAGCAAAAAGAAAAGAAAATGCTGTTCCTTTTATCGTATTAGTATCTGCTTTTGTAAAACATATATTTGTCACCAAAAAAATAATTTTGCTCTCACTTTAGAAATACTATACTGTTAGGTATATGTACATAGTTATTTATCAAAAATTAATTTCAGTTAAAAATACCAAAGCATTTTGTATAATGTACATTGTACAACAATAATTTCTTCTTAGTATTCAACATTTCCTAGAAGGGACCCTTTTCATTCAATCATGTTTTTCTGGACCTCAAGTGTAGCAGCTTGGGGGTAACATACCCTTTGATTTATTGCTTTTCTCAATTATTGCTATTCTCAATTATTACCCATTGACTCCTTTTCCCACACCCATTGGTTTTCTCCCACCCATAAGGAATTCTAATATGTTTAATATAAATTGTCTAGATGTTCTTATAAAAACATGGACATGCATTTTAGAATTTAAATTAATGTAATTTCCATTTATTCATATTATCTTCTATGTTACATTATAGAGTTAATGTTATATGGTACAAATTATATGAGAAGAGTTTTCTGTGGTCTTTACTAGGTTAGTTTCTAGATATTTTATATCTAGAAATATAGTTTTGGATTGCTATTGTGATTAGAATTTTATTTTATTTGGTTTTAGAATTTTATTTTTATTATATTTTTTTTTATTCAGTATTGTTGGCTATCTTTTGGAGCTTTGACCTTGACAGGGGAGTGTACCAGGAATTGAACTCAGAGGCACTGAGCCACTGAGCCACATCCTCAGCCCTATTTTGTGTTTTATTTAGAGACAGGGTCTTAGCACCTCCATTTTGCTGAGGCTGGCTTTGAACTCATGATTCTCTTGTCTCAGCCTCCTAAACCACTGGGATTACAGGCGTGCACCACTGTGCCTGGCCACTTTGTTGGCTATCTTAATTGCTTCTTATGACACTAAATTTAAGCAACAAAAAAATCTCAAGGTCAGTGACTGGGTTTAATACACATTAAATTTCAAATTAAATATCACAGATTGTATTAGTAAGTATTAGTGTTGCCACAGTAATATGGCCTAAGAAGCTAATCTAAAATTCAGTAGCTTACAACAAAACTAAGCAAGTCTATTTTCTCTCAAGGGTCTGTGGGTTGATCAGAGTTCTGTAGGACTTGGCTAAAATTGGTTGGACTTGGCTTAAGGTTACAAGTTTGATGCATGTCTGCTCCACAGATCTCCTTATTCTCCTTGAAATACTAGTTATCCAAAAAATACTATTCTCTGATAAATAGCAGGAGTACAAGAGAATGAAACAAAATCATGCAAGTAGGAGTAACATTCCTGTTTTTATTCAGTGCACAAACATTGGCTAAACACACTGTCAAGGTCAACAATGCTTTGGAAAGAAGTATACTCTGCCCATAGTTGGGACTAGAGGACAGGACATCAAAGCTATATGATAGAGGGTGTAGACATCCAATCCTGTTATACAATCTCTACTGATAGAGATATATTCTACTGAATTTTTAAATTTTTTTTTAAATCTTGGCTGAATTCTTTAATCTCTCTAATTGATGTTGAAAATTTTGGATTTTCAAGGAAGATAATCCTATAGTTTGTAAATTAGGAAAGTTTAATGTCCTTTCTTTCAATTGTTACATGTACTTTTTCTTTTTTCTTTTCTTGTAGCATTGGCCAGGACTCACTCTGTAGAGATAATGTGCAACTTAGTCTTTTCCAAATCTCGGAAAAAATAAATATGATGTTTCATCCTTAAGTACAATGTTTGCTGTAAGTTTTCTTAGTATCTTATCAAGTTAAGAAATTTCTCTTCTATTCAATTTTAATCATAACTAATTGTTAAATTTTATAAATATTTTCTATGCATTGATTGAGATAATTATGATTTTTCTCACTCAGCTGATAATGTGCTGTTGCATTGATTAGAAGTTCTTATGTTAACCTTTAATACTTATTTGAACATGTTATTTTTAATTACACTATTTTTATTTTACTTCTCATTTTATTTATTTTGACACCTTTATTTTCTTTCTTTATGTTTGTACTGCTAGTTTCTTTACAACTTTTTTTGTTGAATTATTTGCCTATTTATTTATAAATTTTATTTCCTAACAAATATATTTAAATGGAATAGTGTAATTAAATGTAGACAGAACTTTAATTTGAATAGAAATGTATTATAGCTATTACCACTTACTTTTGCAAATTTTATAATTTTTCTCATGGTCATTTTTGAACTCAGGAATTATTTAATATTTTTAAATAACTTTATTTAATGTATGATTTATTCAATTCTTTGAGACTTGAACTTAAGTAGGGGTGTGAGGGCATAGGGGCATTTGGGCAGTTGGAAAGGTGGTAGAAAAATGAGTCATAGCTCTCTGTAGAGTGGATGAACTGCAAAATTTGGGGATTTAAATTGAGCTGGAAATAGTTGAACTAGTGGTCTGGAAATAGGATATTTGTAATCAAGAGTATGGATCATTGCAGGTATCAGTAATGACAAGGTCTAGGGAGACTCTCCAGCAATGAGTGTGAGGTAGAGTGAGGACGGCCTCCTTATTTGCAGGGACGCGGTCATGATCCTGGAAAGCTAGATGTCATTAACATTATCCACAAAGATATTGAAATCATCTGAATACTTATGACAGGCCTAGGATTGTGAGAATGGCAGGGGCCAGGAAGGGGAACTTAAGAGGAATAACAGGATTAGTAGATACTCTCACAGGAAGTAATTGAGGGTTCACCAGAGAGTCAAAGCAGGAAATGCTTGGGGGAAAGTCCAGGGACCAGACAGAAGGCTACAGTGAAGGTTCAGAAGTAATCCACATTATCTCTGGGTTCAAGAGTAAGAGAGGCATAAGAGAAAGAAGCCACTGCTTGAGGAGGTCATGGAAAGCATATTCCTTGGGGGAGATCCAGGTTTTAGTGTGAGCCTGAGGTGATGGGAAAGTAAAATAAAAAGCCCAAGGATCTGAAGGATTTGCTGATGACTGATTGTGACATATTGAGGGCCCAGAGGAAGGAGGTTTGGACCTAAGAAAGAAAAAGATGGGTTGGAGAAGGAAATATACAGTGGTTTAAGGTATGGGAAATAAGGGGGGGGGGGAAGCTTAGATGCCCTAGTCTTCTTATAATGTCAAATAAAAACAAGATAAAGATATAATGAAATCAGTCCCAGCTGTTAAGTGAAAATTATAGGGGGCCATTGTTTGGGGCTGAGTTTCTGCCTCAAGGTCCAAAAGACCAGGTTAAAAATCAAAACAGTTGGTCCGGGGAGGTGGCTCAAGCGGTAGTGTGCTTGCCTGGCATGCGTGTGGCCCGGGTTCGATCCTCAGCACCACATACAAACAAAGACGTTGTGTCCGCCGAAAACTAAAATAAAACTAAAATTAAAAAAAAAAAAATCAAAACAGTCACTCATGCTGAAAGTCTCCCATCACCAAACTGAAAAGAAGCTGTTTATCTGACTTCTGAGAAATCAGTATTGGGAGTATAATAACCAGATTCCCTAAACATGCCTTAACTTTTTCACAAGAAAGGTAATGTACTATAACTCGATGTTAACCAATTAGTTTCTTTTCTTGTATTCTGTCTTATTGTCCCCACCTTACAAAAAAGGTAACTGTGAAATAACCATTTGATCTTTACATTTTTTATTTCTGCTTTCTTTTATGAAACCAAACTCCTTTGCTCAGCTCATCAGAACATTTACTCTATTTTGTGAAATGAAGTGCAACCTGATTGTAGAATTGAAAATAAAGCCAATTATGATCATTAAACTAAATTGTAATTTTATCCTTTAACACTGTGTTCCTAGGTTAGATGGATATGGGTGAAATGAAGGGTGGGGAGAAAATGAGAGTCTCACAAAAGCAGAAAAATCTGTGAAAAGCCTGCAGGACTCCAGAGTAACTCAGATTACTAACAGTTTCCTTCTTAGGCAGGTCTATTATACTTAAATAAAATTTTTGTTCCACTTGTTTTAATAATTCTTCTGCAGGAGTCACATGTTGTTTACCAGAGAAGGATTAAGACTTGCATCTTTCCTGGTCATTTTAGGAGAGGAGCTTCAGGCAATGAGTCCACAGGCATGGTCCATTCTATCTGTTGTCTAACTCTAACCAGAGATGTGCGGTTGTCCTTAGATTCAGCCTTAGACTCTTTTATAGCGGAGTAGCAGCAGTTCTTTGCGAAGACCTTCTTCTAGCTGTAGCCCACCAGCCCTGGGGCTTCAGGCTTCCTCTGCTCAAAGGGCCTTTGCACTCACCATTTCTCCTGTTTGGAACCCAGTCTCTTCCTCCATCCTTCTCTTCTCCCACTTAATTCCAGAGCAGGAGTCACTTCCCTGGGGAAATCTTTCCATCAACCTCAACATCCTTTGTTAATGTACTTCTAGAATCTTGTTCCTTTGCTTTCAAGCATCTATCTCAATTTATAATTACGTATTCACTCTTTTGAGTGTTTGATTTATGACCTACAAACCTGTAAACTTCATGAGGATGTGAATGGTGACTCTTTATATTTATTATATCATCTCCAGTACTCTGCAGCGTGATGCTCTCAGTACGCACTTAAATAAATGAATAGATGAATTATTGAAAAGACTGGCAAGTGGTGCTGAGAACAATTTCCATTGAAGACAAACAGTTAATGTGTGTTTTTTTTTAAAAGGAGGAGATTTGACTTGAAAGCTTTTTGGAATTACCATTGTGTATGTCACATAGCATTCAAGAACACATTTATCCACTTTAATTTTTATCTATGTTTTTTATGTCTGTATCAAATTTCTAACCTGATACTGGGGGTGGGAAAATATAAGTCAGTATAGATTTAAATGCTATCAGATATTTTTTTTTCTTCAAACTTTTATATGGGAAAAATCACAGGTTTTTTTTCATCAAAATATTTTGGAAAATACTGGATTAACTATTGATATAATTAACTGCAGACAGTGACATGCACAATGCAAGGCATAGCATTTCAAAGTTAAGTATGACAGTATTTAAATTAAATTGTGAATCAAAAAAGCAGAATGTCTTCCTTCAAATTCTCCAACATATAAAATCTCATCTACCCTAAAGGACTTTCTCTATGAGACATCTCTGGCTGAGAGGATGCTTGCAAAAGTCAAGGTGAACAGTTTATGGTCAGAGGGCAATAAAAACCTGAAACACATGGATTGGCCTGCAGTGTTTAATAGCTGATTTTACTGCTGACTCTTTAACTATGTCATTGGTGTAGTTTGCTTGTCAACCTTGCCTCAGTCTTACATGCTCACCCCTACCCCCAGTGCCTTCCCTTCGCCTGACATTCTGGAATGTCATCTTTATCAACTTGTTAATAATGATGTACTGCTAAGTAAAGGGCAATTTTGCCCATTCCTTCAGGGTCCAATCAACAAGGTTAGGCTGATATTTAAGGATCATAATGATATGCTAGCAATGAATGATTTTAACATATTAATTGTTTATTCCTCTGGTTGTAAGGCCCTGAAGAAACTAATGACAGTAGACTTGGTTGATTTTATATTTATTTTAGCTGAGATTATTAGAATACTGAAGTGTTGAAATGTCACTTCTGACATTTTTCTTTGCAATTAAAGTCAGTTTATCTTCCATGTATATTTTTTTCAAAAGAAAATAATTAACATTCTTGTTCATTCAATTTCCCCATTAGGGAACTTTCAGTTTTATGTTAAAGATACTCAATTATTGTAGATGCCACTTCTGCAGAAAAAAATTGTCATATCAAATTGGTATAAATATATACAATATCACATTTTACACACACACACACACACACACACACACACGCACAAACCCTTTATGCTGTCATTCTTTCTTAACATTTGCCTTCTCGCAGCAATTTTAAATGAAAATCCTAGATAGTTTATAGGATATTAAAATTCTTTCAAAAAAAATTATGACCTATGGAAGAAACTCATTCATTTTCTGACCTTTTCCATTGTCAGGAGTCAGTAATAAGATATATACATACATGCACACATGTATATACACATTTATATATGTATACGTACATACCTACACATATGTATTATAGTATACATTCAATATATAAAGATATAAAATTATAAAAATCTTTGGAGATGAAGGTGCAGCATAAGCAAAGAATAAAAAAAATTAAAACTAAAGATATGATTGAAAATATATCAAAATTTAAATTCCTGGCAAAAAATAATCATTTCAAATATGACAAAGAGTTAATATACTCAATGTTAATATTTTATACTAATAGTTAAAAATACTAAGATGGAGTAAAAATTGATGAAGGAAACAAAGAACTTGAGTAGACAATTCATAGATATGAAGCATAAACCTATGGTATACACATGAAAGGTAATATTTACCTTCACAAAAAATCCAAAGATTTCAAATCACAGCACTGGAAAAACTCAAGCAACAATAAAAATATTAGGTCAAAACATCCCACTAAATTTAAACTTAAAGGCACCCACTTTGCTCCAAACTTATTACAGTGTTAGGTCAAGTCTAATAAAAGAAAGGGAGAAACACATCAGGGTTCAAAAACAAGTTAAGCCCATGTAACTCTAGGGACAAATAAACAAAAATTAAGTAATAACAAGCTATTATAGACTTCATGCTAATACAACTTCAAAGAAATAAACAACTTTTCCATAAATTAAAGGTATAAAAGTAATGTAAAATGAAATAAAAACCTAGAAAGAAAACTTTATATTTTTTCATTAAAAAATCTTAAATTTATCATAGGAGATAACTATTTTTAAAAATCATAAAGTGGCCAAGTACAGTGGTACCTCCCGGTGACTTGGGAGGCTGAGGTGGAAGGATCACAAGTTCAGAGACAGCTTTAGAAACTTAGCAAAGTCAACTAAGTGACCTTAACAACTCTGTCTCAAAATAAAAAATAAAAAGGGCCAGAGATGTGGCTCAGAAGTTAATTGTCCCCGGGTTTAACCCAGGTATGAAAATAATCATAATTATAATCATAAAGTGAAAGAAAAACTATTTGGTATGAATATTAAAATTAAAAGTTTATGCCTTAAAAATGTTACAAACAAAATAAAATGAAAAAGCATGGGTATAACTTAAACAAAATACTTATAACTGACCAATATATTGTTTCTAAAATATGGAAAATAGAAGAATCTGCCCTAATCCCCGAGCAGCCCTATTCCCGGAGCAGGGTCACCTTTCAACTATTCCCTCGGGCAAAAATAACAGGCATCATTCCGACTAAACTGTGGCTCTCAACAATTATGAACTTCCATTGGCAATATAAAAAACCAGAGACTCTTAGACCCTGTTAGTCACTTTTTCATCACTAGAACCAAAATCCATGACAAGAACAACTTGGTAGAGGTAAAGTTTATTTTGGCTCATGACTGCAGAGATTCAGCCCAAGGGCAACCAAATATCTAGGCCTGAAGTAAGGCTGAACATCATGGCAGAACAACATGGCAGAGAACAACTGCTCAATTCATGGACGCTATGGAACAAAGAGGGTATGCAAAGAGCCACAAAGAAGATAAACCCTTCCAGATCAAACCCCAGTGACCCACCATCAGCAATCATTCCCCACCTACCTACTTGTACTATCCAAGTTAGTCCATTCAAATTATTAATCTGTCAAATAGATTAGCCAACTGATTAGGTTATGGCTCTTATAACCTAATCATTCCACCCCTGAACACTCCTGCATTTTTAGAGGAGGTTTTGAGGGATGTTTCATATCCAAATTGCAACAGATGTCTTCTGCTATAACATATAAAAGTGCCTTTTAATATATGCATTTTCATGTGAAAAAAAAAACTGAGAGATAATGATAAAATGTTTTAGAAACAGAATCAAACCAGTATCATAATTTAAGAGAGATGAAGATATTCTAGCTCTTTTGTATTCACTGTTCTCTCAGAGCAAAGCATTCATGAATAAAGTCTTGGACTTAGCAGTGCAGAAGCCATATTGATTTTTGTCCTAGATGTAGTTACTCCAAGAGATCCCATACCATTAGTGAAAAGACAAAATTATAATGAAAATTGATCCTTCCATCTTTATATCTAGCAAAAGAGATTAAGAAAATTGTATCAGAGGAGGTTTGGGGAGTTTAATTGATCAAATTATGTTATATGTATATATGAATATGCTAAAAAGAAACCTACTGTTCCATATTATTAATATATATTCATTTAAAAAAGAAAGAAAAATTTCCTGAGAAATACTAGTTGGTCTCACATGGGTATAGTGCTTATATCAATATAATTAGCATAACATGAATTCAAAGAATATCATTTAAATAAGGTCCAGGTTTATCATATATAGTATATAGTAAAAACAAATGTTATTTATCCCTAAGTGTTTTACAATTAATACCTCATAAAAATCTTATAACAACCAACTTCAGAAACAAATCTTCTTTTAGTTTTGGTATTATCAGTTATAATATATAAAACAATAAATTTTAATACATTTAGAGGAATAAAGAATGGAAACAAACATGAAAAAGTAGAGATTGAAAAATAAGCAGGAAAATTTATGAAAGAACAACAATCCTAGAAATGTAGAGAAGGGTGAAAGGGAGGGAAAGAGGAATTACAGGGAATAAAATAGATTAAATTATGCTACATGTGTGTATGAATCTATGATGACAAATTCCACTATTATGTATAATTATAATGCACTAATAAAAATTAATAAGCAAATCTTACAAAATAAAATTAAATAGTCAAATCTTACAAAATAAATTAATTAAAAGAAGAATAGTTCAGAATTTAAGCATAACAAAACTAGTGAACTATTTTATGAATCACTAGAAATTATTCAGAATGTGGCATAGAAATAAAGCAAGTAGTAAAGAAAGGTTTATCAACATGGAAGACAAAATATAGGAAAGAGATTAAAAATAAATGAGGGAGAGGAAATAATTGAAAGAAAAATGGTAGAAATAATTTTACTCAGAATTGATGTAGTTCAGAAATCCTTAGATTCAGGAAGCCCTGAGAATTTAAAACTGGAGATATAAATAAAAATTTTCATCTAGAAATATCAAAGTGAAACTATAATGCATCAAAATAAATAATGCAAAAGAGAAATTTTCTTTAAAAACAATCACTGATTAAGTTGACAGCTGACTACATTAGTGAAGATGGAAGCCAGAAGACAGTGGAATGATGTCTTTAATATCTTAAAATACAATTGAAAACCCAGTCAATGTTTAGAAAATTTATATTTCAATAATTAGTGAAATATGATGATTCTAAAGACCTCATGTAGTGTAGAATAAGGTCAAATACCCTAACTTTAGTGTTTGTAAGGTGTGTACTTCAACATTTTCTTTGTAAGAATTAAAAGAGAAAACAAAGGCAGGCATATCTTTTCAATGAGTGAGAGCTGGTGCAATAAGGAATAAAAAGAGAGAAAATATCCTCAATACATTTAAACTTCAAACCAATATCCCTAATGAATATAGATGCAAAAATTCTGAATAAAATTCTGGCAAATCACGTAAAATAACATATTAAAAAGATAGTGCATTATGATCAAGTAGGGTTCATCCCAGATATACAAGGTTGGTTCAACATATGGAAATCAATACATGTAATTCTTAACATCAATAGACTTAAAGACAATAATCATAGAATCATCTCAATAGATGCAGAAAAAAACATTTAACAAAATACAGAACATCTTCATGTTCAAAACACTAGAAAAACTAGGGATAGTAGGAACATATCTGAACGTTGTAAAAACTATCTAAACTAAGCTCAAGCCAACATCACTCTAAATAGAGAAAAATTGAAAGCATTCCCTCTAAAAACTGCAACAAGACAGGGATGCCCTTGATCACCACTTCTATTCAACATAGTCCCTGAAACTCTAGCCAGAGCAATTAGACAGATGTAAGAAATTAAAAGGATACAAATAGAAAAAGAGGAACTCAAACTACCACTATTTGTCAATGACATGATTCTATATTTAGAAGATCCAAAAAAATTCCACCAGAAAACTTATAGAACTAATAAGTAAATTCAGAAAAGTTGCAGGATATAAAATCGATACCCACAAATCAAATGCAATTCTATACATCCATGGTGAATCCACTACAAGAGAAATTAGGAAAACTACCACATTCACAATTAACTCAAAAAAAAATACTTGGGAATCAATCTAACAAAAGGGGTGAAAGACCTCTGTGATGAGAACTACAGAACACTAAAGAAAGAAATTGAAGAAGATCTTAGAAGATGGAAAGATCTCCCATGCTCTTAGATAGACAGAATTATTATTGTCAAAATGGCCTACTACCAAAAGAACTATACAGATTTAATGCAATTCCTATTAAAATCGCAGTGACATTCTTCATATATTCTTGATATTAGCCCCTGGGCAGACAGATGATTTGCCAGTATTTTCTCCCATTTTGTAGGTTGTTTTTAACTGTGCTGATTGTGCTTTTTGATACTCAAGTGATTTCAAATTTGGTGAAGTTTTGTTTGTCTATTTTTGCTTTTGTTCTTTGTGCATTTGGTGTCATGTCCAAGATTAATTGCTTAGTAACATGTTTGTTCTTTTCCAAAGTCTAAGTGTTGAAGAGCTAAATATTCAACATAAGAAATTAGAAGAAGAGTAAGCCCAGAATGAGTAATTTCAAAAACAAATAAGCAAAACAAACAAGCAAATACCAGAGAAAATTAACCAGAAAATATCAGATGACAAACAAATACAAAATGGTTTTTTGAAAAGACTAAGAAAAATTTCAAGCCTTTAGCAAATGTAACAGACAACGAAAGAGAAAAAAATAAGAGGGATGCAACATTAAAAAGACAGCGCTGATAATGGAAAAGAAACTACAAATATAAGGGAAATAACCCTGTACTTTTTTGACCTTGAGAATCATGTCATATTCCTGATAAATTGTTGGCTGTTTAAGAGTAAGATGGCCATGGCTAAAAGCAAATGTGCTTAACCTTGTTTTGAATTCTGGCCTTGCCTCTTGCTATCCCTGTGAATTATTTTATATCTCTATGCCTTAGATTCCTTATTTAAATGGAAACAACAGCAGTAACTTCCTCGTGGAGTTTAGTTAATCAAGTTAATAAACATGTTTTACCTATCCTTGATATTATGTGCCTAAATAAGTATTTTCTGCTAATACTACTAATATAGTAATTTGTAATACTGTAGAGAAGTAATATTCTTATTACTCTTCTTTCTGATATTATACTTTTTCTGAGCTTTCCCATGCTTATTAATATGCTCTAGTAAGGAAAAATGAAAGGGAGAGCAGATGAAATAAAAATTGAAAGTTGCTTTTTACTAGTGCTTATTAGAGGTTAGTGGAGAAGGAAGAGGAACTTAATAACCGAAGTAACATATTTTAGATATGTTAATGAGTTATATTACATACCTCATTAAGAGATGGCTATACTGAGGCCAAATTTATACAGCAACTAAATGGAAGCAGTTCCTCCATTCAAATAATTCTGCTTAAGTCAAATTCCAAAATCTGCTTAAGTCAAATTCAAGCCAATAAATCATATCGAGCTTTTGTGTACTTCGACTCAACTTCTTTTTTAATTATTTTTTATAATAAATGCATTACAATTCTTGTTACATATACAGAGCAATTTTTTTTCTTTTAATAGCTGGCTTAATAATTTATGCCCCCTGACAGAAAGTAAGGTCCATGGGAATGTATCAGTACTTTGCTCAATATTATATTATATTGCTATCTGTAGCATATGACTTGTACATATTAGTACATAGAATATACACATATTCAATGATTAAAATAAGTAGCAAACAATAACAGTTGCAGCCTCTTAGCAAGAACAGAGGGAATATCTCCTTACTCTTACTTGATGCATTTATTCTGATTATGTTTCTGCTTCTTTTTTTCTAATTTTTATCTATGTCTCCACTTTCTATTTTATCCCTGCCTATGGAATTGGAGTGAGAGGCAATATACCCTAGGAGTTAAAAGCACTGAATTTGAATTCTAGATTTTGTACTTGTCCTTTGCATCATTTTGAGTAAGTCAGGAAACTCTTTGAGGTCCCTTTTCTTCCTCTCTAAAATTAGTGTGTAAGATTGAACTGAATTTCAGCCCTGGCTCCATCATTAACTTGAGTAAAGTCAATAATGTAATGTTGAATTAACATCAGTTTTAAGTATATACTGGTATTGTCTTTTGTAAGAATTATACAACCCTTTGAGACAGGTATTTCTATTATTCCAGATGAAGAAGCTAAAGCCAAGAGATCTTCACCTGTTTCCCAGGGATATTCTGTCCTCTCAGATCTTCTTAAAGGTTAAGATCTAAATGTTGCCCCATAAGTCCTTGGTTAGGCTGCAGTTATCAGCGGCATGAACAATCAGACAGTGGTATTCCAGTCCTTGCGCCTAGAAAGTAGGTGATGGAGGGAGAACTCTGTGCCCACTTAACTGACCCAGTCTCCATAGATATGCCAGCTGCCTATTTTTGAAGCTAAATTCTCAGTAAAGTCCTTATTTTAACTTCTGGAATTTCCTAGTTTTTGCATGTAGTTATGAACTTTTGTGGAAACCCTAGTATATCATTATGTGGGGTAATCTGAAATGGTGACATTTGAGTAGTTTAGTATCATAGTAGCTGAAATGGTATATAGAAATGGTATACAAGCAACTTAAAAACTTTTCTAGGTAATTGCTTCAGGGTTTTAACTATACTTCAAGCTATTTCTCATGGACGCCCATAAATTCAGGTTAGTAATTTTCACTTTCAGTTAGGATGTAGAAAATTCACAAGAGACTGTTATTCCCACCCTATCAAGAACAAGCCAGATAAATTATAGTTCTACAATTTTATGAAATACTTGAGAGCTGAGAAAAAAAAACGAGTTCTTTTAGGAGAGAAGAGATCCCCCTTTGGGCATGTCAGGAGAAGGAACAAATCTGGCATAGATTGAGGGAAAAAGAAACCAGGAAAATTTTAAACAAATTGTTCACGGTCATATATGGATTGTCATGATGGATCAGAATCCCAAGGAACCACAGTCACCATGTTAAGTGTACCCATCTATCAATTATTTCCTATGGTGCTTTCACAGACCATGTGATGGCAATGTTTGAAAGACTGGGAGGAGGGTAAGAGGGCTTAGAAAATATTCCCAGATTCCTAGGATCTTTACCAGGTGTCAGACTAGTCTGCAAAAGACCAGGATCAGAAAAGCAGAGCTTAGAGAAATTGCCCCAAATACATAGAGCTTTTCCTACTTATGTGGCAGCATCCCATTGAAGAATGAAGGCAGAACAGAAAAGCTAGGAGAGATCCCCCCAGAGGGGCATAAGGCCTTCACTGGTTCATGGCAGGGCCCACCAAAGACCATGGCAGGGCAGGATAACTGAGGCAGATCACATTTTTATCTTTTACTGGGCCTTCAAGCGGAACATGGCAAGTCGTAGACAGGTATAGAGATCTCCTGAGGGACAAAAAGTAAGTGGAGGTGGGGATAGTGGAGGTATACAGAAAGCTTCCTGGAAATACTAAAGCTAGCAGTTGAATTGTAAAGAACAAAATCTCTCGGTACTCGTAATGATGGTAGCTGGGCTATAAAGTATAGGGGTCTCGAGAGTCCTCCTGCGCATGTTTATCTAAACCTGCAGATCTCATCTTCAAAACTTTTGAACTCAGAATTAAGCTGAACATAACTTCAAAATAAAACTGAGACCACTGAACTAATGATTATATTGTTTCAACACCCTCCCAATATAACAACATGGCAGAGGAAGGGATACCTTTTTTTTTTAGAGATACAAATTATGTACCTCAATCTTCAGTACTTCTTTACACACAAAATCTTGGAAACAATAAAAAGTTATGGAATATGAAGCAGGAAAATGTGATTCACAAGGGGGAGAGAAGCTAATCAGTAGGAAAAAAACCACAGATGATCCAGATGTTGGAATTAACAAAGAGGAACCTTAGTATAACTGCAAGGGATATGTATAAATGTTAATGGAAAATATGAGCATATGTAAAAAAAATATTGGGAATTTCATCAGAGAAAGGAAATCATAAAAACAAAACCAAATAGAAATCCTAGCACTAAAAATAAGGCTATATCAGAAATGAAGAATGCACTGGATATGTACAGCATATTGGACATAGAAGAAAAATACATTACTGACTTTGAAAACAGGCCAATGGAGAGTACTTAATTTGAAACAAAGACAAACATAAAGGCAGGCTGGGACTTGAAAATTTCATCCAAGTCGTCTAGGGTGATATCAAACTGTCTAACATTATATAATTGGAGACCAGTGGGAAAGAAGAGAATGAATGGTCCACAGTAAATATTTGAAGAGAAAAGGTTTTCCAAAATTGATAAGGAGTATCAGCCTAGAGATCCATATGCTCAGTCCAATCCCCAATAGTAGAATCTTTAAAAATCTAGACATTCTTTGGACTGTTGATAGTGATAGAAGAGTAGAATATCTTGAAAGTATACAGAGAAGACATGCATTAGATTTAAAGGAAAATGATTAAAATAATGAAGTTCAGAGAACAATGAAATGAAATATATAAAGTGTTGAACAAAATATCTATTAACTTAGAATTCTATACCCAGTAAAAAATCCTTCAAAACAAAACAATACAAAACTATTCTGGCACACAAAAGTTGAGTCTGTTTCTAATAGGCACACATTGAAAGAAAGAATTTGGGCAGAAGGCAAATGACAGCAGGTAGAAGAATGGACCTGTCAGAAGGTATGAAGAGCTCTGGAAAGTGTAAATATGTGGGGGAATTTAGAAGACTGATTTTATTACATTTATTATATGTGTGTGCACACTTAATTGCTTAAAAAACTAATGAATATTTTTGATTGATTGATACTGGGGACTGAACCCAGAGATGATTTACCAGTGAGCTACATCCCCATCCCTTTATGTTTTGAGAGTCTTGTTAAATTGCTGAAGGTCTTCCTATGTTGCTGAGGCTGGCTTTGAACTTGCAGTTCTCCTGCTTCATTTTCCTGAGTAGCTGGGATTATAGGCAGGCACCACCACATTCAGCTTCATTTAAAAAGTAATATATCATGAGGTTTATAATGTGTAGGCTTAAAATACACAGCAAAACATTCCAAAAGCCCAGAGCAGGAGGTAAATGGAATTATATCATTATAAATTCTTACACTGCTGACAAAGTAAGAATTCTTAGAAGGTAAACTCTGATATACAAGTGTATTCAACCTCTAAATGATTAGTAACAAATAGATATCACTACAAACTCAATAGAGAATATAACATAGAATAAAAATATTTAATTGATAAAGTAGAAAAATAAAATAACAAGCAGAGTAAGTAGGATGCAAATAACAAATTTGTGGACATATATATAGCCACATTAATGATTACATTCAATAAAATAACCTCAAACATCCCTTTAAAAGAACAAAATAGACTGCATATAAAAAACATGACTCAGATATGTTTTAAATATGAGCAAAATAATGGGAAAAGACCTACTATGCAACAATAAATATTGGAAGGCTCGCATAACTGTATTAGTATCTGACAAAATAAAACTCAAAACACTATGCATTATCAGATATTCATGCTAAATTATATGATTTTTGGAACTTAATTTCATAACAATGTTCTCTAGCATTGCTCTCTAACAATTTAAAATACACATGCACCAAAAAAACCCAGGTCAAATTATTTGATAAAAAAATGATCAAAGGTAAGGAAGATGTAGATAAATCCACAAAAATAGATAGGGGTTTTGATACTCGTTCTCAATAATTTCTAAAACAATTAGAAAAATTGTATTTGAAAAATATCAAAATTATCTAATTGACAGTTACAGAAAACTACATTCAATAACTGGAAAATATACTTCTTTCTAGTGCATTTGGAACATTCATCAAATATTAAGTCACAATACATTTAAAAAGAGTAAAATCATACAGAACATGTATTTCAGTGGAGTCTAACTGGAAACCAAAACCAAAAGATTTCCACAAAATACTAAAATCATGGAAATTAAGGAATACTTTTCTTTTTTATGTAATATAATTAAATTTCAGGTAGTTTATTTTCAAAATAAGTTTATACAATTATCTACTCAATAAATGCACTGTTTTAAAACAATACCTGTCTAAAGAACCATAGCTTACTAAAGAAATTGCAAGAAATTTATAATGTACTTTGATTGAATGATATATTACAATGTGTGAGCCAGGTGCCATGGTGAACACTTGTAATCCTAGTGGCTCAGAAGGCTGAAGAAGGAAGATCGCAAGTTCAAAGCCTGCCTCAGCAACAGCAAGGTGCTAAACAATTCAGTGAGACCCTATCTCTAAATAAAATACAAAATAGGGTTGGGGATGTGGCTCAGTGGTCAAGTGCCCCTAAGTTCAATCCCCAGTACCCCCCCCCCCAAAAAAAAAAACAGACACAAAAAGAATATAAACAATGATTTAGTATGTTCTGCTCATGAACAGCCCAAACTAATCAATGCTGACAAAAAACAAACAAACAAACAAACAAAACAGAAAGTAGTAGTGATGGTATGAACTGGATGGAAAGAGTACACCAGAATTTTCTTGGGTGAATCAAGATAATCTGTCTTATTATTTGGTGGTAGTTTCTGGGGCTATATGATGACACAAAATGTAAATTTAAGATTTGTGCATTTTATTATATACAACATGCTTCAATAATAAATAAATTAGCAAACAAATTATAGCCCAAAATTCAGGCTTTGGACCCATCTTCAAACACATCCACCTTTAGGGTGTAATTCTTAAGTGGTATTTCCCCCAATGAGTAATACAGACGTAGAAATACAGTAATACTGCACGGAAATGGCTCAGTTAAATATTAGATTGTAGTGCCTTATTAACATAATATCAGAGTAAAATACATTGATATTAAATATGTACAACTGGATAAATGTACACATGCATGTATTATAGATTGTTACAATATTAGAGGAATTTTAAGAATTTAATAATCGATAGTTAAATTCTAATATTATTAGGTTTAATTGATACCAAATATTAATCTTAAATTTTGATAATTAATATGTAAGGAGACAACCTTGTTTTGGCCTGCTCATCCAACCTACTATTTACTATCAACTTGTGAATGGAATCCTATCAAGTTTCTATATTAGGTGCAAGAAAAGAAGATATATGGGAAGCAAAAATATAATATAGCTGACCATGATTTTATATAATTTAGTTTTCATGTGTATAATTTAAATATCAAATGGCTCCTGGAGGCTTTAAAGGAAACATAGCAGTCCTATAACCTACTCTTTACTCTCTCTTAGACTAATTATTTTGTTATTCTTTAGCAGAGTTTTCATAGGGAATATAGCAACCAAATTCAGTTTTCCATGTTAACTTAGAAGTCAAGGAATATTTTTTAGTGTAGATAAATAGTCACCATTCTCATGCTGTATTATGATTCTGAGATATATGATTCTGAGATATAAATTGGTAATAAGGATAATAATAAATTTATAGTAAACTGGTATACATTGGTGGAGAATATTTCCTTTCTCTCTTTATATCATCTAGTAGCTTCAGTACTAGTACAAGGTAACTGTTGATCCTGTTTGTCTCTTGCTATGAGAATAGGGTTCTCAAGGCCCTAATATTTTGGTGCAAAGAGCAACTACCAGATTGTATTCCCCAGAATAGCCAATGCATGCTGTTACTGGGTGCCCGGTTTAGAATCATTGTATCAGTGCAGTCCATCAAGGCAATTGGGATGCCAGCTCTGCTCTGTAATATACATTACCTCTTCCAGTTTTACTTTACCTGCATTTATTAGTTCAATTTAAATCACCACCAAAACTACAATGATCATATTTCTCAATATTCTAAAAAATTCTTAAGTGGGAGGATTCTTATTTCAACACCATTTTAATCTCAGAGTCTAGAACATGTTGAAAATTTAGTAAGTAATTATTGATTAAATGTATGAGTTAATAGAGCTAAAAACTATCTTGTAACAGATCCTCATGTATTATTTTTGTCCCTGTGATTAATTGGCATCTTTAGACAGAGAGTCGTCTGTCAGTGACTAACCAATTCTGTTTCCCTCATTTACAGCTAGTGTATTTCCATTTTTATTTCAGAATATTATGAAAAGAGTCAGCCCTGCCTGTCCCAACCCCCTAGATGTGTCACACTCGTGGGAACTGTGCAGTGTAGGAAAATGAAGTTGCTTGTCGTTGTAGTACAACTGTATGCTGCAGAGTGCTTCCTGCTACCTTACCTGTGGTCCCCACCCCCAATTAACATTCATTATTCTGACAAACTTTCCCTTTTTAGAAAGCATCTCTTGAACCAAAAAATCTCCTCTTATCCCTTGGCCCTAGCAGTGTAAACTGCTTCTTCTCTGGATTTCTGTAAAGTTGCATGCCCATCTTATCTGTTCTTATCATGTTACAGTCATCTGTACTGAATTGTACATCATGTGGCTGCCTTTTGCATGAGGCAATGAGCAATGTACAGTACTTACTTCTGTACCCTTGAAACACAGGGTAGGGATTCAGCTCACGTGATTTGAGAGAATTGAGTCCTGCCCAAATCTGAGTTGACACACACAGGACTCACAGCATTTCTCACCCCTCCAGCCTCATAATGATAGGAAGGAAATGAGACCACATATTTTTTAAGTGGTTGCTAACTAACCTTTTAATAATAAATTTAGAATTGTAAGTTAGGGTTTACATTAAAGTCACCAAATTATTGTTAATGAAACTTTCTCAGGGAGAACATCTACCTATTGCCCATTCTCTATAGAAAGGAAGAAGAGCTTGCACTAAGATAGCAACTGGAAGAAAAGAAAGGAAGGACTGGCTATGAACAACACTGGAATGAGCAACAACACTGTTTATGTATGAGGACGAGGAAGAGCAAGGAGTCAAGGGGTTATGACATTGTGTTTAGCTTGACAGCTTTGTGTTTGAGGAGACTGACCGACAATAACCTGACAATAGTTTTGTACCATGGAGACCAACATCATTTCAGGCAGAAGCCAGAGAAGCAGAATCATGAAAGCAGAAAACATGAAGGCCTGAGAGCAGAGGTTGGCCCCTTCCCACCCTTTCGCTGCTGCCCATACTACTCTCTTCTCCTTCCCCAAAGCATTCATCCAGCTGACTGCTACTCATCCTTCAAAAGTCAACTAAATATTTCTGTCCAACTTAAAATTCATTAAGCCACTTGCATTCATTGTCTCATCCACCTGCATCAGTCTGCAATACACATTCCTATTTTATAGTCAAGAGAGTTGTTGAGCAGTAATATGAAATAGAATCAAGGGTTGAGCAGGGGTATTTTTTATTCTTCATTTATTTAATTTGATGTCATATTGGGTTTTCTAAGAGAAAGGAACATAAGGCATGACCTTTGACCTGGGGAGCCTATAATATTATTGGGAACCATGAATATAAAATACATGAAGTGATTAAAGAATAAGTGTGCATCAGTTGACTATTATTTAGTAACTACATAGTCATATGTTAATATGAAAATTTAGTAAAAATCTGCCATCTTAAAAATTCAATATTCCATTTTAAAAAAAGCATCCTTTAAATATTTGTTTAGTCTCAGTGGTCAAAGACACAGAAAAGTTCAGAATTTTAGAGATTTTATAGCATAACTACATTTTCTTTATTTGCCTATGTGGGACCTGTATCTTGAGAAACTGAATTTCTTTAGTTATGAAATGTATTTTTTAAATGTCTGATGTCAAGGAGAATGAAGTATATAAATAAAAAAAGAAGAGCTCCATGAAGTCAGCATGATCATAAAAAAGAGGAAAATAAGCATCTATGAACATTATATCTATTTTACTCTTTGGAGACTGAATAGGGAAGATAGAGCTCCCAGTGTGCATGGTAGAAATATAGCTGTAATATATGAACTTCATGTTTATTGGCTTTTTTGTATTAAAAATTCACTCTTTAATAATAGCAGAAGAAAATAAAAACTGATTTCAAAAGGGAGCAATTTAGTTCTCTGGGAGGTAATCACTCTGACCCTGATTTACAATAATTTACAGAACATGAGTTCTCTATAAAGATCATATTTTGCTTTTTGAGGATTAGTCTTTTCCAAGCAGGAGGTAATTAGAATTCTTAGAGACTAGCGTTTGTGGCAAAGAAAAGGCAGTTTGGGGATTCTTTTCAAATCAGCACTCAATCCCACCCTGGTACCTCAATCCTGAACAAAGCTGCATAAAAATAGGTTTCAGTCTCTATGTCAAAGACATTTCACCAAATTCCATGGTTTTTACAAATGAAACAATTTTTTTCTTCTGCCCTCAATAAAAAATGAAAAACAGCTTTAGATCACTCCTCTTAGGAGATCCCTGCAAGGTTTTCCTTCAGCTCTTTGCCACCCAGGAGATGAGTTCTCTATTTTCACTTAATGGCAGACTTTTAATTAGAAGAGCTCTACTACAAACAGGAACAAAGAGGCAGTGAAGTTTCTGTTTAAAAAATTAAGAAGAAGAAGAGGAAGAAGAAGCCGCAGCAGCTTGATTTTGAAAAAGGGCAGAGAAGTCATTTGCTTTTATTTGTGAAATTAAACTATTCCTGTCTCCTTTCACAAATACTGTGATGCTGAAGAAGGAAGCGCACAACTGTCTGGAGGCCCCTCTACCTCCAGGAGGCGAAGAGTGAGTCATCAAAGACACCCAGTTGTGTGTGGGAGTCATCACTGGGGCTCAAATTATCAGGCCAAAAACAACTGGGCCTGGCTCAGTGTCTGGAGCTGGTTCATGTCAGGGTTAACTCCCACTTCAAAGAAACCCAGCAGACGGGAAATGAAAGTTCAGGACTTCTTCCTTGGGATCTGTTTTCAAAATGGCTCATGCAGTTTGCCCTCTGCTGTCTTCGAAGGCATATTTCAAGGTTTATAGTTACTATTTGCCTTTTATCAAAAGCCAGTGATAAGCACTGAAGATACACAAGAACATGTACATTCTTTTTCTTCTCTGATGGGGTTGGTGATGATAACATTGCTATCCTTTTGGAGAATGTGACTAGAAAACTTGATGAGTTACCCACACATTTGCAATAAGATCACACCCAAATAAAGTTGTTGCAAAAAAATAATAATAATTCATGAAATATGATTTTCAAAGAAATACTAGAATTTGGATGCAAGTTTAGTGGACAGGAGCAAATGAAGAACTTTTGAAGGGAGAAGAGAGGAAAATGTGACCTGACTTTCCTTGTTTAGTCAGTACGAGTAAGAGGATTGTCCCAGCTGAATCACCTGTGCTTTCACATTAGAAGGAAAACTACAGTTCCTCTGAGCAGCTTTGCTTTGGGGACATTTTCCTGATTCTTGGTTCTGTGAAGGTGTGAGCTCAATTTGCTTCCTCCTTTGTGCCACAGATTATGTTGGTACCTAGTAATCAAGATTTAAGGAGGTCTTGAGGGTGAGAATCGAAGCAAGGGTCACCATAATTGTAAACAAATTGATTTCATCTAGTTCTATCCTAAGCTCGCTTAGCTTGGAAGTTACTAGGAGCTATCACAGAGTTCAGTAAAACAAAACACACACAAAAAGGAACTCTCTCCTTACTGTTTCTTGGAGCAGATGCTTCCACATTGTCACACTGGTTTCTCAGCCTAGGCTGGCCTGGCTCTGATCACTTACTGCGCTTTCACTCTGGCTCTGCCACTGCTCACCAAGACCGGAACAACGACTGAGGAGAGTCTGGCACTGACCAAGAGATACAGGGTAACTCCATTATAAAACCTCTTTACTCATCCGAAGGCTCTTACTAGTAGTATTTTTTACAATTGCGTTAAAACGTTCTTTCCTTATTATATTTTCTCCTCTGTGTTACATATTGTATAATATTCACAAATTTTTTATCTAACTTTGTAAATAGTTAATATATACAAATTGTTCAAACATGAAAACATACTTTAAAATATGAAAAAAAAAATCTTCACTTCTACCTATAAACAAAGAAAAACTTCTAGTGTCCCTACCATCACTCCGACCAAGGAACCTACCATTATTAGTTTCTTCTCTATCCACGCAGTGTCATTCAACAGTAAATATAAATGTTTCCTTCTTTACTCAAAATATAGCACTGTTTATATCTTTAATATGAGTAATATTAACAACTGAATACCTTGTCTTTCCTCCATCACTTTCAATGATTTTTTTCCTCTTCCAACAATGCTTTAGAAAACATTACTTAATATGTAAGCTTTTCTTTCATCTACATTTTTAAAGAACAAAAGTAAAAACAAACAAATTTAGAAAACAAAACAAAACAAAACAAAACACCTGATACATAACTTTACAAAGCCCAGGAAATGGTGAAAGGGGAATATCCTTGTTTAGGCCATATAGTAAGTTTTTAACCAGCAATACATTTTTTTAAGGAAATATAAAATTTTACATGATGTAGATCTCAGAATTAAGGAAAAGTTTTCAAACCCTATAGAATAACTTAGCAAATACAGGAAGAGACAGAAAGATTTTCCTTAAAAAAACAGCTACTAAATACCAAAATCAAAACAACCACAAACAAAGGAAAAATGTGTTCTTTGGAGAAATAAGAATTCTTCAACCTAAGTAATATGATAAATAATAATAATTTAAAAGAAAAAGAAAATAGTATCCATATACAATCAAAATTTCTAAAATCCATATGAATAAGGAAGCCACAAGACAGGAGAGAAGGGACATATAATTTACACAATTTTGAGTTGCTACTTTTATTTATATTGCTTTAATGCACTTATAAGGAGAGGCCTGATTTCCTTCTCTATCATATCTGTTTTGTCATGTTTCTTTCCCTAGAACTTACATGGTTTCCTTTACCTTATAAGTTTTCAACTGAAGGAAAACCTAAAAATGTTTTTCTCTCTACAGTCCTAGTTTAAAATCGTTTTTAAAGAACACATCTAGAATCACAGATGCATAGAAGAAGCTTCTGGGAGGAAGCGCAACGCATTGTTCAGCCAACTGGAATACTTAAACACAAAGAGCAATTTAGCACATAGAGTAAGCTTCATTATACAAGAGGAAGACATGACATAATGGGTAACGAACACGTTCAGACAAAGAAGGAAACCTGCAAGTGAACTGAGACCAGAACTGATGTTCCTTTTACCTCCAGTTGTCAATCAAATCAGTTCTGTGTCTGATTTGATTCCAGGAAACTCATAAAATTCAGAACAAATTAGGATAATTTTCTTGGGAGAGAAAATCATCTAGCAAGAACTCATCTATAGCAATATAAAATAGTGCTCTCTCTCTCTCTATATATATATATGTGTGTGTGTGTGTGTGTGTGTGTGTGTGTGTTTGTGTGTGTGTGTGTGTGTCTGTGTGTATGTCTGGCACTTATAGTACACATAGTTCTGATCTTGTAAAGGAAGGGGCTCAATCACTTTATTTTTTAATAGTGGCAATATAAGTTTTGTTATTGATTCCTGGAGAAGCAGTCTACAATATTTTCCTTTCACTCCATTGGAAAGGATTATAATTGCATAGAAATCTGTGATAATCTATTAAAGATCTCATGTCACTACTCTACCAAGCACTTAGAATGGAGTAACATTACTCCATACATGGCAATTAGAGTGCAACTAATTAGTGTCACTTACTGTGAGAAGCAACTGATTAATTATGTTTAGATTCCGCCGCTGAGAAGAAACTCAGAGCCTCCAGTTCTAAATTGCATGCTCTGCCATTCAGCTAATAGAACATATCTGCTAGCTCCATAGTTACTCAGTATTTAATTCAGATTCACTCTTTGGCTAACACAGGCACCCCTGAAGTTCTTCACTAATGCTATGTTCATGGAACGACTGTACATCAAAATTACAGTGTACTTTTCCCTCTGTCATGTTAGGAGCGTAATTAGTGAGGCAGCTGTGCAGCTACCAACTTCTAGGCTCGACTCAGTGGGCACTAATGAATTTCATCGTCATAGAAACAATATCCTAGCACCACTATCACTTCAGCAACTTTCTTCAACAAAATCAGAATTACTAAGGAATCAAAGGAAGAATAAGCACCTTTGTCACCGTCTGCAAGCTATTGTGTCCAGAAAGCATTCTTAAGAATACAATGCCATATGACAAATTTTACCAATTTCCCATTTACCCTCAAATCTCCAGTTTTGCTTTCCCAAGCTGAATCTGATGATCATTCCTTCTCTGTCATCTCCATGTTTATGCCACACCAGGGTGGAAAGTGAGACCAGATGGTTATTTGAAAGTGCTTCGGCCTGCTTTGCAGCTGTTCTGAAATTTGTTCCTGAGCTGCTAAGGAGAGAATCCATATTCCATATCTGCTCCATGCAGGGAACACAGAGGGGAGGTTCAAGGTGAGTATTTATTCCTTTCTTAAAATGCACTGAATTCTGCCCAGGAAGCAAGGAACAAGTCCCAGAGGTATCATGAAAAATGATCCACAATAGTAAACAGAGCCTGGTCCACTGCAGTTATGACAAGGAAAAGCCTCCTTGGTCAGTCTCTAGGTTGACAACTATTCAACTAGTACAACTTCTCTCTCTTTTAAAATTTGTTCTAATTAGTTATACAGGACAGTGGAATGCATTTGGACACATCATACACAAATGAAGTATAACTACTCATTCTGGTTGTACATGATGTAGAATCACACCAGTCGTATAATCATATATATATATACAAAAGGTAATAATGTCTGATTCATTCTACTGTTCTTTCTACTCCCATACCCCCTTCCTTCCCTCCATGCCCCTCTGCCTAATCCAAAGTACCTCTGTTCTTCCCTAGCCCCCTCTCTCTTTTTTAATATTCTCTGCGTTAAGTCTTCCTTTTTCTCAGATACTGCCCAATTCTGAGCTTTTATTAGCTTCCAACTACACTATCAGTGTTATAGGTCATTGATCTCGTACCTCAATATACTTATAAATAATTTGTGAATCTTGTTCAAAGCAGACTCTAGTTCATAAGATTTTTGCATTTGGCTCGAGATTCTGTCTTTCTACCATGCACCTAGCTCAATGCTTCTAGCTGGCCGACCACATTTTGAGTAACTAGCTTCTAAGTAATCTCCTTGTGTCCAGTTTCTCCCCTTCCAAAATGCTCTTTCATGTAACATTGGATTAATTTCTCTAAAGTGGTAAATTCTGAAATGTGCCCTTAGGACTTTCTGTGACAGAGTCAGCTGGATCCAACATCAGACCTAATCAATCATAATTTCTCAGTGAGGTCCCCGCATCTGCATTTTTAACTATCATTCTGTTGTTCTCATGAGAATTACTATTATAAGGCAGACTGAACCAGGGTTATTTTTCTTCCTGAAACATTCTGAATGGTCTCTTACTGATTTTAAAATAAAATTCAAAATCACTTACCTTGGCACTTAACATCTTTTCCCCATATCTTCTTTTTGTAGCTTCCACATACTTAGAAGGAGAGAAAATTGACATAATAAAAATGATAATGATAAAAGCTGTCATTACTGAGGGTCTATTTATATCTCATTTAACCTATTGCAGTCTTTCCATTTATGTGTGCTAAACATACTTGATTTCATTTCATTATCTTTTAACCCTTTCAGGTAAGTGATATCCCCTCCATTATACAGATGATAAATCTACATCAGATATGGGGCTAGCTTGAAAAGTGTGAAGAATTCAAATATGTATGTTGTTTGTGGTCTCCCATATTGACTAACTTGGAATGTCACTCATATTTGGCTTTATAAATCTTTCATTCTCAAATAATTGCTTGCAATAGTAAATAATTGTCATAAGGCTTCTGCATTTTTCTGTTACTAAATATACATGACCATTTTAATACAAGAAATGAACATATATGCCAGACAAAAGTAACCGAGTTTTGCTAGGCTGATGAAATAAAATGTTTCTACTTTCCCTTTCTGCTTTCTAAACTTCTATTCAATTTCACTTCCAATATTCTATTATCTCAGAATAGCTTTCTAGATTATCTACAATAAATAATACTTGAAAACATGCAGGCAACAAATCCATTGTAAAAATGTAAAACCATCTATGCATTGTTCATCTAACACAGAAATTACTCCTGTACTTTCTGCTGTCATAGAATATCAACTAATCATAAAGAACTGTTGATAAATTTGAAGTAGTATTTACTGTTGTTTACAAAAGACATTACAAGGAAAATGTAAAAACTATTTTAAATTGGCACATGAGACTGAATCTGCAATATTTTACATTAACACCTTATAAATGGGGTATATAAATCAACCATCAGATAGCATGTATTAAGAATCCATGTGCATTTGGCGCTGAGTAACAGCATGAATAAAGTAGACACATCTCTGAGATCTCCATTCCTAAAATGAAAAGTGCGGTATGGCAGAAGGTGCCCAAGCACAGTTTTATATTTCTTAATGTAATTGTCCCATTTGTCATATGAAGGATTAAGGAAAAGAGAAAAACCAATTTAGCACAAACCATTAAGAATTTTTTTTTCTCCTTGTGAAGTATCTCTAGACTACTTGGAAAATGACAAATGACTCAATATTAACTGGATATCATCAGCATCAAGTGAAGGATTTTGAATGGTCAGTTAGTAATATGTTCTGATTTTGAGAATAAATTAAGAAAAGCAATCAATCAGAAAGAAAATTTTAATTATCTTCTTTAACATAATACAAGTAAAACAAAAGCATTTTTTGTAATCAAAGGAGGCATTATCTTCCAAGTATTTTAATGAAAATTCCAACCAAATAAGGCAGAACACATATCTATATGTCTATACATCAAAAATCACAAGTAATATGGTCACATCATATGCCATCTGGGACACAGATGCAAATTATAAGTAACAAGAAGAAAAAGAAGAAGAAGAAGAATGACAAAAACTAAGGGAACAGTTAAAATACTACAGCTATGGTTTCTGGTTTAAATTATTTTCTGTCTTCTCATTAGCCATGTTGAGCAGAACAATGAGTGCTGAGAGGCAATATGCTCATTTCTTAAAATATTATACTGCTCCTTGCAGTTCAAATACTCCATATTTTCCATAGGAACTTATGAATATTTCACCTTATTGAACAAAAGGCAAATGAGGGTTACGCTGCTGCTTGAATGGCTGAGGCATCGTTCATTATTTTAAAACTTCACAGTGAAACTTCCCAGGTAAAAATGTTTTTAGACATTAACCCATGCTTTAGACTCAAGAATTTCCTATTAGGAAACAAATGATATAACCCTATGTGGTTATCCTCTGTATAATTGAGTTTATTTATTCTACAGATTTAGAAATTAGTTATCTTCCAAATTTTCAGTCAGTGACCTCCAATATTCAAGTTGAAATGACATGAAATACTAGAGGATTCATCCTGTGAAGACTGTCCATTATCCAACAGGCTCCTGGAACCTGAGCATGAGTAGTCACCTTTTTTGGTGGTAGCCACCTCTTCTTCTTTTCCAGATCTAGCTCTTTTTAAAAACTCATTTATGATCATTAGAAATGTGTATGCCATGTCACTGGCAGAGGTGACCCAGATTCATCATTCTCTTTTATTCAAAGTGGTATATTTTCTGTGGACAAAGCTATTAAATTTCATAAGCCAATAAAAATATAGACTTATTCAAAACAATGTTATCAATTTCTGCTTTACTGTGTATGCCCTATTGAAATCAGATACTCCCTCTGCTCTCCACTCCCCCCCCCCAATTTATAGAAGAGCACCCATCAATTCATCTCTAAATCTTTAGTATTTCTCTTCTGCTCTCTTTCCTTCCCTCCCTCTTTTACTTCCTTATTATATTCATTCATATTCCATTTAGGTTTAAATGCTTTATGATATCTTTCTGTGGAAACTAACACTAACAACTTAATAGTGAGTTGTTCTAGGTTCTTGGTTGTACATGAACTCATAAGAAATCCTATTGCATTTAAACAACCTGAAAGGCTATGAGTCATCAACAATTGCTTTTGATCTGAGCATCATTCTTAAGGGGAGAGTATTCAGGGACTTGCCATTTAAGAAAAAAATAGAATTGGAGATTATAATGACCTAGGAGAGAAAATGAAACAACATCTTTCTTTGTAATTCTTCCCATATACCAAAAATGCATGTGTATATACCCATGAATATAATTAGAGGCACAGTGGTCTATATGATACTGGTCACAAAATTAACAGTAAGTTTCAGCTATTGGAACCGTGGTAGCCATTTCATAGTGTCTAGCAAGAAGTATAATTCTATCTTCACGTTTATTCAGTGCTTGATCAGTTATCATTTCAAATGAAATAAATGGAATGTTATTTCTAGAAGTTTGAAAACACGCAGCAGTGACTGAGTAAGAGAATCTGGAAGCAGCAGACCACAGGAGTGATTAACACAAGAGAGACCAAAAGTAACTTGCAACCGTCATTTTACAGTATGAACATCCTTAGGACTGGCATTGATAAGAGTCTTTTTAAAAAAATCACAATATTATTTGCCTTTGGTTGAGTACATGTAATGGTGCTTTATTTCTTTGTTACATCTCTTTCTTAAAGTTAACTTTTCTGTATGTGTTTAGAAGATTTAGTTTCAGAATTTTAATGGTTGAAAAATTTCTTACCAATCCACTTCCTCCTGTGTCCTCCTCTGTGCTCACTGATGGACTTCTGTCCATGGCAGAAGTACAGGGACACTGCAGAGCCAGTAACTGCAGCAGCAGGTGGTTTGGCCTAGGTCCTGCTTGGTTAGCTGCTTCTGTTGTCTCCAGCAGCTTCCAAAATCCACAGCAGTCACAGCATTCTCTCATCTTTCAAGAGTGGAGGAGTCCCACCCTGGCCTCGGGGTTCCTGCTAGGAATTCGGATTCAGTTCCCCAACCTGTATATGATATTTTTTGTGTTTGTCACCCTGCAGAAATACCACTCTCAGGGTCCAACAGGCACCTAGCTTTTGTCTCCAAGCAGCTCATTTTAGTTCTATTTCTGATTCACAGAAATTTTGTGCATTTCTAAGTCACAAATATTTTAGGTTTGGGTTTTCATATTTTATTTTACTGTTTCTGAGTGTTTGGATTGGGGTGGGGAGATTTTAATGCAGATTTAAAGCACTACCATGACCTGTAACCTTTGAAAAATTCTTTAAACTCAATTTAAATAAATCCAAACCTGTAGCCAAAAACAGTGGCCTGATACTCCAGATGCTGTAATAATTGGTGTGAACCTGTGATTGTTGCTGTGAGGTTTACAGTGAATGACAGAAGTTGTCTATAATGATTAGAACATATTTTTTTCTTTTTGAATAATCTAGAAAATAGAAAATTCTGGGTCAATATTACTTTATTAGGATCTTTGTCTGTTGCATGCTGCATGCATTCACATTCTTCTAATATCAGAATCTGTTCTATACCACTAGACTTTATTCTTAATGTTTTAATGCAAAGAGTTTCTAAATATGTTGTGTGACTATTTCCCAGATAACAGAAAAATAACCTTCTCTAACAACAGTACAACTTCCTAAGAAACAGAATCAATTATGAGCGGAAAAGTCATCTTGAAAATGATCATGGACTCGAGTTCCTGGAGCAATTGTCCCACTGGTCATTTAGTTGTCGTGAAGTGATGGGAAGTGGTGATCTTCTGCCATGTGATGGGGAAGGGGCAACATGATCAGAACCAAAAGCTGGTCACCTAAAGAAGGAGCCTTAAAAATCACAGTCTTCTAAACTCAGTGGCAGAAAGTTCAAAGCTGCATTTATGGTTAGAAAATAAAACGTGTGTGGTTATCCTCAGACAGAAAACTCCAAAGAATACTCCAAAGGCTCTGTAATTCACTAATCATAAAACCTGCCAAAGGTGGCCATGGGAGTTTTGGCTCCCATGATAATTGCTGGAGCTTTGTCAGCTTGTGTGTCATGTATATGTCATTGTTCTTGCAGAGTGAGCAATTGGTTTCTCAATGCCATCTGGGATTTTTTGGTTAAACACAGATGCAATGCCATAAGGCAAAATACCAATGGTAAGAAATAATAGTTTATATTTATCATAATGTACCAGCCTAGAACCCAAAGCCAAAACCTGCCTAATATTCAAAAAATGTGTCTTAATATTTAGTGTTTTGTTGTGCTTTTGTTTGTCTTTTTTTGGTATTAGTAGGCCATGTAAGGGTTCAGCAATCACTCAATTTTGAGGAGGAAAGGGTGGTAGGATTTTGGAATGAATTAGAAATTGGCACACCTTTTTAAATAGGCTTAACGCATGGATGCAGTAGTCTAAATAATGATTTTGGAAACTCAGTTCACTTTTTGATCACATAGCCAAGAACTGATTATTGGCTCAGAGATACAATGATGAACATCACGGACATGAAAAGCCCCGTGTGTGTGGCATCCAAACGCCCTGCACTCCTTCAGGGAGGTGACTCAGATGACAGCCTGATCAAGACATTTTAAAAATATGGCATCATAATTATAATCTTAGGAGGCAGTGTTTCATTTGTTTTTTTCCCAGAGTCAATTAAATTCTGTACTGAAAGAACTCAGATTATTGCTTTTCTATAGGCGTTGATGAGAGTGCATGGAATCATATAATGAAAATCAATCTTAAATACACTTGGTCATTTAACATGTATTTCCCCCCTTAAATAACAGCAACCCATTGACTGAGGGTAGGCAGCGTAGGAGAGGCAGCTGCTGTGTCTAATTCAGAGGACGGTGTTTTTGCAGTCACGCCTTTCCATGAGGGCTTCATGTTGACAGCAGGGGCACAGTCCTCCAGATGTGCAAAATGCTTAGCATATTTTTGTTATTAAAAACTGAATTTTTTCTGCACATTTTTTTCTGAAGTTTTTCCTTATAGAAAAAGGTAAATTAATAACTCTGAAGTGGTTAGAGCTAGATGAAGTGGCAGTTGTAATCTTTAGTACCTTAAAGTTTAATTTGAAAAAAAATCAGTTTAAAAAATCCTCTGTGTGTTGATTCTTCTGATATAAATATCTTGATATCTTGAATATAAAAGGTAAGCATAAACAAAGTTCTTTTTTAATAATTTTCTAAACAGCTCTGGGACATAACTTGATTTTGCTTGGCTTTTTTTTTTTTTTTTTCCTGGTGCTAGGGATCAATCAAACCCAGGACCTCACACATGCTAAGGAAGCATTCTGTCACTAAGCCCTCCCTGATTGCTTTATCTCTTCTCTTCCTCAGGTCATTACATTCTTGAGTACCTGATTCACAGTCGTCTTGTGTGATATGTAACACTCATCAGAATCCAAGGAAACTTTGGTGATCATTCAGTCAGTACATCTTCCCTACATCACCATTTTCTGATCTTATTCCTGGACTTGCTTTGTCCCGTGTGGTAGCTACTATTCACATTTGATGGCTGAACATTAGAAACATAGCTAGTTGTAAATAGAGATGTGCTAAGTGTGAGATACACACCTGATTGCACTTACTTAACCTGAAAATGAATGTAAAATGCCCCACAATTGTCATATATTGACAACATGATAATATTTTGGATATGTTGGGTTAAGTAAAATATATTTTTAAACCTTACCTTGCCTGCTTCCTCTTCATTTAAATGTGGCTCCTAGAAAATTTAAAGTTAGATATGTAGCTCACACTGTGTTTCTAATAGGTAATGACATTCTACAGTGTTTCACCTCATCATTCCCTTTAGGTCACCCAGTCACTCAGTTTAGAGTAATGGTTTCTCTAGAGAAATCTTGAACTCCTGTGATATATGTTGTGCTAAGAGATAGTATAAATATAAGAAGTAGTGTGTGTGTGTGTGTGTGTGTGTGTGTGTGTGTGTATGTGTGTAACATTATATAACTATGCAAATGGAAACATCTATAACTTCAGAACAACAACATGGACAGGACCCTCATTGTTGCTGACAATCGTAACTTTTTGGTCAGCACCCTTTTTCTTGCACTCAAAACAATGATCTCTCTTCAATCTCATCATAAATTCCTACTCTCTCTGCCCCAAATCTCAGAAAATGGGCTTACCTCATATGTTTTTGCAAATATTGAGTCCTTTGCTATAAATTCTTCCAACACCCCTGCAGGTCACCAGTAGAATTGTTTGTATTTTTGCCCACATCTTTCTCTTACCAGCCAGTCTCTGAATGAAAATTTCCTCTTCTGTTCTTTTTTCTTACCTGTCCCTGTTCTCATAAGTAGAAGCCCCTCCTCCAATATACCATACCAGACTTTCTCTGGCTTTGCCAATTTTTCTTATACCACATGAAGCCAGAACCCAACCTACCTTCAGTGTCTCTGCAACATTAGTCCTTGATTATCACACGTGTACACTTAATAACATCTACAAACTCTTTTCTGCAAGCCTGTAGCAATGATCAGGCAGTCCTTCTCTGTCTTATCCACAGTAAAGATAGACACACACTAATAACCTCCTATTGAGTGCTTTTCTCTTATTCATCTCAAAGAAAATAAACAATGCTTGCTCTCTCCCAATTATCATTCTTTAAATTACTCTTTGGTCTTTTTCTTTTCATAAAAACCAATCTCACTAAAGTCAGTAATGATCACCTAATTGACAAATCAGTCATCAATTTTCAGATCTCTGCTGATCCTTACCACAACTAACTGTTGAGCACTTACTCCTGTGACAACACATTTATTTGGTTATTTCTATTAGTCAGCAATTTAGTTTTCAGCTTATCTCAGGGTGTCTTTGTCTTTGCTACAGCCCTAAATGTTAGGGCTCCCCAGAATTTAACATGTTTTGTTTTTCCACGTACACTCACTCTGTGGTCTCACAACCACAAAAATGTCACAAAGGTTAAGTCAGTGTTTCATAATGCACAATTAAATCACATGGGAGAATTTTTAAAACTTTAACATTTAAACACCATCATGGTAACAACTAAATTAGAATTGCTATGTGTTCAAAAGCTTCCCAGAGGAATGTATCAATCAGATGAGTTTAAAACCACTGATTTATGTTATTATCTATAATTATCTATATACTTTTGTCAAACAATAACAAAATATTTAATTATTTTTGAACAAGTTATTAAAAATATGTTTATTAAAAACATATAAGAGATTTGGTAGATGAGATGGATACAAGATCTAGAAGTTTAAACTGTGAAATTGAACCATTTAAAATAATTACTGAATTATTTTCATAAGATATGGAAGAAAGGTTAATTTTATAAGACCTAAGACATTTTCCAAAAAAATATTTCACTCTCAAATTTTCTCTTTACCTATATACATGTATATAGATGTGTGTGTGTGTGTGTGTGTGTGTGTGTGTTCTTTTTTCTCACCTGTCCCTGTTCTCATAAGCAGAACCCCCTCCTCCAATATACTATACCAGACTCTCTCTGGCTTTGCCAATTTTTCTTATACCCCATTATTCTCATATTCATAAGACAGGCTGAGGAGCCAATCAAAGCAAATAAAGTTCTTACATTCTGAGGAGAGGGAGGATTAGGATACTCACTTTTTACTGTAATGCATACTTACATCTGTCTCTCCCACAAAAGCAGCTCTGACTTCCTGGAGCTAATCTGTTTTTGTTTTTGTTTTCATGTCATATGCTATCATGCTTGCCTATAAGCATGATTTAAATTATGTGTTACTTAATAAACAAATAAATCATATTTCACTTTTACTACCCAGTTACAGTCATGTTCATTGTGTGCACTTATTCATTTATTTCTTTTTTTCTCACAAAACACTTATTGAATATCCTTTGTATGCTTTGCAGTGGAAGATAAAGAGAAATCAATTTTTTCCTGTTTCAATGAATATACAATCTCATACAGTTTATGGAAAGTGTCAGACACTATTTGCTAAAAACATAAAAGTACTTATTAAACTAAAATAAACAATGACTACAATATAATCCCTACTATAATTCAGAATTAGAAAAATATTCAGAATAAGATAAATAAATTTGGTTATTTATTGGAGGACATGGTGCTTAAGAACTTTCTAGGTGGAAATGACTGTTTCTAGGCATTCAGAAAAATGGCTCTGGAGGTGAGAGCTCAGAATAGAGGGTTGAATTTAACAGGCAAATGTAGAAATCTTCAGAGGTTCAAGTCATATTTAAATCTTTGACAAAATTATAAAAAATATGAAAATGAGAAGAGAATCAAAGGGAAAGTCCTGGGGGCTATTAACAAGTCAGTATAAAGAAGGGCTTTTCAAAGAAAACAAATGAAAAAGACTGGTCAGAAAGATGAAAGAAGAGCTTGTCAGAAATGGCTTCTATTCTATGAAGGCTTAGGTTAATGTCCCCTCTTCAATGAGGTCTTGTTACAACATCCAATTAATACACACACCTCCCAAATGATTCTCTATTCCTGTCCCTGTTTTTATTTTCTTCCTAGAGTTGGAGAAAGGGAAAGAAAGAGGGAAGAAAATAGGGGAACAGAGAAAAGCAAAGGGAGGAAAGAAAGGGAAACTGAATGGAGCAGTCACTATTTGACAGTAGCTATTTGGGGCACGTGTCTTCATAGATCTCATGTGGTCAAATCTTTCCATTTACTTAAAGAGAGGATGAGGAGTAGCTCAGTGGTAAAGCGTTTGCCTAGCATGTGTGAGGTCTTGGGTTCAAGCCCAGTACTGAAAGCAAAATTGCTCAAAGAAGCCAGAAATTCATATATTTACCATATTTGGGTGTTTTTAAAATATGTGTTTTTCAATTTTCACAACTCTGAAATCAAGACGTGTCTTGTAAATGCAACATTTTATATGAAATTAGAGATGTGGCATTTTTCTGTTTTAAAAATCACAAAACACCATTTGCATCAAACAATACATTCTGTTGCCTTAGTTAGGAGGTTCCCAACTAAGAAAATTGACCTGAAGTTTTCACACAATGCCTTCTTTGCATTCCTACATCCTCCACCCAGCAAATAAAATGTTATATCTAATTTGTGTTCATACATGAACATTAGGAACAGTGGCCCAGTCATTATTGTAGTTGTATAGTAAGGGCAGTATTAACTAAAAACAAAACAACCTCTCATTCTTAACTTTTGAACTGCATACAGGGTGTGCCAAATGCTACATATTGCACATATACAGATGATCAGTCTGTGACTTGGTTTTAAAAAAGAAAAAGAACAAGGAAAAGGAGAAGGAGGAAGAGAAAAATAAAAGAACCCAAGAAGGAAGGGGAACTATAGGCAAGGTGTCTTTTTGTCTGGCATTCACATATATGGCTGATGAATAAAATCTTGGTTTATTTTCAGTCTCTTTTCCATTGAGATTATATAAGCTGTCTCTTTACAGCCTTTACCAGATGTTAAGAAATTATATAAATGAGACTTTATATAAATAAATCCCTTTATGCAAAGAAAGTGAGTAATTGAGAGGAAGAGTGGAAGTATATTTTAGGTATTCTAAGATTTCAGGAGAAGAATGAAAAAATCTACATGATTTTCCTTCTATTTAGGACAAGGGAGCCCAAGAAATACAATTTTTTTATGAGGAAAGAAATGTTGTTTCCATCTTGCTTCTTTCTTTTCATATAGAGATCTATTTTTAGTAGAAAACACTAGGTGAGTTCTAGTTGATGCATGGTACTCAGAAAAGAAATGCAAAATGCCTGTTATTACCTTTCTTAAGTACAGGCAACAGTTTTATATTCCCACTTAATATGAAAGAACAAACTCTCCTGCCATTTTGATCTCATAATGTGTTTAATAAAAAGCTCTTAACAGTAAATGGTAGTGTTTGGTTCATGTGTTGACATAAATCAATTTAAAAACTGCAGGTTACATTTAATAGGTATTTTACATTTTGCAAATAGCACACAGAGAACAGTTCACACATTATTGCTTTTTATTTCATCACATTAATGTCAACAATGAGCTTTGATGTTCTATGATGTTAAGTCACCCTTAAGGCCTTAACTTATCAGAGAAAAAATCTAGAAGTCCATTTATATAGAGATGAATAAATATGAGAATGATTTATTGCCTGGCAAATTCTACATTCTAAATTTAAAAATGCAAATATAAAAGCAAGGATTTAAATATAAATGCATTTCTTAAGGGATTAGAATTTCAACAAATGATATTTTATGTCTTAAGAAAGAGTTTTGGGTTTTTTTGGTTGTTGTGTGATATGGAGTTTTGATTGTAAAATTTATAATGCGATGTATCTGAATTCAAAACCTACCTTGATATATAATTTTCCTTTTTCATATTTTTGGTGAATTATAATTATAGATAATGGTGGAATTAATTGTTAGGTATTTTTATATGTACACAATATAATAAATAATTTTGTCAGTATAGTTCCCCAGTATTTCCCCTGTTCCTTCCTTCTATTCTGTTGGTCTCCCTTCAAATTTGATGAGATTGCCTGCATACCTTCTTTTGTATTTTTTCCTTTCTAGATTGTAATCCTCTTGCTTATATTTTTGAGCTGCTGTTCTAACTGGAATGAGATGAAACATCAGTGTAGTTTTGATTTGCATTTTGCTTCATGCTAAAGATGTTGAATATTTTACCTTATGTTTTTATGTTTGCTGTCCAATTATCTTTTGAGAAGTATTTGTTTACTTCAATTGCCCATTAATTAATTGAGTTGTTTGTTTGTTTCTACTGTTAAATTATTTGTGGTTTTTATGCATTCTGGAATTCAATTCTCTCTTAGAAGAACAGCAAGTGAAGATTTTCTCTCACTCTGTGGGTTCTTTCTTTACTTTCTTAATTGTTTTCTTTGCTGTACAGAAACCTTTTAATTAGATGCCATCCCATTTGTTAATTCTTGATATTACTTCCTGATCTTTAGGAGTCCTAATGAAGTAGTCATTGCCTACATCTCTATGTCGGAGTGTTGACCCAACATTTTCTTCCTGGAGTTGCATAGCTTCTGGTGTAATTTCAAGGTCTTTGATCCAGTTTGAATTGACTTTTATATAGGATGAGAGGTAAAGATATAGTCTCATTCTTTTCCATATGCATAACTGGTTTCCCCAGCACCATTCTTTGAAAAGTCCATCTTTTCTTCAATACTTACTTTGGGCAATTTTTTCAAGGAACAGATGACTGTATCTGTGTGAGTTCATCTCTGCATATTCTATTCTGTTTCATTGATCTGTATATCTGTTTTTATGTAAGCTTTTGTTACTACAGCTCTCTAGTATAATTTGAAGTCAGGTATCATATTGCCTTCAGCATTGCATTTTTGGTTTAGAATTGCTTTGGGTATTCTGGGTCTTTTATTTATTGAAATTAATTTTAAGATTTTTTTTCTAGTTCTATGTAGAGTGTCATTGGTATTTTGATGGGATTGCATTGAATCTGTATACTGCTTTTGATAGTAAGATCATTTTAAGAATATTAATGCTGCCTATCCATGAGTATGGGAGCTCTTACTATTTTCTAATGTCTTCTTCAATTTCTTTATTCAGTATTCTGTAGTTTTCACTTTCTTGGTTATATTTAATCCTAGGTTGGAATTTTAAAAAATATTTTTAGTTGTTGATAGACCTTTATTTTATTTATTTAATTTTATGAGGTGCTGAGGATCAAACCCAATGCCTCACACATGCTAGATAAGAACTCTAACTCTGAGTCACAACCCCAGCCCTGGAATTCTTTTTAGGCTATTGTGAATGAGCTTATTTCCTTGATTTCTTTCTCAGAAAATTCATTATTTGTGTATAGCAAAGCTATTGATTTTTGTATATTGATTTTGTAATCTGGCACTTTGCTGATTTTGTATATTAGACTCAGCAGTCTTTCAGTGGGACTTTCCAGGTCTCCTAAGTATAGGATCAAAACAACTGAAAATGGTGATTATTTGACTTATTCTTTTCTTATTTTTATCCCTTTTACCCTTTTCTCTTGACTAATTGCACCAGCTAGAATTTCTAGTACTATATTGAATAAGAATGATTAGAGTAGACATCCTTGTCTTGTTCAGGATTTTAAAGAAAATGCTTTCAGTTTTCCCCAATTCACTATGATGTTGACTTTGGTTTTGCTGTATATTGCCCTTATGATAATGATGTAATTACCTACTATCCCTAGTTTTTTCAGTGTGTTTTTTTATAATTAATGTGTGCTGAATTTTGTGAATGTCTTTATCCATCTATTAAGATAACTATATAATTTTTGTCCTTAGTTCTATTTATGTGGTGAATTACACTTATTGATTATATGTTAAACCATTTTTGCAAACCTGGAATGAAAACAATTTGGTTATAATGTACAGTCATCTTATCATATTATTGAATATAATTTACTAATATTTTGTTAAGGATTTTTGCACCCCATTTCATTAGGGAAATTGGTCTGCAGTTTTCTTTCCTTGATGTGCCCTTATTTGGTTTGGGTGTCAGCATAATCCTGGCTTCACAGAATGAATTTGGAAGCATTCCACCATTTTCTATTTCATGGGATAATTTGAGGAACATTGCCTTTAGTTTTTCTTTAAAGGTCTGGCAGAAGTCTGCTGAAATTCTATCTGGTCCTGAACTTTTTTTTGTTGTTATATAATATTACTTCACCAATCTCATTGCTTATTAGTGGTCTGTTTAGATTTTCTGTGTCCTCTTTATTTAATTTTCACAGGGCATGTGTGTCTACACATTAATCCATTTCTTCTAGGTCTTCCAATTTATTGGAGTATAAGTATTCAAAATAGTACTTAATGACTCTGGATTTCAGTGATGGCTGATGATTTCTCCTTTTTCATATCTAATTTTATTAATTTGGGTCTTCTCTCCTTGTGGTTATTTTGGTTAAGGGCTTACCAATCTTGTTTATCTTTCTGTTTCATTAATCCTTTGTATTTTTTATTATCTACTTCATTGATTTTGTTTCTGATCTTAATTATTACCCTCCTTCTACTGTTCTACTGGTTTTGAAATTGGTTTGCTCTTGCTCTTCAAGAGCTTTGAGTACATGGTTAAGTTGTTTATTTGGTATCTCTTTGATTTTTGTTTTTAGGCACTGATTCATATAACCTTTCCTTTTAGAGCCACCTTTATAGTGTTCTATAGGTTCTGTTATGTTGTGTCATTATTCTTGTGTGATTTTAAAAAGTTTCAAATTTTTCCTGATTTCTTCTATCATTTATTCATCATTCAAAAGTTGATTGTTCAATCTCCATATCTTTACATAGATTTATAGGGATTATTTTTTGGTGTTTATTTCTAATTTCATTCTATGTGATCAAATAATATATAAGGAATTTATTTGCATTTGCTAAGAGTTGCTTTTTGTTCTAAGATATGGTCTATTTCAGAGAAGGTTCCATGAACAACTGGAATGAAATTGAATTTAGCTGTTTTTGGATAAAAGATTCTATAAATGTCTATTAAGTCCATTTGATTTATAATACTTTTTTAGGTTTGAAGAGTTTTTATTAAATTTGTGCCTGGACAACCTACCTATTCATAAGAGAGGTATGTTGAAATCACCCAGTTTTATTGTACTAGAATCCATCTGAGTCTTTAAGTCAATTATGTAATTAGATGTACTGATATTTGGGGTATAAATATTTGTAATAATAATTATTATTAGTAGTAGTAGTACTACTGGAGATTGAATCCAGGGGTGCTTATCCACTGAGCCACATTCCCATCCCTCTTTTGTGTTTTATTTGGAGACAGAGTCTCTCTGAGTTGCTGAGGGTCTCACTAAGTTGCTGAGGTTGGCTTTGGACTCACAATCCTCCTGCCTCAGTCTCCCAGGCCACTGAGTGTACAGGCATGCACCATAGCACCACACTCATTCTATATTCTTGTTGAACTGTCTCCTTTCATCAGTATAAAGTGAACATCTTTTTCTCTTCTTGTTAATTATGGCTTAAAGTCTGTTTTTAGAATATGTGAATAGTTACTCCTGCCTGGTTTGGGGCTCTATTTTTCATGACACATGAATTTCCAGCCTTTCACTTTCAGCCTGTGGCTCTCTTTGTCTCTAAGGTGAGTGTCTTGCAAATACCATTATACTTTGGTCTTGCTTCCTGCCAGTCTACTTCCTTTAATTGGAGAGTTAGAACCATGTAAATTCAGCATTTTTATAGAGAGGTTTGGTTTTTTTTTTAATTCCTGCCATGTTGATTTATTTCTGATGTTTAATTTGGTCCTGTTTCTCATTTGCTTAACTACTCTTCAAATGAGATTTGCTCATTTGGAAGCACTGGAATTGTCTTTTATTTTTTCTGTATGTAGTATTTACTTAGGTATTTTTTGTACTGCAGATTAATATTGAATTATTTTAGTTTCATGAAATTCTTTTAGTTAACATGGAAGATTTCCCCCCTCTTCTTTGATTATGAAGGATAGCTTTGCTGGCAATAGTAACCTTGATTTACAGTTATTTTCTTTGAAAACACATCATTCCAAGCCCTCCTAGAATTTAGTCTTTGCTGAGAAATCAGAAATAATACTGATTGGCTTGCTTCTAAATGTTACCTAACATTTTTCTCTTGAGGCTTTTAAAATTCTGTTTGGCATTTTAATTATAATGTATCATAGAGAGGTTCTTTTTTGATCTTGTCTCTTTGTGGTTCTGAATACCTCTTATAACTGGAAGTTAATCTCATTCCCAAGATTTGGAAATTTTTCTGTTATTATTTCCCTGAAGAGATTATCCATTTCATGAGTGCTGAATCTCACAACCCTCTTGTGATTCTTAAATTTGATTTCTTAATTTTGTCTCAAATTTCTAGTATATTCTGGTCCTGGTTACTTATTCTCTTTTCTTTAATACTGTTTGAATGTTCAAGGTCACCTACTATGTTTTCTAGCTCTGATTCTGTCTTCTGCATGGTTTACTGTATTAGATTTAAAACTGAACATTTTATTTGATTTCTTGTGCCTTTTATTTCTAACATTTTTTCCAGTATCTCTATCTCCTTATCGAATTTCTCATTCATATTCTCTACTGACTTCCTTAATTCATTAAATTATTTTTCTCTGTTCTCTTAGAATTCATTGATCATTCTTATAATAATTATTTTAAATTATTTATTTGGTATTTCATCCTCTTCAATATCTTTGGAGCCAGTAGCTGTAAATTATGAACTTTAGGAGGTGTCATGTTACCTTTGTTTCTTCATATTTTTTGTTGGGGTTTATGCATCTGTTGGAATGGATTTCTCTTCCACTTTTGTATGTGGGCCTTTTAAGAGCACAGCCCTCTCTTAGCAAAGTGTTCTGGGATATCAGGTCATTGTGCATTTTTCAATAGATTTCCAAGAGTGTTTTGTAGTTTAATTCCCTGCTGGTTCTTTGGTGATGATAAGCATATTTTATAAGTGTATGGTGTCATAGCTTGAGGATTCTACTTGTACTATTGGTATCATAAAAGTAGGGTCCTTCTTAAAGATATGGTCATTGTGCTGTATACAGCAGGGTATGTTGGGGGTAATACTTTGTGATTGTTCTTCTTCACTCAACAACCCTACATATTCTAAAGAGACAGGAAAGCAATCTAGATTGAGAACACTCGAAGATGTAGTTTGGTCTGTCTTGTGTTAATCTGTTTTTGCTGTAGCAATGTATGACCATGAGTGTAACCTCAGGGTACACCTAACTGTCCCTGGTGCCTGGTCATTGATTTGGGGTTTTTATCTACACTACTTTTTGTAATAAAGTGTCATTGAAGTTTTAGCATGTTTAATTTGTGCATGAGCTCTCCCTTGGCTGGGTTTGGATGTAGTTCAGCAGCACAGTTTCTGTATCCCAGTAGACTCCCAGAACCTCACAGAAAATGGGGAAATAAACAACAGAAACAAGAGCAGCAAACAATATACAGCATGAAAATAAATACTCAGGGTCTATGATGACATCTAAAAATACTAATTACCATAAAAAAATAGAATGGTAGGGCATCAGCAATTGCCAACAGTAATAACAATAAATAGCTATAAACTAGATCTGGTATTAAAGTAAACAACAGTCCACCTTGACATTCAAAGTACTAATAACTGCAACAACATAAGTGGTGGGGAATTACGTAAATCAAGTAGTTCAAAAAGATGGTAAAAGTCAGTACTTTAAGAGTAATGAAAATATGAGAGGAGAGTAAAGAAGTTTAGAATGTTCAAAATATGAACAGATAGAGCACTAATCTCTAGGATATATAAAGAACTAAAAAATTGGGGAATCCAACATGGTGGCGGGCGGAGAGGCAGCACTTTCAGTACCGCCTCAGTGATGGGGTCAGAGAGACGCATAGATACGCTTAGATTCTACCGGCGGAGAATCTCGTTAATGGCTTAAATTCACCAATCAAGAGACATAGGCTAGTAACCTGGATTAAAAAAAAAAAATCCAACAATATGCTGCCTTCAGGAGACTCATATGATAGGAAAACACATACACAGGCTGAAGGTGAAAGGTTAGGAAAAATCATACCACTCACATGGCCCTCGGAGGCAAGCAGGAGTGGCCATACGCATATCGAATAAAATCAACTTCAAACCTAAGTTAATCAAAAGGGATAAAGAAGGACACTATATACTGTTAAAAGGAACCATCCATCAACAAGACATAACAATTATCAATTTGTATGCACCAAACAATGGTGCTGCAACGTTCATAAAACAAACTCTCCTCAAGTTCAAGAGTCAAATAGACCACAACACAATAATTATGGGTGACTTCAACACACCGCTCTCGCCATTAGACAGATCCTCTAAACAAAAGTTGAATAAAGAAACTATAGAACTCAATAACGCAATCAATAACCTAGACTTAACTGACATATATAGAATATATCAACCTTCATCAAGTGGATACACGTTCTTCTCAGCAGCACATGGATCCTACTCAAAGATAGACCATATATTATGCCATAGGGCAACTCTCAGTAAATATAAAGGTGTGGAGATACTACCATGCACCATATCTGATCATAATGGGATGAAACTGGAAATCTATGATAAAAGAAGGAAGGAAAAATCCTGCATCACCTGGAAAATGAACAATATGTTACTGAATGATCAATGGGTTACAGAAGACATAAAGAAGGAAATCAAAAAATTCTTAGAGATAAACGACAATACAGACACAACATTCTGGAATCTATGGGACACAATGAAAGCAGTTTTAAGAGGGAAATTCATTTCCTAGAGTGCATTCCTCAAAAAAAGAAAAAAACAACAACAAATAAATGAACTCACACTTCATCTCAAAACCCTAGAAAAGGAAAAGCAAAACAACAGCAAATGTAGTAGAAGACAAGAAATAATTAAAATCAGAGTGGAAATCAACGAAATTGAAACCAAAAAACCATTGAAAAAATTGATAAAACTAAAAGTTGGTTCTTCAAAAAAATAAATAAGATTGACAGACCCTTAACCATGCTAACAAAGAGAAGAAGAGAGAGAATTCAAATTACTAACATATGGGATGAAAAAGGCAATATCACAACGGACACCACAGAAATACAGAAGATAATTAGAAAGTATTTTGAAACCCTATATTCCAATAAAATAGAAGATAGTGAAGATATTGATAAATTTCTTAAGTCATATGATCTGCCCAGATTGAGTCAGGAAGACACCCACAATTCAAACAGACCAATAACAAAAGAAGAAATAGAAGAAGCCATCAAAAGACTACCAACCAAGAAAAGCCTGGGACCTGATGGGTATACATCAGAGTTTTACAAAACCTTCAAAGAAGAATTAATACCAATACTCTTCAAGCTATTTCAAGAAATAGAAAAAAAAAGGAGTTCTTCCAAATTCTTTCTATGAGGCCAACATCACCCTGATCCCGAAACCAGACAAAGACACTTCAAAGAAAGAAAACTACAGACCAATATCTCTAATGAACATAGATGCAAAAATTCTCAATAAAATCCTGGCGAATCGAATACAAAAGCATATCAAAAAAAACTGTGCACCATAATCAAGTACGATTCATCCCTGGGATGCAAGGCTGGTTCAATATACGGAAATCAATAAATGTTATTCACCACATCAATAGACTTGAAGATAAGAACCATATGATCATCTCCATAGATGCAGAAAAAGCATTCGACAAAGTACAGCATCGCTTTATGTTCAAAACACTAGAAAAACTAGGGATAACAGGAACTTACCTCAACATTGTAAAAGCTATATATGCTAAGCCTCAGGCTAACATCATCCTAAATGGAGAAAAACTGAAGGCATTCCCTCTAAAATCTGGAACAAGACAGGCATGCCCTCTCTCACCACTTCTATTCAATTTAGTTCTTGAAATACTAGCCAGAGCAATTAGACAGACAAAAGAAATTAAAGGCATAAAAATAGGAAAAGAAGAACTTAAATTATCACTATTTGTGAATGATATGATATTATATCTAACAGACCCAAAAGGGTCTACAAAGAAACTGCTAGAGTTAATAAATGAATTCAGCAAAGTGGCAGGATATAAAATCAACACGCATAAATCAAAGGCATTCCTGTATATCAGCAACAAAACTTCTGAAATGGAAATGAGGAAAACCACTCCATTCACAATATCCTCAAAAAAAAAATACTTGGGAATCAACCTAACAAAAGAGGTGAAAGATTTATACAATGAAAACTACAGAACCCTAAAGAGAGAGATAGAAGAAGATCTTAGAAGATGGAAAAATGTACCCTGTTCATGGATAGGCAGAACTAACATCATCAAAATGGCGATACTACCCAAAGTTCTCTACAGGTTTAATGCGATGCCAATCAAAATTCCAATGGCATTTCTTGTAGAAATAGATAAAGCAATCATGAAATTCATATGGAAAAACAAAAGACCCAGAATAGCAAAAGCAATTCTAAGCAGGAAGTGTGAATCTGGAGGTATAGCGATACCAGATTTCAAACTATACTACAGAGCAATAGTAACAAAAACAGCATGGTACTGGTACCAAAACAGGCAGGTGGACCAATGGTACAGAATAGAGGACACAGAGACCAATCCACAAAATTACAACTTTCTTATATTTGATAAAGGGGCTAAATGCATGCAATGGAGGAAGGATAGCATCTTCAACAAATGGTGCTGGGAAAACTGGAAATCCATACGCAACAAAATGAAGCTGAACTCCTTTCTCTCGCCATGCACAAAAGTTAACTCAAAATGGATCAAAGAGCTTGATATCAAATCAGAGACTCTGCGCCTGATAGAAGAAAAAGTTGGCTCCGATCTACATATTGTGGGGTCGGGCTCCAAATTCCTTAATAGGACGCCCATAGCACAAGAGTTAATAACAAGAATAAACAAATGGGACTTACTCAAACTAAAAAGTTTTTTTCTCAGCAAGAGAAATAATAAGAGAAGTAAATAGGGAGCCTACATCCTGGGAACAAATCTTTACTCCTCACACTTCAGATAGAGCCCTAATTTCCAGAATATACAAAGAACTCAAAAAATTAAACAATAAGATAACAAATAACCCAATCAACAAATGGGCCAAGGACCTGAACAGACACTTCTCAGAGGAGGACATACAATCAATCAATAAGTACATGAAAAAATGCTCACCATCTCTAGCAGTCAGAGAAATGCAAATCAAAACCACCCTAAGATACCATCTCACTCCAGTAAGATTGGCAGCCATTATGAAATCAAACAACAATAAGTGCTGGCGAGGATGTGAGGAAAAGGGTACATTTGTACATTGCTGGTGGGACTGCAAATTGGTGATGCCAATTTGGAAAGCAGTATGCAGATTCCTGGGAAAGCTGGGAATGGAACCACCATTTGACCCAGCTATTGCCCTTCTGGGACTCTTCCCTGAGGACCTTAAAAGAGCATACTATAGGGATACTGACACATCAATGATCATAGCAGCACAATTCACAATAGCTAGACTGTGGAACCAACCTAGATGCCCTTCAATAGATGAATGGATAAAAAAAATGTGGCATTTGTACACAATGGAGTATTACTCTGCACTAAAAAATGACAAAATCATGGAATTTTCAGGGAAATGGATGGCATTAGAGCACATTATGCTAAGTGAAGCTAGCCAATCCTTAAAAAACAAATGCCAAATGTTTTCTTTGATTTAAGGAAAGCAACTAAGAACTGAGCAGGGAGGAAGAGCATGAGGAAAAGATTAACATTAAACAGAGACAAGTGGTGGGAGGGAAAGGGAGAGAGAAGGGAAATTGCATGGAAACGGAAGGAAACCTTCAATGTTATACGAAATCACATATAAGAGGTTGTGAGGGGAAAGGGGGGGAAAAACAAGGGAGAGAACTGAACAACAACAGATGAGGTAGAGAGGGAAGATGATGGGAGGAGAGGGGAGGGGGGATAGTAGGGGATAGGAAAGGCAGTAGAATATAACAGTCACAAATATGGCATTATGTAAAAATGTGAATGTGTAACTGATGTGATTCTGCAATTTGTATTTGGGGTAAAAATGGGAGTTTATAACTCACTTGAATCAAATGTATGAAAGATGATATGTCAAGAGCTTTGTAATGTTTTGAACAACCAATAAAAAGAAAAGAAAAGAACTAAAAAAATCTTAACACCTCCCCCCCAAAAAACAAATAATCCAATCAATAAATGGGCCAAGGAACTGAATAGACACTTTTCAGAAGAAGATATACAATCAGTCAACAAATATATGAAAAAATGTTCAACATCTCTATCAATTAGAGAAATGCAAATCAAAATTACTGTAAGATTTCATCTCACTCCAGTCAGAATGGCATCTATTAAGAATACAAATAATAAGTGTTGGCGAGAATGTCGGGTAAAAGGCACACTCATATATTGCTGGTGGGACTGCAAATTGGTGCCGCCAATATGGAAAGCAGTATGAAGAATTCTTGGAAAACTGGAAATGGAACCACCATTTGACCCAGCTATCCCACTTCTCAATCTATACCCAAATGATTTAAAAACAGCATACTACATGGACACAGCCACATCAATGTTTATAGCAGCACAATTCACAATAGCTAAACTGTGGAACCAACCTAAATGCCCTTCAGTAGATGAATGGCTAAATGTGGTATATATACACAATGGAATATTGGTCAGCATTAAAAGAGAATAAAATCATGGCATTTGCAGGTAAATGGATGGAGTTGGAGAATATAATGCTAAGTCCAACTTAGCCAATTCCAAGAAACCAAATGCTGAATGTTTTCTCTGATTTAAGGATGCTTATGCATAATGTGGTGGGGGCATGAGAGGATTAGATGAACTCTAGATAGGGCAAAGGGAAAAGGGGAGCCAGGGAGAGGGAGAGGTATAGGGGTAGGAAAGATGGTAGAATGAGATGGACATCATTACCCTAAGTACATGTATGAAGATACAAATGGTGTGACTCTGTGTACAGCCAGAGATATGAAAAATTGGGCTCTATATGTGTAATATAAATCATAATGCATTCTGGGGTCATACATAGCAAATTAAAATTTAAAAAATAAAAAAATGAAAAAATATGAACACAGAGAAAGCAGAAGATATGAAACAAGTGATGACTCTAAAGAAGAATGAAAAAATAAATAAGAAAAACAAAATAAGAGAGAAAACAAGACAATTTATTTCTATTAACAGGAGAAGAAAGGAGAGGAAAAAAAAATAAAGACAAACATACCAAACCAAAATAAACAAAAAAAATTTCTAACCCTGAAAAGACAAAATAAAAAAATATATTAATAATAAACAGAAAAAAATAAATATGTATATGTATGTATATTCACGAACCAGTAGTCACTACCTATGCCACTACCTTTCTTTCTGTTTCTTCTTGGGCTATGTAACCCTCAGAGAGAGCAAGGGCTGTGGTGGTTAAACACATTCCTTCTTTGTTTTGTTACTGTAGCTATAATGGCCTGAAATTGAAATGGATTTTAGCTTCTGGTATCACCACTATGTGTTAGTATGAGAAGGAATGTACTGGAATTCTATTTCTGTCAGTATGGACTAGATCGATGCCCTTCAAAATTGAGACTCCTGCATAATTCTAAAGGGGAAATCCCTGTGGTTGAGCTTAGATATAATCAGGCCTTGGGGACTTTTGGGGGGGTGGTATCTGCTTTGGGAATATTAAATCAACATACATCCAGGTCTGGGCTGATGATTTCTTCTGTGCATCTAGATATCAGAAGCCTCCTGAATATTATACTTATAGGGCAGGGGAGCCAACCCTTAACAGGTCTCAAGTACTTTCTCACTCATGCATATAGCCTTCCATCCCCAAGTGCAATCATTCTCACCTGTTCAGTTTCCCAGCCCTGTTCAGCTGGTCACATGAGCCACCAGATTGAAAGGGAAAGAGTTTCACTTCTTGCCTTATCTCTGAGCACAGTCTCGCCTGATCCCCCTGAGCACAGTCTTCTCTGTGCTGTTTCAATCACATTTTGCTAGGTGCACTGTAGGGCCACAATAGGCACTTGCTGGGATAATGTGGCAATGTTTGCAATGATCTTCTGTGCTCCTGAAGCAGCAAGCTTCAGCATGGCCTGTTCAGGATGGTTCTCCACCTCAGCAATCTTCTTGCCAGTTGAGAAACACAGAGCAATTTTCAAACATTAGCTTGTTGTGGAGCCTCTGGTTCAGTTAACTTCAGGCTGCTTTTCTGTTTCACAAGTTTTTTTTTTTTCTGTGCCAAATGAATCTATTGTGTTTCTTTCTCGACTTACGTTATTCTCCCCTCTGTAGTGAACCAGTGCTGTCGCTGATGCTACTGTCTTAGCTTCAGTGGACTCTTTCTTGTACTTTGTTCAATGCACCCGAATTATGGGTTTTCTAAGAGTCTCTAGCTGCCCAATATTGAATTTCAGTGATTCCCTCTTCCACCCACCTTCCTGAGAAGTAGTACTTCTACTGCTTGAATTCCAAACCTTAGAACAAGGCAGCCTTCCTCTAATCCACCATCTTGAATCTGCCCTGATAATGTAATCAGACCCATTCTTTTTTTTTTCCATCTACAACAGTAAAATATTTATGTCAAAGGGTTGTTGTGTTAAATGAACTAACAGCTACGTTCTGTTGTACTCGGTTAACACATAACTAATCAATTGTGGTTTAGTTACAAATAAATATATACTGCTTTCTTTGTGCAAGATGAATAAAACATAGGCTTTTATTTTGAGAGGGTAAGTCTAGGAGGGGAGAGATGTAATAAACAATTACAGTAAAATGTATGCTAAAGAATCAGGAGCCATAAAGGATACCCTTGGCCTTGAGGCATCAAAGCTGCTTGAGAAAGGACTGTTTATACCAAAGTAATAAGTAAGAGTCTGTCCAGCTTTAAAAAAGACAAAGATACTCATGGGAATCCAAGGAAATCCGTAGGGTCAATTTCCAGAGAAACAACATATGAGAGGTTTTAAACTGGTTTATCTTACGTTAAAGGCAATTGTTTCAGAAAGATTAGAGTCTCCCAGGGTGAATCATTCTTAAACTCTGTTGTTAAGTGAGATGTTGCCTGTATAAATAGTAGTGTATGAGTCACTGTTTCATTCATTAACTCAGCAACTATTTACTTATTGAACACCTATTGCATGTCAGCCTAGAACTCAGAATATAATCGTGAGTAATTATGCATAGTTCCAGCCTTTGGGAACCCCAAGGTACAGCGGGGGGAAATGAATATTAATTGGATTCAAATAATTGCCTTCAAAGAAGAGTGTGATGTTAAGGGGAGTTGGCCATGTTTGATTAATTTGACCTATGTGAAACCCTATGGAAAGGTCTATGGAGCTGGAATCCAAAGGGTGAGTAGTGGAGGAAGAGGAGAAAGTTTGAAATACAAATGCCTTATCAAACCATGAGTCAGTGATGTGGAAACTTACTGGAGTGATAATTTTAACAATACATGTGTATAAGTAAATGAAGACCAACTAAATGAGAACAATTAAAAGGCTATTTATTCCAATGTTGCTATATCAAGGAAGTCAGCCACCATTACTTGCATTTTGGCTGAAACTCAAAGGCAGAAAGAGAGATGAGAAAGCTTGAGAGCAGAAAAAAGGAGAAGGCTTCAGGGATGGCCTGACTGGAGTTGTTGACCTGGGGAAGCTGTGGGCACATGCATTAAGTGCAGGACATTCTATGTGATTGATAGGGGCTTTCTTAGGTTGGTTCTAAGTTGAAAATGTGGACAAAAATGAAAGATGCTATCAGTTATTAATCATGTCCTGGACACTTCTGAACCATTGTTACAAGGGTTATTATTTTGCTTTCTGGACTTGTAACTACAGAGAGTAATTGAATTTCCTATAAATCTGACCTATATTTATTTGGGCTAGTTACTGTAGATAAGATGTTAGTTTCTTGGGCTGGTTGATGCAGGTTGTGGTTTAGGATTCTATTTATCTATGGTTTGGCCACTCTCTGTTCATATATTCAGTTCTCACCCCTATTCCTTTTCAAAACTATAAGCCAAATAAAAATGGATATCAAATCCAAAGGGCTCTGTGAATCAGCAGAAGTACATGAGTGCTACAATTAACATTGTTTTAATTTACTGATGCTAAACAAACTAAAATTCAAAATCTCAGGAAAGAAATCATTTGAGTCCAACTAGCTGTACGGTGATAATGTGGATCAAAAAATGCAAAACTTATACACCAGGAGAACAACAATATTTAGAACAAACATTTTATTATTTTATTCTACCTACTCTGTTTTTCACAAATTAATGTTTTAATGAAAAGTTTAAGAATAACTTAAAAAAATAACAGAGTACATAAAGGCCTAAGAGACACTTGTAATTGCTGCATCCTGACTTAATTTTAATTCAATAATCAAATTGGTTTTTACACAGGCCTTTTTTCTACAAAGTGAAAAATACTGATTTTTTTTTTTTTGCCTAGTTTAAAACATTCATCTTTGTTCCACACTCATCTCCAAAGCCATCAGCACAAGCATCAGATTTTCAACTTGTTTCTGAATTCTGTTTTAACACTTCTGGATTGAAAAAAAAATTAAATACAAGATGATTTTAGAAATTTCTTTGGATGGATTTGTACTTTAAAGTATCTCTTTCTCTGGATCTAGACTTCAGATACCTTTCTTAAGCCTTCTTCCTACCCATTCTTCTGACAGTTTTCCCATATGGTTTCCAGGTTGGTACTAGAAATCTCTCAGCTGTAGAGTTACATCCATGAGGAACTATGTGTTCCATATATGGTTTCTTTCAATAAATTACTTTCTGGGACATCCAGGAGTTTCTACAAAGTGAATAATTTGCCTTTTTTATTTTTTAAGAATCAAATGACTATGTTTGAATGATTATGTTCCTCACAAGGAAATTACTTGGACGTTATCCAGCTAAAATTTAAACTCCATCTAAGAAAACTGAAATGATTAGCATGGAAAGATCATTATGATGATAAAATCCTCAAATTTCAAAACTCATCCAACATATTAAAGATAAAAATAAATTTTCCTAACATACATTATAAGTTCTGTCTTCTTGGGTGGTAATGGAGAAATAGTTTCTTAAGTTTGAGCTATTTGAGGCACACAACCTAACCTGTTCTTACTTCTGTGTGAGACAGGCTATAACACCCATGGCAAGAATTCATTCCAGACCACCATGATTAGGTTTGAATTCCCCAAGGAACAGATTCTTTGTGCCAAGGAAATAAATTAGGTAATGCACTATTCTTCCCTTGATTCTAGAGAATGATTCTCTATTTTCTTCCATTGGAAAAAACTTGATCCTTAAAATGAAAAAATATTGTTGTTGATTTTGTGGAAGTCTACAAATTTACTTAAGGCCCACAGATCTATTGCCACCATGATCAGATCTAAGGACAACTTGGTTCTCCATGATCCAGCTTTGCTCCATCTTCTACCTGCCCTTCATCTTCAGAACCATCTTATCTAAAATGGTCTACACACTTTTTTTTTTCCTTCTCTTAAATTGAAGGAAGTATCCCTCTTCTATTAAAGGCCAATTCTTTTTAATGTGAATGAGGCCCCCCTCTGTGTTCTCAGGGACTTCACTCCATTGAGGATATCTTTTAACTCCTGCTTCTTCAGCCTTTACTCAGAGCATCCTGCTCATGAACATATAAATAAGAATTAGTGTAGCAAGTATTTTTTTTTAAAAAAATCAGTTCTTTTTATCATCCTTTTACTAACGCTACCCCACAACCAAATTTTTTAAAGGCATAATTTTATTCTCTTGAAAAAAATATTGAGTCTCTTCTATGTAACCATGGACTATTGGAGGTTCTGAGTGAAAACAGCTAGCAGAAATTCTTTCCTGGGTTAGGGGGGAGAAAAAAAGAAAAGGGGAGGGGAGGGGAGGAAATAGAAGGGAAGGGAAGGGAGGGAGCAGGAGGGGAAGGAAAAACTGTAAAATAAAGCAAAGGTGAGCAGTGCATGGTGGTTGATGGAGAATTTAAACTTCAAGCAAGATTCCATCAAGAAGGAAGCTTCTTAAATTGTTTTTTGTTTCTATTTTTTTCAAGGTTTTGTTTCCTTATGTTTTCCTAAACAATAAGGACTGAGTGTTAAATCACACATAGTTCTCAGTTTATGGCACAATATCATTGGTCATCTATGCTTTTCTGCTCCTGGTTTATTTCATTTTGTTTTCTTCTCTGTGTCCCTGATTCTCAATTCCCCTGGAGAAAGACTCACTCTGATGTGTTTGGGGTATGTCCTTGGAGGTAACGTGGTGGATAGGAGAAGGTGGAGGAGAGGAAAAATAGGCACAGAGGGAGAAAATGAGTACCATCATAATAGTTACTATGTGTAGTTGTTTTAAATTTTTATCCATGATTTTCTACTGTGGATTAACTATCTCTACCTGAGATAGTTAACTTATAAGAGAAAAGCATTTATTTAACTGATGGTTCCAGTCCAAGATTGAGTGCACCTTTTGCTTTGGGCCTTTGGTGGTGATGCCATTTAAAGAGAGTGGGAACATGTGACAGAACCAACCTTTTATATATCATAAGCCAGGCAGCAAAAGTGATGGAGGAAAAGACTAGGTCTCACAATCTCCCTTGAAGACATGCCCCAAGTGACCTAAATACCTCCTACAAGAAGATACATAGCACCTCCCTGTAGAATCATTATTCGAACCATGCCTTTCCATATGGACCACTAGGAGACACTCATCCAAACCATAGTAGAATTTTTTCTGTTCATAAAATTTGTCATAAAATAAGGCATACTATATATATTGCATATATATGCAAATAATATATGTATAGAGAATAATAATGTTTTAATGAATATTCATGAATTCACAAGAAATATAGAATTAACAGGAAATAGAAATTCATGAACACTCCTCGGATTTATCCCTTTCCCTCCTCAACAGAGGGAATAACTATTCTCTGAGTTATAGCAATAACTCCCTTTTCTTTACAGACCTGAGAAACCTTGTGGATATACATAATATACCATTTAGTGTTGCCTGTTTTTATAAATTTACATAAATAAACATAAAGGGTTTTTTGTGTTTAAAAGTAATAAACTGCAAATATTTTCACAAGTTTGGATGTATAAAATTATTTTCATTTAGTTTTAAATGTATTTTAACTTCCCTTATTTGTAACAGTGTTTTAAAATTTTCCAGATGTAGAGAATTTATCTATTTCTTTTTTTTTGTTTCTGTGGTCATTGATTTCTAAGTTACAATAAGGTTAGAAAATGAGGTCTATGTGTTATGTATTTGGTGAAGTCATTTCAATGACTTAACACACAGTTAACATTCATAAAATTCCATGTTTTTCTGAAATAATGTACAAGCAGAAATTGTTAGTTCCTCTTGCCATTTTCTGGTTTATTTTTTTATTCTGTTTCATTATACATAAAATAAGTAGTATTACTGTTGTATTATGGTTTACCTACATTTGTACCAATGTATTTAGCCTCTTTTCTCTTTGTATCCCCAATATTCTATCTGGAGTCTTTTTTTCTTAGGCTTAAAATGTCTTTCTAGTGAGAATCTTTTGGCTTCCACTGTTAAGAAGTCACTCATCAATATAATCATTTTTTAAAAATTATTCCTTTTTTGTTTTGATTTTACTGTAATTTTTCCACGTGTATATTTGTTTATATATTTTATTATGTAAGTTTCATTGGGTTTCCCATATCTAAAATCAATGATTCTAAACAGTTCTGGGAAACACCCAACTATTATAAAACAAAGATAAAAGAGAAAAAAGAATAAGCCCTATTTAAACATCTTCTTCTGGATCTCTAGTTCAGTGTATGCTAGAATCAGTTCATTATTTTCAAATCTTAACTCCCATAGTTTATTTCTATTTTGTTTTATGAATAACTTCAGGCACAACTTCTAGCTCTGTCTCTAGATTTAACAAGCAGTCTAGCAATCTATAAGTTAAATATTATTTTACAATTATATTTTTACATTTCTAGAAAATTTTTGTTCTTTTCAAAATGTCTTCGTCATTTTAGAGATTGTGTTCTTGCTCATATATGCAAACTTGCCTTTATTTTATTTGACATATTAAATAAGTATATGTCTAATAATTTCAATATTTAATATTTGAGCTTCAGATACTCTTTTGTTTTTTCTATTGCCCTTGTTCTCAGTGATTTATTTCCTTCTGTGTTTTGTGATTTGGGGGTGTACTCCATTCATTTTCTTAGACATTTTTAAACTTTAGAAATTGTATTCCTCAAAATAAACTTCAGCTAACCATCTTGAAATTGGCCTTACACCAAACCAAAATGACTTTTAAGTGAATTTTAGTCCTGAGCATTCACAGACCACACAGATAGTATTAATTCAGGTCATAAGCTTATTTGAAGGCTGCCTTCTGGCTAGGAATTCTAAAGGAGAATTTTTATTATCCTCTTGACAGCATTTAAGTATAATAGTGTGATATTTCTCAGTATGTCTGCTGGACAGTTGTTTTATTTTTGATATGGAATATTTTGTTCTTTTGGGCCCCAGATTTATGTAGATGTCTCTGGTAAATATCCTAACTCTGGAAGTATCATGATCCTTATCACTCATTCTTTTTCCTTTCCAGTTATCAGTCTGAAGCTTAAGAATTTGTGAGCTTTATTGAAATACTTAGGGTAAGATTGAACTTTGGTATTTAATTATACAGTGTTCACTTTTACTTTAAATTGACTTTTGAAGATTCCTCTGCCTTCTAATTCAACAATGTATTTTGGAAGTTCTTCACTTTATTTTTTCCTTCTATTTTACTTTTAATTGACACATTATATTTGGACTTACGTATGTGGAAAAGTTTCATAGTTCAGTACACATATGTGATGTATAATAATCCTAACAAGGTAATTAAGCTTTTACAACTTCTCAAATATTGTCATTTTTACTTGATAGGAAAGATCAAACTCTCCTCTAAGTGAAGCAATACAGGGACAGGAAGACAAACACTGCTTGTTCTCATTCATTTGTAGAAGCTAAAAACGTTGATCACAGAAGTAGAAAGTAGAATAGAATTCACTAGAGACTTAGAGCTGTAGAAATAGGGGGACACTGAAGGGTAGTGAATGAGTACCAAAACACAGTCAGAAAGGAAAGTAGTTCTAATGTCCTTACATACAATAGGTAATTATGGTCAGTAATGCTAGTAAAGTAAAATATTTTCAAGGCATTTTTATCCATTTTTTTTTTATCATTGGGAAGTTTATGCAGAGGATTTTTTTTGGGGGGGGTGTTAAACCTCAGAGTACTATTCTGGTTCTTTCTTGTTTCAGCTAGTCAAAGTTTTAAGGTCAATCCAAAAAGTTTTAGGCTGTAATTCTTTTAAACATTTTCTGACTGAATGCTTTCCACAAAGGTGCTGAATCATCTGGAAATCCCTATGGGGAAAAAATGAATGTCCACCCTGATTTTCCAATGTGTACTAAAATTAATTGAAGATGGGATATAGGTCTGGATGCAAAGCCTAAGAGTATACAACTTTAAAAAGAAAATGTAGGATGCAGAGTATCTATTTTTCTTTTACTTTGAGGTTAAAAAAATACTACAAGGACATATAAAATGCAAACCATAAAACTGAAAAAAAAAAAAGTTTAGATTTAACAAATTTTAAAACTCCTGCTCATAAAAAGACACTAATGAATCTTTATGATTTCTAACCCTATCTTCATTCCTTCTCCCGAAATGGACTGTGTTACTTAGATGATTGGTAGTGACTATGGGTCAAAATTTCTCACATAAATGAAATTAATTTATCTAAAATACTCAAAACTGATAAATAATGTGAGAAATTTTTTCCCCTCTTTTCCCAACATTCTCCCTAAGCACTATAAGTCAGAGACCTGAGTCACATGACTGTTGTAGATTCAGGCTGACCTTCAAGACCACTCACACCTCATTTTAGGCATAGTCGGTTAACCCATCATTTATCAGAAATAATGATACATTTTGATCTTTCATCTGCCTCATTAATTTGGTTTTTTTAATTATATAATAGAGTTTTAGAGTGGAACTGAAGATATTTTTATTGGGCTTCCTTTAAAATATTGCATGTAATATATTTCTTATACATCAATTTAAAACCAATGAACTTCAGATATGCAATACAATAAATAAACTTCAAAAACTTAATTTTGACTCAAAAAGAAGACTGTGAAATGTTATAACATGGTATTATATATACAAGTTTTAAAGCATAAAAATGTTGCATATTGTTTTTAGTACATAATCAATCATGCAATAAAATTATGAGACAGTACATGGAAGTGAAAAACAGTAACTTCATGATAGTTGTTACATTTGGAGAGGGGAGAATAGAGGGACCTAAGGAACCTCGACTTACCAGGTATATTTGTTTATCAAGATTTGTCCAAAAATGTGGGGGTATGCATAAGTTCTCATACATTATTTTACAGTCTTGTCATTATGTTTGAAATATTTCAAATATAAAGCAAACAAAACCAAAACATGAATAGAATCGTCTAATTTCCTGGTTCAAAACTTTATATACCTTCCAATGCTACTTCAGACTAAATCTAAATTGCCTATTTGTCCAACTGTTTTTAAGGGATTTACCAAGTATTTTTCATTGATTTTTTTTTTTTAGTTCTTTGAACACATCAGACTCTCATGTATCAGAGGTAGTTATGCTGTTTCCCTTTCTGAATTTTTTTCTTTATTTCTTGGCTCTGTGTTACTCCTACTTCACATATCATTTTAGACATGAGTTCTTAGCAAAGTCTCTTTTTCTTCCAGTCTAAATTGGTTTTCTCAGTTATACTCTCTTCAAACACTTCAAATATCATTTCAAATGTTACTTTTTTCTTTTTAAGAATTCCAACAATTACATATGGAAGAATATGCACGTGCATGTGTGCACACATACACACATACAAAATCTGTATTCTGCTTCAGACTATAAAGACTAGAAGAACCATAGGCTATAGCATAGCTATAGCCTTTGGTCAATACTGCAGCAGTATCACAGGCTGCTGGAATATAATAGCAGTAAGAAGAGAAGTCTACATGGCAATCTATCATATCCCATACAGATAAGGGTGATCTCTGGTTAACCTAAGCTCTTGTCTCTTAGGACAGAGATATATCAGGTTGGGGGTTAATATTTATTCCAAGCATGACTCAGGAAGTTAGGGGCATTCATCCTTCCCTGCCCTTTATCTTTTCTCCTTTTTTTCCCTTATATATGTATTGAGATCTTACTATATGTTAATACTTGGAAATTTGTTAACGTAGGAAATCCTACCATATAGGCATCTAATCCAGGTGAAATGGGGGAAATTCTGCAAAGGTCATCCACAGTGTGTATTACTACATGTAAACGAGGTTACAAATACCATTTGAATATAATGAATAAATCATACAGGATTTTCAGTCATCTATATAGATATTTTTTCCTAGGACTGCTTCTTTATTAATTGATTAAAACAAAGTACTTATGCTTTTGTAAAAAGTCACTGTAACTTTGCAGCAGGCACTGGCTTGTTAGAGATCTTGTAAAAGATGTACCCATTTTGCCTAAGACATCATCAGTGACAAGTGTTTATCACAGTTCAGTTCAATAATGATTAAACAGTTGTGAGTTCCTGGCAATATGAAGTTGTTTAAAAAACAACACAAAAAATCATTAAAAGTCTTGCTTATTTAAAATATTTAAGTACCTTAATGAATTGTTTTGTTTGAAGCCAGATGACCTTAAAAATTGCCTCTAATCTTTACAGTGCACATAGACATAGACCATATCTAACTTCTAACATCAGGACACAATATTTTAAGGCCAAATAAAAGCAATTATGTTTGTATTGGGCCAAAAATATTAATGAACCACTTTTGTTCAATTGTAATACTCTGATTTTCCGAAGATCTGTTAAGAATACTAAACACTGCTAAAGGGTACTTATCAAGTTGAAACACATCATTTTATACATAATTTAATATATTATTCCTAAAACATTCTTAGAAATAGAGCTATATATTATTCCTAAAATATTCTTAGAAATAGAGCTTTATAGTAACTTTCCCTCTAAATAATGACCACTCTTCTATTGATGTTTGAGAAGTATATATTAGATTGAGAAATGTGTGTGTGTGTGTGTGTGTGTGTGTATACGTGTGTGCACATGTGTGTATACACACCGTGTATGTGGGCATGTTTATATTCAATTTAACTAGAAATATTGAAGCCACTAATATATACCAACTATTTTTCAAAGAATCCTTATAATTTATAAAACTTAACCAGGTGGAAACAATACATGCCCCATAGGATGACAATGTAATAAATACATTCTGCTACTTTAGAGAGAAGTGGAATCTTAGAAATCATCAGAGTTAATATTTCTTCCAGCCAAATAATCACCAAAATCAGAATTTCTAGGCATGCAGCCCCAGGAAACTGCTTTGTTGTGTTTTGTTTGGTCTTTAATTTCCTCAGAAGTTTCTGATAACTTTCCAGACTGCAATTATTGACTTCTTTCATTTTATAGAAAAGAATACCGAGACTAAGAAACAATGAGAAACACAAGTGTGTATTTATATGGGTTTGTCTTTGAGTCTTCTAATCTATTACATGGGTCTTCATATCTATTTTGGTACCAGTACCACACTGCTTTTGTTTCTATAAGCCCAGTAGTATACCTCTTTTATTTGAATTTCCAATTAATTCCTAAGATTTGGAAAATTTTCTAATTTTATTTCATTGAAAAGAACATACATCCCTTGGTTTGTTTTTCAAAATATTCACCTCCCCTACTGCATTGATTCTCACCTACCTCACTGATTGTCATATTTGGTCTCCTGATGTTATCCCAGATTTCTTGAGTATTCTGGTGATGGTCTCTTAAAAAATCTTTCATTTATAATCAATTTTATATTCAAGATTATATACTTTCATGTATAACCACAAAAATGTCAAGTTATACTCTATGTATATATGATATGTCAAAATACATTCTACTGTCATAACTAAAAAGAAAAAAGAAAAAATCTTTAAATTTTTTTTTAAAAAAATCTTAATACAAAACAAAAAGAATATGTACTTTGTCTTCATGGCTTGAAAATCTATCCTCAAAGTGGTCTAGCCTAAAGTAATTGAATATTGATGATTATTTTCATTGATTTTTTTAATTTGGTTTATTGAGTTTTCATTTCCAAGATTTCCAATTAGTTCTTCTTCAGGATCTCTATCTCTTTATTGAAGCTATCTTTCTCTTCCTATATTTTCTCTGTAATTTTACTTCTTACATCTCCCTTTAGCCCATTGAACATTTTAACTATGCTTTCTAAATTCTTTCTTTGACATTTCCTTCACTGTGGTGTCAATGGAGTTGGTCGTGGAGGAGTTATGGGCTGTTCGGTGTAGTTTGCTCCCTTGCTTTTTCACATTGCTTATAAGACTACCCATCTGTTAGGATGGTTATTCCTTCTTGTAAGCAAGAAACTATTTTGTGAGCTTCTTTCTCTTAGGAGTCCTGGGTTTGGTGACTATCCAGGTATTGATATTTTAGCCCAATTTGTGGCCTCTGTTGATTCCAGTATCCGCACATGTTTGGAGACGCCACTAAACCTTATATACTACAGTCAACGTCAGAACGAAGCCACGCACTATTCAACCCTTATGAAAATCAGAAAACTTGTTGATATTGATCTCAACAATTCCTTTAATCAAGGTGTAACTTGTAGATAAGTTCTGAAATAGGTCAAAAACTTAGCTATTATATATAGTAAAATTGTTGTAATATTCTATGAAGGTTAAGAGGAAAAAGAGAGTTTAGGCAAAAGGGAGAAAAGAAGAAGAAAAATATGATAGAAAAATAATAATACACACCAAGATAAAAAGGGGGAAGATGAATGGTGAGGGGGAAGGTTGAGGCTGTAGCAGACAGTGTAAGAGAGAGAAGGGGGGTAAGAGGAACATGTGTAATTGGAGTTAATAAGAAAACAGAATGATTTCAATTTATACTTAAAACCATTAGAAGAAATACATCTTAATGGGTTGAAGGTACAATGTTGGCTATTAGGGTAATTAACATCAATCAAGATAAAGAGTAATATATATGATCAAAGTTGACATCAGAGTATTTACAGTAAACCACACTAAAATGAAGACAAGTTCCCAGTGATTCTTGGTTTGGCTTTCATTAGAATGTGGGTCATTGGAAGAAATCCATTATTCTTTGGCTTTCGATCCCTCCGGAGGTGCTGGAGTGCAGGAGCCACTCGCCTAGTTTCTGTGGACCTCCTATCAGACGGTTCTGGTTTGTCAGCTCAAGGGCCTTGGCTGACTGCTCAGAGGGTGCAGTGTTGGATCTCTTGGTTATTTCTGTTGTGTGCCATAGGTCAGTCTGCAGGGCTCTGGGATATAGCTGTGATTGCTGTGGGTCACAGGATACCTGCTCCCCTATACAGGATCATTTTCAAGGTGGCCTAGAGCCTAGTGGCTCTCTATAAGCACAAGTCCTAAGGTTATGAAATCTTCATGTACTATCTGTGGTGCAGAAGCACTCCCCCTGGCTAGTGCAACTCTCTACTGAATAAAGAAAGTTGGCTGGTTCCTCTGGGTTCTAGCTTCCACTGCCTCAGGTTGTAAACAGTAGCCACTGTTTTCCTCTCCTGACTTTATGACTGGGGAAGTATCCAGCCAGTGCCTAGATACCCACCAGTTGTGATCATGTTGGGGGTAGTTTCTCTTTGTTGCCTTGAACCTGGGCAACTTTCTACCTTGACCAAACTTCCTCTGGTTATGATAATTATCTAGGAACTTTCCTTTGAAGTTCCCTAGGACTCAGGCAACTTCTAGTCCTGACCATCCACTGGCTGCTGCCATAATTTATGAAAGTCCCTCTATGCCACTGGATATCGAGGCAGCTTCCCCTCAGGATGAGCCCCACAAAGACTATGGCCCTGATCAGGGGACAGTTCTTCTAGGCTCCTTAGGACTCAGGCAACTTCCTGCTGTGTCTCTCCCCAGTATCAGTGGTCAACAGTAGCAGCAGTTCTTAGGGTTTTACTTTCTTCTACTTGGGGCAAAAACTGCCTTCCCACTTGGATTCAGCTCTCATTTGCTACCTCTTTGACTTGCAGGTGACCACTGGTCTCTGCCTGGGTTCCAGTGGATGCTGCATGGAGTGGGTGGAGCACTCCTTTTCTGCCCAGGCTTCTGGGATGCTGGGTGGAACACTGGGCTCACATGTCTGGGGGTAGGTGTGCTCTACTCCCCTTATTCCTAGTGATGCTGCCAGGGTTTCAGGGATTTTTTCCTAGTGGCAATCCCTCTATAAGTTCTTTCCAGATAGATTCTTAAGAGATCCCTTTCAAGAGGGGCTGCTTCCTCTCTCTGGCTTAATTTGTTGCCATACGCAGGTGGGAAAGTGCTGTGTCGATTGGGTGACTGATCAGCTGTGGAATCCACAAAATGACCTCTGAGCTGGGCATGACTTTCTGTTCACGATTTGGTTTTAAACTACTTGATCTACTTCAAGGACACTGCTGCTCCTATCATGTTTTAATATGGTCTATTTTTCTTTACTGATGTTGTTAAGGGGGTGACATTAAGAGCTTTTCCTCTCCCTCTTTCTCTCTCTGTTGTCCCTCTTGCCTTCCCTGCCCCTGACCTGAACTTGAGGTTAGGGAACTCTCCGCTTATTTTCTATTCCAGTAACCAATCTTCTAGTCTCTCCAGGTCTCAGACTTTGTCATATTTGGATCTTAGAGCATTTATTCTGTCAACCGTGTCTCAGGTCTGCTGTTCCTTAACTCTCCTTTCTGTGTTGTGGGGAGAACAAGAATCATTGTCTAGTTCCCTTCTGCCACCTTCTCATATTATTCTCAATTTACATGGTAAGACCTAGACATGATCAATTGACTTTTTATTCCACAAATAGTAGGAACTTCACTGCCTCTCTGAAGATGTCTATGTATTTGTAGGAAGTACTTATTTTCATCTTTCCTGGTTGGTTGAATTCCTGTTTTCACTAGCTTGGCTTAAAGGCCATTCATAACTCTGCTTATATTGTCCTTCTTCTGTTCAGGGTCAGAATATAAGTCTTTTTTTAATAGATTTCAAAAGTCTTATACACACACAGAAATCATTTGTGTGAAACACGGAAGGTCTGGTAAGGTAACAGGACTTGATCATAGCAAGTCCACATTTTATATTATATCTCCATGTTGCTAAAAATCCTTTGGCCATTTCTTAAACTCTTGTTCTAGCTTCTCATCAAGCGCTCTCTCCAAGTCTGTACTCCAAATTCACTGATTTGCAATGCATGACAGATGGTTATTTCATTGTGAACTTGCCCCTCCTGCCCCTGACCAATCAACTTGAACGGGTTATTATACTGTTCTCTATTAGGCAGCTCCTATTCTTAAAGGATAAGAGATTACTTTCAAAATTGGCACAATTATTTTCTTTGGGTTAATCAGTTTTCACAGTGATATCCATTTTTTGGCACTTGGATGCTCAACTTCTAAGGGAAATTTTTAGGGTTGGATTGCTGTATAAATGGCTATTTTTATATTCATAAATGAACTACTCTTTGAGCATTTGAACCAATTTTATAGTATTTCTCAGGTTAGCATCAAAGAAGCAGGCTCTGTGCTGCCCTAAAACCAAAAAATCTACTTAGTGATCTAGTAGACTGAATTTCAAAATTAGCCTTTTCTCTTTCCATTAAATCTGTAAACACTGTTGGTAATTATAATCACCTCAGACAATTATAAAGAGTAATTGCAGGAACATGGGAAAGTAGAGGATCCTCAATAATTCATCCTGATAATAACTTTAATATTATACATTTCAATGTCATCACTACAAATTTGCTTGAGCTGGATATCTCTAATTTGATCTTTTAATGGAGAACTTTTATCTCTTTTATACCACTTATCACATTGGAACACAACAATCCTAGACTCAGTAATCTATCAAATACCCTATGAGTTTATTTTGATCCTTTCCCAAAATCTAATCATTTTCCTTAACAACTTGAAAATATGTTTGTAAGCAAGTAACTTACAGTGGTTCTGCATCAGTCCCTGTGCAAATTTATTTTTCCAACTTGCTTTAGGAAAATTAATGAAAACAGTATAATTCAGTGGGAAAAATCGTTTTTACAATTTAAATACACAAGATTCAAGTTATGTTCTTCCACTTATTAAGAATGTAATGAAGTGAAAGTAAACAAGTCTCTGCTTCAACATCAGTTTTCCCATATATAAAACAATGTATCTGTTATAGTATTTTTGTAATATTCAATTAGGCAAGACTCTGAAAACAATTATAAATGCCTTTGTCTTTCAATACATAGAAATTTCCTCTCACCTTACTTTGCATGTTTGCTACCAATTGTATTTTTATTTTAAATTTACCAATGATTAAGTGCATTCAATGTAAAACAAAATATTTTAGATGATATGATAGAAAGAGTAGAAATAGCATGTGTGAAGTCAAATACATCTGGGTTGACTCTGCTACTTAGCTCTGTGACTTTAGATAAATTATTCAACCCTTTTATAAGATTGTTTCTGGCATAGTTATGAAACCACTTCCTATGGTTGTTGTCAGAATTTAATTTTAAAATGGCCCAGAAAAAGTCATCCATGGTTGCCTGCTTACTCCCAGGATAAGTAATCCCACCTACCTAATTGAATAGATAGATGGTAGAGACTTTTCCTTTGTGTGTGTAAAGTAGCTGTCAATTAAAACTTGAAGATATGAATTTCATCTGATCTATTAAAATATCAAGTCCATAAAAAAGAATTTAATTTCTATCTTCACTTGATTGTATGTGTATCAGGAACAGGAAACCAAAATCTCTCAAAGATTTTATTTCGCAGTGGAGAAGTTCACACAAAATTACAGGAGAATCAATGAATGAGCATCTAAGTGGTGACTTCAATATTTATTTTAGGGCCCGGCCCTCTGACATATTAGTTAAAAAATCTGTGTAATCCCTTACTCCTGTGTTTAACACACTAACGAAGCCACAACAACTGATAACCCACTTGATTAAATACAGGAAAGAAGACTAAAATGAAATACTTCAAAACAAGCTAGTGTTATAAAAAATGTTCTCCTTTACTCTATTTGTTGAAGGAAAGCAAAAATTTTCCAGTGGTGACACATATGGACCCCATCTGCTCATTTAGGAATCATTCTTATGGGAAGAACAGAACCCTACTCTCTGTTTTTGTTAGATAAACATGACCCATTAAATGAGTAAAGCTAAAAATGATTAGTATAGAGAGCCTCCATTCTTTGTTGAACTGTTTTAAGAAGGTCTGTGTGCACATGTGCATGCATAAACGTGTGTGTGTGTGCTAGTTTCTTCTTTCTCCTGATCCTCCACTATCAAATGCCATTCACTGTGAGAAACAATAATGTCTTCATCCCTACCTTAGCCTTTGGGACTCTGTCTTGAATCCCCAAAGAGCCTGTAAAGAGTGCCCGTTGTCTGGATGGATGGCGAGCAGGTGTGCAAGTGTTATTCTCATGGGCACTTTATCCTCCAGCTGAAAAGTGCTCAATCTGTTCTCATGTCACTGGGGTAAACCTATAAAATTTGAGAGTAGGGGTTCTACATGTTCATGGAAAATGATTTAGGCCTTGCAATTATGTCTAAAATGATGATGATGAGCTGGATCTCAACATTGGTATGCTATCAACTTTTAGGTCCTCACAAAGTTAATAGTCATTAATATCAAAGATGGGTTTATGTTGACAACTTCCTCCCCTGCAATGACAACAAATTAGTTTGGGCCTCAGTTAAAAAAAACAAGGTGACCCTGGAAACAAGAACATTAAAACAGATGACAGGAAGAGCTACTATTTATCTCTAAGCAGTAGTCAAAGAAAAACCGCCAGGAATTTTCAGAAGTGAATAGCTTGTTTTGCTTAATTTCAGACCACCTACTGAAACAATGAATTTTTTAAAAATCGCTAAATAATAAACTTAATTTATTCTTACTCATTTTTATTTCTCTTTTAATAAGGAATTTAAAACTTCCATAAACCAGAAAAACATATACTGTTTCCTGAAGGACAGCACCCCAACCTCTCAGCATATGATTAAAGATACAATATTTGCCAAATATGATTTAATAATTACTGTTACTTCAAGTGGATTTGTGCTTTTTCAGATGTACTAGATTGTCTGACTTTAAAATTTACCCATATTTATAACACAGAGAAGCTAACATGAACAATATAAATCACTGTTTGAAGAATATTTGTTATAAATTAAAATGAGCTTGAATTAAAAATTTACATTGAGTTTATCAGTATAGTGAAGCAGAAAATAAAAATCAATACCAGAAAACTGAAAAACAGCCACAATACACCCTTTTTTGTTCATTTAGCATTTTTTTTTTATGTGGTGCTGGGGATCTAACCCAGTACCTCACGTGTGCTAGGCAAGCACTATACCACTGAGCTACAACTCCAGCCCAATTATACCCTTTTTAAAAAATAATTATTGGAACAATAATATTTAGAAAAAAATGTTTTCAAATAAAAAGTTGTCATACTTAACAGAGTCTGAAGACAACTACCAGAAATTGACTCAGGACTACTTAAACAGAAGGTAATAGAGTAAATGAAATCTAGAATGATGCCCAAATCATGTGGAAGGCTGGAACACTAGGCTCCCAAATCAAGGGGAGGCTGGGTTTGTTAGAACCCCGGCCAAATCACTCCACACTGGGCCAGGAGGATAACATGGTTGAGCTGCTGAGTTCTGGATGTCCAACTTGCCTCCCTGATACAGCTGGCGCTGGTCCCTGGACCTCACCATATCCTACTTTACCCCTAAAATGGAATGCTGCATTTACTTCCACTGCCATCAAAGGAATTCTCTGTCATCTCTGTAGAGAGACCCGAGAAAGTATGTAGCAGCTGTTTCAGATTCTACAGTAGAAGACAGTGGACTCCTCTTCCCATAAATAACAAAGGAATAACCATTTTGTCCATGCTAGGATGATATTAAGATCTTCCTTTTCCTATAGTTCAGATTTTGAAAGTGACTTCTTCATGAGAAAATGCAACTATTGATTATTCAAACCCAAACACTCCCATCTTCTCAACAAATGGAGCACCTCAATTTCTTTTTAGGGCATGTGCTCAATTCCATGTTCAGAATTTGGGAGTGATATCTATTCCTCTTCTGGCTCAGTCAAGATACTGATTCAATATTATACCAGCTATGAACAAAATTATTAAAAAAATCTCAATACACATCACATATATAATTATGGTCCAGAAGAAAAAATTGCAAAGATTTATGTATGCACATGCACTGCACACACACACACATATGTTGTGTATAAGCTTTGTACACAAACCTAAAGACACATGAATGTATAATCTATCTACATACATATATGTATACATGTATATACAGACATAGATGCATAACAAGCAGTTCCAATCATCATTTTCATAGTTTGTCATAGATCAACTGTATAATTTCCCTTTTCTACTTTATATTCCTTTATATATACTCCTTAAATTTGACATACCCTTCAGTTGTTTGGGTATCTAACCTCTTATAGTATTCTTCGACTTTTAGTCCCAGATTTGGCAGTGAAAGGAAATATTCACAGAAATAACTGTGGTCTAGCCACAGTCTTGCCACCCCTCACTGAATGGCAGCAATCCCACCTCCTTTGATGGTAAGAGTCAACAACCTCAACCAGCATAGATATGTTTTTGCCTATTAATTCTTGGTATGAAAAATACCAAAAAAAAATAAGTTGGGAGTTTTTTCTATCTGTTAAGTGAAACAATTGTTACATTACTTGGTGAAGTGTAAATCAACAGAGCCAACAGTCTTGGGAATAGAAAAGAAACATTTTGTGAGTAGGTTATGTGGTATAATAGAGAGAGCTTCCCAATTCATCCTTTTTAAATCTGGCTTCTACTTTATGACTACAGAAGAAATAGTACCTTTATATTGGTCACTGGTTCAGAACATATACTGTTTCCTGAAGGACAGCACCCCAACCTCCCAGCATTGTCCCCAGATGGTGAGATAAATGAGACTTTTACAAAGCACTCAACCATTCTGCAAGGCCAGCTGCTTGTGGGAAATGGATTCTTCATAAGAACATTAAATTTATGAACATTAGCTCCAGGCTTTTTATCTTTAATTTTAAGTGAGCAAACATGTGGTAGAAGATGTGATGATGGCATATAAAGCATTAGTGAGTCTACAGATAATGCTGAAAAAACTACAGTAGACAAGAAAAACAAACTCAGATTCAGAATAAATATCTTCTAACAAGAACCAATTGAATAAGGCACAGGTGGAGTATGCCTTATTCAAAATGCTCGGGACCAGCCTGTGTGGGACTTTGAATTTTTTAAAGTATTTACATATAAATAATGAGACATCTTGAGGATGAGACCTACCCAAGTCTAAATACAACATTCACTTATGTTTCATGTATACTTGTATAACTTAGGATTCTCTGGAGGAACAGAACCTACAGGATATGTATCTGTACCATTATAAAATGAAATTTATTAGATTGGCTTACATGATCAGAAGTTTCTGGTCTCACATGGTGTCTGCACCAGAGACGAAGAGGAGGTCGTAGCTTCTCAGTCCAAGCATCAGAACAAGAGGGGCCAATGATGCAGACCCAGTCAAGACTGAAGGCCTAGGAATTCCCTGGAGAATAGCTGGTTGGAGCTCACACCACAAGGGTGAAGTAGCTGAAGTCTGATATCCTCGTGGGAATGGCAGCAGCCATCACAAATTCACTACCCACAAAGAATCAACTTTGCCTACCCAGGGCTTCCTCCTTATTCTGTCTTTTGCTCCATCTGGGCCCCAGCCTATTAGAGAGTCCCACCCACATTCATGGTGAGTATCCCCACTAAATTTGTCGTCCCACATGTCAGTCATCTCTGAAAACATCCTTATAGACACACCCAGAAGACTCTTAATCCTAGACATTTCTTAATCCAACAAGTCGACAATCCAGATTAACCATCCCAATACCCTTATACACATCGCCTAAAAGTAATTTGATACATTATTAATGTGCTTGTGTTTCAACTACGTCTCCATATAAAGTCAAGTATGAAATATTTTCATCCATGAAGAAGTATTCCATTATAATCAATTAGTCATTACATAACTAGTTGCCTTAAGAGAATGGAAACTCAGGATACTCTGCTACTTGCAGACTGGGAATTTAGCTAAATCAATCTTGGTGAAAGCCAGTCTATTTTACTAAGTTCATGCCATTCATTCATCCTTGAGAATATGACCCTTTTAATCAGGGCCCTTTGCTACCAAGAGATATAATAATAGATGAGCTTCTTTGCATTTTGGAAGCAATGTATATTATACGGAGGTGTCCATATAGCACTTTTCCTTTGACCTGAAAACCTGACACTTTTAACTGAGTTCAGAGTAATAGAAGAAACTCCATTAAGTTCAAACTTTGACAAATACAGTTCTGCCACTTAGCTGTTTCTCTGCCAGGAACTCACCAGGCATATATTATCAATGACTAAGATATAAGACTCAAGGACATCTACAGAACTTGTCAGCATGTGTGGGTTTTGGGGTGGCCACTCTCATGTGACACATTATAAAACCATTCAAGGCATTTTTACTCCATATCTCTTACCAAAGATTCATTAGTCACAGACTTGAGATTTTTATGTGTCCTTGATTTGGACTCTCATCTCTCCTTTTACTTTAAGAGAAAAGTGTGATATTTCATGACATTTTAAGATCCAGTCAAATACTCTTCCTTCATTATCTACTATGATTGCACCTTGGTGGAACTCTAAAGCATTCACAGACTATCTCCACCTAGAGCCAGAATATCATGACAAAACATTTGTAAAATAGGTAAAATTCATTCTTTTCTTAATTAATTTCATGAGTCGTCCCACAAAGAATGCTCCGTGAAACCATAGGTGGTGTTGAATTGGGTTGTCAAAGCAGCAGATAGAGGAAGACAAGACGAACAAGAAACTGGCTCATGCAAATTATTTGTTTCTGCAGACCAAATTCACAGTCACTTCCATTTTTTTCCTTCTGATTGCTCATAAAGTACCGTTCAGAATGCTAACTTTATTGTTATTTAGATTAGAGAGCATCTGGTTCATCTTGGGCACCTTGGATTTTACAGCCACATAATCTTCAATGTCTATGAACGGAAGTTTTTCAAAGGTATCTACCAAAAATTGTAAGGCTGCACTCCGAAATGCTAGGTGCGCCAGTGTCATTATTCTATTGATTCATAACTCATACTCCACATGGTCATTTAATCTGTTAAACTTACTGTGAGAACCATTGTGACCACTGTGTCAAGTATATTTGCTTCAGTCTTATCCAACTGGTACACTTTCTCTCTTATGGACCTCATCAAAACTGACAGCTTTTCAAGACAAAGGTCAAAATTTTATGTTGACACCTCAGTGTAATACATCTTGACTTCAGAATGTGAAGAAACTCACTATGTCTCTTTCATAGTACTATAGGGCACAACAGCAACTTCCTCGCTTTGAAGGGGACATACTTACATACTCCAGTTCTACAGAGGGATGGTTGGCAAATAATAGCTTGCAGGTCAAATGTAGCCTACCATTAGTTTTAACAGCCTGTGAGTCCTGTCTGAAGGTCTCACTGTTAAGTCATACATACTTAGATAATAACTTCGATTTTTGCTTTTTTACTCTCAAGTTCCAGACTATTTATTAGAAACTGGGATGTACAACCTGTATTTTTTTTCCCACTCTCTGGCATATGCAGATATCTATCGATCTGTCTATCTCGCACCAAAGCATTTAGAATTCTCTCAAAATTCTATCAGGATAAGTAGCCCTTGATGATGCCCTATAGAATCACAAATTAGAGAAGGATCCTGAAGAATGAATTATGCGACTGGCAGGTAAAAAGCAGGCTACTTAAGAGAAAAAACACTTGACCATCCCCACCTAAGTTGCATTGATTTGCCACAAGCTGTATTGATTTGCTCAAAAATCATGGCCCAATTAATTTTGAGATAACCTACTGTCATTTTCCTAGTTGAATGTGTCTTTTGTACCATGCAAACTGGAGTTAAAAGATGATTTATAGAGTAGAGAAATGGGATTGAGGGTATGAGGAAATACTGCAGAATAAAATCTACCCAATCATGCTATCCCCATGTATAAATAGACCACAATGAATCCCACTTATGTATATAATTATAATGCAGTAATTAAAACAATAACAACAACAATAATAATAAAGAGAGATCAGTAGAGTAGAGCCAACAGATCAGGGAGAAGGAGAAGAGGAGGGAAAGGGAAGGTGAGGAGGAATGAGATTGATCAAATTATGTTTTATATATATATATAATATATAATAAATACTAAAATATATAATAAATATAATAAATACCAAAATATATAATAAATAATAAAAACATGATATTATAGAGATGGACATCCTTGTATCTTTCTAGTCTTGGATAGTGGCTTTAGTCATTATCATTACATCAAGGGTGTAATACTGGTTTTAATTTGCTCTTTTCATAAGGAAGGGTAGTTCAGAGGACTTCCACTTGACCCTTCCTTTCATGAAAGCTCTTGTTACATACAAGGCCAAGTGAGGTCACAAATATTGGGGAAACATACGTTCAAGAATTGAGTGAATAACCACAGTATTGGTTCATAGGAACACTGGGTACGATGAACTATGTGATGTATATTGTACTTGCTTCAAAACTCTAATTTCCTCAGATTTCTACTTTGGTGGTAGACATCCTGCCTTTTATTTAAGGAACTTTATGTCTTTGAACTAACTTGGGTATGAAAATTAGCTAAGAGACACCAACACTCTCTACTAAAATAGTCCAGATTAGATCTCCCTTTTCCTGAATTGGAAGTATTCTGGTATTATTACTCAAGTAGAACTCCACTAGTTGTGCTAGGCAGAATAACAAATCTGGAAGACGTCTATATCTGGACCACTAGAACTCTGAATATGTTAAATGACATGGCAAAGGAGAATTAAGGTTTCAGATGGAGCTAATGTTGCTAATTAACTTATTTTAAAATAGAAAGATTAATCTGGACTGTAACCAGATAGGCCTGGTGTAATCATAAGAGCCCTTATAAGTGGGAAAGGTAGAAAGATGAGTGGGTCAAGGTATGTGGTGTGATAACAGTTAATCACCCCACTGTTTTGAGGATGGAGTAAGAGGTCATGAGCCAAAGAATGAACTTGTCCTCTGGAAGCCACAAAGAGCAACAAAATGGACTATCCCCAAGTCTCCAAAAGGGAGTGCATCTGAGCCAAACCTTGATTTTAACCTAAAGAGACTCATTTTAGACTTTTAAAATTCAACACTATGAGATAGGTCATGTTGTTTTCTGTCACTGTTTGGTATTTTGTAGTATCAGGTGTAGAGAATTAAATTAATAAAATCAATAAATAATTTGTATTCTATTAGCCCATTCCAAATGTTTCTGCAGATTGAACCTTGTGATTTGCCAGGCTGGCTCTGCAATTTCTCTAGTAATCACACCTTCTTTCTTTAGTATTTCTAGGCCTCTGCCATCTAGGAATCCTGCTACCTTCCTTAAAATCAGGGAGCTCACTTAAATGCAACATCTTCTAAGAACTCAGAAAAAAAATTCACTAAAATGGGATTTTTTGTTTGTTTTTTAAATACTGGTATTTTTTCTCACCAGTGGTGTTTTCAAAACCTAAAGTGAAGAGAGTGACTTCTAGATCCTCCAGAGACATACTTGGGAGGGAATGGTTCATTCCTTATCAACATCAGTTTTTGTATTTATTGCAGAAAGTTTCACCAAGAAATTGCGACACTGCAACCTGCTTCACATATCACAGTTTTGAATGTGGGTTTAATGAACTGACTAAATATCATTAAAAGTGTATCTCTGGGGGCCTGGGGTTGTGGCTCAGCAGCAGGACACTGAGCCACATAAAAATAAACAAAATAGAGGTATTGTGTCCAACTACAACTAAAAAATTAATAAATATTTTTTTAAAAAGTATATCTTGGAGAAAATCTGATTTCTCTAATTTTTAATATCAAAAATGCAAATGAAGATTTTTTTTCAAAATATATATTTTGCCAATTCCTTAGCAAACTTCCCTTCTTTAAATTCTGTTGGATAGGAATTAGTTTAAAAGTAATCTATTCCACTGGTAACAATGTGCTTTGACTTGTGAGATAAACACATTTTAAACTCATAAGGACAGATCACTATTTGAAATAACTGAACAATCATGCTTTCATTGAAACAAAACATATTCTCAAAAAGCTAATGGTACCCACCTAAATTATTACTTTTAAAGTCTAGACTTCCAAATTCTTCTTTTTTCTTCTTTTTTATAACTGTTTGGAGCACCTCGCCATTGTGTTATTTATTCACTTAAAAGAATGACAAAGAATTATTTCCTTGTTACTATGATTCCATCTTCCTGCAAAGTATTTATGAATACATTAAGTTATTTATCTTTGCAATATTTATTACTATCGGTATCTTTGATTCTCTCTTAAACTCATAAGCTATTTGATACTTTTGTGGACATCAGATTCTGTCAAGCTACTGGATTCAGGTCATATATTTCATGTCAAATATTTCATTTCAAACTCTATTTTAAGCCAGACAAAGTCCTCATCTTTTTCTGAAAATCTTTTAAATCTTACAAGAAAAAAGATATATCAACCTACAGAATTTTCAAGATTAACTTCTAGTCAGGTTTTCCTTAAAAGATTTATTTCCTCAAATGAAGAAAGTTCTTAAATTAAAAATATGATGCTTTTGGGGAAAGCTTAGTGGTGAAAATGTGTTAATGGATTAATGGTTGCTGCAGGGGAAGGTGTAATTCACATTCTGAGAGGAGCAGCTGTTCCATGATAAATGAGCGAGGGGTTATGCTTGTGGTTGTGGGTACTAGGTGGAGCATCTGTCTGATTGACAGCTAGCAAGAGCTGATCAGATGGTGTTTTTTTGTTTGTTTGGTTGGTTGGTTTGGTTGCATTTCTGTTGCTATCATTTGTTTCTTAATATACTCTAGAACATGACTACTTATATTAGACTGAAGATCCGGATCATTATGCCCTTCACATACCAGTGGTATTTCAGCTGGTATTAATTTTGTTGTCAAAAATACAGCTGTTGTAAGAAATATTTTGAATTTTTAGTACCATCTGGTGTGCTGAAGGAAGAAATAGTGCTCTGAGCATTGGCATCAATCCACTTTCTAAGTGGGTAATACTGGTGCTTTGAAAAAGGGGCTGTCAGAATGGGAGACGAGAGAGTCATTAATCTGTACTATTTTCATCCTTGTATGGCACTACAAATACTGCAATACACCAATTAAAATAAACACATTTAGTATGTGTGCATGTTAAATTTTTTCAGAACATTTGATTACTTATATATAACGCTGGCATTATTAATGGCTCATTTTGGGAAATTTAAATATTGATAAAATAATAAAACTCAAATGAGAGGAAGATGTATCAGGGTTAATCTACACTTTGTTAAGGGAGGTGACAAATTAGTATTAGGCATAGTTAAATTGTTTTTCTCACCAACCACTCTTTTTAAAGTTTATATCTGATTTTCTATAAATATAAATTTATAATTAAAATATATAAAAGTAGCACTGCATTTGATACATGTATACTTGTGTAATGTTTCAATGGGGTTAAACTATGTCCTCAAACATTCATTGTTTTTTAATGGTGAAAACACTGAAAATCCTTCCTTTCAGCTTTTGCAGATATACAGTACAGCATTATCGTCTATAGTCACCCCACTGTCCTTGCAGAACTCCTTACTAGTATCTAAATGCAAATTCCCCCAATGTTCTTTATTATCATATATCTTATTCAGATGTTCACTGAACTCACATCTTTCCCCCAAAACAAATATTCATTGAGTTGGCATAAATTAAAAACATGCAATAACTTATGACACAATGTATTTTGCTTCAAAGATTTGGGATTTCATTTTTCAGTTTTAGCTCCTGAAAGTCCCCCAAAAGTTAAAAATATAGTAGAAATAAGATACCCTGGCACTTTCCCAGGGCACACATCTAAGTAGAGTGCTAAAATATCATTGGTGTATAATAACATCACAACAAATGTTAGGAAATAAAGAAAATGTGTTTACCAGAAATCATTATACAAAGAAATATAAGTGGTAGGAGGGAATAATTAAACAGGAAAGTTGAAGTATAAAGTGGTGGAAATCAGGATCTTATAATAGAGCACCTATATTTGAGAAAACAGCAGAAGCAAGGTCTCTCTTCACTTCCCCTTGCCCTTCTCACATGAAGCAGTTTATAAAGAATTCTCTGACCTTCCTCTGAAGTAGATCATAAGACTCGTCATATGAGAGGTGCCCACTGTATAACCCAGAGGAAAGGAACATTCTCATTTCTGAATGAGGGCACAAAAGAATCTGAGGTGTTGCTGAGTTCTCCCTGTTTATCACCATTACATTATACCCTCGTTGTCCAATCATGTCTCCAAACTATCCACTTCTTCATCAAACTGAGCATAAAAATACGCAGATTTTCCTATTTATATCAGTCTTTATTTCCTCACAAACTTTCCCATACAGCTTATTGAATAAATTTGCATTCTTTTCTCTTGTTAATCTGCCTATATTATAGGTGCCTCAGCCATGAACCTAGTGGCACGTGAGGGAAAGAAATGTTTTCTTCCATGCAAGGGAGAGAACTGCCCCCCAAAGACATTTTAATCATCTGATTAAATAGTAACAAAATCTTACTAAAGTCTTTTCCAAGATAATTGTATTATCTTTTGTTGACAGAGTGAGAGATGATTTGGGGATCAAGGACTAAATTTCTAGAGAGAATAAGCTGAATAATGGTGACTTACATCTGTCCATTCCCCTGCAGCATTCATGTTCTTTTCCAAATAGATAATAAAAAGTACTAAGAAGCAGAAAATGAGAAACTCCCTAGAATACCTGTAGGTTTCAAAATAATTCTAAACTGGAAACACATTATATAAATTGTGAAGTTTCTATAACGCCCAGAGGATAAAGAGAAAAGGTGAAGCTTAACGTGCTATGGAGGTTCAGAGGAAGGCAGAATTTTATTCAATTGATCAAATGAACTGAATTAAGGGGAGACTGTCATAGAAGAGCATTCCAGATAACCTTAAGAAATAGGATTTTAATTGCTGATTTGAGTGAGACAAGATGTCCAGTCCAAAGGAAAATATGAGCTAAGACTCGAACAGAAGAAAGTTTGAGGTATTTTTGAAGCAGTTAATAGTTATTGAGCATGAAGTCCTTGTAAGAAAAAAATGGGAAATAAAATTGTAAAGTTTGAATGTCACTGAGTAGAACATGCAAGGGCTTAAGTGGTGAGTTTGACTATTTATTGGGAAACTGGAAGCTTTGAAATAGTATAACAGACAACATGGTCACAGGTGGAAGGATAGATGTTAGCAAGGGATAATGAGATAATAGAAGTGGGGAATCCAGTAGGTGGCTACTGCAGTTGTTCAAAGTTGCTGATGGTAAGATGTTGTTGATGAATTTTTAAAATTGAAAACAAAAATTCAGAGACTAATAAAAGCAATATTTTAGAGATTGAAGCACTAATACTTAGCAACAAAGCATCTGTTGAAATTATAGTGAGATGGGCAAAATCAAAGAATGATGGAAAATCTCCAACGTTACCTAGCATAAAGCAATCAGAAAATGAAATTGTCACACAAAAAATGTCAAGGTGATAACAGGCTGAGAAGACTTTGTTATATATTAACTTGATTGATCATAATATGACTTCATATCATTTCCTTCCTTGTAGCCTATCTTGGTGGAAGGGGATCTTGGAAAAGTGCCATTTATCAATCAACTGTGTGCCAGTCATCATGTAAGATGTCTTACATGATCCCTTTTAAATGCCAAAAAAACCTGCAATATAGGTGTTTATCCATCCCTTCTTTAAGACAATGAAACTGATGTTCTGACAGGTTAAATTATCTGATCGAAGTGCTATGAAGGTTCAGAACTAAAGGAGGAATTGTAGAACTTGAATTTAATGGTATCTGATTTCACTAAATAGAAGAGCTGTAATCTGATGGATACAGGATGAGTTGTATCTACAGAGGACAGGCAGACCTTAGGCAGGGAAGTTTATCTTTCTAAGCTAAAAAAGGAACTAATAGAGAAATGAGGGAGACCAAACAATCTTCCTCAAAGACAGATTTGTTCTATGCAGTTAAGATAGCAGACCACAGGCTTCTCATTGATGGTCAGTATTGTTTAAATTTTACAGTGCTTATAGGACTCTGATTTCTGAAATGTTAAATCCTGAAATAATAGAATTGAGACTATTGTATGATATAAAGCAGGCTATTGCTCAATGATTCACATTTTCTGTCACTTCCTTCTACTTAATACATTCTTTTTAAATAGGAAGAGATGTTGGATCAGATTAAATAATTTACTTATGGGTCTTAAATAGCAATGTTTATCATCCTCCTCTTTTACTTTACCTACTCTGTCACCACTTATAGTCATCAGATCTTCAAGGATGCTATATCATACATACCTCCTCCTAGTTATCTTCTGAAGCTCCCTGCATGTCCCAGTTCCTATGCTGTCATCCTCCCCAATCTATGACTGACCTTGAACACATTCTTGCTGTTTTACAAAACTCCCTAGACCGCAGCCTTTGTTGCAATTTAAAAGTGTGACACTCTTTCTAAAATCCCTCAATAGACTCTCACTGCACCTTAGATAAAAGACTAAAACCCATAGAATGACCCAAATTAAATTCTGCCAGTCTTTGTGTGGTCAGGCATGGACAGTGGGTATGTCAAAGCCATTTGGGGCTGACTTTCCTATTCAGGATTATGATGGTTGGCCACATGAGTAGATTGGGGGGAAAAATAATTACCACCCATTTCACCTGGATTTTTTAACACATTATTTTGTTTACCTTTACTTCATAGGGTTGAAGTCAATTTTTACCTTTTTTTGTGTACATATATAGACATTTTAAATGGAAGTCGGGGGGAAAAGGTTGTAGTTGGAGTCCTGAAACAGTATTTCTGATTTGCTATTTTAAATTAGAAATCCTCATTGTTGCTTCAGAGACCTGTGGTAAGTTTCAGTCTTTGGTGAGCAAGCATTAGATAATACTCAAAGAAAAGAAGTGGAGGTGATGTTTGCCAGGGGGTGGTGACTTCCTTCTCTCACCATATTTATATCTTTGGATGTTTTGAGAGTCATTCAGGCCCTCGGGGTACACAGACTGGAGACAATCATATTCCAGAAACAAATCAACATAAAAGCTTTGCTCAGCTAAGACCCGTGTCTGTATATATCAGACTTTAGAGACTTTAGAGCTCAATTTTATAAACAAGGATGTTATACACACAGGTTATTTTATTTTATTGTACAGCTTACATCTAACTTGGACTCAAAGCATGAAAGCATCTCATCTTTTATGTAAAATACTTAAGATCTGTACACCCAAAGATGTTTATTTTGCTCTATAGTCAAACTATTTTCTGAGGCCTAAAATCATCAGGACATAAAAATAAACTGTTAGAGAAACAACTGAACAACCCTAAGAGAGGTGGTAAGAAGTGATGGGGACTAACAGAACAACTTAACCAAACTTCAAGCATATTTTGGAAAGAAATCCAACACTGAATTGAATGCAACAGAGGAGGCCAGAAAAACATTGACTTAATTCATTCTTTAATTGGGCACCACTCTCTCAGGAAAGCCACCACCCTTGCACTTTCTGGGCTGGGCAGAGATGCATGCAACATCCTGTCTGATAATATGCAATGTCCCAAACTCTGTGTTCCCCTTAACTTTGTTTTGTGTCCCATTTGTTCTAAATGACTATCCACTGATCTTTTAAATTTAACGTTAGAAACATTTTGATTGATAGCAATAGGTTAATATTATTCCTTCCGTTAGAATTGCATAGCCATAACTCAAAGAAATCACTCTAATGATGTTTATTGTAGGCACCAGGGCAGGCAAAGGGTGCCTGGGCCTTCAGTCTTAAGTTAGGTACATAAAAGCGGTCACACAGGCTATGGAAAGACACCAGACCTCTTTGTTCAAACCTCAGTTCTAAAGTACACTTGGGCAAGTAAATAGATGGAAAATAAAGTAGTTCCATCCCCAGTACAGAGGAATTGATTTCTACTGATGGTGAATAATTTAAGGGAAATTACAGATAATTTCTCCTTTTGATATCTCAGATATAACAATCCCACCCAACCTTCCACGCTATTTCTGACTCATTTTCAATCACTACAGTTGAAAGTCCATTAAATAAATATGCAATGAAAATTCAAACCCCTATTTAAAATTTTTAAGTATCTGGGAAAGACAATACATTAGATTACTAACAACAGAGTTGTATTGTGAGATAAATAGGAAATTCTTGGAAAGGAATTTGGAATACACAGACAAGGTATAAAATGAGAAGGAAAAAAAATATGCAACGTGGGGTATGTCTCCATTTTCTTCTCTGAAGTATTTCTCCTCTCTAAAACTTTAAGCCCAATTAAGATATAATGAAATGTCCTTAGGTTCTTAGAGTCATTAGAGGCCCTTAGAGAACAAAGAAGAGCTGTGTATAGAGGTTTGGGGGTGCACAGGGAGGAGGAGGAGAAATGACAGAGCCTGTGTCTCATAAAGCCACACATATCTGAATTTCTTCTATCCACCAATTCACTTTGTTTCTTAATGCCAGAAAAATAAGAGACACCTCCAGACAGTGCACACAGAAGACCTTTGTAACAACATCTTAAGAAGGCTCAGACAGGGCTCAGGGACAGAAAAATAAATATAGACGCTTAAGTGCAGTTGGTTTCATCCAGGAACATCAACTCAGCAGGAACAAGACATGAAAGAGACCTATGGCTCAAAACACGCCACTAAGTATCTAGACTATTTCCTGAAAAGAGCTTCTTGGATATAAATATCATGGAGATACAAATATACATACCTTTTAGTAATGTCATTTCAACTGTTTCTAGACTTTGCTTTGTAATGACTCTGAAAATACAAAACAATTGGGTCCAGAGAATTGTTTTTGACTCTTAATGAACATTTGGATTAATGGGACAGTGCATTACAGTCCCTTACAAGGGTGAAGTAATATTCTAAGATGTGATGCTTTTATTGATGACCCATTCTAATTTTTTTTATTTATTATTTTTTTTATTGGTTATTCAAAACATTACAAAGATTGCAGAATCACATCGGTTACACATCCACATTGTATTTTAACTCATAGCCATTCACAAATTAATGTAGTAAGAAAAACAAAACCATAGCTAAATAAGAACTTGGTCCCCAATTTAAACTGGATTAAATTGGTCTTGTTTAATAAATCTGTTATTAGTTTAGTGATGATAATAACTGATTGCAACAGCCTCTTGTATTTTAGTAGGAAATTTGAAGAACAGATGGCATGAACGCATAATTTTTAAAACTTTGATTTTTACCACAGAGAAGCATATATTGTTAGCACTTTAATACAGTTCCTTTGAGAATTTTTTCTTGTGATTGTGAGTGTAGAGTTTTCTGCATGTTTTTAATATTCAGTCATCCTGATTTGAACAAATAAAATTTTTAAAATATTATGGGTCAATTAGGGAAATTTAATCACTGAGAATATCAGATCATGTTTAGTAATCATTGTTAATTTTAAAATGTAATAATGTTTTTAAATTGTTTTTAGAGATAAAAAGTGAATGTTAATAGTTGCAATGATATGATTCCTTGAATTTGCTTAAAATTATCCAGAATAGGATAAAATTATACAGGTTATGAATAAATAATTATTGGAAATGAATGATAGATACATGAAGGTTTATTACCCTATTCTTTAATAAAAAGTTATCATATTTTAAATGAGTTATAGGCCATGACTTGAGGTTGCAAATATACATATATATAATAATATATACACATATGTATATATAAATATATATATGTGTAGATATACAAATATATTATTTACCATTTATGTATCATTTATGTACATACATATAGGTATATACTTTTTTAAGAAATATTTTTATTAATTATTGATTTAGCTTTATTTATTTATATGTGGTGCTGAGAATCAAACCAAGTGCCTTGCACATGCTAGGCAAGCACACTACCACTGAGCCACAGCCACAGTCCCACATAGGTATATACTTATATATATAGATATACAAATATGTAATATTTACCTTTTCATTATACACATTCAAAAACATCTTCATTCGACTTAACAAATTATACCACTTAAATTTTCTATATTCTTATTTTTTTCAGTTTAACTTATTAAAATCAGGGAGAGGTATGTAAGGTTATTCAAAATAATTATGCTTGGTTAATCGTTTTTCTAAGTATATTTTCCTCTTTATTTTGAATCCAAGTTTAATTCTATTAAAATATGTCATTACCTTTATGTGTATACATTTTATTGACCTATGTTTCTCTAGTTCTCCCCAACTACTTTGCCTTGAGTTTCAACTTTCACATTTATCTTTTTTTTTATTTTCCTTTGTCTTTGACAATTCTTGAGCATCTCTAGTTATTGTTTTGATGGTGGGTGTTCAACATTCTTTGACATTTTATGTCTAAGAAGCATATAGTATTTTTTGAAATGTGAATATCTTTTCATTTAATTGATATGTACTGAAGTATATTGAATTTTTTCATAACTTCTTTGTTTTAAATTGTATTTCTCATTTTGAGGTTTTTTGTTTTAAGCTCATTTGTATGTATGTATGGTTTCTCTCTCTCTCTCTCTCTCTCACACACACACACACACACACACACATACATAGAACACATGGATCATTTTTGTTTCCTTTTGTTTTTTTACAGAAATTTGGTAATTATATAAACTGCTTTTAGTTCTACTAGTCATAAAACTTAGGCATTGTGAAAACATTCTTTAACCTTGTTTTTATGTATTTAAAGCCAGTAATGAAAAAGTTTAGTTTCACTCCACTCTACAGAATATGAGAAATTCAGCTTTTGGCTTTAATTTTTCCCTCCCCGTCCACATCCTGACATTTTCTACTGAAAGGTTTAATTTTTTAAATAGTTATTAAATTATTTGCAAACAATCTCATCTTTCCAATTGCTTTGATTCAGAATTAATTTCTATAGAATGCATAATAACAAAAATATCTACATGTTATCTACATGTACATTTTGTTGATTTTCATGTTTGTGATTTTAAATTATAATATCTTTTGTGTGAAACATATGAAGTGCATTTTGTAAGCCATGATATTATAAAGCACAGAACTCCAATCTCACTTCAAAATATTTATTCCTAAATCTATAGTACTTATATAGTCTACTTTTTCAAACAACCCTATGAGAAACTCTAAAGGGAGGAAACATTCCCTGTTTATTCTATGAGGGTGGAAGTACCCAGATACGAAAGCCACTCAAAGCTATCACAAGAAAAGAAAGCTATGTACCAGTATATTTTGATAACTTAAATATAAAATTCTTAAGTTTAGTAAATAAAATCCAGAAATAAGTTTTAAAATATGGTCTATCGTTATTGATTGGGCTTCATCCAGGGGCTACCAGGCATGTTATCATTTGATAATCAATCAATGAAATACCATATTAACAAACTAAAGAAGAAAAAAAAAACATATTACCTTCTCAGAAGATACAGAAAAAAATCATCTGACAAAATTCAACATTCATTCATGAAAAATATTCTCATTAAATTATGTAAATGGAGAAACTTCCTCAAACTCATGAAGGCTACCTACCATAATCTACAACAGAAAACTCAGTGGTCTCTCTTTTAATCAGGAACAAGATAAGAAAGTTGGTTCCCATCCCTTTCATTCCACAATGTACTGGAAGTCCTAGATAGATTAGGAAGTTCAAGCTAAAACTCTTTTTACTCATAAGTAATATGATTACTATGCAGAAAATCCTAAGAAAATCACAAAAAGCTGCAAGAAATAAAATGAGAATTTAGCAAGTACATAGAGTGTAAAAATCAATATAAAAACATTATTCCTATGTACTAGCAAAAGTTGGAAGTTAAAAAACTTCTATCTAGAAATGAGACACACACACACACACACACACACACACACACACACACTTTGGTCTTCACCTCACAACATACCTAGAAATTAGTTACAAATACATCATAGATTTAGATGTATAAGCTGAAACTACTAAATTTCTAAGAGAAAACAGAAGAAAATCTTTTGACCTCAAGCAAAGATTTCTTAGTGCACCAAAACACAAACTATAAAAATGAAAATTTATAATTTGAACTTCACCAAAACCTAAAGCTTCTGATATTTTTTAAATGGCACTTAAGAAAAATAGAAGCAAGCCACTGTTTCTAAGAAAATGTCATTTCAAAATATATATCTGACAAAACAAATATTCTAAAATGTATAATGGATCTTAGAACTAAATCATATGAAAACAATTCAATGGGCAAACAATTTGAACAGATACTTTTCCAAAAATATATGAAAAGATACTTAATTTTTTAACTATTAAGAAAATGCAAATTAAAACCCCAAGTGGGGTACCATTTCACATCCACTAGATTGGCTAAAATAAAAAAGACTGACAATATTAAATGTTGACAGGGATGAGGAACACCTGGAATTCTCATACATTACTGGTGGAAATGCAAAGTGGTATTGCCACTTTGTAAAACAGATTGACAGTTTCTTGTAAAGTTGAATATTCTCTTAGTATATGATCCAGTAATTCAACTCTTGAATATTTATTGAAGAGCATTGAAAACCTTTGCTTACACAAACATGTATTGCAATATTTGTGGCAGCTTTATACTAGCCAAAATTTTTTTAAAAAGTACTATCAATTTTTGAAGAAACAAATTATAGTGCTTCACAATATGCAATACTTATCAATGATCTCTTAATACAAATAATAAGAATCCCAAAAGCTTTATGCTAAAGAACAGTACATACTGTATGATTTCATTTATATGGTACTCTAGGGACAGAAGCTATTGAGTGGATTTCAAAGACCAGGGCTGAGAGGAAAGGATCAACCACAAAGGGCATACAGAACTTTTTGCAGCAGTACAAATTCCCTATATCATAAAAATGGCAGTGGTTACACCACTGTGTACATTTGTCAAAACTTACTGAAATGTAATGTGCTGAATTTTATCACATGTAAATTATAGATGATTTTTAAAAAGAAACAAGGAGGCAGAATAAGATATTTGCAGACTAAAATTCTATGGGGCAAGTCAAATACAACATGAAGAGCTTGAGTAACTTTACACAGAACTACAGCAATAGAGGCAGAACTAGAAAATAAGAATACCAAACCAACTCATTTACTAATTTTGGAGAAATGTACCAAATAATCATCTAATAGCCACTGTGTATGAATAGCATTGTGCAAGTTAATTGAGATATAATAATTATTTAATCATAGCATCTATCTTCCTGTGCCAGAAAAGTAGTTGAAACATAGACCCATAAACTAATAATGGTTTTAACATGAGGGTAGATATAGAAAATGTTTCAGAAGTGCTGTGTGAGAATAGTGGACAGAGTTGGGACTTAACCTTGGCCTCTTCCCTAATTTAGTAAATAATTCAATAAATATTTACTAATCTATTGATTCCATTCAAAAGCTTTTCACCGGAATAGATGACTTGTACCTAGCATGGTCCATGTGTTGCTAAAAGGAAAATGCCCAATGAAACAATTCTTTTGGTAAATATTTCATGTTATCTGAAATCATTTGGCACTCCCACTATTAAAATAATGTCATTTTAATCTCTTATTTAGTAGGATAGAATTGACAGGGAGTGAAAGTGGAAATAAGACATACGTTGCTCTTGAATGTAAACATCTTAATTTGCCTTGGCACTTGGTGCCAGCCGTGGGCCACTTAGCTCCCCCTTCTTGGAAGGGGGAGGATTGGCTACAGTTGGGTTCCATCAGATTTTTCCCTTTGACCACTGCTCTCAATTCTCCTCCTTTCTTCTTCCCTCTCCTCATCTGTACTTCATCTACAGAGCATTTAATGTGGAGTCTGACAACTTTTTTGTCTCTCTGAGAAATGTATCAGTGCTTTTCTCTTTATGGAATATTCTTCAGAGATTAATTGCTTCCTCTTTTATTGTAAAATTTCTTGGAATGTCAAATGTATTGAGAAGCACAAGGTCATTCCTTTCTGTCCCAAGGAATTAAGATTCCCAGCAGACTTCAGACTTCTTCCCAAAGAATTCTCTGCTTTGGCAAAAAAAAAAAAAAAATGCAATTTTTTCAAGTAGTTGAGTGATGATTCAGCAACTCTTATAGCAAACAGGAATCCAATATTTCATCATCCATAATTTTAGACATAAAAAAATTTTAAACTTCCTCACAAAGATACGTTGGAAACTCATTCTTCCCTCTCTTCAGGTGAAATTATAATGAGCCCTATAATATTATTTTCTAACTGTTGCTAACCAAAAGTAAACACATGCACAATCCAACTCCCATAAGAATAGCTTTGTACATTTAGTTCCAAACGCAATCAAAGTCCTTTTATTGTTTAATTAATTTCTTTGGTTTTTACATATCTTATTAGCAGGAAGTCCAGTATTCTGCCCACATCTTAATTGTCTAAACTCTCTGGAGACTGTTGTAACAGGCTCTTGCTCCATTTTACTTGCAGCAAGAGAATGCCAATCTGATCAAGTCACCATTTCTGGTTTTTGTTTGTTTGTTTGTTTTTATTGTCACGTGCTATTTTATTCTGAAAATCCTGACAGGCAGTGCTTGCCCGTTGCTATGCAGGGTGATTCTGTTTCCTTGCAGCCTAACTGTAAAGGGTGTCCCACACATGAGCTCCAAGGTGCAGCCTTAAGCACTCATCACTTTCAGTTCACATCTTATAAACCTAGAATCCTCATATTCCTTTCCATGCTGGCAAACACATGCATTCCATTGAGCCACTCCCTCCCCATCCTCAGAACTATTAGAGTATCCTTCAGAGGGACTCTTGCCTCAGAAATCTCAAAGTGATTTCCTGTCCTCATTTGCACCTTGACATTTCTGGCTATTTTCCTCATTAAGGAAAAAATAAACCATACACACACAGAGAGACATATAATCTCTGATGGGACAATGTCTTTAAATATGCCATTATTAAATTATTAAAATACTTTTATATGATATGGTATTTTACATGTATGTATATGAATATGTATACATGCATTTATATATTATAATGTATTTTATGTAATGTGTATCATATATGTTTGTATGTGTTGGTCTGAGTTCATTAATAGAGTGAAAAATATCTGTTAATTGAATACTATTATATACCACCCACTGAAGTCAAGAGTTAATAAAGTATAATCTCCCTCTTCAAGAAATCTGAAAATCAAACAAACATGCAATTAAAATGGTGTATCATAAGTACCATTTCAGAGTTACATACACAATATAGATTGTAGGGGCAACATTCAAAGATGAAATTCATAAGAATAAAGAGGAAGAAGAAATTCAATAGAATCATGTAGCTAGCAACAGATTTCATTCTATAGCTAGTCCATGAATATGGCACCTGATTTCCTTCTGTTGTCTTGGATTCCTGACATCACAGAATTGTTACGGTTTTTTTGTTTTGTTTTGTTTGCTTTTGTTTAGGCTTTATTTATAGCAGTGTAAATCATATTACAGTTTAGCTAAATGCTTGTTTCCTTATTTCTGATATGGAGAAATAACATGAGCATATAGTTAATTCTTAGGAAATATGTTTTTATAAAGTTCGAATGAATGGAAAATAGTTTTATTGGCAATTATGACATAGAAAGCCTATTTATTGCATGTAAGGGTTTTTTGATGCAAGTGTATCAAATTTAATTAAAACATCTGGCACAATCAATTTGTAAAATTTTAAAAGATTGTTTATGAATAAATGAACTGAACTCCACTGGACATACACAATTTAAACAGATTAATTTCAAGCAATGAAATAAATTTCAAAGAAAAGCCCAGGACCAGATGGATTCTCAGCCAAGTTCTACAAGACCTTCAAAGAAGAATTAACACCAATACTCTTCAAATTTTTCCATGAAATAGAAATGGAGGGAACCCTTCTAAACTCATTCTACGAGGCTAAAACCCCCTGATACCAAAACCAGGCAAAGACACATCAAAGAAAGAAAACTTCAGACCAATATCCCTGGTGAACATAGATTCTAAAATTCTGGGAAATCACATATAAAGACATATTAAAAAGATAGTGCACCACAATCAAGTGCGGTTCATCCCAGAGATGCAAGGGATGCAATTGGTTCAACATGTGGAAATCAATAAATGTAATTCATCACATCAATAGACTTAAAGACACAAATCATATGAGCATCTCAATAGATTCAGAAAAAGCATTTGACAAAATACAGCACCCTTTCATGTTCAGAACACTAGAAAAAACTAGGGATAGTAGGAACATACCTCAATATTGTAAAAGCTATCTATGCTAAACCTAAGGCCATTATAATTATAAATGGAGAAAAATTGAAAGCATTCCCTAAAAAAACTGGAACAAGACAAAGATACCCTCGATCACCACTTCTATTCAACATAGTCCTGGAAACTCTAGCCTGAGCAATTAGACAGATGAAAGAAATTAAAGGGATATGAATAGGAAAAGAGGAACTCAAACTCTCTTTGCTGACAACATGTTTCTATATTTAGAAGGTCCAAAAATTTCACCAGAAAACTTCTAAAACTAATAAATGAATTCAGCAAAGTAGCAGGATGTAAAATCAACACCCATAAATCAAATGCATTCCTGTACATCAGGGATGAATCCACTGAATGAAAAATTAGGAAAATGACGCCATTCACAATAGCCTCAAAAATAAATAAATAAATACTTGGGAAATAATCTAATAAAAGAAGTGAAAGACCTCTACAATGAAAACTACGGAACACTAAAGAAATTGAAGAAGACTTTAGAAGATGGAAAGATCTCTCATGTTCTTGGATAGGCAAAATTAATATTACCAAAATGACCATAATACAAAAAGCATTATATAGATTTAATGCAATTCCTATTAAGTTTCCCATGACTTTCTTTATAGAAATAGAAAAAGTCATCATGAAATATATTTGGAAAAATAAGAGACCCAGAATAGCTAAAGCAATCCTTAGCAAGAAATGTGAAGCAAGAGACCTCACAATACTAGACCTTAAACTATACTACAGAGCCATAGTAATAAAAACAACATGGTATTGACACCAAAATAGACATATAGACCAATGGTACAGAATAGAAAACACAGAGACAAACCCACATAAATACAATTATCTCATATTAGACAAAGCTGACAAAAACATTAATTGGAGAAAAGATAGCCTCTTCAACAAATAGTGCTGGAAAAACTGGAAATTCATATGTGACAAAATAAAATTAAACCCCTATCTCTCACCCTGCACAAAACTCAAAGTGGATCAAAGACTTAGGCACCAGAACAGAGACACTGTCCCTAATACAAGAACAAGTAGGCCCAAAGCTTCACCATGTCGGCTTAGGAAGTGACTTCCTTAACAAAATTTCTAAAGCACAAGAAGTAAAATCAAGAATCAATAAATAGGATGGCTTCAAACTAAAAAGCTTCTTCTCAAAAAAGGAAAAAATCAATAATGTGAAGAGAAAAACCTATAGAATGGGAAAAAAAATCTTCACCACATGCACCACAGATAGAGCATTAAACTCCAGGATATATAAAGAACTCAAAAACCTCAACACCAAAAACAAAACAAAACAAAAATAAATAGACAATAGACAGTTGACAGAAGAAGAAATATAATCAATCAACAAATACATGGAAAAAAATGTTCAACATCTCTAGCAATTAGAGAAATACAAATCAAAACTACTCTAAGATTTTTATCTCTAGTCAGAATGGCAATTATCAAGAATACAAGCAATAATAAATGTTAGCAAGGATGTGAGGGAAAAGTTAAACTCATATGTTGCTGGTAGGACTGCAAATTGGTTCAACCATTATGGAAAGCAGTATGGAGATTCCTCAGAAAACTTGTAATGAGACCACCATTTGACCCACTCCTTGGTTTACACCCCAAGGACTTAAAATCGGCATACTATAGTGACACAGTCACATCAAGGTTTATAGCAGCTCAATTCACAGTAGTCAAACTATGGAACCAACCTAGATGCCCTTCAACAGATGAACAGAGAAAGAAAATGTAAAGATACACAATAGAATATTACTTAGCCTTATAGAAGAATAAAATCATGGCATCTGCCAGTAAGTGGATAGAGATGGAGAATATCGTGCTAAGCAAACTAAGCCAATCCAAAAAAAAAAAAAGGCTGAATGTTTTCTCTGATATGTGAATGCTAATTCACCATGTGGAGGGCTATGCAAAAATAGAGGTACTTTGGATTTGGCAGAGGGAAATGAAAGAGAGGGGAGGGTAATGGGAGTAGGAGGGATAGTAGAATAAATTGGGCATTATTATCCTATGTACATACATGATTACACAACTGATGCAATTCTACATCATGTACAACCAGAAGAATGAGAAATTATACTTCATTTATGTATAATATGTCAAAGTGTATTCTACTGTCCTGTATAACTATAGAACAATAAAAAATCAAGTGTTATATGACTTTATAATAATAAACATTGAGAAAGAATTGAGCTTAGACTACTTTCTTTCCCTCTTCATATCAACATCCATAATTCCATGTAACACACTTGGAGTGGCAAACACATCCTAAGAAGCAAATGTCGTCAACCCTGTGCATGAGCCAACGTGAGAATCTCTCAACAGATTTTGTCTATCGTTGAGGTGTTTTGACACATGAAATTCTGATTTAAAAAAAAAAAAAATGGAAACTTCAGCCGGGCACAGTGCTGCACTCCTGTAATCCCAGCAGCTTGAGACACTAAGGTAGGAAGATCAAGAGTTCAAAACCAGCCTCAGCAATGGCAAGATGCTAAGAAATTCAGTGAGACCTTGTTTCTAAATAAAATACAAAATAAGGCTGGGGATGTGGTTCAGTGGTCGAGTACCCCTGAGTTCAATCCCAGTATACCCTCTTCCCCCCAAAAAAGATATGGAAACTTTGGTATGCTTTAATTTATTTTTTGGAACAAAATAATTGTTATTGATTTTAAATATTTTATTCTATTTCTTAAATTTATTATGTACATTTGAATCAAATGGGGGGGGGGAGGAGAAATGGTGGAAAAAGCATCATATCAGTTTCATTACTGTTCTTGGCTACTAGGGTGTTCCGGGGCCTTCCCTTCATCAGATGCTAAGCAAGACCAGACATACTGTGGAAGATGTTTAAACCTATACTATTTACGTGCAATCAGACACGAGCAAGTCTCAACCACTACACAGACAGAACTTTATACCTGAAACTTAAATGACCATGTTATTTGAGCAAAACTTGGGTATAATTTTGAACTGAATAAATAAACTGATGGATGTCAGTGACTGTAGACGTCATCAAGGATGAGTTTAAACAGGAGTTTGGGCAGAAGTCAGGTTAATTTTGACATCTATAATCCCTGATTTAATATCTCAAATTTTCAAATCATTTTCAAAGTACAGGAATGAGATGTCCTTCACTGATTGTGGTTCCCCTTGAAAACCTCAATCTGATGGATACCTGTTTTGCAGGAAGGTGCATTTCTGGGAAAAGGAGCCGTGTTCTAGTGACCAGCACTAAGGGAACAACTGGGTGGAGTGGATGTGTGTAGTCGGCCTTGAGGGGCATGTGTGTGTGCTCCTATTTACAACAGACGTCTGTGTAATTGAGCAAATATTGGGCATCATGCCTATAGGACCTTCAGTAGAACCTCCAGGAAAACCCCAATAAAGCAATATTGGTCCAATATTACTTTTAATGCTTTTAATTTTTTTCTTCCAAAAAGAAGTAAACAAAAGACAATGACCTTTGTTTTGTTTTAAGGTAACAGCTACCTCGTTAGAGAGGGTTGGCTCATTTGTCAGATTGTATTAGTTCAGCTTTACCCTGGGAAATAATTCATGTAAAATCCCCAAATTAAGCTTGAAGTGAAAACCAACTCCGTCCCCTACCTAGAAATACTGCTCAAGGGACAAAAAAAAATGATACAATTTATTTTGCCCACCTTTTGGAATTGTATTAGTTTTATTAGTGTTAAAAATTGTAGTTATGTCAGTTCTGCAGCTGATAGTGGTTGGGTTCAAACCAGAGTCAGTGGCAGCTGCAAAAATAAGGAAATATCTTGTCTGTTGCCATGAGAGGATTAGTGTAACTAATAGCAAGCCAGCTTTATGCTAATCACCTCCGGTTTATCGTGTCACAAAGTCACATGTCTCTACACGAGCTGTGTCAGCTGAGAAGCTTCCAGCCTAACCAGCAGAGAAAGGCAACCACCAAAGCCATGGGGCTGTCTACATTCAAAGGACAGATAAGTGGGACATTCTCTTCTGAAAGAGCCATTCCCATCACAGAAGTCCGCGCCATTCCTGCAGCTCTTTCTTGCCTCCTAACCCCCCATCAGAGTCTCTGAAGAGAGATTGGTTAGAGGGTTGCTTCCAACAACCCAGGGCTCCCCTCCAAGAACAGCGCCGTCTGCTCTTCTCACGCCTCCACTGCCAAGTCACAACCCCTAGACGGGTGCTTTTTAAATGCTGTGAACCCATAATCACAGTAAGGAATTCATGTTCACCCAGATGGGTATGTATATAAAGTGCAATTATGTGCATACACATATACATAGATATCCACAGGTATTTTAATATTATAACGGAAGAAAAAAATTATAAAAAATATTCCCCCCGTACATGCCTTGTACTCTGATAGTTTTTGTTATTCTATTGTTTAATCTTTACATGATCACTGCAGGTCTGCCAAGTTGACTTCATGACAACCAAAACATGTAATGACCCTCAGTGTATAAAATGCTGCCAAAATTCATTACTTCTTATGGCCAACCCGTCACCTGAGGAGTATTCTCAAAACAAGAAGCCAGGGCTGGAAAGAGGGAAGTTAGAGGTAACTGCCAGTTAAGGAAGGCAGACATCTGCCAATTATTTACTATACAACCTTGGTCACTCAACCTTTCAGTGTCAGTTTCTTCACCTGTTGAATGATCATGATAATAATAAAGTCTTCCATACGGGACCATCATGTGCATGAGATGACATAATACATGCAAAACACTTTGCTGTGAGTCTGAAACATGGTAAGAAGACACCAGTGTTCTTCATGAGTTGTAAAACCCTACTGTTTTTATAGTTGGGTTGTATTACTGTATGTCTAACAGGGATTTTCCCAACATATCCTGATCTGCCTTAAACTCTGTGCCTTTGCTAGAGCCCAAAGTAGGTTAGAACTCAGTCACCTCATTAGTACCTTGCTGGCTACTAACTGGAGGTGCCAAAACAAGGTACTAATGAGATGACCAGGCTGGAACTCAACGTGGGTCCCCACTAAAGGCTATAATGAGGTGACCAGGTTTTAACCTATACTTGGCCTTATGTCCTGTAAATGTTGGTTTCCAAAGCAGGTGAGAACTTGCTTTTAAAAGACTATTAATATATCAAATCACAAGCCAATTTGAGTTTCTTTTTTTAAAAAAGTATCATGAATGAGGGATGTAAAGGGAAGAAAAGGGCAAGATTAGTTAGAAACCCAAGGTTAGTTAGAAACTATCCTATGCCAGTTTTCCTGAAGAACTACAGTAGATTGCATTTCACATTATTTAAGTAAACATAGGGACTTTTCCAGGGAATTATTCTCAACTTAATACAATAATATCCTAAAATTCTAGGTCCTACATTGAATCAAGTAATAAGTGTTTATTGAATAACTAATACAATCACACTAAATTAAGCACTGCAAGAATAACAAGAAAATGCAGTATGATCCCTTTCCTCAAAGTGCTTGCAGTCTGGCTGGAGGAAACTGTTTAAAAGATAGTATATTGATAGAAAGTTTGAAGTATATGAAGGCAACAGGTCAGGAAAAGAGTGCCAGTTACAGTTTCCAAGAGAAGGATACCCCATGCCATGGGGGCCACCTGCAGAAACCCCTAATCAGGAGGCTCACGTAGGATAAGACCTTTCATTGTAGTTTTTATGGGAAAAGCAGACAAGGCAGGGTAGTGTAGAGGGTTGGGTAATTTGAATAAGTTTGGCCTATTTAGGCCATAGACTCATTGATTAGAACTAGGCCCAGGGTGATTGGAGTAGATGGATGATTTCCCAGAATTTGAGATCCTGATAAAGGACATGACTGGGGTGTGGGCTGTAGGTTGGCTGGTTTGTAGTTGCAATGTGTTCTCCCGGGCAAGTTGTTTACCATCTCTAGGAATTGAGAGCTCTGTCAAGAATAGCTCTTCCTGAGTCAGCAACAGCCCCAATGTCAAAGTATCAGAATTCGGAAACTAAAAGACACAGTCAATTTAGAAACAACCCCAAACTTGGTAAATATTAATAACACAATTTACCACTACTATATGTATTGTATAACAAAAAAAAAATTAAAGGATTTAGAGAAATTATTCTTAACCTTGTGATATATTGGCATCGCCTGGGGAATTAAAACGGTACTAACATTAAATCTCCGTCTTACATCCTGACTTAATTTGCCTACCAGGAAGCCTGGGAATCACAATGTTGAGGAACTTCGCCCAGATGATTTTAATTTGTAGTCCAGTTTAAGATCTGACACAGAGCAGGAGTGGTCAGGACAGGTGCAGACGGGTACACTTGTACGTTTCATGCCCTATAGCCAGCTAGCTTGTGTCTCATCTTTTTTCAGTAGAGAAAAGAAAAAGGGGGAGATGGAAATAATAATACAATAGAAAACAAGGGATTTAAGATGTACAGATTACCTAATACATGTCAGGCCATTTTTAGGTACTTCAAATATATTATCTAATTTTCTCCCTGCAACATAAGAGAAAATAAATAGTAGCCTCATTTTCCTGAAAGGAAACTGAAACTCAAAAAGGTAAATGATTTGTTTAGAATCCACAGCTAATAAATTGGCAAATTCATACCTTTTCTCTTCAAAATTGGAATCTATCTAGCTAATTTTTTGAAAAAAAGAAAAGAAAAAAATATCTTTTTTTTTTTTTTTTTTTTTTGCAGAAAGCCACCCATGAATTACTTGAGGGTCTTCTCTTGGTATAGCAGCCAGGGAGATTTTAGGTTTAAACTTGGGAACTATCCAGGGCTCTCCCACACAATAGATTGCCTAAGGCACATGACCTTTATCTCTGCTCTACTGGGAATATTCCTCACAGTAGCTCAGGAGATGGGCGTTACCCTTTGGGAACTGGACAGCCTACCTATAACCTTTTTTGGTGAAGAACATTGTATGGAAGGCCTTTGATGTTCTCCAATATAAATAAAGTCATCTTGGGCTCCATTTTATTTTTTAGGACAGAAGTTGGATCTATATGATCAGCTAGCCCATCTTGCCCCTGCTTTCTGAAAGTATTTTCTGTGTCCCATGGTTTTTTCATTCTACTTTTTCTTAGCTTTTATTTTGCAGCTAGCCCATTCCACTGAGGGGAACCTCATTTCCAATGCCTGTTTAGGACATGGGTGAAAATTTTTCTCCTAATAATCAATATTTTCCCCAATAACTCAAACATGAAATTATTTCTTTGTATGCAACTATAAATTGTATTAACCAAATACAAGTTGGATTGAATATCATTATAGCACAATCTGTGAGCCCTGACATAATTGACATTTATAATCGTCCCCATCCCCCAGTATCTCAGTTTCTATTAAGCTTTTGCCCAAGCCCCATCCCATACAGTTAAGGTTAACCTATGAATGACAGCAGTTGGCATAGGACTGGGTTATACAACCATTGGTATTCCAGTATTTTGTTTTTCGTGATTGGTACAAGAGATGATCACATGAACAAATCAGAATGATCACATGAAGCCGATAAGAGTGTTTCCACCAAGATTTTAAACATAGACCCTGGAGAGATAATGTATTTCTATATAGATTGTAGGCTCTAAAACACAGAGTGGAGCTTCTTTGAGATCATGTCTAAGGCATGAGAGAATGAGGCCAACAGGAAGAGAGATGCAAATACAAATAGAACCAAGAGATGAATAAGCTGATATCATTGTTTAAGCGTCTGGATTTAGTCAGGCTTAAATGCAAACATCTCCACCCATGGATTCTACAATTGTATGAGCCAATAAATTTTGTATTTACTTAAGCTGTTTTGAATTGAGTTTCTGTCTCTTTCAACTATCCCTTATGCATTCAGACTTTTCCAAAAAGCACCCATTATTTGGGGCACATGCCTGCTCTGCTTAACCAAGGTATACTCAAAAGTTTGAACTAGGGAGTACTTTTCTTCTGGTATGGACTACTGCCTTGTTGTATGAGCAGATTTTTCAGATCAAAGTTTAAAAGAAGGCTACAAAGTTAAAAATCAATGACAGAATATTTTTTAGCAGTCTTTTAGAGAAAAAGACTGAGATCTCAATGATAAAGGAGTCAATCAGTCAAAATCAATGACTAAGGTAAAGGAAGACTCCAAAGGTGGAGATGACAGATGACTACCCTCCTGAAGTTCAGTGCTTGTGGGGGAAATATGGAATAACCAGAGCGAGAAGGTAATGAATGCATGGTAAGCTGCCAAGTGAGCCTGTATAAAAGGAATTTAGGGTTACAGGTTACGTATGTTTAATGAAATGAGCAATAGCTGTTGGATGGAGGTGGACAAAAACACTTATTATTTTTTAAGGAAGTGTAACCTGACCTGTGCCTTGAAGAATGGAAGATTTACCAGGCAGATTTCCTTTACCGACAGAGAAAATTTCATGTAACATGTATTGAATTCTCAGTCCATATTAGACCAATGGCAGTAGAACTTAATAAAGCAGAAAAACCATCTCTTTATCTCTCTCTGTATCATTATTTTAAATTTTTTATTATCTAAGAGAGACATTTATTAAAAATAATGTCACAAACTATTTGAGTCCATCATGGTTCTTGTCCTTAAGGGGTTTTACTCTATTCAGAAATGTCAAATAAATAAGTCATTGTTTTGAATAACAGGAAAAATAACCCAAATTAAGGAAAGTCAGAGCAGAATTCTTGGAAAAAGTAGCATCTACACTAACATTTTACTGAGGGCTCAGTAGAAGTTAGAAAAAGTTCTTAAATGAGAAAAAGCACAATATACATGATTCCTTCAAGGAAGGTTAAAGTAATGACAGCAAGGTACTTCTGAGAATAGAAAGGACAACATGTGAATTTAAATACTGTAGAGAAGAGAATGCTACAAAGATGCCATAGAGCAGCTGTTTCCTAACAATAGGGACCATTGCAGGTCTCTGAGACACATCCATGGAGTTTTTGAAGATAAATAATGTTAAATAACTTAAATAAATAATGCTAGTACACAATTTGCCTGTAAAAGCTCATTTTATCATGAGCACATAGTGGAGTTTTCTGCTATACTTTTGGAAGGCCTACATAAAAGAGTGGATCGTTATGTTCCAAATAACAAATCATGATATTACAAAATCATGCATGGGTTAAAAAATTCATTCAAGTTGCAAGACAGGCCAATGTAACTGACATTAAAAATTACGTAAATATGGTTTCAGATTTCATATTGCAACTAATCTCTAAGAAAATACCACTTTTTAAATTTTGTGATAAATATAGTGATAAATATTCACTAAAACAATATATAAGATGACTATTAAATACTACCTTTCCCAACTGCGTAGGTGCATGAGTCTAGACTTTCTTCATCTCATACACAATCAAAACAACAGCAGATTGAATGCAGCAGCAGAAGGGACAGTCTAGGTAACTTCCATAAAGCCAGACCTTAAAAAAAGAGGTTCAAAATTATAGAACAGTTATACTCATAACTAATTTGGGGGTAAATAAATGTAGTTTGTCATAAAATGCTTCTTACTGATATTTTTAAACAAATTAATATTTTATTTTAAGTGTTAACTTTGAATATAGTAAGTAAATAGATATAACCCATATTTGCTCTTTGGGATCCTTAACTGTTAAGAGTGTAATGGGATTCTAAGCCAAAAATATTGAGAGTGGCTTCCACAGAGAGTGCCGTAGAATTTGGCTTCAAATCTCTTTGAGATTTTTTTTTTTCCTGGACCCTGTGTGATTGGTGAACACTTCATTCTCTCAGTTAATGTTGAGTTGTTTCTCCTCTTCCATTCACTAATGTTCTCCAACTATCTGTTGTTATGAGCCTGGATGAACAAAGGGATCTTGCCTTCACATCACTACTCCACAATAAGACTAGCTCCTTTCATTTCCCATTGATAATGTGTCATGAGTAATAGCTGTTATTAGGACAATTTAAGAGAATCATGTAAGGATCAATAAGCAACAAGATCAAATTCACAAATGTGCCTACCTCTCTGCCAAGCACTCTCAATAAAAACAGAAATTGACTGAGGAGACTATTCTGTTAAACAAGGGATACCCAGGGGACTTTGCATGTTTTGCATTATGAGAGAAGCTTTAAGGCCACAGAGCATTAGAACATATGAAGACAGCAAAAAAGTTACGACTTTTGCTGAACTAAACACTTGGGGAAATGGTTACACTGAATAATTCCTTATATTTAGGGCAAAAAGTCTGATTTCTTCCTTTGCTTTGAAGCCTCTGATAATTTCTGGCTGTTCGCCATCCCCTCGTTTTGATCTTTGGGTAAGGATGCTATCACCCAAGCATCTCTCCTTCTAAGGTCCACCAGGGAACTCTTTCTGATGGCTTCCACTGGGACTTTCTATTTTACTCTTGACTACTGAAAATTTTAGGAAAAGGAAGCATCCATTCAGTTACCAAGCTCTAGGATCCTCTGGAGGAAAATGATGTGGACATGGAATCCAGTGGCCCTGTGAGCCAGAAATGAGAGAAATAAGAAGGACTAAGTGCAGGCCCTGTCTCCTGGGGCCTTCTCCTGGCCCTTAGCACACCGCTCCTCCAGTGCCAGCCTCCCCTCACACAGGCAGCTTGTGGGATTGGCTCTCACGGTCACCAGGTTGCATTTGTTTCCATCTTCCTGGAACTGACTAGAGCCCACCACTTTTTTTTTTTTTTTCCAGTTACAAGTTTTGGCAAATTTGATTCCATGCTATACATTAGAGGACATCATTTTTTTCAAGTAAAAAAATCTAGCTTCTCCTAAATTTTGATTTTTTTTTAAAAAAAAATGTCTTTTTCACTCTTTTGTTCTTTTCAAATAGCATTATTTTTAAATAGTTGCTTATTTCAGATTAAACCGAGCCTGGTAGAAAAGGATTTTTATTTCTGTTTTATTTGAATTTGCTTGTCAACATCCTTTGAAAGCTATCTATATAGTAATCTTTCAAAAACTTTTTTCCTGCCTGATTTTCCTTTATAAAACTATCTTTGTATCAATGTTTTATATTTATTTTACATTTTTCCAATCATTTCTTAAAAATCACTTTCCCTAGTCGATCCTTCAACAGCTGGAAAATTTATTTGCAACAGTATATGAAGTACTTGAGTGCCCTCTCTTGTTTGCCTCAAAGTAAAGCAGTTTTATGATCAATAAATTTTTTCTCTCTTAGTGGAAGCAAATAAAATTAGATACATCTAATAATATGAGTCAAATTATTTGTCTTACTTCTTTGAAAATTTGAGGTATAAATGCATGTTATATTTCATTAAGAAGAAATGGAGTTATTGAAAGGATATCAACTTAAAGTACAAGACAACTTCTTTTATAAGTAGAATGACAGATTTTAAAATATAATACTGGTAAGAGTTTTAACTTTTTATAAAAAGTTAAAATAAATAAATTTTTAAAAATTTATTATTTATAGGTTTACTTGCATAAACTGCAAGTAAACCTATAAATAATAAATAATTATCTATAAATAATCATATTCTAATTGTCATTAAAATTTTTTATTAAAACCACTGAAATAAAAGCAACACAAATGTAAGTAATTTCTTCTATTGCTGCTAAGTAATATGGAGCTACACAAAATATATACTATGTTATTAATTTTAAAGAATGTTCATATTCTATTTCTAAAGCCCTGACTTTAGGAAGTTATTTAAACAGATAGAAAAACATTGGTTTTTGTGCTTGACATGAAAAGCCAACTTGGTGGAAGATTTCTGGATAAAATGATCTTAGAAGTAATAGGACTAAAATTCATGCAGGGCTCTATGATGATAACAGGGAATGCTCTCTGCTATAGGTTCAAGAATCCTTTGCCATTTTGATTGCAATCCCTGAAAAGTTTGAGTAGGTAAAAAAAAAGCACTGGGCCCTATGTAGATGTCTTCCGGAATCTCAAATCAGGCAGTTTTCAACCATAAATCCTTCACATCCTATGAAAAATGTTTCCTGAAGGCATGGAGGGAAATGATATTTATTAGAGGGATTTTTGAAAAGAAGAGCACAGCATAGGTTTGTAAATCTGAGAAGATCTCCCTGCTCAGCTCCCCAGCTCCACGTGTTTTCCATTCTCAGGTGTGTTGGCTGCCAAATAAGGAACCTAAGTGCCACTGCAACTGCACATGTTAAGATTACTTCCCCAGTGACAGAAGTACTGCTAAGCACCCATATGTGCACACAGGACCCAGTCACTCAACAGGGGGCTATAGCTGTTTGCAGAGTAGAGGGTCATGTGTTCAAGGACCATGTGATGTCTGACTCTCTGAGCCATGCTATGGTGATGCTTCTGGATATTGCCAATACTGCATTTTCCTGAAAAAGTTTTGCTCTTTAGGCGAGAAGTAGATAGATCACCAGTTACTAGAAATTTCTCTGCTCTGATGTTAAGCCTTAATAAGGAAAATCCAAAGACCAACTTGAGTGAGCCTCACAACTTCCCTGAAAGATAGACTCTATTATCATCTTTCTATTACCCAGAGTGATTAAGTAACTTCATCCACAGCACATGACCAAATTTACTAGACACAGGTAAAATCTGAACCCAGTCCAATCAGATCAAGTCTATGCTGATCCTTATTCTAACCCTTCTCACCACGCAAACTCATATTATTTTTCAATGCTCTGTTCACTAATGACCTCCTCTCAGAAGCTTTCTTGATATTTCTAGTCATCCATTGTCTCTTTCTCTCCTGAACTCCCACATACTATTTTTAGTTTTTTTCTAATGTTAACTTTGTGGTAATGTTTTTAATATTTATTACTTATATCTTTGCTCACCAACTAAACAGTATGTCATCAGGCAGTATATACATATATTTACATACACACATGTGTATGTGTGTATATATACATATATATATATAAGTATACACACACACACACATTTTTTGCAGGAGAGGGTGCTTACAAAGTTGGTGGTGAGAATATGAAACAGCATTTTAAATAAAGTTATTAGCTTTACATGCTTTTATGGATGCATTCATTCATTCTACTGGTTCTCATTAAGACCCTTGATATGGCAGGCCTGTATCTACATTCTAGGATTACCAGAGATTGATAAATAAGTCAAACTGATGACACAGTTTTATGACAGAACTACTGGACTATATGCAGTGGGATTTCTAAATATGAATCTATAATGCACAATATTTATTATTAAGGGTCAGTTACTAGTAGAAAAACAGCTCATTGATGTATTGCTCACTGTTATTGACAGGGAACTCAGAATGAACAGGGTATGTGAGGAGGTTTCTGTGGAACATAATGTTATAAAACTTAGAAGCATTACAGACAAAAAAAAAAAAAAAGAAGTACGTCACTTATACAATAGCAATGGACCAATGTGGGAAAAATGTGGGATTTTCTCATGTTTGAATATGGATAACCATTTGAAATAAGTTTCAGATGATATTGCTATTTTTTTTTTTTTTTGGCAGAAAGCATGGAAAGACTTGGAATTCTTAACAAGTAAAAATGAATCAGGATCTAGTTCAATTTCATTTAGCCAGAAGATCACATATCCTCCTTAATGGGTTCAGTTTTACTGGGAAATGTCCAAATTATTTAGCATCAGTTTCTGGGTAAGGGGTTTTTGTTGTTGTTGTTGTTGTTTGTTTTGTTTTGTTTTGTTTTCGTGTTTTCCCAAATAATTCTCATTAAGATGCTATTCAGACCTGACCCTGATTATCAGATATATGAATGTAACCTCAAGTTGTTTGACGACTGATGGATGAGACTGGAAAATGACAGGCTGCAGTCAGTTCACAAAGAACTGTATTTGTATTAAGTGGATTGTGATTGTGTGTGGTACCCCACTGCTAGCCCATCTCTATGGATAATTTCTAGCAAATTCAGACTCAAAACAAATAAAGTAACCTGACAGTTCATAAGGGTGGGAAAGGATGTTGGTTCATGTCCCTGAAGACTAATCTCATAGGAAGGCCATATATTATATGAAAAAGAAATGTAATTTAACCTTTCTTTGCCAGAAAAGGCAGCCAAAATTTTTATATTGTTCCAGGAAGAAAACAATCTTTCTGCAATTTCCATTTACTCCTTCTTCACCAAAGCTATGATTTGATTCTTTTGGAGATGGAAATGGTATTGCCACATTTTCATGAAGTGAAGCTTTAAATAAAATACAAAGAAGTTTCAGTGCACAAACCCCCAACCTCTCTCTTCTTTCCCAGATGAGACTCATTGTTGTCTTTTGCTTCTCTTGTTCATGGTTTGGGCTTCCTGATTACTACATCATTTGTTTCTCTGTCTTGTCTGACCCTTCACCACAACACTGAAGTATTCACTGTAATAACATGTAGGCCAAAATGAGCTCATGCTGATTAGCATAGAGTATGTAATTCCATAGGAATTTTATGATAATTGAACAATAATTCTTGTATACCTATTAAACAATTTATCTGGAAAGCATATTAAAGTAACATATTTCCCTGAGGCTCTTAACATTATCAATTTTATTGTAACATTATCTATTTTTAGGAATTCTCTCTCTTTGTTGAAGACTTTAAACTTATTAGCTCAATAGCCTTGACAACAAAAGGATAAAAGAGATAGAGATGTTCAAAAAGCTATTTTTAGTTTAAATCTAGGTTTATTACCAGCAATATGTCCCTATTGTGCTGCTTACAGCAGCCCAAATAATCAGAGTATAATAGATAACAAAACTGAAAGCCAATTATCTGATAAATATACATATATCATTTTCCCTATCCCAGTCTTCTTTGTATATGTATTCAGACACGGATGCAGTATTTAGTTCTGACTAAGCATTTTGTTTTCCTATTAGTAGTCTATTGTGGATTTCTGTTTTTTCCTGAATAGGTTGCAGAAGGGGGTCTCTATTCAGAGTAGGTCTCAGAACAGTGAAAAAGGAATTAATATGCATTTATTCCCAAATATAGAATAAAACAAGTTTTACATACATCCTCTTACTCAATACTGATAACTACCCCCATGAGCTGGTTCATGTGGCCTCTTAGAAATGAGAAAACTGAGGCTTTCAGGGATAGTATATCTAATCCACTGTTAATAGTTTTATCTGCTTAAGCGCAACAATTCCAAACAAAGCTTTATGCAAAAGAAATTCTTACTTTCTCCACTCTACCCTTCTATGGAATCATTGCTACACGCACATACACAAAAATACAAGCATGTGTTTGCACATACTTAGGATACTGCACACTTACCACAAAGCTTGGGAAGCCGTCCTGAAATGGTAATGCAACTAAGCATCTAAATTAGAAATCTTTAATAGGGTAGTTCAGATATCAATGTGATTAACCACCTTGTGCCCCCCATGGTGTTTCTTTAGCCCCTCAGGCTAGGTGCTGTCCATATTATTTCTCACTGCCCTTCATGCTCTCATATCATCAGCTTTTTGAATGAGTTGTCAGGGCCACTTGTGAGGATCTTCCTATGGATTCTAATAATAGGTCAATTAGAGAGCCTGATGGTTGGGGAAATGACTTTGGTAACTCCCTCCTGCACAGTATGAGCGCAGTTGATGAAAGAATAGAACATTTGCTTTCTTTTCTTTGTTCATTCTGTTATTTTTTCTGCAATCCAATGAACCCTTTCTTTCCTAATGAGTTTTCTGCTCAACAGCTTATCAAGTTTGTCTCTTCCAAACTAAACAGATCAAACAAGCCTAGATGGTTGTCAGGAGACAAAGTTAAATCATTTGGGGAGGGAGTAAAAATAGCTCTAACTGAATCTCTACTGGCTTTGGGGAAATCTAAAATACGTTCATTTTTCTTTCAAATTGGCTGGCTGGCTTCTTTCTTCACTCTCTAGCATGACAGTAAAGTGCATTATTTTTTTTTATCAATAGTGTGGCAGTATTGAGATAAGGCAGGGGCAATCCTATTTTCCTCTCCTGGATGAAGACAAGCAAAACAGTGTGGTTTGTCAGGATGGATATTTCTCTACTAAAACAGTCCCCGGCACAGTGCTACATAAATGTTATTAAACTCCACATTAAACAGCCTGTGTGTGTGGGTACTGAGCCCAGAAGTGCCTGACAGCTAATGAATAAACATATACTGCATTTTTAGCAGGGCTTTTTGTAAGGGTATGCTGTCTGTACTTTTGGTAAAAAGACCCATTTATTTTTTGAAAGAACACATATGCTTATATGGAAACACAAGTAAACCAGGCAGAGTGTTTCCTGAGTTTATAAATAGGTAGATCTCTGATGCATTTGCCTAAAGAATGTCCAAGGGACTCAGCTTCATTCAGTTCAGAGAAATTGCTGCTGCTCCAACCCCACACTCAAGATCAGGTGTCATTTAGCCATCCCAGGCCCTCTCCAGGATGCTTATCTCCTTTTCAAAACACATGGACTTGTGAATATAAAGTTCAAAGGACTTTCTAAAGTTCAGTCCATTTGGTCCCTATTTGTAAAGAAAAAAAAAAAGACCAGTAGGTATTCCCAACATAGAGTTTGGAACTGAAATGTTCATTCAGAGTGGTGGGGGCCTATGTGTGTGTGTATCCTTATTTGTGTCTGTGGGTTTACATTGTCATAGTGCCTTACAAACATTTAATACCTAGATGGAATACCTTACTTCCACCTTTTAGTGAAGGATGAAGGATGGCTTCTTACTTTTTCATCTCATGTATAATAGTGAATTTATTATACATTTTATAAAGCTTTCCCATGATTTGTCTGTGGGATCTCAGGCCATCAATAGCTAATGATATGACACAAAAAGCTCCTCATTCTAAATGAGTAAAATAGATATTTTATATATGCAAATATCATATATTGAACTAATAAAACTAGAAAGACTAGTTTGTGATATAAGGATATATCTGCAATAAATTTTCAAGAATGAAAGCCACTTCTCAACACACTGTGGTGTCTCTGGTTTACCAAAGTGAGAACTATTGTGAATGGCTGGAACTTACATCACCCACCAAGCACAATGAGGCATTTGAAGGCTGAATGCGTGTAGTGATAGAGACATGCTGAGAAGGAAGTTAAGGGCAGTCAGGTTTGGTGACAGCTCTGTGGGTAACGTCTTGGGCTCATCTTTGCATCATCACCTCGGCACTGGAACAGTGATTAACAACGGTCAGTCTGGGACTTTGAGCCTCTTGATGAACTCTGCTTTAGAACAAAGCCATCCTTCTAAGGAGGAGTTTATTGTGCTATAATGAACTGGAAGAAAGCGGAATGTAAAGGAAGGGAGATACAGGCACTCTGCTGGGAAGCAGGGTTGTTAAAAATAATGAGCAGCCTTTCACTTCCTTCTCTTTATTAACTCTCTGCAAAGGACAACCCAACACTTGATTTTTTAACACAGTCTCCCCTTTTAGTAATAGCCATCAGCAGATTGCTAAAAATGTTTCCACAACATGCTCCATGTGCCATAATACTTGGAACCACACTGCAAAACACTCAGTCTTTTCCTTCTTTTTTTTTTTCCTTTGCCTTTGTACCTCTCAGAATTGGCTTTTCTATTTACTGCCTCTATGCTAAACACAAATTTGTCATCCCTCCCACCTCTAAAGTATACAAAGCTAGCATTTGAAGGGAAAGTTGAACCATCATAGCAAAGGGAAAGAAAATGACTTTAAATACCCAGCCTAAAGTTCCCTTCATTCCAAGTTTCTCCCTTGAACTGGCCCTGCAGGATTAATTCACTTCCAGGAATCTTCAGGAAAGGTTTCGACACCTAATTGTTGGCATGGTTTTACCTTCAGATAGGAGAAATCTGAATGAACCAGATGGTTGGTAAAAGGCCAGAATTTTAGTCTTGAAGAGATTTCTAGAATGAATTATGAAGCTAACTACCCAGAGTTAGTACTTTGTTCCCTCAGAGAATGCTGCCTCAGTGCCAAATAACAGAACTGAACTCTTGACTTTTTCCCCTTGTAGTTAACAACTTAAGCCAAGCTTTTGATCAAAGGGAAGGAAGCACAACTGCTAAGACCCAAAGAAATTGTCAGCTTGACCATAAGTCTCTGTGACTGGGGATCCAAGTGACTCAGGCTTCCAGCGATCAGAGGATGAAAGAGGAAGTAGTGGTATTGGGGCCCCTATCAGATTGTCAAGACCCTGTCAGGTGCTTTATGATACGATTTCATGGAGTCCCCATACTGACCCCAAGAAGTTGTCATTTTTAGCCATGAGTGAATGACACATAGAAAGTTAGCATTTATTCACTCACTCATTTAACAAATATTTACTATACAATAATCATCATCCAGGCACAGTGCTGGATGGTGAGGCTACAATGATAAAATGGAGAGAAGCAGCGACTGCATTCATAAGGCTCACAGTTTAGTTAGAATGATTGCTAAGTGTATCTATAAACCTGGGAGTGTTGCAGAAGGGGAAATATAAGGTGCTAAGCAGCTATAGAAAATAGGCCATTTACTCAACCAATCAACACATGACTATTGGAAACACTAAGATTCCACTTGGCTTTTTGCTTAAGAAACCAAGTAGTACTCTTATCAAGATATAATCCTACCTCTCCTGAATGCACCCTTGGTTAATATATTACTTACTAATGGCAAAACATAAGAGAAAGATGTGTATTGTTAAAATAACCACAAATATGAATGCTCACATAGGGAGAGCAAAACCATACTTCAATGAAATATTGGTGTCTATGAATATCTGCTAGAACTTTCTGTGCTAGTAGAAATGTGTTCTATCTGTGATATACTTGGACATATGGTTAGGAGCACATGAAAAGTCTCTCCATGTGACTGAGGCACTGAATTATTTTAATTAATTCAAAATTTAATTTTAAGAGTCATACGTGGTTAGTAACTATCATATTTGAATACATAGTTATAGGTAATTTCCATGGGGCATGAAGCACTCTGAAACTTGTTTCCTCCCCATTGTCTTTGGAGAGGTTTGGGCATGCCAGACTAGGAAGCCTATGGCAACTCGTTTCTGCTACGGTCATACTGAGACTCCCCATTCCACAGAAGCCTCGTATTTGGGGGATAGCTCCAAGGAAGATATTAGATGACTATAAAGTCCAATTTAGAGTCCAATTAGATTCAATCTGAACTAGACCTGGATTTGTTTTTAAACCGAACTATACTCTTGATGTTGGTGTTAGTCAATCTGGAGAAATTCAGCATTGGGCCATTTCAGGGAAAAAGAAATTTCTTTCTGGTTCTCTTGCAACAGCTCAAATGTAGAGGAGAAGCTGGATCCCAAGGCCAGTCAGAATAGGAGAAAAAAGAGTGGATTAATCTTTAGGTATCTGGTCACATATGTGGAAGTGGATTCAAGTTCTCCTGAGATCAGAGAGGTAGCTGTAAGAAAAAGTACCCCTCCCCCCAACAGAGTCACATTCACAAGCCTTTGGGTGTTGGTGTCTCTTGGTGACCATGTGTTCTTGACACTGTTATTTTGCTAGGAGTCCTAACCAGAGAACAAAGTAAAGAAGAGGTGATTTAAACCTAAAAGAAATGAAACTTAATTTGCTTTGGATCCTTTTGTCAAAGCAACTTACTCATTACACGAGTTTGTTTTAAATAAAGAAAGGCTATCTATCAGGCAGTAAATTATATTAGTCCTGCTGGATATTAATTTATCCAATGACCACATCGACTCCACTGCTGCTGACTTCAGCTTCGACTTTTGGTTGGTCCTGTGGCCTCAGAGACATTCTTTCAGCTCTAGATATTTTTCTTAGTAACATAGGTATAGTTTAAATCCCTCTTGGATGGCAATGAATTGACCATTCTTTCTCTCTGCTTAGGTCTCTTGGCTACTACCACCTCAGCCAGCTACTTGACCCCCCCACTTCCCCCTCCCCACTGTGAACTGATGCACACTTTTCTGACATGACTGCAGTTCATTACTAATTGGGCATTACTGACAGACTGCTGCCTCCAGGCCTGCCATGGGTCTGGCTGCCACCTCAGGAAGCAACATGAATCAGCATCATGATTATCACTTGCTTTATTCTTAAGGAAAGGAAAGAAACCAGACCTTTAAAAATATACTACATGTCATATTTCAGCATGCTGTCCAGTTGCCAATTCTTCTTTCAAAAATTGGCCCTATGCAAACACTATTTAAAAGAAAGTTGGCTTGGGGTATGACTGATATCAGATCATTTCATGAGATAATAGTAATAAAAGTTTCATTTATTGGAAGCCAGTAATGTGCTAAGCATATTTATTGAAACATTCATTGTTATTTTCAGTTTTCACAATGACCAGTAAACTTTAAAACTTTTTTTTTCTGTTTTTCAGATGAAGAAATAACATTTATGAGTCTAAACAACCTGTCGAAGGTTACAGTTTGGAAGTCACAAACTCATCTAACTCCTGTAGCCAGAGATGTTTCCATCCTGATGGATCAACTTCTGGGGTGCAAGGTTCCAGAGAGAAGATAGAGATGGGAATGAAGAAAGGAGGGACCAAGTACGTCAAGGTGTCTAACTTCACAGGGTCAGCTGAAAGTGATAAAGTGTCTGTCTGTCTTTCACTACTGATGTCACTTAATTTTGCCTCACACAGTACTAGGCACAAATGAGGCACTTGCTGAATGAAATAAATGTTTAAAAATCTGTCCTGAAAATATATTTTCGAGTAAGATTTAGACACAAACATTGTACTAAGCTTGCCCTGGAGAGAGCAAGCATGCAAACGTCCTTCCTTTTGTGGGCTTATTTTGGGGGTGGGATAGAATAGAAAACAGTAATCATAGCAATGAGCAAAATAATTTCAGATGGTGTCAAAGTGCAAGGGGGAAAAAAAGACAGTGTAAGGTGACCCAATGCTCTGAGTGCCTATGAAGGCACAGGAGCACTAATTTAGACTCAGTGGTCTGCAGTGTTCTACAAAGAGGCCAACACCCAAAGAACCTTCAAGATCTGTAAGAAGACTGTGCCAAACAAAGGGAGCATCTCACTAAGTGGGGAGTACAGAAAGAAAAATCAAAGGTGCTTCCTGGGGTTTAAATTCAGCAACTGGCAGGACCTTGATGGTTTACTGAAATTGAAAGACCTGGACGAAGCAAATTGTGGAGGGGAAAATGTAGGAGTTTTTTTTAATTTCCAAAAGGCATTTCTATAATGCTTACTTTTAGCAGGTAGACTCTAAATACAATGCCTTATTTCTGCATATTTCTATGAAAAGTTGATACATTTAGTGAATCCATCATTTTCATTTTAAATAAAAAGATACAAGTTATGTTCATAATTTTTTAAAAATTAATTCTATTTTACCAGCCTGAATAATAGAAAAATGAAAATCTTTAGAAAATTATTTCTAGCTTTTCAAACTCTACAGAGTATTTTTTAACTACCAAATTGTATTCTTAAGCATATTTTTTAAAGAAATGCCATATGCAGCCAAAACTCAAGTTTCTGTGAATCTAATCAAAAAGGTGCATAAAGGCTTACAATAAAATTTCCATTTTTTAATGCCAACATGTTCCTTGAACTTGAAGATTATGAATTAGGAAAATATTCCATTTGAAAAACCTAATGATTTTATAAAGTGAGTCCTGGGAAAAACAACATTATTACAGTACAATTGTATGGTGAAATTACTATGAAGGTGCAAGATAAGACAATTCTTTATCCTTTGTAGGGAAAAGAGTTAAATTTCTTAGCCTAGTCTTGCAAGAAGAAAGATTTCCCTTAGAAGCAAAGATTAGGGCTGTTGGAAGGGAATTCCAGGCCGATACAGGTACAAATATATCAATTGAGAACCTGTCTGCTATGTGACTAGGAAATTTAACATCTTCCATCTTAAAAGAAAAATAACAATTCATTTAAAAGTCTTAGGAACTAATCTATTTTGATGTTTTGTTTCATTTTACGTAAGTATTTTTGCTCTCCCAGTGTTACCAAATGAGGCCCATTTTGTCCACAATACAGAATGCCAATCACTGAAACAAAACAAGTTTTGCAAAAGAGATTTTACTCATGCAGCACCAGTTCTGAGAAGGTGGCAGCTCCAAATCTCAAATCCACTTCAAATCCACTTCCCAGCAAATAGACTTTAGTGGTGTTCATGGGATGAAGAAAATAGGGTTACCTAAGGTAGGGGGTGGGGTAAAGATGCCTGGAGTAAGGAAAGGGGTGGTAATGGTGGTCTACACATGCCTGAACAAATTTATAGCTCTTCATTGGCCTTGTTCAGAAAATGGCTGAGTAAATGTGATATAGGGTTAGGGTTTTGGCCCTCTGATGTCAGAAAGTTACCCACTGGACAACACTGAACTATGCCCTGACCCAAGTCAAGGGCAGGTGTTTTTAACCAGTTTGAGATAGGCTAAAGCAACCTTTGAATTCCTAAGAAAATACTGAAGCAATTACGACAATAAGTCAGAGATGTTACCAATAGCAACGCCAATGGAGAAATACTGCTTAGCTCTCTAACTCCCAAAATTGGCAATAAAAGCAAGTAACTGAAAGCAAAAGAAGCTAGATGGTTTATTCAGGTTTCCACTTGGATTCACCAATTTTAAAACAACTTCTCAACATCAGAAATAACAGCAAAATTTTAAATGTTGATTGACTTATACAGCCATTATTTATTACCTCAACATTATTCTGAAGATACTAGTTGAAAAATTATAAAGATAACTATCTAAGTAGTTGGAAGAATAATCGTGCATTTGTCAGAGTTCTAATACTTGTATAAATAAAATAACTGGGCAATCGACTGAAGCATTTATTATTTAATGAGATACTTTAGTGCTTTCAGCACTATCTCCTATAAATATATCATTTTAGCATAAATGCCTTGTAATTTGTAATTTCCATGTTCTTGGAGATTCTTATAAGTTAAAAGCATCTTTTATAACAAATTAAATTTGAACATAAAGTATGTCTCAACTAGTTCTTTGACCTAATGATTTACTCTTCACAAGTGCCCAAGAATACTGACTTCATTCAAAGATGATTATAAAATCTAAACATTTTAAAATGTGAAGGCTGTATAACTTGGCAAATTTGCACTGACTAGTCATTTTAATAATTTTTTAAAAATTTTGTTAATGATGGTACTCTAGATATCTAACTTCCCTTATATACTAGATTGAGCTGTTAACCATTGTTTATAGCCTTCGATGATTTCTCCTCTTAATCCTAATTGTGAAGGCAGTAGATTATGCAAATTACTAACAAATCTCCTACTGATAAACTATGCAAATGAAGAACCAAGTGAGTGACTATATTCTTTTATCTTTAATCAGTTGATTTAACTCTCTTAAAAAATGCAAGATGACATGATTGACCCCAACTTGCAAGTCTCCAAAGAATCGTTTATGTTGTCAATAATGTAGCCAAGAAAGCAAATGCATATTATTTGCATTTAGTTTTTAAAAGCCTGGAAGTTTTCAGTTGTCCTTGCAAGGGCTCCAGATTCTAGCCTCTCTCTGTTATATCTGCACCATCTATAATATCATTAGAATCCCAAGCAAACCCTGAGGAGGGGGAGTTGGACTTACTCAGTATGCAAAGCAACAATAGATGAGTTTTCCAGACAAGAGTTCTGAGAAAGAAAACCTGTTGGGAAAGAAAAGAGGGAAAGGTTTCAAGTATTGTTTGTTTTCTTTTCTAACTTGGCTTTTCTACACTCCTTTTTCTGAGAAGCCATTTGTATGTACAAATCACTTCGGTTTATTTTTAAAACCCACACACAGAGAGATGTTGTTTTGTTGTGGTTACATCCTAGTCAGTAGAGGCCCAAAGCTTCCCATCGTGAGAGGAAATGAAGGCTGGCTGGATTTTTAAGGAGTCTCTTAATGCACGTGGCTCCTTTCATCTCATGCCTGTGATAGCTGTGATTCAGTCTCTCTGGTTTATTTGCAAAGGTAGCTTACAGAGAAAATTGAACACAGGCTAGGAGATGAGTCCCACAAATGGAACAAAGTTTGCATGTTTATTAAGAAGAAAAAGGACAAAGCAATTTCTTCCCTCACATGAAGAAAACCGATCTGCTATGTTGCAGGAGTCCTACAACTAGTAGAACCAAGGCACTTGGATGGGACAACAGAACATCAAGATAGATCAGATTCCAAAGTTTACAAATAAAAAATTTTGAGGTGCATATGCCCAGAGAAGACCAAATTTTCCAGTTGTGTGGCAGACTACGTTCTCCAACAGTTTCATGTTTTTGTGCCTGTGTTGACCTGGAATGCCCTTCCTGCAGCCAGAAGGACTGCCTGAGAAGAAAAGACATTTTCTTCTAAGACTCTCCTCAGCCTTGATTCCCTCCTCCTAAAGGGCAGAGGGTTGTCTTTTCTGGCCACCTCCGTAGCTCTTGCTGCATCATAGTGTTACTGTCGGTCAGCCTGGCCTCCAGATTAAATTAGACTGAGCTTCATGAGTTGGAGATCTGTGTAGGTACTTGAAGAATCGAGGAACCATGGTCTATCCAGGTCTCCAAATTTGGATTCAGAAAACTGGATCATTCTAAGACTGGTTTGAATCTCTCCCTCTAATGATACACTTTCTGCCACTTAGTACTACTGAGCAAGCCCAAACTTGTCGACCCTGAATGGGAATTGAACCACTTTTAGTACTCGATATGTTTCTCAGGAACAGAAACCACAACTAATAATAACTAATAATTGAAGAAAGTGAACTGGGAAAGGGAGAGATAATATTATCAGACAAAGACAAGTGATGTGAAAATTGTTCAATAAGCTCACTGTGGTTAATCTGAATTGTCAACTTGATTGGATTCAGAGATGCCCAAGATTAAGAGGCTTCTGGGTGTGTCAAGGAGGGTACTTCTAGGAATCATCGACACATGGGACAGCAAACTGAGGGAAAGACCCACCCTAACTGTGGATAGCACAGTCCTATATGTTAGGGGCCTGGACAGAACAAAAAGGTGAAAGATCGAGGAGGCAGCAGCAGAGAGGATCCATTCTTCTTTGGAGTGGGTTCCATTGCTGCTGTGTTGGCATGAGGACATGAGACTCCAACTTCTCCACTCTTCAGAGCAGGTTCTCACTGGTGACTCTCCAGGGAGTTTCCAGGTTTTCTGTCCTGGACCAGGACAGCATCATTGGTTCCTCTTGTTCTGAGGCTCCAGCTTCTTAGACTGAGCAGCTACTGGTTCCTCCAGTTCTCCAGCTTTCCATCACTGTCAGTCTGAGATAGATATATATATATATATATATATATATATATATATATATATATAGAGAGAGAGAGAGAGAGAGAGAGAGAGACAGATAGATATAAATGATTATATATATATATATATATATATATATATATATATATATATATATATATATATCACCTGTTGGTTCTGTTTCTCTGAGAACCCTAACAACTCACTGTCAGCCCTTGTCAATTTTAGAATATTCTTTGAAGCTACAGATTCCTACCTTGCTTTATTCCTTTCTTGTTTTTTCTTTTATGACCTGTTTTATTCAATAATTTTAAATGATGTTCCCATTATGATATAAAACCAATTTTTCTTGCTGTATTTTTAGTTTTTTGTTGTTGTTGTTGTTTTATTTTTTAAATACATGACAGCGGAGTGCTTTATTCCTTTCTGACCAGTACTTCAAAACAAATTGCCTAAGAGTTTTTTAAAGAGATTATTCTTCTTTAAAGATATGTGTTTTAAACCCATATGAGACATGCAAATCTTACATTATGGTCTCTCTAATACCCATATTTAGGTATATGCAAGAATATTTAACAATTGGAAATACAACTTTAATACAGTATTTATCAATAAATAATTTTAAAATATTCCGTCACTCTCTTTTGTCAGTAGTTTAAAAAGATGTCCCTGTCTGAACTATAAGACAGAAATCTTGCCTCTTGCCTTATTAAACTGATAGTCATTAGGCTCACTTGTAGTTTTTGACAGCCAGCAAGAGGCTGGGTATGCTGAGTCTATACCCAGACAGCCTGAAACTTGGGCCCACCCAGCATACTGTTATCATCACCATCTGACCAATCTCCCCTTATTACCCATATTGATGCTGAGCCCCACTCCCCACGCCTATCAGCATCTGGAGATGTGCACACAGATACAAATGCCCCTCCTATTTGAGACCACTCTGCAGCTAGCTAGGGTCATCCTCATCTGCAGAACACTCTAAGCCCCAATATGCATTTTATCGACTGACATTTGGGTTCCATACAGTAAACCATTTACCATCTGGTTCTGATGCCTTATATTTCAACTTTTTAATGAATGATATGTTTGTAGTAGCGGTGAAAATCAGCTCTTCCTAGAAGGTTCTGGTATTTATACATCACCAACAGTAAAAGTCTAATTTTGTTCAGCTAGCCAAGTAGCCATTTGGTACTTATACCATAATTTCTAGAAACTTGGTTTTGACATGAGGTCAGAAAGAGAATAGATAACTACTTATATCATTAATGTTTTTTAATGAATTAAATAAAAATGAGCACTTGTACAAATTAAATACATTTTATCTCATCCAGTCTTTATATCAATCCTGTTTTCAGGTAAAATCATCATTTTATAATTGGGAAAGCTGAAGCACAGAGAAATTAAATTGCCCAAGAATTCATATGCTCACTTCAGAATTCAACCACTATGATATACCATCTTCCTATTAAGTAAATAGCTCTCTAAATGACCAGGTTTGTGTACTGAAGTGAACAGAAATGTGGTTTGAATTATGATTTCCTCACTTACTAATTAAACCTCTGAAAAAATTATTTATCACTGTAAGCTTTAATTTTCTCACCTCCAAATCAGAAAGAATAAACCTTCTTTGACATAGTTATTATGAGAAATAAACAATATAAAAAACAGAAAATGATTACTATTGTACCTGGAACATAATAATTCTTTCATGAAAATCATTTCTGCTCTGTAAAATGCCTTTCATTAGCACTATGTGGGCAGGAACCATATCAGGCTCATCCTCATAATAACAATGATAAGGATAATAGCTAACTACTGTGGACCGAACCCTTGGTACATGGCAGGCACTGCTCTACTCTTTCACTTAGAATAACTCATTCAATCCTTTCAACTATCTTCAATATACATGAGATTAGTATTACCCTCACTTATACAGGTGAGGAAACAAGAGCAAGAAAATCATGTAACTCACTCAAGATTATCCATAGATGGCAAGTGGTAGACCCTGAATTAAAATTTAAACCAGGCACACTGGCTCTAGAGTATGTGCTTTTAACCACTGTTCACTCTTAGTGCTCTAGAGTTTCAATAAATATTTGTAGAGGAATTGTAATCCTGAAATTATACAATTATTATTTCTTGTGTTAATTTTTAGCTTTCTAATCCCTAAGAAATACGAAGCTGATATTAGACTACTAATATGTTTTTTCATTTGAATGTTGATGAATTTGTTTATTGGTCCTATAAAGATAACAAGTTTGAAAGGACAAAGAAAATTACAAACAACAAAAACAATAAATATGGGCTAGGAAAGAGATACAGTTAAGAAGCCATACCAAACATGAGAGCCCAAGCTGGGGTTCGAATTCTATTAGCCTCATGAGAATCTAATACTTCCCAAGTCTTAAATCTTAGCTATAATCTTTTTAATCAAGACACTATTTGAGTATGATTGGAAGAAAAGATAAAATGGTATTTCTTTCTATAATATTTATAAACATTTTAGCAGGTAAAATACAAAATAATAATAATAATTTGATTGTAATTTTTCTTTCTGTCTGTATTGTCTCAAGAATACATAAAATATGTAATCCTAGTCACTTGGGAGGCTGAAGCAGGTGGCCTTCAAGTCCAAGACCAGCTTCAGTAACTTAGTGAAACGCTGTCTCAAAATAAATAAATACCCTCACACGTCAGATAGAGCACTAATCTCTAGGGTATATAAAAAACTCAAAAAGCTAGACACCAAAAAAACCAAATAACTCAATCAATAAATGGGCCATTGACCTGAACAGACACTTCTCAGAAGAAGACATACCATCAGTCAACAAAATATGAAAAAAAAAATTCATTATCTCTAGCAATTAGAGAAATGCAAATCAAAACCACTCTAAGATTTCATCTCACTCTAGTCAGAATGGCAGCTATTATGAAAACAAACAACAATAAGTGTTGGTGAGGATGTGGGGAAAAAGGTACACTCGTACACTGCTGGTGGAATTGCAAATTGGTGCAGCCAATATGGAAAGCAGTATGGAGATTTCTTAGAAAATTGGGAATGGAACCCCATTTGACCTAGCTATCCCTCTCCTTGGACTATACCCAAAGGATTTAAAAACAGCATACTACAGGAACCACAGCCACACCAATGTTTATAGCAGCAAAATTCACAACAGCTAAACTGTGGAACCAACCTAGATGCCCTTCAGTAGATGACTGGATAAAAAAAAAATGTGGCATATATACACAATGGAATATTACTTAGCAATAAAAGAGAATAAAATCATGGTATTTGCAGGTAAATAGAAGGAATTAGAGAAGATAATGCTAAATGAAGTTAGCCAATCCCCAAAAAACAAATGCCAAATGTTTCCTCTGATATAAGAAGGCTGATTTGTAGTGTAGGCTGATTTGTAGAGGGAGCATGGGAGAACTCTAGATAGGACAGACGGGTGGGAGGGGCAGGGTCGGGTCATGGGGTTAGAAATGATGGTGGAATGTGATGGACATTATTATCCAAAATACATGTATGAAGACATGAATTGGTGTGAATATACTTTGTATACAAACAGAGATATGAAAAATTGTGCTCTGTATGTGTAATAAGAATTGTAATGCATTCTGCTGTCATATATAAATTTTTAAAAAAGCAAAAACCAAACAAACAAATAGGCCCAGGGATGTATCTCAGTGGTACAGAACTCCTGGGTTCAATTCCCAGTATTATCAAAAAATTACATAAAATATTATCAATAAGTTAAAAAAATATGTGCATCTTAGAAAAAGAAAACCCTCTTGTATAAAAAAAGTTTGAAAATTCCATCTAAGATAGAAGCACTGCTTTAATAAAAAAAATGATAATCCTCTTTGATAAAAAACCTACTTTTAATACTTCATCCAAGTTATCTTTTAGTCTTATGTCAATTTAGAATTTGTTCATACATCATAATATAAATAGGCCATTTGAAAACTGAGACACAAATACTAGTAATCTTAGTTCTTATTTATTAAAACTTAGTGTTTAGTCCTATTGTTTAACCTCCACAATTGCTTTTGAAGGTTTACAAAAAGTGTATGATATATATATATATATATATATATATATATATATATATATATATATATATTCAAAGATTTTTAAGAGATAAAACTCTCATTTGACATATTTCTTTTATTAATACTATTTGTGAAATAATTCCATGCAATGAATTTGCCACTGTATTTTCTCATGTTTACTGTGATGGAAATTGTGAACTTGACCAGGATGATACAGGTTTAACTATGTATCCTTTAAGGTGGTCAGAATCCTTTTTAGACCTGTGAGGTGGCCTAATTGACCAGTCACATTACTCAGCGTTAAAACAGAACAAAATCATAGCATTTGCAGGTAAATGTATGGCGTTGGAGAAGATAATGCTAAGTGAAGTCAGCCAATTCCAAAAAAATAAGTGCCAAATGTTTTATCTGATATAAGGGGGGTGACTCATAGTGGGGTAGGGAGGGAGAGCATGGGAGGATTAGATAAATTCTAGATAGGGAAGAGGGGTAGGAGGGAAAGAGAGGGGGAAGGGGATTAGCAAGGATGGTGGAATGTGATGGTCATCATTATCCAAAGTACATGTATGAAGACTTGAATTGGATGTCAACATATCTTGTATACAGAGATATGAAAAATTGTGGTATCTATGTATATTAAGAATTGTAATGCAAAAAAGTACATGTATAATGGCATAAATTGATGTGAACATACTTTAAATACAAAGTACAAAAAAATGTGCTCTATGTGTGTAATAAGGATTGTAATGCGTTCCTTTGTTGTGTATTTTTTTAAAAATAATAAAATCAATTAAAAAATACTAATTTATGAAACTAAAAGTCTTAATACAAGTCATCTCAATCCAATGTCTGCTGTATTAATCACAATACAAATAGCTAAGTATCAGGATATCCGAATGATATTTTGTGGGAAGGGAAGGATCTGAAGGCTGTCAAAGCTTGTACTATAACCTGAAAGTTGACTCACATCAACTTTGACACTATTGTTCTACAGGAAATGCTCATCTTTGATCTTATCTTGAAATTTTGAAAGTAGTATCACTACTTTGCATTTGCTTGAGAGTTAATAAATGAGACACAAGAATACAACCTATTTTAAACTCAATAACCTATATATTGTTAAGATCATTGACCCTATAGTCAGACAGACCATGCCTTTATCTTTATTAATTTCTTCTTAAATTTACTTATTGTTTAAAGGATCACTATAAAGATTCAATGAAATAACACATGTAAACCACTTAGTACAATTCATAGCAAAAATAAGTAAATAAATGAACCAACAACAAACTTCCTCCAAATCTCTCATTTCCCAATTGGTTTGCATTGACATTGAGCAAATTAACTTATTTCTCTATGTCTTAATTTAATTATCTATAAATATAATATAAATTTTGAAGGCTTGTTATAAGGATTGTGAAGAAGATGTAAAATTTCTGACATTTAGAGTGTATTTAATAAATGGTTTGGGGTTAAAATAAACCTTCAGTTTTGCTATATATCATGAAACTAAACACCTAACACTGACTTTATAACCTGAATCCCTGTGTAATAAACTTATGAGTACATAGTCAAGCTAAAAGCTTGAATTTTTTTTGTAACAACTAGCCGAGTCTCAGCCAATCACAGCAGAAGAGCTTCAACCAATCACAGGCTCAGAACATGCCCAAATAGTGCAATCGCCAAACTGGAATCAAAAAAGCTGTGTCTGTTCCTCATTTCCATTTTCTGTCCATAAATGCTGCCTGCCTATGAACTCTACCATGAACTCTTCTGCTGCCTAATTTGGAAATTATTCCTAGCTCAAGTAAATTCTATTAAAGTTACTTGTTGCAAGATTTTGTTTAACAATATATGGTATATGTATGCAGTGTGTTACATTTAAATTTTATTATACAATTTTAAAACAGCTATTGATAAGGATAAAATACAGAAGGTATAAATTAGCTAGTACCTCTGAGATGTTGACATGTATGAATGGGGTAAATAGTTAAACAACCCATTATTTTAGCTTAAGTTTGTCAGATGAAATCAAACCAGAGTCTCAGCATAGAAGCAATTTTTAAGGTCCATCATCAAAATGATTTATTTAGATGCATTTTCAATAGTTTCTAATTTCAGAAGAGGCACACATTTCTCTTTTTGCGTTCCAAGCTAGTCAAGCAGAATCCTTTATGATTTGAGAAGCAATTTTCTCATTTGCATATTCTGGATGTTCCATTTAAATTTCTTGTCTTGCTTTTTGTCTGTTTGAGCTTTTATTAATATTACAACAATTTACATTATTGTCCCCATAAAGAAGGATTTTTTAAAGTGTCTTTTTGTTGGTTCTGCTTTCCCTCAACACAATGGCATCTGGGCATGAGAAACTATTTTTTAAAGTTTTCTATTCAATTCAACACTATAAGAAAATATTTTTTAAAATTAACATAAAAATAAAAGCCTATGCATGTTTCTCCTGAATTTGAGCAAAGAAAAAAAATGTATGCAAACATCAAGCTGGTGAATTTCATTTTTGGTCCCTATGTCAACATAAGATGGCCACAGCAAAACCAGATCATTTGTATCCCATCCCACAAGAGTATTTCCAAGGCACAAGATCCACTAAAATTGGAATTCCATTGATTGGTTTTAGTCACATGCTCATCCTTGAAACTGTTCTAGAGGGATGCAATTTGCTCATTGGTTTAGGCCTAGGTTACAACTCTATTTATTAACTGAACCTTGGAGCCCACCAAGCTTCCTGGTTAAAGGGTATAAAAGTGTTGTAGCCTTAAATCCCAATTAGAAATGATTGCTAGAATGAAGAATACAAACCTCAAGATGGCCAACAATCAATGTTTTTATCAAATATTCACATTATTTTGAAAAATCAGTTCAAGTTTCTTTCCATGACTAGTTGGCCGGTCTGAGGGCTGGGTTACTATCACAGCCCCTGACATACAACAGGCATTTAAACAGTGCATTGGCAGGCTTTGTCCTTGAGTTCTTCTTCTTCTTCTTCTTCTTCTTCTTCTTCTTCTTCTTCTTCTTCTTCTTCTAGAGAGAGAGAGAGAGAGAGAGAGAGAGAGAGAGAATTTTTTAATATATATGTATTTTTTTTTAGTTATCGGCGGACACAACATCTTTGTTTGTATGTGATGCTGAGGATTGAACCCGGGGCACACACATGCCAGGCGAGCACGCTACTGTTTGAGCCATATCCCCAGCCCTCTTGAGTTCCTTCTTAACATAGTAGGCAAAGAGACCCTGTATGGATATATCAGATGATATCAATCCCTACATCTTTCTATCTCATGTCTAGCAAAACCTGAATTCCTTACAAAGTCCAAAGAGCTTCTCACATTATGGTCTCCCCATTCCCTTCCGCTCTGTCATCTTCTCCTGGTACCTCTTTATCTGGATCTCTGCTCCAGCCACCCTGGTCTCCTCGCTATTCTTCCAAAATGCCAGGCCTTCTGCAGGTGGCCTTCTGTCTGAAGTCCTCTCCCGTCAATCAGATCTGAGCTCACTCCTCTTCCCCCAGGTATTCCCTGGCTAGCCTATCTCAGTTGAATCCACCCTTGTATGAATTTCTGTCCTTCTTTATTTGTCTTTTCTCCAAAGCATCATCTAAAATCCTTAGGGTAATTATTACTGTTCTGATATCTAGAATATAATATTATTAAGGCAGAGGTTCTGGATATTTTTCTTCATGACCATATTCCCAATTCTGTAGTGCTCAATAAATATCCAATGAAAGAAAGAATATGCTTCTCTTGTTCATCCTCCAATAACGAGTGCACTCCAATTCTGCATTTCAATAACTTTCTCCATCATTCTTGCTCCTTAAGGTGGGTTAACCTCACTCACTCTCAATTCCCTGATTTCTGGCACAGAGAATATGCTCAATAGATAAGCAAGTAAAGGTGTATAATTTCTTGAGTGTACATTAGCAGTGAATGCTCAGAAAGATTTCAGGAAATATTACATCACATTTTGAAATTGAATTTTTGTTATGCCAATCTTGGAGCCCTTAGATCATCCCACACATGAGAAGTTATGTACATGCCCAAATGAGCTTGTTCTAAATCTAACCACATCCTCGAATTTTCTTCAGCCATTTGTCTTTCAAGGCCCTTTCCCTAACACACACACACACACACACACACACACACACACACATCCAGACTTATTTTATCATCAAGTTGAGCATATTACAGCAATAGATTTATTAGCATGAACATGCTGCCAGGAGATGGAAGACTTCTGTTAGTCTCACAAAGCTTTCTATAGAGTAGAATAAGAGGCACAGGCCTGCACTGACCCAGCAGGAGTGGGAGGGAGGAGGTGATGTGGCTGCTCAAGCTTCTGGGGCTTCCTCTGGCCCCAGCACACTAGGGTGGACTTACCAGCATGACTCAATTTGAAGCCTCCTCAGAAGATTTGGCCAACTTTACTTCCTGCTCCAGTGAGACTTGGCTCAACAACTGAACAGGCCAAAGCCTGCTAAAGAGCCCATTAGCAGATTCAACAATACAGAGATGGGAAGAGAGGAAATAAGGCAAGAACTGAACCCTTCTGTTAAAACAACATCAATTCCCCATAATGTCATCCTTTATAAACAAAGCTCCCACGGAAGGCTTGGGAAAGGTTTAAAATTCTCATGAGGTTTTTCTGACCTGAACACAATTTTATACCCACTGACAGGCCCAGAATAATGTCAAAGTTCTGGTAATTATGAACCTAAATATGTTAGAGCATCAAAATTAAAAAAATAAAATAAAAAGAGGGCCCCAAATAATCTGATATAATTGCTTGAGTCTATTGATGAGTGGTTTGAACAAGTTTGTTTGGATGTTTGACTTAATTTTTAGAGGAAAATATACCTTTATAATTGCCCCATGAGTTGGAATAAAGGCCAGATACATATGGAAACACTCTAAGAAACTCATTAGCCTCCACTTCTGGATTTTAGACCTTTAGGTAAATAGTAACTTAAAATTTTTGAGTCCTATCAGGCATCAAGCATGATGGCACTTTCTAAGTTTCTTGGACACTAATAATTATACCACTAATATTATATGCTTACTATGCTCCAAACAAGACATTCTATGCTGTTGTAGAGAACTTGCTTTATCTTCATGACAGCTCTGTGATTTAGGTATCATCATCTATTTATACAGCTAAGAAAATGGAGGCACAGATAATGTAAGTGGCTGTTTTCAGTCACACAGCTAGCAGCCTGCAGAACAGGATTTAAATCCACATCCTGTGGCTCCTGAGTACACACTAACCATCGCACTTTACTTCTTTTCAGTGAATACCAACCATTCTTAGCAATCACTGAGTCCTTCTAGCCTGCAGACTAATGATCCTTGAGTTGGAAATAGAGGCTCCTAGATAAATATTCACAGTATATGCTGTATTCTCTAAAAGGAGATCCAAATGACATGTTTCTGCCAGCTGGAAGTGTGTTGGACCATCTATGTTTCCTTCCCAAATTGCCATTCTTGGTCTTGGCTCTTTCTGATTAGAGACCACATTTATTCTATCTGGCTCTTGGATCCTCCTGTCATATCAGAAAAGTGGCATTGTTTGGCACTTCTGATGTTTCAGACTAGATTTGGGACTTGCTCTTCTTGGTATAATCCAGGATTGGCCCTGATTTGTATTTCACTGTGCTCTGCAGCTGGAGTACAACAGTCTGGAGGCCTGGAATGGATATGAATATTAACAATTCTATTATCAAGCGCTCCATATGCTTGTGTCTTGAAGCCCATTTGGTCATAGCCTGTTTTCCCCTCGTGGGCTCTGACCAAGATTGCTTATCTTAAGAAACATTCCAAATGAAGACTTCAGAACATTTTCCCAAAATGATTGAATGCATCCTTAGGGCCTTTTCAGATTTTTCCAAAAAGTTATAATTGTAAACCAGGCTTTGCAACACACAGCATGACAAATGTTATCCTCTGGCCTTTTAATTTAGTTGAATTGTAGGATAGAGACATATTCAGATGCTACTTCTGTACATTCATCCTAAGCCAACCCGTGGATTGCTGGAGGAGATAGAGTAGCTACTTCTGTCAGCTTTTTTTTTTTTTTATGTCTAAGCTGTGACTTCATGAGCAACAGCACACTGAATTACTAAATAGGAAAAGTTTCTCTCTAGAATTAGCTAAAAACTTAAAAGACAATTAAGAAATTTTAGAGTAAATTCAGCAATATTTGCTAAATATAAATTAGGTGTTATGTAGTAGAATAGACTACATAGATATAGGAACAAATAGTAACAACAATGGTTAATAATTTCTATCTCTATGCTAAGATTGATGCACTAAAAATTTATTTCATCTAATTGTCAGTACAATATATATATGAGATAATCCTATTATCCCCAGTAAAGTAACTTGTTCAAAGTCATATGGGTAATATTTGGAAAAGGTGGATTCTAATTCTGACTTTAATGTGAATCCAGAGTCCTCAGTTTGAACCACTCCTAGCCAATATATTAATAGAATAAATCGATGTGATGTGTAAATAAATTATTTTAATATTGTTTGTACTTACGCCTGATCTGTGGGTTTCAAAGTCTCCTCTTTGGTAGATACTTTCCTATTCCATCAGTGTGGCTGGGGTCCAATGTTCAGCAGATAGTGTGGTACTTCACATTGAGCGCCACTGGCTTTCCTCCCTGGTTGCATAATACAGGAGAACTGTCAGAATATCCTGCCCATGACCATATGACCTTGAGCTTTGTATGATAACTTCTGGTGATTAAAGCTACAAAGCAAAAGGAAAAATGGCTGTTTACCCCTGGGAAAACTGAAGTGTGGAGTCACAAGCTATTTCCCCTCTATCATTGTTTCACCATTACAGGTTCACCACGGAGCGTCATCTTGATGCTCTAAAAAGTTTTCCCTAGAGACAGGTGAAGACTGACTACCAGAAAATACTGTCCTTGGTGGGTACTGCTTTTATTCCTTTTCAGTTCTTGGAGCTATTGGCTAATGAGTAAAATCCTGCAAAATAGTCAAATAATAAAGAATTGTGTAGGCCATGCTATGAAGTTTAGACCTTTATATTTTATCTTATTCCAACCCACGTGCTCCAAGTCCTGGCATGGTTTCTTCCCAAGGTCTGGGTGTCACACATGTACTAACTTTTCACAGTCTCTCCTGGACCAAACGTGAATCAGACTCCCTCCTCTTAGTTCTCTTTTTGACTAGGCTTGGGCTTGGACTGTGATCATGGACTGTTGAGTTTGGTTTTAGCAAGAATCCTGCTGTATCCGTTTATGGGATATCCCCACCCATAATATCTGATTACCCTGCCTGCCTCCAGCAAGCAACTTGTCAAGGAGATCAGTAGGAATCCAATCCCCATAGATTTATTCCTCCTAATTTTATGAGTACTCACTCCCACCTTGCTCCTTGGCTATTCATCTCCTTGTCCTCATCATATACAGAACTGAGCCTGATTTCACCACGCTACTATGAAACTTCCATTACAGTACTCCATCTTGAGTGAAGACTTCTTTACCATCTTTAATAAGCATCATGAAAATTTTTCCTTTAACACTTTTTAATGTCCTTCTGTTTTTGAAAGTATCTTTTGAAATCAATTACTCTTATAAACTTTGGTTAATCATAACAGATGTGCCATTATTTCTGCAGAAATTTTAAACTTTATATCATTAGTTTTTCCAATTTTCATGAAAACCAAAATCAATGATTTTTTAAAAAAATTTTGATTTATATTTAGTAAAGTTGCCTAGAAACTTTTATAAATATCTGTCCTGAACCTGTCATGTCATCTGAGTGAAGTATAGAGATGAACTCCAGGTAATTTTCAGTTGTTTTTGATAATGAAGAAATACTCAACAGTATAGAAAAAAAAATAAGTCTACTAAGTAGAGTCAAAGTTAACAAATGAAGCAGCTTTAAATTCAAAAAGAAACAAGAAATAAATGATGATCACAAACTTCTAGGGCTCTGATCAAATTGTAAGCTTATTCCATTTTCCTAAACAAAACATGACATTGAAGGAAATTAGTTTTAAAATCTTTCCAATTAAAACACTTCATGGATTAAAGGTGCTGTTTTGCTGGGTGTGATAGCACATGCCTATAATCCCAGCAACTGGGCAGGCTGAGCCAGGAGGATCCCTTGCAAAATAGCAAGACCCTAAGCAACTTAATAAGACCCCATCTCAAAATTTAAAAAATAAATAAAGGACTGAGTGTAGCTCAGTGGTAAAGTGATTGAACCCCTGGGTTCAATCCTGATATATTCCCACCTCCACCTCCTGCCCCTCAAAAACAGATGTTGTTTTGAAAAGCTGCATATAATATACTTATTATAAGTATACAGAAAATACCATTTCCTGCTATTACAGTGAATTTTCATGGTTTTTCTAACTTCCTTAAAATGTGTTTTGATAGATTACAACCAGAGGAACTAAATACAGAAGATGGATCCAAACAGATGAATTGCTAACATTCCAACCTGCTGTCTTAATTTGATAATTCAAACCCCCTCATACAAGTAATCTAAATCACATTTAAATTATTAATCATGGTTAATAAGATAATGCAATAAGCAGGATGTGTTAGTTGTCATTCTAAAAGGCTTGTATAACTCAATGAGGATTTCTGGAAATTAGCTTTTTAGACTTCAGGATACCTTCTGTTTCTTCCTCCTCCTCCTTCAAGAATTTCAAGGGTAGGAACAAACTCATGCTATTTAAACTCTATCTGAAGTCTACCTTTGATGTTGGCATAAGTTATATCAGATATTGTTTTTCATTGTAGGGAATGGTGGCAGATTTTCTCCAGGGAAGCAGACAATGAGGCAGAAAATTCCAAAAGGTTTTGGTTTGCAAGTTTCTATGATTTAAATCTCTAGATTTATGAAAGATATAAAGCATCAAGTTTAAAATAAGCACTCTTTTAAATATAACTCAATTTTATCAAATGTTGGCATTTTTGTCATATTTTTTAAAAGCCTTTTTTGTTATTGTTGTTGATGTTTTGTACCAGGGATTGAACTCAGGGGCAGTTTACCATTGAGCCACATCCCCTGCCCTATTTTGTATTTTATTTAGAGACAGCATCTCACTGAGTTACTTAGCACCTCACTGTTGCTGAGGCTGGCTTTGAACTTGCAATCCTTCTACCTCAGCCTCTGGAGCCACTAAGATTGCAGGTGTGCTTTCCATATTGGCTGCATCAATTTGCAGTTCCACCAGCATGTACGAGTGTGCCTTTTACCCCACATCCTTACCAACACTTATTGTGCTTATATTCTTAATAGCTGCCATTCTATTGGAATGAGATGAAATCTTACAGTAGTTTTGATTTGCATTTCTCAAATTGCTAGCGATGATGAATATTTTTTCACGTATTTGTTGATTGATTGTATATCATCTTCAGAGAAGTGTCTTTTCAGTTTCTTGGCCAATTTATTGATTGGGTTATTTGGGTTTTTTTGGTTTTAAAATTTTTGAGTTCTTTGTATATCCTAGTGCTCTATCTGATGTATGTGTGGTAAAAATTTGCTCCCAAAATGTAGTCTCTCTATCACCCCATTGATAGTTTCTTTTGCTGAGAAGAAGCTTTTTATTTGAATCCATCCTATTTATTGATTCCTGATTTTAATTCTTGTGCTATAGGAGTCTTATTAAGGAAAGCAGTATAGAGATTCTTTGGAAAACTGAGAATGGAACCACCATTTGACCCAGCTATCCCACTCCTCGATCTATACCCAAAGGACTTAAAAACTGCATAACACAGGGACATAGCCACATCAATGTTTATAGCAGCACAATTCACAATAGCTAAACTGTGGAACCAACCTAGATGCCCTGCAGTTGATGAATGGATAATGAAAATATGGTATATATACACAATGGAATATTACTTAGCAATAAAAGAGAATAAAATCATGGCATTTGCAGGTAAAAGGATGGAGTTGAAGAAGATAATGCTAAGAGAAGTTTGCCAATCCCCCAAAAACAAATGTCGAATGTTTTCTCTGATATAAGGAGGCTGATTCATAGTGGGGTTGAGGGCAGAGCATGGGTGGATTAGATGAACTCTAGATAGAGCAAAGAGGAGGGAGGGGAAGGAAGCGGGTTTGGGAGTAGGAAAGACAGTGGATTGAGATGGACATCATTACCCTAAGTACATGTATGAAGACATTAATGTTGTGATTCTGTGTACAACCAGAGATATGAAAAATTGTGCTCTGTATATGTAATATAAATTGTAATGCATTGTGCTGTCATATATAACAAACTAGAGTTTAAAAAAATAAGATTACCACCAGCACTGCAGCTGGCTAAAGTCTCTTTTAAGAGAAGTCTCTCAAATTGTTGAAACCCACAGTCTACCCCTTCTTCAATTCAGATGTAACCACTATCTTAAATTTGTACTTATTACACTATAAATAATTTCATACTTCATCACAATTAATAATATATCTATATATGAAAATATATATATTTGAAATAGAGTACATTTTCATCATCTGTTAGCAGTATGTTTTATGTTTTTAAAAATTTATATAATCATTGTACATTTAAAAATAATTATATGCTCTATTTGTGATTCTAGTTAGTATTTTTAAGTTATATATTATTTTATACCCATTTTCTCCACTGATGGGGGTTTAAGTTGTTTCCAACTTTTTTTCCTATGATAAACAGTTAGGTCTTGGTGCTCTCAAATGGAACATAAACAATTTTACACCACATCAACATCAAACAAGGCCATCTGTGACTATAATAGATCAGGACAAAAAGCAGGAGTTCTGTGTAATCATGTTTGGAGATAGACAAAAACATGAACACTGTTGAAACAATGAAAATACTAATCGCAGCTCTTTCCTGGCTTATTAGAGTGCTGCTGCTTCTTTAGCAATTATAGACTTAGATTTGCCCTAGACTTATCTCCTTTTAGGTAAGATTTAATAAAATACCCAATTATACAGTTATCCCACTTCTCTACAGTATTCATTTCCCAGCAAAATCAAACTTCCTAAGCCTCTCCCTATATTGCCAGGCACAGTCCACAGCAGAGATGCCTCACGGTGAGCATCCTTCCTCAGCACAGCAAACAAGCAACCCAAATGGTCATAGGAGCCCTCCTAGTGGCCCTTGGCTGTAGGGCCCCAATTTCAGTGAGTCTGCAGATCTTTTCACTTATATATCAGCAAAGATAACCATCAAGGGTGCAAGCTGACTTTGACTCTGAGATGATCAGAGGGGGCTTCAACTCTGTTTCCTGACCTGCCTATTCATGCCCTTTTCCCATTTCTCTATTGTTTTTTCTATTTTGTTATATATTTATAAGGGCTGTTTATATTTTCAGGATACAGCCCCTTTCTGTGTGCTGTAAATATTATTCAAATCTATAGATTTTACTGAAAATTGGTTTTTATACACTCATTTTTATTGCTTTTGCAATGGTTTGTGATTCTTGTGCCTTAAGGAATTCTTCCCTATTTAAAGGGAATAAATATATATTTAAAAGTCATAGATATATCCTTTTTTATTTTCCTACTTGTTTTTGAAAAATATTAATTGTATATATTCTATTTATGGGAGAATAATGTGATGTTTATATGTACGCTTCCTTCTTCTATCCTATTTGTAATTTTGAAGTTTTGCTTTTTTTTATATTTTGTCTACTAACATCCCAGAATTTATTTTGTCTATGGTGGCAGTACAAATTAAATTTTTTCCAGTCTGGATAGTGATAAACCTTACTGGACAGTCTTTCTTTCCCTAATCATTTATGAAGTTATTTCTGACAAATAGTAAGTTTCCAAAGAAATGTATGAGTCTGGTTCTTGATTCCATTATCCCATTATTTTTATCATTCCTCACACTAACATTCATTTTTTTAAATTTAATTATTGTGCCCAATTCTTCTCCTTCGAGACACTTACTATTTGTGTTTAAATGAGCTTTTCTTTAATGTCTAATTTCTCATTAAACTAAGCTCTGTGTGGAAAGCTCAGTGTTCTGCATAGGGCCTAACACACAGAGCACTCAATACAGAGATTCAGTACATATCTGTTAAATGACAGGATGCATGAGTAGAAGAATAAATTAACATTTATTTGAAAGTGGAATAATGCTAAGTCTAATGACCTGAACCTTAACTGCATTTGGCCTCCCGGCATACGCAGTCACAACTCTTCTGATTTGAACATGCTATTGAGATTCCACGGGTCTTCTCTATTTACATCTCCCTGTTTGGGTTGTTCCTTAGAAGGAAGAGCGGAAAGTTTGTTTTTATTGCTTCACTTTGATCTCATCACACCTGTATAAATACTTAAAAATTTTCACATAAATAAACATTTTTCTTGTTGTTTGTATTGCCAATTTTTCGATATATTCTCTAATATTTACATCAACTTTTTCCTTTCATAATAATAATTATAAGAGCGAATACTTAAGTACTGAATACCATGCACAAGACTCTGATCTGTAAGTCCTTTCAATATATTAGTTCATGTCATCCTCACCCCTCAGGGGAGTGCATCCTTATTATAGAGGAGGAAGCTATCACACGGAGTTTAAGCAGATCTCTAAAATCACGTGGAGAAAACTTCAAGTCTATTTATAGCTTATTTTACATAGACATTCTGATTTGAAATGCATTTCAGATAATATAGTTTGTATAAAGGTAAGGAGGATATCCAGGGTGGTGTCTTGCTTCATTGGAAACTCCAGGGCTGGCCTCTCCAAGTGTGCTGAGTTGTGGCTTGAAATCCTTAGGGAAGAAAGATCCTCCCTCTTTCAGGATCCATATACTGTAATAGAAAGTAGCACACAAACACGTGCACACATACCGATTCTGTTTTCTCCTTGAATTGTTTGTTTCCTCCAGAGTTACTATTGAGTGCTCAGCTGGCTAGCTTCCCTTTGCATCAAACAGACTGGAAACTGGAAAGTCAACTTAGGAGAGGAACCTTGTCTCCCCTAGTGTAGCTTTTAAACTCTTTTAGAAGAAAACCCTTATTCACCGTGATGTCAATGTCTTTGTAGAGAGTCAGGTTTGGAGTTAGTAGATTAGGGTGGTATCCAATTATTTTCTGTTTCCAAGCATATGGCCACTTGAAGGAAAGTATGGGAAATTCTTTTTTTTTTTTTAATGATTTTTTAGTTGTAGGTGGACACAATAACCTTTATTTTATTTTTATGTGGTGCTGAGGATCGAATCCAGTGCCTCATGTGTGCTAGGTAAGCGCTCTATCACTGAGCCACAACCCCAACCCCGGGAAATTAGTTTTTAATAAGTATTTTTACTGATTATAAAAGTAGTTCATATTCATTAAAGGAAAGTGTGGAACACATTCTAGCATATGAATAAAATAAAAATAAACATATCTCCTAATTCATTAGGATGGGGAACTTCTTGAATCTGATTGACCTCAAAGTATTTAATAATAAAACCAAGAAATGTGTCAAACATTTTCCTCATCAGATCTCACTAATTATCACTTAATAAGTTGCTTTCCCAGGATCACTCAGAGAATTGCCTAATGAAGACTTTATAAATACTTTTCCTTTTCCAGGGCATAACTTTGGCTCCAGAAGATCTGTCACTCTTGTAATTTTAAAACATATTCATATATATTTTTTTCTTTTCTTTCTTCTTCTTTTTTTTTTTTTTTTTTTTGGTAGAAATAGGGATTCTTTCAGTCACTATGTATCAACTTTGAAAGTCACCAATTCCAAACCTGGTTTGTCTGTATTTTTCCTCTTTTTGTTTGTGCAAGTAAGATTTGAAAAATGCATGTGGGTTTTGAAACTCCTGCTGCGCCAGCCACAATTTCCCATAAAAGGGGGAACATTTATTTGTGTATATGAAGTCCTGGACAGCAGTACTTGGTCAGACGTGAGACAGATGTATGTATGCACAGCTGTTTGTGTTTAAGGACAGAATACAGACATAAATAAGGTTAGATATTCTTGGTTTGGTGCTAGAATATTTTCATATACTATATTCAAAGGAATATCTGTCATAACTGAAAACAAGGAGAAATTTATCAGAAACAGAGCACAGAGCCCTTCCCCTGAGCCAGGATAAACAAAACCAATATGGGCCTATCAAACTATGGTCTTGTAAAATAAACTTTATTGTACAAAAGGAAACCATCTTATTTATTCTTAAAGATATTGTCAGATATTTTCCTAAGGTCATATAGTACTGTCTTCTATAAAATTAAAGGGCATAAGTAGATCTTTCTGGCTTGTCTATCATGATCAGAATGCAATCATATTAAAAGCCAATAATACTAGAGAAGAATGTTTTGTGAAGAACACTATTGCTGTCTCCACTACTCAACTCCCTTCCTGAACTGAGAGAGACAAGCAATCTTTTTTCTTTTCTCTGAAAAAAAGTTTATATTCCAATAATGCTGCTATTTCTCCAGTACGTTTCAATGGCAAAATGATTCCCAGAAAGAAGTTTTTCCCCACCAAATACCAAAATCCCAGAAAAAAATATTAAAAATCTGACACCCAAGCTCACAGAGATTTCTAGAGAGAGACTTGGAATTTGTTGCATGGCTTTGATGATCCAGAACTTTGAGAAGTATCTCAGGAAAAAGACTTACAGGAATGTTGCTAATTACTTTATTTATTTTTATTCTATTTAAGCCTATTCCGATTAAGAAGTCATTCACATTATGCACAATCTGGAAAAAAAAATTTTAATCAGAATTTATTCAAATAAAAAATGTGTAATGGAAGTTATGTTTAATATTTATTTTCACACTTTATGTGCCAGGATTTTCACATAGCCTCTCTCTTCCCCTCTCTTCAGATCTTTCCTTGAAGAACATTCCTTTAAAAGTTCAGAACAGACCTTCAAAGTAACTACCCACTTTGTTAGAAGGTACTCTTGTTTTGATGAAAACCCTAAAACAACTCCTTTAAAGGATTTGTTTAAAAGAACCTAAGATATAGTGATATCCATAAGACTGAAATGCTACACTTTATTTACCTAAGTTTGGACTTTGAAGAAGTGTTTTGTTTTGTTTTGTTGTCAACCCAATAAATCATATTGAGAATCACGGGTGACTTACAATGTTCAAGACCCAAAGAAGACAACTAAGAAAAGTCTGTTCTTTTAACCTTGACTCTGATAACTTAGCCATTATTAAAATCATATGATGAAAACAGAGGATTACAAAATAGAACTCCCTGGAAATAAAATATTCCATCCTATGTCTATAAGTAGAAATAACTGGCTAATATTTTATAGGTTTCAAGAATTATAAAATCTCTTTAATACCTATATGCAACATTTCTTTAGTATAATTTTCAGAATTACATATTTGGACCATTACACATGGGGATAAATCTAAAAGTAAAATAATGGAAAGCAATGAAAAGTACTCTTCCTGTATTTTACATTTAGTTCTGTAACCCTTTCTTTCAACATTATATATCTGAGATTTATAGAGGCTGATTTTGAATTATCTACATGGTTGTATCAGAAGTATTGAAATATGTGAGAACCTGAAATGTGTTTAGGCATTCTAAAAAGCATACATAAATTATAAATAACCAAACATTCCCCCAAATATTTTATAAAACTACAAAAGCTTTTCAAAAGTATGTCATATTGCAAAACTGCAAAATTAAACTCCACATTTGCCTATTTTTCCAGTAATGTGATTACTTTGCAAGAAATATCCTCAAGAATGAACAAATAGTTTGACAGAGAATACTGCATGACATATGCATTCCTTATGTGATAATATATGTGGATTATGAACAACTGCTACTATTCATCAGAACAATTTAGAAAGAAGAATTCAACAAAATCATTGCTTTAAGCAGGAAAAGAAGAGGCTTAAAATAATGCATACTCATTGATACTGTTAATATGAATGAATTTCGAAATGAAAAATATTGACAATACTATTTTTAATCATTGAAATGCTGCCTGACACTCAAAAATATGACAAACTTATCTCAATATCACACTTTTTAAAAATAAAGAACAAAGTACTTAAAATGTCCTAAATCATTGTAAAATTTACAACCACAAGAGGGAGCTTTGAGTGAAAAAAGTTCAAAGATTCACATGCCTTGTTCCTAAATTACAAATAACATGGTAAAAACCCAAACAAAAGAAGAAAATGGATAGACAGAAATTGAAGTGTTGAATTAGTTGCTGAATATGTTCCTTAATGCGTTAAGTCAAAAAAAAAAAATTATACGTTGTCAATTTCAACCCAATGTATTTGTTAACCAGGTTTCTAGCTCTTTTTGACAAGATATTATTAACAATGTCAATAACAATAAAAACTACATTCTACTGAGCTTTTAATAAATCCCAGGCACTACATGTAAAAAGACTGCATTCAGGAATGTGTATAGTATGACTTTCCTGACAACCCAATGAGGCAGGTTTGTGTGGGCATTTGCTTCTTGTTTGATTTTTATTGTTACTCTTGCTCCATCTCATGGTTTGGGAAACAGAAGTTTAAAGAAGTAAAGAAATTTTTCCAAGGTCACTGAACTAATAAATGACTGATCTAAACCTAGACCTATTAGATTCTAAAATAAGTTTGCTAATATAGCAAATAAGGGTACAGGATACCCAGTTATTTTGAATTTCAGACCAACAATAAATAATTGTGTAGTATACATCCTGTGGGATATTTGAGATATCCATATGCTAAACAGTTATTTGTTTTTGTTTTTGTTTTTTTTTTGGAATTTCTTATTCATCTGGGCATTGTGCATAAAAACTGCCAACCCGACTTTAACGCTGACCCAGAGTTTGAAGTCTCTGCTAGCCTGACTCTCCAAAGCCAGGAAGCCTGTGCTGGGATGAGGCTGGGATGGCCTCACCTTTGCTTTTCTGGATAAGTGAAGCTCGGTGACAACTGTGTAGTTGCACCTTGAGCATCTTTCAGTAGTTCAGTGGTTCTCAAAACAGTGAGTGTAACTATCATCTGGGGTGCCTGCTGATTCCCTGCCAGAGACTTTGAGGAGACTTTAAAGTATGCATTTTAACAATACTCCTGATGTTTCTGATATAGGTGGTCCTGACCTAGTCCCTGAGAAACAGTGAAACAGTTGGCCTACTCAGGAACAATGTAACATTATTGGAAAAATATGCTAGAAAATTAGCTTAGGGACTATGTGAGGTTGGATGCAATCTGGAAAAATATAAGCTGGAGAAGATCCGACTGAATTTTATGGGCTCATGACCTAGATTTCAATAATATCAGAAAAAGCAGGCTGATCAATTAAACTCAATATACTTTCAATAGTCTACTGCTGTTCTTCTAGACAATGGCCTTGGGAAACAAAGGCCAGTGTTCCTTAGCATGCTATATACATTAAATTTTAATATTACCTTTCTCCTTACTAAGTCATTCACTTCCAATGCAGTCTTACTCTTAAGTACTCAGGTTGGCATTCAGGGTACAGCTGAGTCAATCATTTTGACTTTCTCCTGAACTTCTTATTATCTCACTGATTTTACAACCTTCCTATCGACTAAGAAATTAAAGAGAAAACCAGTTTAACTAAATTTGTATAAGTAAACGTTTTTCTTCTAAATGTTTTAAAAGAGCTCCAGATCCTAAGGAATCTTGAAATGACATAATTAGGTCACTTTGGGATTTTTCTCCACACTCTTTTGAACACTACCTGCAGTCATTTTAGTTTCCCTGTTCTTAACTGTTACACTATATTTTCTCTTTTTAAAATATACACAGTATTTTAAAATCTTATTTCAGTAACAAAATGGCTGATTAAAAAAATACGCACATGCAGCTATTGAACCACTACGTCTAATTTGCTGTTTTCTGCCTCATAGGAAAGACTGAAAGAAGCCATAAGCAGATATTAGCTGACTAGGACTTTTAAATGAACCATCTTTACTTTATACATTACCCACAGGATTATCCCAAGTTTCAGTCTGTATGCTGAAAGACAACATTAAGTAAGTTTGGACCTGAAGTAAATCTCAGAGCCTTGCCTCAGGTAAATAGGCATAGTGACTCTCCAGGGAGATTGTTAGGTATGAATTATTTCCAAGCCTCCTTTTTGAGGAACCTGTTTGAATGAATCAAATATATCTCTGCACATGTACACATGTGTACGTATACACACACACGCCCCTAGAACTGTCTTACTTACATCAACATGCTCTGGACTGATTACAGGAGAGTGGCTTCTCATCTTTCATAACTTACAGCAGGAACACTGTACAGCCATTTCCTTCATATATAAAGATGTTTTCTTATATGTCATTCACTTTTTCTATATAGGTGAGTTTCTGGGAAAATAAGATGAAACTATACCATCCTTGCTAAAAATTATACACCCCCTCCCCAGTAGATAGCTGTAAAACTCCTCTTACCAAGAGGATTCTGGGTCCTTTGGCTTTCTGCCTAAAGTTTTAAATTATCATTTTCTGCAAAAAAAGTCTGCAAAAAGTTGGATACGGTGGCTCATACCTGTAATTCTAACTACTCCGGAGGCTGAGGCAGGAGCCGATCAAGTTTGAGGCCAACTTTCACCACTTAGTAAGACTCTGTATCAAAATAAAAAATAAAAAAGTTCTGGCAAAGTATCTCAGAGGTAAAGCACCCCTAGGCTCAATCCCCAGTTTAAAAAAAAAAAAACCTGTCAGGATTTTGAATATGATTGCATTAAATCTATAGATCAGTTTGGGGAGGACCACCATGTTAACAAAACTGAGTCTTCCAGGATAACACTCTTCCATTTTGTGGAAATATCTCTCCATTTGTTTAGGTCTTCTTTATTTCAGAAAGCTTATTTCTCTGTTCTAGAGTTCTCATTTTGATCCTATAATTTCCATTCCTCTGATTAATATGACATTTCTCTATGATTTTTATTCACTGAAAATATAAGTTATTGTTGTTACTTTATTGAAGATGAGGATATTATTGTGCTAAATTTTTTTCTGATACATAATCCACGTTAAACTCACTCTCCATGAAGTTTTCTTTTTGCTTGCAAATGTGTGTTTTGTTTGGGGTATTCAATTGGGGTAATCTTAGAGTGTTTGCTAGACAATAGGAACTTTAATTTGTGGGGATTCAGGATTCTGCTATATTCCTTGATGAGTGTTGTGGGCTTTTTTTATTTCTTATATACATGACAATAGTGGAATGCATTACAATCATAATTATCCATTCACAGCACAGTTTTTCATAACTCTGTATATAAAGTATGTTCACGCCAAATTATGCCATTATACATGAGCTCTCTTATTATTATTGTGGCATGTATACACAATGGAATATTACTCAGCACTAAAAAAGAATAAGATCATGGCACTTGCAGGGAAACAGATGGCATTAGAGCAGATTATGTTAAGTGAATTTAGCCAATCCCAAAACAACAAATGCCAAATGTCTTCTCTGATATAAGCGGAGTAGGGAGGAAGAGCATGGGAGGAAGATTAGCATGTGGACTTTTTTTGGCAAGTAATTTTCCTGCCTGGGCTCAGGCTTCAATATCTTGTTTTTTGTTTGTTTGTTTGTTTGTTTGTTTGTTTTGAGTGGCATCTTCACACTCAGGCAGAGCCTTAACCTTTTACTGGGCTGCTTGGAGTCTGTTTTGTTTGGTTTCACTTTTATTCTTTCTTTATTTCTTTTTTTTTTTCCTACATGGTTTAAAGGTGAATAAAAAATATGGACAGACAGATTTAAGGAAGCCCTTTCTGGTTTTTAAGATTTACTTACACTCTGATTAATGTTTTGTGGTTTCATATTTCTGGTATCCTGGGCATATTTCTTTTGTGTCTTATTTTTCATTTGTTTATTTTTAAATTTTTGGTGTGTGCACTTGAATTGCAGTTAACCCAGAAAGAAAACTGTAGAGAGGAGAATTTACTTAAGGACCTTCCCACGTTTCCTCCTCCAAGTGAGCATGGATTCTCCACCAGATCTCTCTTCTGTTCATTGCCAGTATCTTTAGCATTGCTTCATGCACTACATCTTAGTTTTATAAATAATTTCTGTGAAGTAATTTTTCTGGGAGAGTCTTAAGTCTAACATACCTAGAAATGAAACTCCTTACCTTAAAAAAAAACCTGATCTTCTAAATTGCAAAGATATCACTGCAACTATGAATTAAACTTGTTGAAAATACTGCCATTACTGCACTAGAGAAAAATGTCTTTTTATTGCTGAGTTCAACGTGATTAAAACTTCTCAACTATTCCATGGCAGCCATTCTTAAGCACCTAGCTTCTAGGAAATCTGTATCAATGAACTGCAGTTTTCTCTTCATCAGTATGGCCCTAAGTCTATAATATAATATTAAATGGTAAAGTTGAAAGGTGCCAGAAACTTGGTCATTGTTTTCAAAAGTCTTCTAAAAGATATAAAAGAAACTGGACTGTTTTGGCTAAAATGATACTGAAGAAATTCCAAAGGAGCTGTCTTCCCACGCCCTGCCCATTTTAAATGTGATTCCCAGCACAGCTGGCTCTTCCAGGTCTCTTTGGGAAACTGATTTTAATATTTCCCTTTGTGTTTGGTGGATTCACCAACTTACTCAATGCATATTTATTTTTCAAACCTTTACTTTTCTTTCCCAGTTGTAGTTTATCCTCTGGCATTTATCTCTATTTCTCATGTTTTCTTTTATGGACCACCCACCCAGTTTCTGGCACGCCCAATATTCTTAACCTAACTTCCTAACTGAGCAGTCCTTGAATATCACTTTTATTCTCAAATCTTCACAGATTTATGACAGAGACAAGTTACAAAAACCTAAATTCCATTCCTTCATTTACTTCATATGTTTTCTCCCAAAAGCTGACTGAGAGTTCTGCTCAAAATAGTGTAAATATTTACTTAGGCTATTGTCCTAATACCCACTCAGTAAGACATCAGTGCTAATAAAACAGCAGGGAAATATCACAGAGAAATTTCTACTTTCTACAGCTTAATGACTAAAGGGATCTTTATTTAATTAAATTTTATTATATCTCTTTTCTGCTCTTAAATAACATTGAATTTCTCAGGAGACCCTTATTTGCATTTTCCATTTCCTTTAAGTTAACGATTATCTTGGATTCTTGGCCTGAATTCCCTAGAGTGAGTAGCAGAAGGAATTTACCTCTTAGGCATACTCTAGAGTCCCTCACCAGCTTCAGGGTGAAGAAGATTGCTGGCTGGGGCCATCAACAGGAGTACCTAAAAGTCTCCAATAACGTCTAGACATCCAATCATACAGATCAAGTACAATATAAAGAGGTTGAAAGAAATGATTTTTTAAAACAATTATTTTTATCTGTAGGGCAAAAGAAAGATAATTTGCTGATATAACTGGATCTAAAATAGTTCAATGGTACCTCCTCTGTGTCAAGTACTATCCAGAGTATTAACACAACTCTAGTTGCTTCGGTTATCGTTCTCATTCTACTAAACTTCAGGATGTGTGTAAGACATTCACTAGATTTGGGCTTAGCTGGGGTCTGAACCCTGTAATTTGACACTAGAGTCCGTGTCCTCGACCACTATACAACACTGGGCTCTTATTGTATGTTGTTTATCCCGTTCTAAAGAGTTCTCTCCAAGAGATTCAAACCTAATGGTAAATAGTTCATAACAGAGATGCCTATGTATAAGAAGGTGCTAAAAAAAGTAATAACTCATCATTATATTAAATATTAAATTGATCTAAGAGCTTCATTTTGTATATCAAAAATGACTGAATATCAACAACTTCAAATGGGTCAGTCTAATATTAAGTCAAAATACTTGAAGTTGATTCTCAGAGGGAATACCAAATAATATTGGAATTTAAAATGTTAGCTATTTCACAAAGACCTAGGAGTTAGTGAGATGTGGCTGGAGGAGATGACAGAAGTAAAGTCTCCTTAAAGATCTCTTTTGTCAATGGGGGAGTGTGGGAAGTAGTAATATGCTCCAGGGCTTATCTTAGTGAAGAGAGAGTAGGGAGCAAGAACGCCTTGGTGTGGAGGCAGGGGGGTAGTCTCTTATTTTTGGAGCATGGTGGAAAAATGAGTATTTGATTATAGACATCGAAAAAGGAAGGGTGCTCCTGGGAAACTGACCCTCCCTGCAGGAATGTAGCCCGAATCCACAGAACAGGCTGCTCAGGAAGGGTGGTGGTCCTTCAGAAGTGAATAAATCCCTTGAGAATGGCAAGAGGAATGTCTCACACCTGGTCAAAGGCTAGCTCTCTGTGGGTGGTATCATCCACAGCTGTGCAGAATCTAAATATACTGGTGTTTTCTATGAACCACCTCTGTTGGAACACAGCAATGTAAGAATAATGTGTCCTAAGAAATTGTTCTACTTTGAACTCTGGGCAGAGTTCTAAACACTGCTGACATTTCTTCATGTTGAATAGGTAATGCTTTCTAGCACTCTTAATTGGGTTGACTGAAGTGAGGTACACTCACAATTTTAGTATTCTTAATAATTACATCTACAATTGTCCAAAACTATTTATGAAAACTAGAGCACACAACCAAGACTATTTAAGAAAAAAGGTTGAAAATGAATTCAGTGCTGGTGAAAATGATTAGTTGGAAGATAATTTTAGGTGAAATCTCAAGAGCCATATTTTTTCTTACTTCCCACTTTATTCCCCTTGTCTGTAGAAAATGGTGCTCTTGTGGTTGGTGTATGTTCTAGGCTTGTGTAGCATTTAAGTACCTTTGAAGAAAGTTGGAATTTCATTTCCACTTTTCATACAGAATTAGCATATGTACTGGCAAATGACATACTTAGACCAAAACCAAGGTTATTGAAATGGGAAATGAAGAACTCAAAATTATGGAAAACAGTATAATTTGAATACATTGCTTGATATGTCTATTTTAATAAAGAGTACTAAATTAAGCAGAAAGGGGGAAATGCATTAGCAAGCTTTTATATAAGAGCAAAGTACAAAGAAAGCTACTTGAATTAGAAATAATACTTGAAAGAAAGAAGGCTAAAAGAAATGGGTTGAATGTATGACAGACCACATATCTATGAGGATGCTGGAAAAAGGCAAAAAGTATAGAATATGCTAAGAAAAGTCATATCTGCTGATGGGAGTCCATGCTCCGTGCTCAATAGTCACTGAAAATGAAGGGTATTAAGACAAATGATTTTCTTACTAACAGCGATCAGGTATTTTGAGCTGCTTCCTTAGGAGATTATACTCTTTTCTGATTAGACAGCCTGACTGAGATGTGACAGGTACTGATAAAACCGGAACCAAAGAAAGAAGAAGAAAGGAAAGAGAGAAGAAAATTCCCAAAGAAGAGACACAAATTGAATTTTGGATCCTAGAATGGGGAGCAAGAATGGACTTTGAACTACCTGAAGACTGTTTGGGGAAGGGTGCTCTGGCTTTTTAGGAAAGTGATCTTGACTTCATCCTGTATCTGGAAATGTTGTACACTCCGAATGCACTGGGTTTGCTTATTTCAGTTACTTGTGGTTAGTGGGCTGGATTTCAGAGCAGGCAAATGTAAGGGAGATAGAAACAAAGCCCTCCCCTCCGTGAGAACAGCAAAGAAGCTTCTCATGTATGTGAAGGGATCTCCTCCCTTGGGTGAGATCATTCACATCCCATATCCTCCCTCTTCCCTCACTACATTTTGTACACACTTTTGCTGGGAACTTCTTGTCAGTAACACTGTCATCCCAGTATAACAAGCATGATAACGTAACCACTAGTAGAATAGAATAGCAGAATTAACTTTCAAATTAGCAAGGGGAAAATTTTTTTTAAAGTCATAAAATCAAATACATAGCAATATTAAGAGAACAGAAAGGAGTAAAACCAAATATATAATGGAAAACTTAAAATGATCAAGATAATTTCTTCTTTTAAAAGGCAGAATTGGAAGGTGGGGTTAAAAAGTTAACACATGTTTTTAGGTGAAATATGCTAAAAACTAAGTAATATTAGATAAAAATAACAGAATGGAAAAAATGATATCAGCAAAATATAAATGAAATGAAAGAAGAAGTGGCAATATTTATAATAAGTAAGGTAAAAATTGAGGTTAAAATAACTAAATGGGATAATGACATTATGTACTAAAAGTCATAACCCATATGCAACAAAAAATAGATAAATATGTAAAGTGAAAATATCAGGAATGTATGTAGAACTTACTAGAAAATGAACTTATACTTGTGGGTGTTAATACAACTTTTTAAAGATCAGACATACTTAAAAAATAAGCAGAAAAAGATAAAGGATTAAAATAAAGAACTATCCCTTTGATTTAATGCATAGAATCATAAGTGTGTGTAGAGAATGAGCACCAGAGAGAAAATGTCACTTCCCAATATTAGATAATTTATAATTTTTTAGATTTTACTGGTATCCATATAAAATCAAAATATCATTTTACCACAAAGGCAGACTAGATAAGATCAAAATAGTAAAGATTTCATAGGCCACTTTTTCTGATCTTATATCAATTAAAAATATTAAAAGATAGTGGGGAAATAACTATATGAAACTATCTAGAAATTAAGACTTATCCTATTTGAGGATTTCTAAATCACAAGCTAAGATCCCAAATTACAAAACTATATTCAGTATGAGAAAGTATTGCACCACAATCTATGGATACCAGCTCAAGCTGAAATATCTTCAAATTTAAGAACATAGGATAAGAATTAGAAAGAGACCAGCAAATTAAGCCAAGGGAAAATACACAGAATTAATAGAAAGTACATAGAATTCATAATAAAATTTGGAAAAAACAAAATATATAAGATATATGAAAATTACATTATTATGAAATGTCCAATAAGAAAACAAACCTCTTGGGCCTCGGGTTGTGGCTCAGTGGTAGAGTGCTTGCCTAGCATGCACAAGGCACTGGGTTCGATCCTCAGCACCACATAAATGTAAAACAAAGATGTTGTATCCACCTAAAAACTTAAGAATAAATATTAAAAAAATAAAACAAACAACCTTAGCAAGCTTAATGAAAAATAGAGAAACAAAAATGATACAAGCATAGAAATGAGAGGACATGTGCAATTGGTAACACAAGAATTAGGAAAGAACACCATTGTCACCAGCTTTGCATTGCCATAACCAAAATACCCGACAAGACCAACTTATGTGAGGAGAAGTTTATTTTGGCTCCGAGGTCTCAGCCCATAACCAGCCTACTCAGTTGCTCTGGGCCTGAGGTGAGGCAGCACATCCTTGTGGAAGGGCCCAGTGGAAGGAAGCTGCTCAGCTCCTGGCAGCAAGCAAGCAGAAAAAGAGAATGAAGGAACTTCAGGAACTTCAGGAACACCAGCCCTGCCAGGGCATGCCCCCGCAGAGACCCACCTCCACCGGCCACACCCCACCAGCCTACAGTTAGCACCTAGTCCTTCCATCAAAGCTAGGGAGGACTGATTAGATGTCAGCTCTCACAATCCACTCACTTTACTTCTAACTATTCTGGCATTAACAGGTAATTTGGGGGGTGGGCACCTCACATCCAACTATAACAAATACCATCCATCATCTGTGGTAGCCATTTTTAAGGCCTAGAAGAAATTCTTGATTTATTTGCAAAAATATGCAACAATTGACCCATGTAGGAGTAGAATCCTGGCCTTTACTGATTATATACAGAATTTTAAATGTTTAGTAGATTTCTCATATTTTCATGTATCTACTCCCTAGTCATTGTGTATTTTTTCTCCTCCTGATTTTGGGCTTGGCCATGAAACTGTCTTTGGCAAGTAATTCATGGGTAGGTGTGAGAGAGCCAATCTGAGCCTAGGCCTTCGGAAGTTTCTTGCATTTCTGATCTCTTTGCCTCTGACACAGCCATGAAAAGAATTTGCCCTTCCTAGCTGCTGCTAATAAGGAGACTGTGAGAGACATGTGACAACACAGCTGCCTTGGAGCCAGCAAAGATCCATGATCTGCAACAGACTTGTGCATGGCTAAGAAAGACAAACTGAGAAAAAGAGAGTTCTTCTCTATAGCTGCGGACTCATGAGAATAGAATGGTGTGTTTAAGTCTGTGTTTGGGGTTAATGTGTCACTAAGCATTCCCAAGTAAAAGCTATTGCATGCCAATGTTAGTAAAGTTCTTCCACCATACACTGCACAAATACGAGAAGGTCTCACAGCTGATTTTTTTCTCTAATCTTCCATGCGGATAATTTCAGAATAAGTTGAATCTTAATTACAAAACCTGATATAGTACAAAACAGAGAGAGAGAGAAACAGACAATAGGAGAGACAGATAAAGTTGGAGGGAGGTACGAAGAAAAGGGGTAGTGTGGGAAAGACAGAGAAAAGTATAGACCAATCTCATTTCTGAATATAGAATAAAATATATTGTACAAATGCAATACTAATTATGAATCTGCTAAGTAACTGAAAAATGTTAATTTGTGACCAAATTTAGTGACAAGTATTTAATCATCTCTCCCTAAATATCTGTTAATGAAAATCCTTCCTGTGATTCAAGAACAGTTTGTCAAGGGATGCAACATGAGCTCATCTTTCCTCTGGCACACCAGTTCTGTTTATCTTAGAGGGACTGGCATTGCACCATGGCTTTTGACAGCTCCATTCTGTTCTTTTCACTCCTTTTTCTCTTTGGGTTTCAGTTTGGGTGATTTCTTTTGACTTACATTTAAGTTCATAAATTCTTTGCTCAGTCTGTTGAGTCTATCAGTTGATCTTCTAAAGGCATTCTTCTTTTCTATTGCCATGCTTTTTATTTATAGCATTGTGTACCATAGGTCTCCTACTAAGATTGTTAAGTATTCACATTTTGAAACTGCTGCTGGATGTGTGTAGATTGAGAACTGTAATAATGTTCTGCTGCAAGATACCATTATGAAATTTTCTTAATCTCTACTCCTGGTTTGTGCATTACAGTCTATATTTTCTCTAAGTGTAGTAACATCAGCTCTTTTTTTTTTTTTTTTGGTTAATGTTTGTGTAGTCTAGATTTCCCCCATAACTTTCTTGAACTGTCGATGTCCTTATTTGAGAGGTCTCTTGTAAGCTGCTTGTAGTTCATTTTTGGCTCTTTATCCACTCTGAAAATCTTACTCTTTCACTTGAACTATTATTTAGTCCATTTACATCTGTTGTAGGTGCATACATCAGTGAGAAAGGCCCAATGCCCTGCTATAGGGAGCGTTATCAGCAGACAGTCTACTATTCTTTCCAGGTCTGCCCTAGTAGCACAGAGGAACTCTGAAATAGATATTCTTATCTTTCTAGTGCAACATGCATCTGGTGATTGAACAAGTTCTAAATGACAAGAAGGTTCAACTCAAGAGAGGACAACTCTGATGGCAATATCTGCTCCACAATTTCCTGCTGGGTTTTCTGGGAATTTGTTGGACCTGAATTTCAGTTCAGCCTCTCCTTCGGCTCAATTCATCTATCTCTGGTTCTCTCCTGTTCCTAAAGGAAGACCTATGACAAAACCCCAACAAGTTTTTGTCACCTCAAACCCTGAGCATTTGGAGGTCCCAGTTATCATGCTTCCTGTCCAAAGTAGCTATAAAATCTGTCCAATGTCTTAAGCAGAGAAGGTTTTTCCTTCCAAGGTACAATACTGCAATATATTTCACTCTGCCTTTAGAGTAAGCAGAATGCAGTAAATAGGTTGGGGTTGGTGAATAGGAATCACCTCAATCTTCTAACATGTTACACCAGATCCTAAACTAGTACAAACTTTGCTGCTGGGGTAAACCCAAAGTTTGCCTGTGCCCAGGCTCAGAATCAGTAAAATCTCCAAGCAGAATAAGAGAAAATAGTTGGAGACCATCAGCTCAACTCAGAGAGCATCTTCCTCTTTCTGAGTTTCATTGTCTAATAGTCCTTGCTTACATGCTCTCTGATGCCATTTTAAATGGCAGTAGTGGGTTTTGTTGTAGTTTTTAATCTACTTCCTCTAGTTGTTGAAGTAGGGACATTGATTTGCTGTGACCTCCCATATCCTATGCGATGTGGAAATCCCATTTATCTACCAAAGATGATGCTTTTATTCTTCTCCCTCTTTCTCCAGTCAGTTCCCAAGTCTCTGAATTCTACTCTGGCAACATCCTTTCCATCCTGTGCCATCTTTTCTTTACCACCAACACCACTTTAGTTACTCCCTTATCTTCAAAGGATGATTACAATGTCATCTAATTTTCCCAGCTCTAGTTTCTGTCTGGTACAACCAGTACTCTAGACAATTCCTTAAATTATTGGTGAACGCAGCTCTAATGATGTTGGTCTCCAGACAAAATATTCCCATGGCATTCTGTCCCAGTTGAATGTCAGATTTTAGTCCTAAAATATGTCCTGTTTTATGACTCAGATTGCTTATGCTTCTTCCAAACCTGACTACTTAGGTTTCCTTTGACATATTCCATACATTGCTACTATCTGCTCTTTGTCCATGCTACCTCTTCTTGACAAGTTAAAATGCAAGTATTTAATCATTTTTCCCTAAATATCTGTTAATAGAAATCCTCCCTATGATTCAAGTCATTGTTTAAATGCTGCTTCTTTTATTAAAATCTCACTTATATTCCAATAGGATCTCACGATTTTCTCTGCTTCTAAGTATTTCAGATATGTAGTTTTTATGTCACTTGGCATTTACTAAATTCTATCTTCTTTTAAATTGACTTGTGTATACTCACAACTAAGAAGTAAAATTTTGAGGTCAGGAAACTGTTTATATTATCTGGTAAAATTTATTAAACATTTATTAAGCCCTTTGCACAAAAAAGAACAATAAGTATTTGTAAATGAACAGAAATGAGCCACATAGCTGATCAGAGTGACCTGATGTCTAGTCATACAGAGAGAGTTCTGATGTGGAAATCTATTTTTATCTTTTTCCCTGTTGCTTCTCAACATCTTTCTTTAATACTAGCATCAGGAACCATTCAGATTTCCTCTAATGAATGTTTGGATCAAAGTAAATCTCCTGCTTGGCTTTCTATTTTAGCTTTATCACCCTCAAAATCATTATATAGAGAGGCATGATTGGGATCAAGTACAAAATATTTCTCTAAGCAACATTGTATTTTCGCCTTAATTTATAATTCAGCCTTTAAGTTGAAATTATTCAAATATTTGTCCACAAAGTACTTTCAGCATCTCAGAAGAATAACATAATCTAAACACAAAATGCAGCTTCTCAGTTTATGAGGTAATACTTATAACTTACATAGTTGAATACTTTACATTTGCATAAATTCTTCCCAGAAATAGCCCCACCCAAAATAAAACTGTTCAAAGTGATGATACTTCATTTTCAAGTAAAAATAAATAAATGATGAAAGTGGGTAAAATGATCTGTCCAACCCCATTTGGAACAAAAGAGCATCAATGAGAAATTTTATAAAAGACTCAGAGAAACATTTATTTGTATATCAGCTAAACTCCTTTCCCCTTCGCCTGCAAAGTATCAACTGTCATGTTCTATAAAACTCTGTGAGTCATGTGGTTCCAACAAGTTCTTATCATTGCCTGTCATCAGCTTACGTGGACTCACAACTCGGAGAAAACAAGCATAAGTGTCTCACGCTCAAAATGATTAATAATATAGTTGAAAGAGATTATAAAAGCACTGCTATTTCCTGTCACTGGATAATATGTTATAAGCTATTTTTGTTATAGAAACATAAGAAAAAAAACTTAATTCAGTAAACCTGGTTTAAAAATGAGCAAATGAATAAATGTAAATCCTGTAAATAAAACAAGACATGTTGTGACTTGCATACTTTCAAGCTGAATTTTCCTAATCTCTAAACATCAGGAGGAGATGGAAAAGGAGCAGATGAAGATCAGGGACAAGAATGTAGGTCTTAAAAACAGATGGCCTGGGGTCAGACTCCAGCTCCACAGTCAGCTAGGAAGCCTTCAGCAAGTTACTGGTGCTTCTTGTCTTACCCGGAGATTATATCCTGATTATGTCCACCATACATTGAAAATACCATAAGCCCCAAAAATGCATTTAATACAACTGACGTACCAAACATCATAGCTTAACTGAGCAACCTTAAATGTGTTTGGAACATTTCCATTAGCCTACAATTGAGCAAGATCATCTCATGCAATGCCTGTTGTAAGGTAGTGTGACTATTTCACAGGGTCACAGGGAGCTGTGTCTTCATGCTGATGCTAAGTATCTTGAGAGAATATCCAACTGAATATCACTAACTAAAGGAAAGGTCAAAATTCAAAATTCGAAGTGGGGTTTCTATTGAATGCATCTTGCTTTCACACCATTGTAATTTCAAACAACTGACAGTAGAATTATCCTAATTATCTGTGTTATGATTTACATATGAGGTGTCCTTCAAAAGTTCCTGTCTGAGACAATGCAAGAAAGTTAAGTGGTGAAATGATTGGGTTATGAGAGCCTTAACCTAATCTGTGTGTTAATGTTAATGGCCTGGTAAGAATTAACTGAGTGGTAACTGTAGACATGTAGGGTGTGGCTGGAGGAGATAGGTCACTGGAAGTTGACTTTGGGGCATATATTTTGTACCTGGCAGGTAGAGTGTCCCTCTGTCTCTGCTTTCTGGTTCCATGTCCCCAGATGTTCTCCTCCAGCATACTCTAATGATGTTCTGCCTCATCTTGAGCCCCAAGGAATGGAGTTGGCCTTCTATGGACTGAGACCTCTGAAACCATGGGCACCCAATAAACTTTTTCTCCTCTAAAATTGCTCTTGTCAGGTCTTTTGGTCAGTGAAAAAAATGACTAAAACAATCTATAAATTAAAATCAAGGTTTCTGTATATTTTTTTACTTTAGGGTATTGTTCAGTAAGTATATTCATTTATCAATTTTATACATTATACATTTTATTCTATATAAATTATATCTCAACAAAAAGGCAAAATTGTTTAAAAAAATCATCATTCCTGTCAGAAGGGGAAAATCACAGTAGTTATTATATGTATATGTTGGATAGACTAAATAAGATAATGCATAATAAAATGCCTCACAAATCATAGGCATTATTATCTGAACAAATGACCAAAACATTGCAAGGTAAATATTATTATCTTTTTTTGTTTGTTTGTTTGTTTCAAAATAGGGATAAAGCAGAGTTTCAAAAATTAATACTACCTTTCCAAAGATCTGAAGCTGAGCTTTAAATACTGGTCTGTTGAATGATCAAGTTTTCTGCACTCTAATAGAAAATTACAGTGTGGGCCCTTTAGGAAGTTGGAATGGAACGAGCAGTTTGGTACAGATCTTGTTCCTTTCTTGGAGTGTAACCATGGGAAAAAAGCTGAAATGATTTAAATATTTTTTAAAAAATCAAATTTGTGATTTTACCATTGAGAATTTTGTGATTTGATACAGCAAAGGAAGGATACATTGTGGAAGATGGGAAATTCATTCCTGCTGTCTTTAATTGCTAAGGGAATATTTTATTGTTTTCAATCTGTTTAGAACTGGTACTTTTCACACTGACAGCCTAATGGATGATATTACAAAGCAGATAAAAACACTTTGTGTATATCTTCTTTGGGCATGTGGGAAATATACATAAACATGGAATTGACTGCAAACATATTGCTTATGTGATTTGAATAAGAACAAACTCACTCTGAACTATATGGCAGATCTACATGAACATATTTCCAGATGACATTTCATACATTATGAATTATTCTCCAAAAACTATCATTCCCACATAGACTGTTTATATTAAAACATTGCCAAATTTCTGTTTCACCACAGTTGAATTTAGTTCTACTTTAGGCTCATTACCTTTTGCCATTAAAGAAAGTGAACCTGAGAAATAAAAATCATTCTAAGACATAAATCATCAGCTTGATTTTACATCAGTATTGTAAACTCATTTATATCCTAAGACTCATTCTCTCTGATTTTGGAAATTCTGACATTTTAAAGAAATTATGTAAAAGATCTTACCATCATTTTGTAAACTTTATTGAAAATAAATTAACACCATCTTCATATCTAAAAATACAACTTTTACTTACTCATTAAAATAGTATGGGTGATTGCACTCAGGAAAAACAAACCTGCATTGCGAAATTGGTATACATAGGCAACCTCAAAGAACTTTCAATTTCAAAGGGAATTTTCAAAGGGAAATGGAATTATACTGAAAGAACCACATATGAATCTGTACTAAGGATGTCAATTAATCCAAGAGTAGAAGGAGAAAAGTAAAAAAGATATTTCAGAGAAGACATATTATTCTCATAATAGAAAGTTCAATGGAAAGGTTCTAATTGAAAATCTTATGTTTGATAGAGTAAGGATAGAGAAGATTTAACAGGGTACTTTAGTGAGAAGAACTAAAATAAGAAGAGACATAAAAACGCAAATCAAAACCCCAAGAGTAGGAAAATAAAAAGGAACTCAGTAGCAAGTGGCATAACTACTACTATAATTTGGATCTTAAATGTCCCCCACAGGCCGATGTGATAAAGACTTGGTCCCCAGCCTGGCACTATTGGAACAGGTGGAGTCTGGTGGCAGGTCTTAGTGATTGGGGAGCATCCTTTAAGGGGATTATGGGACCTTGGTCTCTTCCTCTTCCTCGTCCTCTTTTATTTCACATCTGGATCATTTCCATTTTCATTCCCTCAACACAGGCCCCAAAAGCAATGGGCCAACTAACCCTGGATTGAAACTTCTAAAAGTATGAGCCAAAATAAACCTTTCTTCCTTATAAGTGAATTACCTCAGTTGTGTGTTACAGCAACAGAAAGCCTACTAACACAACTGTATATTTCAGGTAGTAGAGAGACGTGAGATGAATGTCGGAGAGGATGCTTGGAAACAGATGACAGAGGTGTGAAGTTGCCAGTGTAGTTTTGATTTTTATTCCTCAGACTCTGAAATCCTGGCTTTGTCTTTATCCTAGTAGGTGGTCTAAGAAACACTGGGGTCCTCCCTGAGATTTTTTAAGGAGTCCATGAGGTCACCACCATTTTCATAATAACACCAAGACAGTAACAGCAATTGTCACCTTCATTGTGACACAGGTTTGCAATGTAGTTTCCCATAATGTGTATCTTAAGGCACATAGAATGCAGGGCAGATGTAAGAATCCTGGTGTCCTCTCTTCTGCCAGACACTATGAAGATTTGTGAAATATACAAACACATGCCATTCTTCTCAGTAGCCATCCTTTTGTAATATACAGTAATTTTCATAAAAATAATGATGTATTATAGGTATTTAAAAATAAATCAAATATTTTTGAAGTTATTTGTCTTTTTTCTCTCTGTGAGCTGGGGATCAAACTTAGGTCCTTGTGTTTGTGAGGCAAATATCTACCACTGAGCTACATTCCCAATCCCCTTAGTTTTTATTTCAAAAACACTACATATCAGTAGATAACCCTTCCCAAATTAAAAAAAAAAAAAAAAAAAAAAACTCTTCAAGATCTTCACAAATTTTCCTTTTCTTCCCCCCATTCAAACCAAGGGGCCTCTACTGCTGAGCTCCATCCTCTACCCTTATTATTATTATTTTTTTATTTTGAGACAGGATCTCACTAAGTTGCTGAGGCTAGCCTTGAAACTTTGGCTCCTCCTGCCTCCGTCTACCTAATCAGTGGGATTACAGGTGTGCCCAGTGGTCTTCACAAATTTTTCGAAGTTTAAAGAGATCCTAAGACCAAAATGTTGGCTAACCACTGCTTAAGTAGCAATTTGGTCTTGATAGACACTCAAGCATGACCTCTAGTGGATGCATCCAGCCATGTTTGTATACTTCTAGAAATCAGTTATCCAAACTAAAAGACATCATTTGAAACTCCACTGTTATTTCTTCTTGAGACGTCATTCAAGCTCTTCTATTATAGGTGCCAAATCTAGTTTCTGCTACATGGGTTAGGACTAGGTTTTTCCCCGGTGTCCCTGGGCCACTTGCTTCAGAATCTCTGGTGAAGCAGGCTTCCAAGGAAGATGCCCAGTCTTTCTTAGAGCTTCCAATCAGAACCTCTATGACAGAGCTCCTCTGCAGTCCATCGAGAGCCCCACGTTGTTCTTATGGATACTGAGATTCAGTTTCTTGTTCTGGTATATTTGCGGTGTCCTCGGGACATTACAAAGAGTCATCATAAAATGGTGGTCTGGACTCCTGTGGAGTCAGCCGTTTTTACTCAGCTTAACTTGAGTTCCCATGGACTGCATGCCTTTCAGCACTCATCAAGGCAGAAATTAAGAATCTTGAAGTTGATGGAGCTTGTTCAAGGGAAAAGAAATACTCATGAGTCAGTCACCAGTGAGACCTTAATTCATCAGAGACACCACTCCACCCTCATGATGGAGGTCAGCATGAGTGAAACCCATAGTTCTGAGGTTTGTAATGTGCAGAAGAGTCACGGGAGACTGCCGAGCCTAAAATATTTACTATCTGGCTATTTATAGAAAAATTCTCAGCCCCTATTCTAGATGTGTGATTTTTTGAATGTGACAAAGAAATCAGCCTTCCAGGGATCTTGCTAAGACATACATCCTGACCCTGTAGACCTGATGCTAAAATTCTTATTTCTAATTAGCAATTTAGATGGTACTGGCCCGTCAGCAACCTAAGCATGGGTTTGAAATGCAGAATCTCAGGCTGCAAGGACATCTCATTGATTCTGAGGCTGCATGGCACCAGGATCCACAAGTATTCTCATGCCCATTAATAATGAAACCAGAAACATGGGTGTAAACTATACAAAGAGCATGGCTTTTGACTTCAGGCCAAGTGGGATTGAAATCCCATTCTCATACATTAGGCAGGTATAAGAATGCAGTAGGTTCTCAAAAGTCTCCAGGCCTCATGGTCTGCATCTCTAAAATGGGGACAAAAATTCTTAGTTCACTCACATAAGCACCCTGTTGTGAAAATTGAACTAGACGATGGAAACCTTTTTTGAGTAATAGGCAAAAAATTAACACAACACTGGAGCAAAATTGTAAGGATCAAGGGTTCGCTATATATAAGACACAGTTGTGAATAATTTACAAAGGATTTGAGGTTCGCAGTGGGAACACAGCTTGTTTGACTTCACAGAGTTAGTTGCAGAAACACAGATTTGGTCAGCTTCAGCCAGTGGCTGCCAGCTCTTGCACTCTGTGACCATATAAGCGTTTCCTTCAGTCCCTCCTAGCACTATTTGAATGTCTGTGCCAATGATTTGTTACTTTTTCATGAACATATTCCAAGACACATATTCATGCCTTGCAAAAGAAATCTGCAATCCGGGTCAGTAAGGAGAATGCTCCAAATCTTAACACATACATGTGACCTTGCCAGAAAGTCCAAAAGCAACACAGTAAATCCCAAATTTTCCTAATTCATATTCTATGTTAGAGCAACTTTGTGAAATGAACCTGGAGCTTACACAGTTGACCGTTAGGATGACTAAATCACATATCGGAGGAGATAGCAGTATACAAGTGCCTCAATTATATGGTTTTCTTGTCTTTAAGATCACCTTCCTGTGTTGCTTGCAGGAGACAGCTTTGGCACCAAAGCCTCCATCTGCTTATAATCTCCCTTGCACATAAGGGGCTTTTTCAGAGTTTGTTGTTTTGCCCAGCAGGAAGTCCCCATTCCTGCCACTCACTTTCATTTTCCTTTCTTGCCCTTAGTGAAGGTCACAGACCTTGAAAACTTTCTGGGGAAGAGTACTCTATAAAAGATGCAACAGCATCCTCTACTGACCATGACTTATAATGCCAAAGGGCACCAACTCACCAGTATTTGAGCAGGTCTGGGTCACTGCTGCTATAGCGCACTTATCCATGATTTTATTTTCTTATTTTATTTTATGCTGATTTTGTTATTAATACAAAATGTTGGTGTTTCGTTTTTAATTAAATGGCCTTCAGCAGGAGAGTTGTTTTGATAAGCACATAATTCTTATCTGCATGTGGTGTGGCCTTGCTTCATTCAGAACTGTAGGGACTTTCATTGTGATTCTCCCATCCAGTCTTGTCGCAAATCGTACACTGTCTTTCTGCCACTGCTACTCCCAACATCATAGGGTCTGCTCCCACGGCCACATAAGCTACTGTCATCCAAGTGGCAAAGCTCCTTGTGCTCCAGCCTCAATGAGCCCATAAGCAGTTTCCTGCCTTGGATTCAATGCAGAGAACACTCAGACTGCCACATATCACCCTGTAAGGGCCAAAGTAATATCCTTAGTTGTGGAATTTGCTGCCTCCAGAATCCCAAGAAGCCCAGAAGATATTTCACTTGCTTCTTTGTAGTAGGAGGTATAAGATGCAGTGTTTTGATTTTTATCAGGACAGTATGTCATAGTACACCTATGATCATTGCACCTCTAAAAGCATATATTTGAGCCATTCTCCTGAAATTTTAGAGTTCATCTCCTTCCACTAGAACACGTGTGTTTTGTCAAGACTTCCATGTACCACCTGCTTCTTGTTCACCTGCTCAACTCTACAGAGGTCTCATCTATGTAATGGATAATGTGATGTGTGGGATGACCAGATTATCCATGGTTTTTTTGGATTATGCCAAAGAAGAGGTGAAAAAATTAACACAACACTGGAGCAAAACTGTAAGTATATTTTTGTTATTCAATCCTTATGATTATGAATTATTTATAATCATCTTTTCTTATTAGGATAGAAACAAATTCATTTGATAACTCAGAAACTATAGACCATGTATCTGAGGCCATACTAATCTGTTCTAAGAAAGATACCAAATCTGGCATGAAGACTCCACTGGCAACTATGATTTGGTTGAGCTTCTATTAGGCTATCGTCATTTTCTAGGACCTATCCAGTTTCTTCAGGGGACAGACTAGTGAATTAAATGGCAATTAGGTGGGAACACTACTCCTGAATCCATTAGAGTCTTCATATGGCACTAATTGCTGCTCTTTTTCTGTAAGAATATTACTACTTGAATGTGATGCTTCTAGGTTTCCATCTTGCCCACTGTGATGGATTTTACTCCATAGTTCAAGGGTTTAATGTGGAAGTTATACTAACTGCCAGGTATTTCAATTTCAGTTACATATCCAGGGATGGGGAATGATCACCAGGTGGGCCTATGGACCTGTGAACTTAGTGGGTCCACTATAAGTCAGAATTTACCCATGATTCCATTTATTTCTAGACCACACACAGTGGTGATGTCCCTGTGGGTCCTTAGATGTTAGTATCAGCTCAATCCTGTATCCAATAGTCACTGAAATGGGTAGAGCATTCCCCTTTCCCTAGTGAACAATGGGGGGAGGACAAGAGGATTCATTACTATAAGTGGAGTTGAGACCCAGTCACTCTTTCAGTCAATATGTGCTGGATCTGAAAACTGGCTCAAGTCCCAGAACTTGACAAGGGCTGACAGTACTTGGCTTCTTTTGATGTCTTGTGCTTGTGCAAACTGAGTAGTACCCTTTTGATTCCTCTTGTATTTTGCCCCTGGGGGAAAAAAGTTCTATTAACCCTTTCCATAACTCTTGGCAGGTCAGGTCGCCCTGGACACCATTTCCCCAGTTTCTGCTAGTACATGTTGGCTAAGTCTGGCAGCTCATTTGGAATACAGTTCTTTTCTTTTGTCATTGGAATTAGTGAGTCCCAGGCTCTATTATACAGTGACTTAATCCTACCTATATCTCCAATGGCCTAGTGCCCAGTAGGAGGTGAAGTCCAGACCCAGAGAGGGACATCAAAGTCTCAGACATCAAAGGCGTCTGCATCATCTTCCAGGATGGGGGAAGTACTACATCTCACAAGAGAGAGGTCAGTCATTCTGCAGGCCCAGAAGATTTGGGAGGGTCTTTGGAGTCAAACTCTTCAGGGCCAGAAGGCCCAGATGATTACATCTAGGGTTTCCCAAATAAGGTTCTACTCTTTCTCTTCTTGTTGCTTCCTAATATTGCAAACATTGACCTGACAAGTTGTGATAAATGATGTTTTTATTCAGTTCTAAGTATTTTGTAATTATAAGTTTTCCAACCTAAAATTATTTGGAGTGTTTTTTTTTTTTGTAAATATTTTCTTTAGTTGTAGATGAACACAATGACTTTATTTTATTTATTTATTTTTATGTGGTGCTGAGGATCAAACCCAGTGCCTCACACATGCTAGGTGAGCACTCTATCACTGAGCCACAACCCCAGAGCAAGGTTTTTTTTTTTTAATATTTTATTTTTTTGTAGTACTGGAGATTAAACACAGGATCTTGTAGAAAGCACACGCCCAGCCTGATAAATATTCTATTGTTTATGTATGTTGCAAAGGAATATTTATTCTATAAATATTTGGCACAGATTCATTAGTTTACCTTTGCTAACATATTGTTTGAATTTACTAATGTAACTTTAGTTTCTGAAAAAAAAATTCTAAAGTTTCCTGCCATCATTGTATTTTTACATTTCTTTTTGTAATACTATGAATTTTTGCTCTTTTTACTTTGAAGCTATGAGGATGAATAATTTGGCTCAAAATTTCAGTGTTCTTCCTGATAAATACTTTTCCTGGTTGTAATAATTATCATTACCTTTTCCAATGCTTTAGCTTAAAGAATATTTAACTAATTTTAATAACACTCTCCAACTTCTTTTTGGTTAACAGTTGCCTAAGGCATCTCTTCCCTAATCTTTCACTTTAAATCTTTTGTAATTGATACATTTTTATATGCATATTTTATAGACCAGGTAAGCTGAACTCTTTTACAAATCCAAATTATGGATGCATTTTGATTCTGTTTTACCATGTATTTTGTGTTTTTCTTCATCGTGCTTTCTCTGGGTTTGCTTTCCTTCTTCCTTTCTCTCTTGATGAAGTTTTGTTTACCTGACCTTTCTCCTATCCTTATTCAGAAGTTAAAACTTCTAGAAGTTAACCTTATAATTTTAAATGTGCTTATTTGACTAAAGTCAAAATTTTATCTCTCTGCCTTCCTCTCTAAAATGAAATCTTTGGAGTTTTCATTGCAAATCACTTCCTCCACCATTTCAAGCTCCTTTAGTCAGCATTTGAGTTTCAAAAACAAGACATTATCTTGATTGTTAGTTTTTTCAGTCTGTGTTTATTCACATCAACCCAGATGGTTAGTAAAGTTTTGCCTTCATGTTTTGACATCAACATCCTCACTATTGATATAACTTCTTTAATGGTCATTTAGCAAGGGTCCATGAATAGCAAATGTGGCCTTTGATAATAAATGTACTTCACTTTTATTATTAACTATCTGAGTATGTGATATTAGAATGATCTCTCTTTTCCCTCTGCATTTTGAGCTTGGCTCTGCATTTTGTGGTTGCTGCTGCTCTACCTTATTCAGCATCTCTGCAAAAAGGGGGAGGCCCACATGATCCCAGGTCTATGGAATGACTATAACCACAGACCTTTCTAATGATGCAGTCCTTGGAGTTGGGTTTTCTTTTCCTTCCAAACAAAAACAGCCTAACTTACCAAGTTGGCTTATAAACCCAAATCTTTGGTTGAGATTGCAGAGAAACTTTATGAAGTCTTTTCCTATGGCACAACCCAAGTTGAAATGAAAGTGATTATTAGTTCCTTCTTCTTGTCCCTTGTACCATGAACTGACCTGAATTATAGTACTGTCACACTCAAGGTCACCAACTCTGCATGTGGCACACTAGACTAGAGTATCAGGAGTGCTGAGATGGTGCCTATTAAGATATATAATCCCAGCCCTTCCTCCTTACAGCATGGGGGATCTATAAATGATGTTTCTTGTATGAGAAAATGGGTGAACAAATAACTTTTTCAGGGCATAAGATCTTGGGCCTGTTTCTGGATTTGGGTGGCAGTTCAGATATTGCTCAGACTTCCTTACTTAGTTGAGTAAAGTGGAATCTCGATAAAATGAGCTTTGTCCTTGACTAATATATCTAATTCAAATAAAGACAAATTACTTATAGGCTTCTTTATAACAATAATATCAGTGGTAGCAATACTAACATCATGCCACTTTATGAGGAGCATGAACCTTGTGTTAGAGTTTGGTATGCATCCTCCAATGAAGCTGTAGAATGTATCCTTGGAACCTACAAGGCTGTGGCTGTTGGCAGGTATGCTGTACCAGGAACATATAATCAGATATTTGTATTTTCAAAAAATACTCCATATGTTTTTGACTTTGCTAAGCTATTAGTCTTTAGAGTCTCTAGTTGTTTTTTTTTTTTTTTAATTTTACATGGTTGTGAAATTTAAGTTTTTATCCCCAGTGATATTTACAAAACTAGTTTAAAAGATTCCGGGAAGCCCTGTTGGATCAGAATGACATTTAGCAGTTTTATATGGCTTATAACTTGGCATATGATTAGAATGAGAAACTGACCCACCCATTTCTGTTACCAAGAGCATTGCCTCTAGCAGCACTGATCCACAGACTGATATTAAGTATTTTTTCCCTGTTCTTTGTTTCAGAAACTGATTGGTTCACTCTAGACAATATAAATTATTAAAACATATCTAGTTGGAGACAGGGGAAAAACCCAAATCATCCCCGTAGTTGATGCCATCAATATTTGCTGACACAGCAGCTATGCTTTGGGAGCTTCAACTTGCTCTGCTGATGCATGATGCTGCCACAGAGCTCCCACTGCTGCCTCTGGGCCCTGGGTGCAGCCATCTCCAAGGCACCATCTGTCACTAGTGCGGACTTCACTGCCTCTGTTTAGAATCACCACCTTCTGAAGAAAGTGGAGATGGTGATTCCAATTGAAGGAGCAGAGGTCATATGCCTGTGTCCTTGCTGCAAGGGATGTCAGGAAAGCAAGTACTGTGTTTGATCCTTGCAGCATCTGCACTGGGAGACATGGTCCACAGATAAAATAGGGGATTCACAAAACAAAAGAAGGGTAGTTCCGCTGAATCTCTGGCTAGATTCTGTTCAACTGTCTTTTTCAGTTATTTTCTCACACTCCTCCTCAAACCCCAAATCTGAGATTTTCCCTGCCTATGCCACATGTATTTCCCCCCCCCCCCCCCGGGCAAGGCCTAACTAAAAACAAAAGCAAAAACAAGCAAACAAACCACAACTTTGCCACTTGGTGCTTCAGAGGGTTCTGAAATACTGTACACCAAACTGCATACCCTGTGACAGAAGAAAGCTGTTTACTTTGTTTCTTAATCTGCTAGTGACCAGAGTTGTTTTCAATAAATGTATGCTGCATCACTTTGGGGAATTTATCTCTTCCTGTCTAATTAGGCCATAAGACTAGGCTCTGGAAACTTGATCCTTCCTATCTAGCTAGACCTGGTTCATGGAAAACAGAGAGACAGCCTATGATGTGCCAAATTTGATATACTGGAAATGGTTACCAGGGAAACTATACTAAGAGTTTTGAAGAGGTATCCAGACTGAATAGTAGGAAATGTCTGGAATGATTAATGCCCACCCTGGGTGCCATATGCAAGAGCATTGGCACATTTCCTGGCTTGTACCACCTCTAACACAGATACAGAGAAAATATTATATATTTTTAATTTGATCAAAGCTAAATAAAATTTCTCCAAAAGTCTCCTTTTATAAAATGATGGAAGGACAAAAAGACCAAGAGTAAGAACCAATACTAAACTGTGGAATAGAAAACAGTCTCCCTCTAAGCAGAGTCTGTGCTAATGTAACTGAAGTTGGCTATGCTCTGGCTTGGCTGGCACCTTGACAGACACGTCACACTGAGAGCGTCTTTTTCAACCATCTGGGGTATACATTTGATGGAGCTGCCTAGAAAGCATTCGCCATTACCTCCCAAGATGGTTTTATGACAATTCATCCTATGGCATTCAATTTTGGGTATGTTGAAACAAGAAAAATCAAACAAGAAAAAAGAGCAGAGAATTAAATGGAAGTCCAGAGTGAAAAGGAGTGAGAAGAGCAGAAACAACAAACCCAAAATGCCAATCTTGAGATCTAATTCACAAATTGGGTTGTGATTAATTCTTCCCAAGGTGATTTCTAACTTGGAGCTGATCAGGAGCACAGCAGGGATGATGAGCAGAGACCATACAGCATCAGATGGCTCAAGGTAACCTATGCCATAAGAAAAGGCAAAGAGCTTCTCCACTGTCCCTGGGACCTGGGGCCTGGGTTTCCCTCCACCCTCTCCACACATGCATGGATGTTTGTATGCCTTTGGATGAGCTCACAAAAGCATTATCCATGACCTGGAGGTCGTGATGGTAACAGAAATGAAAGCAAACATTCATGAAAACTGGATGTGCCTGGCCTAGTGCCAACATTCTACATATTAATATTTGAAGTAACAAAGTAAAATAGGTTCTACCTATATCTCAAATTTATAATAGAAACCATGAAATTCAAAAAAGGGGAGTAATATCTCCAAGATGACAGATGCTGCTGGACTCTGGACCCCTCTGCTCACTGGTAATGCTTTCAAAGATGTTTACATTAAAATGAGGAATGTAATTTGGCACTTTCAATTGAAAGTGTATAATAACTCATTCAATTCAACTTTTTTTTTCTTTTTGGTAGTTGTAGCTGGACAGAATCCTTTATTTTATTTGTTTATTTTTATGTGGTGCTGAGGATCAAACCCAGTGCCTCACTCATGCTAGGCAAGTGCTCTGTCACTGAGCTACAGCCCCAACCCTCATTCAATTCAACTTTTAATGTTAGGAAGGTAGAAGGGCAATTTTATTTCTATCAATTTTACAATTGACAATGTTGAGGTTCAAACGAAGTGTTTTGCTATGAGACCGTATGGCTAGAAAACAATCAAGCAAATCAAGAACTTTTTTTTGCTCCCATTAAATACTAACTTTATGAATTTAACAAATAGTAACTGTCAATTAATATATCAGATACGAATTATACTTTTACACCTGAAAAAATACCTTAGGAGGCAGTTTTTTCAAATCTCTTATTTTATGGCTATGGGACAATCATAAGTTGCTGACTTTTTGATAATATCCTATGCCTTACTTCAGCCTGTTCCAGAATACTCCTGGACCCCTTCCAAGTATCCTCTATTTACCACATGAAGATTCTTAAAAAAAAAATTTATTCCATGAAAAGTCATCTCTTGGTCTGCTTCTGAAGGTCAAGGAAGATTTTATGTTGGTAAGAATGTTCTCAGATTGAAGTTGTAGAAAGCAACATGTATGCATGCATGATATAGACATGGATATTATATAGACATAAGGATCAGTGTTAAGTTGGCTTAAGGAAGCCTCAGAGAATTTGCCCAATGCATTGCAAGCGATCATGTCACAAGTTCTCCAGCAAAGTGAAGAAGAAAATTAGTTTGGCCACTTTTCTTTATCCTGCTGAAGAATAATTATAAGTGGCCAGCAGATGCCACTGTTGTCAGTTGTATTTTTTCAAGTTTCAGATATGAAAGGGCGAAGTCATTACAGAAAATAATGGGATGGGTAAAATGTAGCAAAAAAAAAAAAAATCAAATTATCTTTAAGAAATTATGTGGCAAAAGTACTGCAATAATTGGATTTATTATATACACTTTAACAAATATTCAATTAAACTCTTGGCAACTAAAAACTAGGCACTAAATTATTACAAAAAATAACAGGAGAAACGGTGGGACTCTTAGGTTTGAAATTTTCAAGAATTACAAGTTCATGCAATAGTCAGTGTTAATAGGTATATTTAATAGTCAATATGTAATCTATCCTGATGAATGACATAAAAGAAGAATAAAACAAAAATAATTCTACTCCTTTTCATTATTATTACGGTATCATAAAACAATTTTATCAAACTTGTGCTTATTTGTGAGTTATTTACTACAAAATTTATTGTTAATTATGCTACTATCTTTTATTTCTATTCATGTTTCTAGGTATTTGTAAATCTTTTAAAGTAATTTAAGACATATTAAATAAGACCCAAGTAAACAATTCCTCAAACAAAACATGCATGGTGACTGTTGTCTTCTTTAAGCTAGGCTCACAAATTGTATAGTGGGGAAGGGAAAATAAGCTCCATTGAACTCTTCAGGGACACCTGAATCTTCTGACAATATTCCTGGATTGCTTCTACATCTTAAAAAATAAAATAAAAAGTTCTACTGAGTATCTATAAAATACAATTCATATAGATTTTTTATAAATATTCATATGGAATCAAATTTCTAAATATTTTATCTTACTCACATGAAATATTAAATACATACTGCGTGGTAGATATTCTTAGAGTTGTCGTGAGGGATACAGAATGAATAGTTTCTGCCCTTAGGATGGAGTAGAAGAAAAGCTTTTTGTCTAGACAGTTTACACTAAGCTAAAATGTTTCTACCATTACTTATAAATGACCCATAAAATGGTGATGCTTTGTAAGGTTGTTGCAAGGATTAAAAAAGGATATAAAGTGTCTCTCAGTACCTGGCACAAAACAGTAACTGAATAAGTGCTGATTTTTACACAAATAACATAATCTTAGCAGGTAAGAAGAGTAGTCAAACTCCTGTTCACATAGAAAGTAGAAAACAGTAAGAGATATAGAAAGAAATAAAATACATATGGAATTAAAAATAATGCATTTCAAACAAAATTGTCTGGGAAGGATTTATGGTGGAGGTCTCATTTAGAGACCGCTCAATGCAACAGGCAGAATTGTGGGACACAGTTATCTAAGATGGAGAAGAGAGAACAAATAAAGCATGGCACCCACCTAGCCATCACTCCTACACTAGCGTACCCTTTTCAAACACTGGTAGGAAATTAAGTGGTGACATTTCTGAATTTGCTAATTGTATCTGACAATATTCCTAGATTGCTTCTACATCTTAAAAATAAAATAAAATGAATTCTATTGAGTATCTATAAAATACAGTTTTTGTAAGTTTATGTAAGAGAATGTTCTCTTAAGAAATATATAATAAATATATACTAAAGTATATATTCAGTATAATATACTGAATATATACTTTAGTATATATATTAAAGTATATATTTAATTATTTTATAAATAAAATAATTTTGGAGAAAGTTCTTCAAGTTGAAGGGGGATGATAACAAGAGAAACTCAGATCTATAGGAAAGAATCATGGGAGCAGAAAATAACAAATTCATGGATACATGTATAAAATTTTATATTACCATATTTATTTAGAAAGATACTTTAAAATGTACATAAAATGTTTTGGGAGTTTATAGATTTCAAGGTACATTATGATAGATTAAGCATATATACTAGAATTCCTATTTGAGCACTAAAAAAATTAAACAAAGAGGCAACTATAAAAGAAAATATAAAATTGAATCCAGAAGAATCAAATAACTCAAAAAAAAAAAAAAAAAAAAACCAGAAAAGGAGTGTTTTTAATCAGCTATTTTCCTTCTATGACTAAAAGACCCAACCAGAACAATTGTAGAGGAGGAAAAGTTTATTTGGGGGCTCACAGTTTCAGAGGTCTCAACCAATAGACAGCAGACTCCATTCCTCCAGGCTCAAGGTGAGGCAGAACATCATGGTGGGAGAGTGTGGCAGAAGGAAGCAGCTCACATAATGATCAGGAAGCAGAGAGAGAGAGACTCCACTTTCCAGATACAAATATATACCACATAGCCCCACCCCCAGTGAATCACTTCCTCCAGCCACATCCCACCTGCCTTCAGTTACCACTCAGGGATTAATTAATCCCATCACCATCATCAATTAATTCACTAATTAGGTTAAGACTATGGCCCAATCATTTCTCCTTCAAACCTTCTTGAATTGTCTCACACATGAGCTTTTGGGGGACACCCCACATGCAAACCATAACAAGGAGAAATAAGGAAAGGAAGAACTTATGAGACAAACAGAAAACAAACAGCAAGAAGGTAAACTTAAATCCAACCACTGCAACAATTGCATTAACTATATAAATTGTTAAGGTCTGTAAACAAGTCAGGATGGCACCTGGTATTTTGCCAGAGAAATGTTAGAGTCTGTAAACAAGACAGGATGGCGCCTGGCATTTTGCCAGAGAAATGTTAGAGTCTGTAAACAAGTCTGGATGGCTCCTGACAAAATGCCAGAGGGAGTGGTTTGTAAAGTAACAAAAGCAAGCCATTAAGTGTGGAGATTCCTTATTGGTTGACTGCTGTATCTATTTTATGCTAATTAGATAAGCTGTGTAAAATGTATAAATATCGGTCAGATCCTACAATAAACGGCTCCTACTCCTGCTGTATCAACATACACAAGTTATTCGTCACCCCCACCCCCATCCCCCCCACCCCCCACCCCACCCCCGGTTATTTTTCTGCAGCCGGACTATGGCAATAAATGACCTAAATTCTTTTTTTTTTTTCTTATTGGTACCAGGGACTAAACCCAGGAGTGCTTTACTCATTTAAAATATATATTGTTTTTTTTTCTTTTTAATTTAGAGACAGGATCTCACTGAGTTTCTGAGGCAGGCTTTGAACTCACGTTTCTCCTGCCTCAGTTTCCTGAGGCACTGGGATTACAGGCATGTGCCACAGAACCCAGCCCAAGACTTAACTTCTTCAGGAAAAACAAACAAACAAACAAATAAAAAAACACAGAGACTGTTAAACTGGATTTGAAAATGGAAGGAAAAAAGAACTGAACAATCATATATTATTTACAATAGCCACTTTTAAATATAAAAACATATTTTGGTTAAAGATAAAGGAATGAAAAAGAACATATTATATAAATACTAATTAAAAGAAATTTGATAAGGTTACATTAATACCAGGAGATGTAAACTTTGAGGCAAGAAATATTACCAGAGGTAATGATAAGAGTATCAATTCCTCACAAAGATATGACATTCACAAACAGGTACGTAAGTAATAATAGAGCTTCAAACCCATGGGGAAAAAATTGGCACACAAAGGGGAGAAACTTACAAAGCCACATATACAGTTGAAGAATTTAATATTAATAACCAATAGCCAATAAGTTTATACTAAAATTAAAATATTACAGCAGAAAAAAACTCAATGATTAAGACTACTGTAAGAAAAAATGCATCTTTGAGTAATAAATACTGAAAATAGAAAAAAAATAGTAAAGACATAGGAAAGATTTTAACATGATAAACTAACTTGACGTAACTTTACTTTTATAGAAAACTACATAGAATTGCTGAACAAATATCCATTCTTTTTAAGTGGATGTGAATATGTACCAAGATAGAACATATACTGGATCCTTAAAGAAGCCATTGCATTTTATGGAATTCTCCCTTTCTCTTGATAAACATTATTAGAAAATCAAAAGGAAAAGGTCTCAAAATATGTCACTGTTTGGCAGTTAGGAATATATTTGTGATTTTAACAAAAGCAGAATTGGTGGCACAGTGAAAGTCAGAAGCCATGTTATCATGCACCAAAGCATGAAAGAAAGGTCAAGGTGAGGGAAACACCCAGAATGTGATTCTCCCAGGAGGTTTGACAGAGGGAGGGACACCATATGTGCAGTAAAGTAAGAGAGAAAATGAGGTATTTTAAAATATGAGAGAGGAGCAAATAGGTTTTTAAAGGAAGAGGAGGAAAGAGAAAAAAATGAAAAAAGAATAGTCTATGGGGAAAAGTCCTGGAGAATTCACAGTGGTAGGAAATCAAGAGCAGTTTTGGTGATCACCCTTTTCATTTTGAGACATGGTCTGTCTAATTTGCTTAGGGCCTCACTAAATTGCTGAGACTTGCTTTGAATTTTCGATCCTCCTGCCTCCACCTCCAGAGCCACTGGGATTACAGGTGTGCACCACCATACTCAGCTGTGAAAAGAAATTTTTAAATGTTTTAAATCATATCCAAATAAAACTGCTTTACTTTTATTTAGAAATGTTTGCTCCCCACCCCCTTTCTTTTGGTGGAGGAGTGGGGAAGGTACAGAGGAGAGGCAGGAGAGGCAGGAAGTTGAAGGGATTAATTTACAATGGTCTTCTTTTTCTTAAAAAAAAAAAAAAGAAAGTAATGCTCCTTACTAAGAATTTGGGGCAAAATGAGACAAAATATTTGAGTAAAGCAATAGTACTTTGAAATAGCTGCTATAAGGAAAAAGGCAAGGAAATTACAATATCATCCTCAGACAGAATTTTTCTTTTTCTTTTTCTCATTTGATCATAACTTTTAAAAAGCTCTTCAATTTAAAAGAAATCCTAAAACAAAATTTGACAAAGATAATAAACAAGCAATTCTAACAAAAAGAAATCACAGTATATATAAAAGGTTCTCCTCCACTCTAGTAATCAGATAAATATAAATTCAGACAATGAGATATTATGCTATATTCCATTAGATAAGGAAAAAAAGTTATATGTCCCTGAGAATGTGGTTAAACTAAAATTTTTATATCCTGCCAGTGGACATTTAAATTGACTTAACCAATGAAAAAATGTTCAATATCTCTAGCAATCAGGGAAATGCAAATCAAAACTACACTAAGATTTCATATCCCTCCAGTTGGAATGGAAATGATCAAGGATACAAACAACAATAAATGCTGGCAAGGTTGTGGGGGAGAAGGTAAACTTGTACATTTCCCATGGGACTGCAGACTAGTACAACCACCCTGGAAAACAGTACAGAGTTTCCTCAAAAAACTAGGGATATTACCACCATGTGACTCAGCTATTCTTTTCCTTGGTATTTTCCCAGAAGAGCTAAAATCAGCATATTATAGTGATATAGACACCTTAATGTTTATAACAGCTCAATTCACGATAGCTACATTTTGGAATTAACCCAGATGCCTGTCAATAGATGAATAGACTAAGAAAGTCACACACACACACACATACACACACACACACACACACACACACACAAAATGGAGTTCTACTCGGCCATAAAAAAAGAATGAAATTATGGCATTTGCCAGTAAATGGATGGAATTGGATACTATCATGATAAGTGAAATAAGCCAAACTCAGAAACTTACAGTAGAATGTTTTCTCTCATATGCGGAAGCTAGAGTAAAATAAAAGAAAGGGAAGGGAAGGGTAGTATAACAAAAAGTACCAATCAAATATAAATTAATAGATGATCAAGAAGTCTAGTAGAGGAAGAAAAATGGGAGAAAGAAGAGAAGATGGGAGGGAAAAAGGAGAGGGAAAGGGGGACCACAAACTGAAGTCCATTTCCATGCATGTATGAGAGTTTGTTGGGATGAACCCAACAACCAGGTATAACAAGAAAGAAAGAGAGAGAGAGAGAGAGAGAGAGAGAGAGAGAGAGAGAGAGGGAAAGAAAGAAGGAAAGAAGGAAGGAAGGAAGGAAGGAAGGAAGGAAGGAAGGAAGGAAGGAAGGAAGGAGGGAAGGAAGGAAAGAAAGAAAGAAAGAAGGAAAGAAAGAAAGAAAGAAAGAAGGAAAGAAAGAAAGAAAGAAAGAAAGAAAGAAAGAAGGAAGGAAGGAAGGAAGGAAGGAAGGAAGGAAGGAAGGAAGGAAGGAAGGAAGGAAGGAAGGAAGGAAAGAAAGAAAGAAAGAAAGAAAGAAAGAAAGAAAGAAAGAAAGAAAGAAAGAAAGAAAGACAACCATTTTGGGGAGTACTTTGGCAATTTATGTGGAGGTTGAAGATGGTCAGATATGTCACAGGGAAGACTTGTGACAGATATGTCTGTTGCCTGCTTTGGGAAAGGATTGTAGGCCCCCACCTATCTCCCCACTTCTCACCATCCTACCCTGAAGATGGGAAAGATTTCTGTGTCCTAGGTCTGATCATGTGATTGTGTTTAGTCAATTGGACCTAAGAAGACAGAAGCACTACTTGTGTGGACATACATATTGCAAGCTTTTTTCTGCCTTCCTATCCATAGACTTTTGTCATAAGAAGAGTGTGCACCAGGCAGAAGTTGTTTTCCATACCCACTGCAACAATTTCAATAAAGCAACTTCTTAGAATTCCCTAAGTGATTGTATACATAGAGACTTGTAGTGAGGGATTCCTTTCTTACATGTGAGGACAATGAAAACAAAGTGCTAAATCATCACACAAATATTTTTATTATTTAAATGTTTATAAATTACAAGATTTTAATTATGAATGAAAACATTTCTGGAAAATGTAACATTTCATATTAATGTTTGTTACTGGTTTAAGGCACATAGTGCATAATACTTCTTTTCTGATACAGAGATCCCCCAAATGTTTATTTAACCACATTGGCACAAAATTGCTTTAGCACCTTACATGGTACAATATATCCTTCATAAATGTTTGGGGAAAAAACACTTTGTGGGTAAAATGAGTACACCAGTATCTTGTAAAATTCTGTTAATGGATTCTGTTTATTTTATTTTATTTTATTTTGGTTTACAGAGTAGGTTGTCATAGATAAATATTATTAGTAACCTGTCTTTTTAAGTTACATTATTACATAATACACAATTCTAAATTATTCACATAAAATACCATAATGCCTAAGAATTTGACTCTAAACAGTTAATTTTTATACTGCCCTTTATTTTCTGACATTAAGGAACCTCCAATATAAAATAACTTGACATTTCTTATAAAATTTGGTGTCTTAAAATATAATTTTACTTTTACCAAAATAAGATCTTTAAACTTTCAAGAATTTCTACTTTTCTATTTGGTTAATAAAATATAGTACATAACTTTGAAAAAATAGATTTTTAAAGACTAGATATATAACATATACAAGGGTTATAAAGGCATAAGAGTATATAAACAGTTTAAAAAGAACATGTTGCTCTTATAAGTACAATTGAATTAGAGGTAGGTTTTAAAAATCAAATTCTAATATATCGTATCTTCTCTATTATACCCACAAAATTTTATGTTTAGTATTTAACCCAAACACAAATTCTTAACACAAAATTTGTACCATATTTTTAGGACTTTTTTTTCCATTGGAGCACCATAATCCCCAATTAAAATTAAAGGAAAAATAAAACAAGGTGTCTAATCTGTATCAGCAGAAAGTATAGTGGCTATGTACTTCTTTGATATAACTATTTATTTGATATTCACCTGACAGTTTTAATAATGTTTATAGTAGTTTTGTATACATTTTCCTGAATTTAAACTTATTCCATTTTAAGAAATAGAATAAAAACCTCATTGTACAATAGGATATTGAAGAGGTTTACATATATGTTTAACAGTATGACATAATTGTGGTCCAGTGTAAGCTGTTAACAGCACCATTGTCTGGCATAATTCATCACACATGCTTGGATTCCCTATCATAAATTATGTTCTTCAAAGTGATCCTGATGCATATATCTGTTCGTTTTGAAAGCCTTGAAAAACTCAAGTGATTTGAATCCATGATGAGCACCTTGAATAAAAGGCAGACATACTGGACATGGAAATCTCAGGAAGAGAGAAATAAAGAAATGAGCACCAGTTGTTTGCATGTTCCAGAAAAATCTCTCCCCATTGGGGCATACTTCCTACTTCTGAATGTTCATATCACTTGAATTGGGAGCCCAGTAGTCATGTGAGGAACACACTTTCCACAGAACCCTCCACATCTACCGTAGACTTTGGTTCCATCCTGAAAATAGGAAGAGACAGAAGTACAGGAGAATATTATACAAGTTGGTATCCATGCACACAAAGAAGAATATGGAAATGTTTTGTATCATGTCACTGAACTCATTAGTTAAGGTCTCTAACAACTGCCTTTGATATAAAAAACCAGGTCATTTCAATATTAGTTCAAATTGGTGATCATGGCAAAGTTAAAATAAATGACTTAAGTTAAATTAGATAACCTAAGATTCTAAAAGTTATATTAGATAATAAAATTCATTTTAGCTACTTGATGATTGTAAACCACAAAATAGACACTTCATCACAATCCATATATTTTTCATTATAGTATCTGCATCATTGAGTCATTAAACCTTTCCCAATTTGCTATCCAATTGTTACATAATTTTATATAAGATTCTCCTAAGTTAATTAAAAGATATTATACAATATTGACCTTAAAGGTAAAGAATTCATACTCTGCCCTTTTACTGCCTCATGAAGCATTGCCATGGAGAAAAGCAAAAATGGTGATGAAATGGAGGGGGGAAAGCTGGGCTGAGAGCAGTAATCACAATTATAGAAGAACTAGAAAGAGATGCTTGAGTAGATTAGTTCAACGAGTGGGTGAGGTAGGCGGGGATGGGTCAAAGCAGAAGGTCCTCTCAGATGACCTTCTGTCTTCAGGACCCAAAGTCAAAAGACTAAAGACGTTTTTTGTAGAATGAGACAAAAATAGATCGAACTCCTTTCATTTCTTGGGGAGGTAAGTTTTTATTGTTGTTTTTAGTCTAGGTAGGAAGGGAAGAGTAGAGAAGGTAATTTTTGGTTCTTAGAACACATTAAAATGGAAATTGCTAGAGACCAGGTGTTTTAAAGTTGCCTTTCCTTTCAAAGGCCCATTTAACTCCAGAGAATCTGAGTAAGCAGAGAGCAAATGACTGTGAAACCTCAATTTTGTATACTTCTCTATTTCCAAGCAGATTGTTGAAGTAAAAACTTAATATTGATTGAACTTACTGGCTAAAGAAAATATGTTTGCATTTCCATAAGTATATTTGGGTTTGATAAGGTTCGATTTTATACCAGGCCTGGGATTTCAAAAAAGGCTTTTATGTGGAACACTTTGATTGAAGTACTTCTCCATGAATTAAATAAAAAACAATCTTTAGACAAAAAGTTAAATAGGAACAAAATGAATGATTTTACTAAATATTTACATCTTCTGGTGACTTCAGCCGGGATTCCAGTCTTTATGTTTAACCAAAAGATATCTAAAAGCTGCCTACAAGGTTAGGACATTTCATTGAGCTCTCTACATTTATACTGCTCAGGATATACCTTAAATAAGTAATTAAATTTTCCTATTCTTTTGCCCAAAAGGATTAAACCTAAATATGCTGAATAAATGATTAAAAATAGTCATTTTTTGAAAGCCTACTATATTACCCATAAAAGAAAAATAATAAAAAATTAAATTATTTAATCATTAATTAAAACATAATTTTACAGTCTTCAGAAATAAAATATTTTAAAGGTTATATGTGAGAATATTGCATTTCATATTCAAATAATATTCATATAAATAAAATATAACAGAAGTCACTTTTCTTAAAAAAAAATAGAGTAAGCACGATTTGTTTCTGGTAAAGATTACATGCAAAATGGTGAAAACACTCATAACCTAGATCCAGATTCCCTGTGGGTGGAGCCAAGTTACCCAAGGCACTGTAAGTACTGGAAGGCATCTCTTGAAATGTACATGTTAGTATACCTACCAGCTAAAAATTAAGTGGATTCTATTTTGCATAGTACTTGTGATATTGTTCAAATAACTATGAAAATAAATTATAAAAATAGTTACAGCTACATGCAGAAGTACTATATAATTTTACTTATATGGTTAAAACAACAGTGTTATCTATATAAAGATAGGGAAATATGAGTAAGACATAAATACTCCTTATTCTTGAAATCACTGTGAAGGATATTTGTTAGATGACAAATGGCTTCAACCCTTCATCACTAAATCAAAGCAGTGAAGTAAATAAACCAAAAATTTACCCTCACTTTGAAATATTAAACACTATAAATATCTAATAATTAAAGTGGAATTAAGACCACTATCTCTGCCTGAAGTATCTGCATGTGAAGTCATGATCTTCAAGCCTGAGAAAGACAAAGTCTGCATGTCCTCACATTTGGTACTTTATGTTAAGATATTTGTACCCTGTGTATAGATGAATTTCTTTGTGTGTAAAACCTACAGTTGTACCGCAATAAAAATGAACCCAATTTCACTTTATAAATGGATGTTGTACCCCATTGTATGTCATACACTCACTATATACAACAACTCTCCAGTCATTAGCTCCATGAAATTTTAATTTGAGGTAGAGGACCTTTACTGCTGCTTTGCAGCATAGAAACAGCTCCCACAGGCTCTTTGGTCCAGCAGGACTTACTTGGGATCTGTGTATTGTGACAGAGGCATACCTCCCCTGAGCAAGCCACTTCGCTGTGCTGGATATCTTCATCCCGGTTCCTGCCAAGTTAATGCTGAACTGTCCCTGGATTGTAAACAAAGCAAAACAAAAATAGATGGATTCATAAACTATTTAACAATGTTCTGTTCTGGAAATATCAAATGACTCAAATTACTTTTTCCAAGGGTCTTCTTTTATAAAATGAAAAATATTGATGCAATTTTATTGTCTTGAAAATGAGCCAGTTAAGGATCTTAAAAAATTGATTACCAGTGTCTTCTCAATTACAAATGATGACAAAATTAATACCATAGTGTTTCTTTGCTGAAGTTCAACCACACATAGGATTCTACAGCTCGACAAGCAGAGCTAATGGCTCTATAGCAGTTGGCAAGTCCTGACAGAGAGTTATCTACAGGGACTATCAATTGCTAGACTTCAGTACTCCTCTTGTTTCAGTTCCTTCCCTCCCTCCCTCCCTCCCTCCCCCCTTCCCTCCCTCCCTCCCTCCCTTCCTTCTTCCCTCCCTCCCTCCCTCCCTTCCTTCCTCCCTTCCTTCCTTCCTTCCTTCCCCTGATCCTTTAGTCGCTTAGGACCTCTATAAAAAGCCGAGCCTGGCTTTGCACTTGCACTAGCGCCTCTTGCCTCTGTCTCTGGAGTTTCTGGGATTACAGAAACTGTGCACCACACCTAGCTCCAATTTCAGTTTTTGATTTCTCATCGCAAATTCTTGGATGTTACAACTGTTTCATGTATTTTCTGGAACCTACTGTTGTTATACCCTGCCTTTTTATGCTAAGAATATTACTCCTTTACCTACTACACAAAACTACTGGATGTGGGGTTTTCTTCTTGGCCATTATGTCCTTTTTAAGTTCCCAGAAGGGTACCTGAATATGTGATGCCCGTATTACACCATTGTGTGGGTCCCCTAGTGGCTTTGTGACATTATTATTTTCTAATACAGAGATCATTTTATGTCAAAATATTTCAAACTATCTTTGTTAAAAAACTTCAAATAACTGTGTGAAAAAGATAGACACTAAAATGAGTAACATCTTATTTACATTATCTTAATTCATCCAACTACGAATATTCAGTATTCATGAAAATTCAGAAAAATACTAAGGCATTCTTAGATCATGTCATAATATTCCAATGGCCTAAATCTCACAAATCTTGAGCAAGACTGTAATGGAATATTGAAGTTTACATTATGTGAATGAGAATATGATCTTGTCATGAAAGTTAAAGCTAAATAAACATTATATACATTTATAATAAAACATTAATATTGATAAAGCAATTAAATATTAGTTATTAATTTAAATTTCTTCACAGACCTATATTTTATATCTCATTTAAAAATGAAACAGATTCAAATACATTTATAGTACAATGACACAAAATGGAGAATTTTTATAGCAGAAATTTTAGACAAATTCCAAAGATTTATTAAGTACAACATCATTTGGTTATGAAATTTAGCATATGACTTATCTGTTTGCTTCATTTCTATATCCCCAGAGCAAGACCTAGGTATTTAAAAGTGCTTCTGAATGGAAGAATTAGATGCAGCATTATAAATATTAAATAGTAGTACCATAAAAGCAAATATATGAACACACATATAGACCCATCAGACGTCATCCTGATAGATTACCCTAATACTAGACACAGGAGCATTTTAAGTTGTAGATAGTTGAATTTGAAGAGCTAACTCCTAGGATAGATTATACTATTTGGTACTTAATCTGACATAGGTTTTGCACTGGTTACCTACAGACCCCATTGTCTCACAGACAGACTTCTCACTAAATGAAATTCTTCAACAATGGAGATGTATTCAGTGATGTTGGGTGCTGTAACCAGGTAATTGCTGAGGGCCATACAGCGTTAACACACCTGACACTCATTCCACACTTCCATCATTCTCTACCTCCTTGCTCATGAGGCCTGGAAGCATCCAAATGCGCACACACTGGAAAGGAAAGGAGAAAGTCCCAACTGACTGCTTAGAGGATTGGGGGTCTTTAATCATTGGGTCTAGAAATATCTACTTCTCCATTTACGTGTACTCATTTTCATGAGTTTTACTTCTGTTCTTAGTCATTTAAAAAACTACATGCTACAATCTCAAAAAAAAATTAACTGAACAATTTATTTGAAATTTAGGGATGATGTTGACAGAGGTACAAATACTTTATATCCATTTGTTCAAAATAAGTTGAATGGTAGACAAAGTGTCAAGTAGTATAAGAGTTCAAAGTTCTTACTTTAAATCTGGTAAGTGAAAGAGCATAAATATATAAATGTAATGCAGTGTAGAGAATTACAGGTGCTGTAAGAAGGTAGTAGAACATTCCTGTAGAACTCCAGAAGTAATATTTGAGTGAATAATATTAATTACTTCAATTACAATGTTTTATTTAAAAGTTGAGCCTCCTTAAGCATGATCTTTAACCAAAAAAAAAAAAAAGTTCTGCCTGGGAGTTGCTAAATATGTATGTTATTTTAAAATAGATTTTATTGTGCATATTTAAAGTATACAACATGACACTGCATGGTACGTATAGATAGTAAAAAGGTTACTATAATGAAGCAAATTAACGTATCCATCATCTCTCATAATTATCTTTTTTTTTTTGCTTTTGTTTTTGTAGCAAGAGCAACTAAAGTCAACTCATTGAGAATGAATCCTGAATACGGTATGAGCTATTACCTATAGCCTTGAGCTGTACATCAGATTGCTAGACTTGTTCACCTTCCATATCTGCTACTTGTACTTCTGGCCCCTGCCTATCCAACCAACCTCTCAACCCCCACCACTTGTGGTAACCACTCTTTTGTTCTCTGTATAACTGAATTTTTGTTTATATCCATATATAAATATAGTCATGCTGTATTTTTTTCTTTCTGGATCTAGATTGTTTCATTTAGCTTAATGCCCTCCAGGCTCTTCCCCACTGTAGAATACAGCTAGATCCTCATTCTTATTTTTTTTTTTTTTTTTTGCATCTATCTATCATTTATCTTGCAGTTTCTTTATCCATTCATTCAGTGATGAATACTTAAGTTGTTTCCATGTCTTGGTTGTTTTTTTACAGGACTGTGATTTCATTTTCTTTCAGTATGTGTCTAGAAGAGGAATTGCTGGAACATATGACAGTTTTACTTTTAATTCATGTTGTACTTTTAATTTCTTTAGAAAATTCCATACTACTTTAGATAATGGCTGAATCAATATACATTCCCACCAAAAGTGTCAGAGCTCCCTTTTTTCTATACTTTCACTGACATTTGTTGTCTTTTGACTATTTGAGGTAATGGGATTGAATCCAGGATTTTACACATAATACACAAGCACTCTACCACTTAGCTACATCCCTAGTCTTTAAAAAATATTTCATTTGGAGACAAGGTCTCCTCATAAGTTGCCCTAGCTGGTCTCAAACTTGTGATCCTTCCTTTCTCAGCCTCCCAAGTAGCTGGGACTCTATAGGCCTCTCCTATTGTGCCCAGTTTTATTTATTTTTAATATTTGTTTTAAATGTTTATATTTTAGATGTAGTTGGACACAATACCTTTATTTTGTTTTAAGTATTTTTATGTGGTACTGAGGCCTCATACATGCTAGGCAAGTGCTCTACTGCTGAGCCACAACCCCAGCCCCCAAGCTTTATTTTTTAACAATGCTAACATAACAGTTGTGAAGTGATATTTCCTAGTAGTGTTGATTTGTATTTCCCTGATGATTGGTAATGCTGAGCTCCTTTTCATATGATTGTTGGTGATTCATATGTATTCTTTTGAGAACTGTTCAGATCTTTTGCTCATTTTTTTAACTGCATTACTTAAACAAGTAATTACCTAAACAGCTATTGAGTTGTACAAGTTCTTTATAAATTTTAGATATTACATTTTATTTTATTGATTGTTTCCTTTACTGTGCAGAAGCTTTTTGGTTTGACAAAGTCCCATTGATTCTATGGCCTGAGATAATGTCTAGCTTTTTGTGTTCTAAAAGTTTTATAGCTTCTGGTCTTACATTACATTAAGGTATTTTATATATTCTGAGTTTATTTTGTGTATGGTATAAGATAAGGGTCCAATTTCCTTTTTTCCCTGTGCAAAAACAGATTTTCTGTATCACTTATTGAGAACCCTATCCTTCCCCTTCATGTCTTCTTATTTCCATTGTCAAAATTTGTTGACAGTATATGTTTAGATGTATTTTGGGACTCTCTTTATTCTGTCCTACTGGTCTAAGTGTCTGTTTTTATACTAGTACTATACTGTTTTGAATATTATCATTTTGTAATATAATTTTAAATCAGGAATGTGATATATCCTGTTTTGGTTTTCTTCTCAGAACTGTTCTAACTATTCTGTGTTTCCTTTTTCTATACAAAGTTCAAAAATTTTGTTTTCTCTTTCTGTGGGAATGCCATTGGCATTTTGATAGGGACTGTGCTGAATCTGTATATTGCTTTAAGGAGCATAGATATTTCAATACTAATATTTCTTCTCTTTTTTTGTGTCTGTATCAGTTTCTTTCATCAGTGTCTTATGATATTCAAGGATGAGATCTTTCCCCTCATTGGTTAAGTTTATTCATATGTTTTTTGAGTTTTCTTTGATGTTACTGTAAATGAAATTATTTTCTTGATTTCTTTTTCAATTAGTTCAATATTTGTGAATAAAAATGCTACTGACTTTTCCAGATTAATTTTGTATCCTATAACTTAACTGAATTTACTTATTTGTATGTGTGTGTGTATGCATGCAGAACTTTTCAAGTTTTTTATTATAGAAAATTAGGCAATCAATAAATAAAGACAGTTTTATTTCTTCCTTTCCAATTTGGACCTCTCTTTTTTTTCCCCTTGTTTTATTGCAAACTACAACAACAGAGAATGGAGCAGTGTTTGCTAAGAGTTAGGTGGGAGGAGATGTCTAAGTCTAAAAGGGAAGTGGGGAGAAGATATTTGAGGTAAGAGTACTGTACTGTATTCTGATTATGGTAATGCTAACATGAATTTGTACATATGTTAAAGCTCAAAGAACTGTTTAACAAAAAAGAAAAAGAAAACAATTTTTTTCTGTGTGATATTTTAAAACATATAATAAAAAATGTGAAGGGGAGTAACATCTGTTTTAAAAAAGGAATTTTTAATGGGTTGCCAAACAATGCCCAACTATCTGCTATCTGTATGGAATATACCTAAAGCAAAGGGGGAGCTAAAAATAAAAGGGTGGGTAAAATGAACAAATAAATAAACAAAACAAAACATGAAAACAGGTAAATGGACATAAAAGGAGAGCAGGAATAGATCCTGATATGGTCAAAAAGACTTCAAGTTTTAAATTACAGTACCATGACAAAGAGCTGGTAAAAACCATGATCCATATAAAACAGTTCACACGTGACTATTATGCATCAAATAGTACAGCAACAACTTATGGCAGAAACTAAGAAATGCAAGGAGACATAGAGAGACATACCCTAAAAATAGGAAAATTTAATATACCAGTTTTAATACCAAGACAGATCAAGTAAGGCAAAAAGGAAGAGAAAAGTTCTAAGCAATATAATTTAAAAATACATTTTATATATGTATATATAAATATGTTGTATGTACATATTTTATGTATATGTACATATATACACATATTTATATGTATATATGTGTGTGTGTATATATATACACACACACACAAGTATACACACACATATGTGTATCTGTGTATTTGTCAGTGCAAGGGAATGAATCCACAGCCTGCACATATTAAGCATATATTCTGCCATTAGGCTACACCACCTACACCACCATCTGCCCCTGGCAGATCTTATATATTAAACTACTCACCTTGATAATAAATAATATATACTCCATAGATTTAATACACTGACTATACGCACTCAAAATGGGTACTACCTATGATCCATGGGTGTTGGTTGAATGTGATTATTTCTCTTGCTCTATATAAGCAAATATTAATTATAAGTCAACTAAAGAGATGCACATTAAGCTTTTTAAAATTTCTGTAGCTTTGTGGAAAGCAAAGAACATTTACTTTTCTTCACTTTTGACATATGCATTTGAAAGTCACATTACACTCTTTAACTTCATCTCACATTGCAATGTTGCAAAGTTTATTTTCCCTAAAGAACACCATATGTGTCCATTCTCTTTTTATCATTCATGTCCCGAGGTATTCAGTCATAAGCAAACATAGAGGATGTGGTTTTGATGAATCCCAAACAACAGAATAAGTTCTTTGTAACATCAAACATCTGGAGGGTATTCATGCAAATGTTGTATAACTTAACACAGAATCTGGTTTATATATTTGAAAGAACATCTCCCAAAACACTGGGCAGTTTGTATTTTTGGTAACAGTAGCCTAAGGCAGATAAATACAAACTGAATATAAATGGACATAGCTCCTTTCGACAGCACAGCACACATCCATGCTCGATAACATGTAATCTTTTAATGGAGCTCTACATTCCAGAACTGTCTCAAAAACCACGTGAGGAATATAACACATCCTGATGGGCAAAAAGAGGGCCTTTTTATTGCTGGTTCTGCCTATGATTTTTTCAAGGATCTTAAACAAATTGTTAACATGGAATGTCTCTCTACAACTATAAACTGGAATTGCACAGTTTATAGATACATAATTTTCTCAAGATATTTTAGGAAAAAATCAGGTTACAATAAAATCAGAGAAAGGGAGTTAGAAAGAAATGGAAATGGTTATCTTATTTAAAAACCTGATTGTGCAAGTGCCTTTAATCCAGATTCTATGCTCATCAAGAAATTATTTTTGTTTACAATAATTTATTTTGCACTAAGATATTTTCTATGGGGAAAGTTCACGAAGTTAGATAAAAAGAATTTTGTTTCCACTTAACAGTTAAAGGATTTACCCTTTTATCAATCCCCTGTAAATTTTGTTGATGTTTCATTTGACCAGAACTTACTCAATTCAATATAAAATAATAAAGGCCAGATTTCCAGAACTTAGTCACCTTTACAATGAAATAGCATCAGAGAAGTCTTGTATTAACATACTATTCACATATCTAGGTTGTGTGGTCAATTTACTTCTCTCTAATCAAATAAACGAAATGATCAAATAAGTGATCAGAAGACATAGCTTAAAAGATGGATGGATTTTTGGACGAAGTTGAGCAGTCAGATGATGAGCTGACCATTGGAGAATGAACATCCATTTAAGAGAATCAAGATGGAAGTTTTGTCAACAAAAGAAATTTATATATCAGGGAAAACACTGTTTAGAATGTTAAAAGTTTTAAGTTAGACAACTTTAACTTCAGAACATGAAGAGACATCCAAAGAGACAATGCCAGGCTTCAGAAGCAGAAGGGGAGTCATGGGAAGAACAGATTTAGGAATGAAACTGAATGATACAGATAAAAGATAAAAGAGGCACCAGCTGGGAGGCAGTTTTGATCACCATATGAATAGAGTAGGAAATTGGGGGAAAAAAGTATGGATATGAGTTGAGCTAACTAGTAATAAAGATTGAATGAGAGTGTAGGATTCTTCTGCAAAGTTACCCATCTTTCACTAAGAGAGGAAGAACTTTTAGAATAGCAATTTGAAGGAGCCCATGGGCATTCTCTCTGTCAATAACTGGTGAAAATTTAAAAAATATGTATATAAATAAAGTTCAGGGACTTTATATATATAAAGTCCCTGAAGAGACTCTGCAATGAGAGAAAAAAGCAAGTTTAACAGTTTAAGAAAGATTCCTCTTGGAGTCTTCCCTAAACTCCAAGATTGACCTATAAACCACCCTGGCCAATGAGGAATAATTGGTGTCCCCAGGATGTTTTTGAAAGACTAGAGCAATTATCTAGCAATAGTGAAGACCAAGTACTGAGAATTATGTCAATTAAGATGGATCAGCAAAAATCTCAATGAAGAGTCAGGGAAAGACAACTGCAGAGAGCCCAGCCAATACCACTGTCACTCCTGGGGGAAAAAGCAGGATCAGAATAAGTATGTGAGCCCAAGGATGTACTCTCTGAAGTACAACATCAAAGGGGTACACTTCAAGGGAAAGAGAATCCAATGAAACCGTCCAGCCAAGTAACTAAACAAATATACACACCAGAAAACAATAATAAGAATTCCTAGATGGGAGGGGAAAATGGTATCCACAATGTCTAAAGTATTGTATCTAAAATGTTTAACTTTTAACAAAAAAATACCAGACTTATAAAGAAAAAATGGAAAGGATGACATATACTCTGGGGTAAAAGAAAACAGTCTTTTAGAGGTATGTGATCTCAGGTTGAGAAAAGATCAGCTATTATAAACATGTTTAAAAAAAGAAACTAGGCTTTAAACGGTAAAAGAAAGGATGGCGATAATGTCTCATCAAACAGAGAATATCATTACAGATACAGAAATTCTGGTTTTTTAAAATAGTTTTAGTTGTAGTTGTCACAATACCTTTATTTTATTTATTCATTTATAGGTGGTGCTGAGGATCAAACCCAGGGCCTTGCACGTGCTAGGTAAGCACTCTACTACTGAGCCACAACCCCAGTCCCAGAAATTCTGTTTTATTAAAAATAACTAAAGGGGCTGGGGATGTGGCTCAAGCGGTAGCATGCTCGCCTGGCATGCGCGGGGCACTGGGTTCAATCTTCAGCACCACATAAAAATAAAATAAAGATGTTGTGTCCACCAAAAAGTATAAAATAAATATTAAAAAATTCTCTCTCTCTCTCTCTCTCTCTCTCTCTCTCTCTCTCAAAAAAAAAAAAATAGCTAAAGGAGAATTCTGGAGTTGAAAAGCTCAATAACCAAGATAAATTAAATTCACCAGGGGGGCTCAAGCAACAGATTGTAGCTAGCAGACGGATTGGAAAATTTGAAAGAGATATCAATAGCAATGATCCAAACTTAAGAACAGAAGGAAAAAATGGAATAAAGAAAAATAAACAGAACATCAGAGAAATAAAGAGACACCATTAGGTGTACCAAAATATGCATAATGAGAGTACCAAAAGGAGAGAAGAAAGAGAAAGGAGCAGAGAGTTACATGTGAAAGAAAATAGATTTCAACTTTGAAATGTATTAATCTATACATCCAGGAAGTTTAATAGACTGCAAGCTGAAGAGATACTAAAGTTTGACACCAAATATATCACAGAAAAGATGCTGAAAGACAAAAATAAAAAGAAAATCCTAAAGCACCAGTAGAAAAATGACCACTTACATGGAAACCCCAATAAGGTAAATAGTTGATATTTACTGTTTATCTAGCCTCTGCTCACCAGAGGGCAGTGGAATCACATATTCAAAGTGCAAATGATCATCTTCATCATCATCATCATTACTGCAAATCAAGGATTTATATATATATTATATATAACAAGCAACTCTATCTTTCAAAAATGAAGGCAAAATAAAGACATTCTCAGATAAACAAAACTCAGTATTCTTTTTTTAAATTAATTTTTATTGTTGGTTGTTCAAAACATTACATAGTTCTTGATATATCATATTTCACACTTGATTCAAGTGGGATATGAACTCCCATTTTTACCCCGTATACAGATTGCAGAATCACATCAGTTGCACATCCATTGATTTACATATTGCCATACTAGTGTCTGTTGTATTCTGCTGCCTTTCCTATCCTCTACTATCCCCCCTCCCCCTCTCCTCTCCCCTCTTCTCTCTCTACCCCCTCTACTGTAATTCATTTCTCCCCCTTATATTTTTTTCCCCTTTCCCCTCACTTCCTCTTGTATGTAATTTTGTATACCCCTGAGGGTCTCCTTCCATTTACATGCAATTTCCCTTCTCTCTCCCTTTCCCTCCCACCTCTCATCCCTGTTTAATGTTAATCTTTTTCTCATGCTCTTCGTCCCTACTCTGTTCTTAGTTACTCTCCTTATATCAAAGAAGACATTTGGCATTTGTTTTTAAGGGATTGGCTAGCTTCACTTAGCATAATCTGCTCTAATGCCATCCATTTCCCTGCAAATTCTATGATTTTGTCATTTTTTAATGCAGAGTAATACTCCATTGTGTATAAATGCCACATTTTTTTATCCATTTTTTTATCCAAATTCCTCAATAGGACACCCATAGCACAAGAGTTAATAACTAGAATCAACAAATGGGACTTACTCAAACTAAAAAGTTTTTTCTCAGAAAAAGAAACAATAAGAGAGGTAAATAGGGAGCCTACGTCCTGGGAACAAATCTTTACTCCTCACACTTCAGACAGAGCCCTAATATCCAGAATATACAAAGAACTCAAAAAATTAGACAATAAGATAACAAATAACCCAATCAACAAATGGGCCAAGGACCTGAACAGACATTTCTCAGAGGAGGACATACAATCAATCAACAAGTACATCAAAAAGTGCTCACCATCTCTAGCAGTCAGAGAAATGCAAATCAAAACCACCCTAAGATACCATCTCACTCCAGTAAGATTGGCAGCCATTAGGAAGTCAAACAACAACAGTGCTGGCAAGGATGTGGGGAAAAGGGTTTACTTGTACATTGCTAGTGGGACTGCAAATTGGTGCGGCCAATTTGGAAAGCAGTATGGAGATTCCTGGGAAAGCTGGGAATGGAACCACCATTTGAACCAGCTATTCCCCTACTCGGTCTATTCCCTAAAGACCTAAAAAGAGCATACCAGAGGGACACTGCTACATCGATGTTCATAGCAGCACAATTCACAATAGCAAGACTGTGGAACCAACCTAGATTCCCTTCAATAGACGAATGGACAAAACTCAGTATCCTTATTAGCAGCATATGGGAGAATATGCACAGACTATATGCAAATACTATATCATTTTATATGAGGAACTTGAGCATACACAGATTTTGGTTTCCATGAGGCATCCTGGAATAAATGCTCCACTGAAATTGGGGATAACTGGAAGTACAAGTACTATGTTTCTATGTCACTGGAGTGACCACACTAGTATTGGAAAAATTAGACTTTAAAATTAAAAACAAAAAAAGTTACTACAGTAAAGAAGAACATTTTATAATGATAAAAAGCCTATATATTAGGAAGTTATGATAGTTATAAATACAGAAGCATGTACAACAAGACCCCAACAGAAATGAAACAAGATTGAACTTAGAAATAGATAATTCAGCAATTATAGTTGCATAGTTTCAGTGGACAGAAGAATCAAGTAGAAGATCAACAAGGAAAAAGAAGAGGTGAATAATACTATAAACTAACAGGGCCTGTAGTCTATAAAACACTTCACCCAGCAACATCAGAACACATATTCTTTCCAAGCACACATTGAACATTCTTTAGCATAAATCATATGTTACACCATAAAACAAGCCTCAATAAATTCAAAAGAACAGAGACAATATAGACCATGTTTTTCAGTGGAAATGAAAGTAGAAATTAAACAAAGAAGAAGGAAGAGGAGGAAGAGATTTGGAAAATTCACAAATATTTGGCAATTAAGCACCATACTTTTAAATAACCAGTGATCCAAAGAAAATGTTCTATTGTCAAACAAATGACAATAGAAAATATTTTAAGATACATGAACATAAAAGCACAGCATACAAAATTTCTGAGATGCACAAATTAAATGCTTGAAGGGAAGTTATAGCTATAAATGCCTATATTAAAAAGAAAAATGTCTTAATCAAGAAACTAATCTTCTACTTTAAAATACTAGAAAAAAAGAGACAAATCTAAAGCAAGCAGAAGAAAAGAAATGATGAAAATTAAAGTGAAAGTTGATTGACTACAAAACAGACAAATATGAAAGAGGGGATGTGATCTTACTGATCTTACAAAAATACAGAAGTTTATACATTCCATCAGGAATGTATTGGAACCAATTAGATAACTTAGATGAAATGGACATCCCTATAAAGAAAACTACCAAAACCAATTAAGGAAGAACTAGAAAATCTGAATAGATCTATAATAATAAAGTGATTAAATTAGCAACTAAATTTCGCAAAGTACAAGGTCAGATGGCTTTGCTGAATTCTACCAAACATTTAAAGAATGAATTCTTTATAAAGTTGTCCCAAAAAGTAAAAGAATGAACACTTCCCAGGTCATTCTATGAAGCCATTATTTCCCTAATATCCAAACCAGACAGACACCATAAGAAAAATGACAGAATAAAATCTTATGAATATAGACAAAAAACTCTGAATTTTAGCCAAGCAAATCTAGAAGAATATAAGAATTATACACTATGACCATGTGGGATTTATTCCAGGAATTCAAGTTTGCTTTAATATACTAAAATAAATCATTATAATATATTTATTATATTAACACAGTAATAGACAAGAACCACAAAATCATCTCAATGGATGCAGAAGAACCATTCAACAAAACCCAACATCCCTTCTGGTAGAAATACTTAAGCTAAAATTAGAAGGGAATTTCCTCAACCTGATCAAGGGCATCTACAAATCACTCATAGCTAGTATATCTACTGAGGAAGGACTGAAAGCTTTTCACCTAAAATCAGAACATAAGGAAATCTACTCTTCTATCCAACACTGTACTGGCAGAGATGACCAAGCAATGAGGCAAGACAAAAAAATTAAAAATACCCAGGTTGAAAAGGAAGTATTTTTATTCACAGGTAACATCATCATGCATTTAGAAAATCCTAAGGAATCTACTAAAAACCTATTCTAATTAAAAAATAAATCTTCATTTTTCTTTTCAGCAAGATTGTGGGATAACAGATCAATCAAAGTTATGAAAGCAATAAAGAAGTTTGGGGAGAAATATGGAAATAAGAGATAAAAGCAAGAATGAAAATGTAATCTCTACATTTCACACATAATAGAACATCATTTCAGGAATGTATGTAGTCAGTCTTGTGTTACTACAACAAAATATATGAGGCAATTAACTTTCTAAAGAGGAAAGCTTTATTTAGGCTCATGATTTTGGAAGTTCAAATTCAAGATTGTGCAGCCCCATTTGTTGGAGTCTGGTAAGAGCAGCACATTAAGTTGGGCATGTATGCCAGAGTGAGGGATCTCATCACAAGCCAGGAAGCAGAGAGAGAATGGACCAACGGGGCTCCACAATCCCCCTCAAGTGTATGCTCCCAATGACCTAAGTACCTCCCATGAGGCCCTGCCTCTTGAGTCTATAGCACCTCCTGCTACTGCCATCTGGGGACTATCCTTTAAATATGAACTTTTGAGAGACCCTCATCCAAACAATAACAGAGTGCCACAGACCCAAACAACTAATACTGATGCTAGCAGTGATATATGAAAGTCACATGTTTATGTTCTATTCCTTTACCTTTTAATTAATATCAAAATTATGAAGTATCGTAAAGGAGAAATAGGATCTGAACAATTTAAAATTCTTGTTATTATATCTGTCAAACAAACCCGATATTTGTAAATTCTCTTCATCTAAGGTTTATCTATAATCTTTGAAATAAAGTGCATATAGAAACTTGTGCTTATCAATTTACTTATGCTTCTTGCAATATTATGGTAAAGAAAAATGAAACAGGAGAAACATTTCAAATTTTTTCATAGTGAAGGAAAACAAATTAAATACATATCAAATACCTGTGGGCATCTTGCAGCACTATAGCAATCTCCAGCCGTGGCAAATGGAACTGCTTTACCAAATATTGTCTTGGAAAAAAGAAGGTCTGTAGCTAGAAAATAGATGAAACTCTTTAGTATTAAGATAACATTGCAATCTTAATTGTCAAATGTACACAGAATTTGCATACTATTGTCTTCAGTGTATTTACATAATGAATTCAAAAATTTAAGCAAAAAGCCACAATTATAGTACATAGTATAGAACAGTCTCTCAATGAATACATTTTCTTTAATATAAAAATGTTCATGTCATAACTTGCCCTAATATTGGCAGGTACATCTGTAATTAAAACAGAGATTTAAAACTAAATAATTGCTTTATTATACTTTATATCAGAGCAAATACTAAAATAAGAAAAAGTGAGATCAGGACCAAAATCACTAAAGAAAAGATTAATTAAAGAGAGATAAATTATGCTGAAGTGCTTATGCACTGCATATGTATCAATTCATTTGGGAAATTAAGAACCACCAAGCTAAAATATTTGCTGTTTTCTTTGATATCTTACATTACTGTATTATATTATTCTTTTCATCTTAATTTTGCTGACACTATTAGCAGAATTTTCTGATTAGCAATAGCTGGGAATTCTACAATTATCAAAGGATCAAAAATAGAATCATGGGATCAAAAACAGGTTGAAAGGAATCCTAAAAGTCAGCTACTTCAATCATTTAATCAAGCCTGACTCACTTAAATAATATTCCAACAGAATTATCCAGACAGTGGCTATCAGCTCCACAGAGTTGTCACGAATTATTTCACTTTTAGAGAAAACTGCAAGATCATTGCATATCCCATGATGACATCAGTCCCCTGGAGGCAATTCTCAGAGATAGCCCTGCTGCAAAAAGCTATCTTATCTCCAAGAAGGGTTTCCAAAACTAAGAGCACTTCCTGGTGTGTGAAGCAAGACAGTACCAGTGAGAGCCAATTGTGGGCATCTCTTCCCAACTCCACATATAATAAGGTCATGTTGGTAGCTTATAATTGGCTGTGTGCAAGTATAGATACCATGAGAACAGATACAATCCAACTTTTTCCTGCATATCTGGTCATTAAACATTTATACATCACTACTTATGTCTATTATGAGTTAGACTGGGGCAGAGCTTAATATGTATACAGTCCACTTGACTCTGATCAATTCTAGTATATCTACAAAACTCCTATAGAACAACTACTTGGGTGGCCCAACATCTCTCTCTAACTTAACATGTCTGAGATAAATGCATTATCTATTTCTCCACATTTATTCCCTTGCATTTTTCCATCTCACTAAATTATACAACTATCTACCTGTTATTTTAGAAATCTTTCTGAATAGTCCATGTCACTTATTCTCACATCCCTTCTGTGAGAAAATCCTATTGAATCAACCTCTTTAATATTTCTCCACATTGTGACCCATGTCCTTAACTGTGTACCTCATCACATGAGATTCCTAATTATTTTCATGGATATAAGTTGTTCTCCCTCCAAGCAAGTATAGAATATGAGTTGCCTCTCCTCCTCCTGATATTTTTAGTCCAATGGCTTCTATGATGTCACAGATAAAATTCAATTACATACAGTAGCCCACCGTAATCCATAGGGAATATTCCAAGACATTTCTCAGATGCGTGAAACTGAGATGGAAATGAACCCTATTTTTATACAGTATTGTTTCACACACACACATATACCACACACACACACACACACACACACACACACACCTATGATAAATTTTAATTTACAAATTAACCATAGTAAGATATTAATAATAATAATAATAATAATAATAATAATAAATGTAAGAATATACTGTGATAAAATAAAATAAGGGTTTCTTGAACTCAGGCACTGTAATACCACCAGAGCTGATCTGATAAAACAAACCACTGCCAAGTGATTGACAGGCAGATAGCATATCCAGTATGAATATGCTGGACAAAGGGATAACTCATGTTCCTTGTAGGATGGAGCAAGACAGCATGAGATTTCATTAAATTACTCAGAATGGCATGCAATTTAAGACTTAAGAATTATTTATTTCTGGAATGTTCCCATATAATAATTTCTGAACGTGGTTGACCACAGGTAACTGAAACCACAGATAATGGGAGGCCACTGTCATTTAGTATACATTGGTCTTCATGGTCTATTCTGTGGAGACTTTCTAATACACTATCATCCCTCAACCTCCACTCAATTTATGTTTCAAGATAGCTCCATTTAATTTATTGTTCAAGATAGCTGTCCTTAGAAGCTTCTTGGGAAACAAATATTTATTTGTAACTTATTTTATATTGGGCACTGTTACAAATACTGTGAACACAATAGTGGATGAAGCAGAAGCTGATAGAAGCGGAATCCTACCAAAGAGAGACTAGTAGTAGAGTAAATTTTTATATTATGTTAGGAGTGATAATTGCTATGGTTAAAAATATACATATATAGCAAGGAAGAGCACTGGGGAGAGAGGAAGAATAATAGTGCCCTAGTGATCCTTCATGGCCTTACTGAAAAGGTGAATTTCAGCAGTTATACATAACGGTGGGATGAATCTTCCAGGCAAGTGGAACAGTAAGTGAAAAGGCCTTAACTCAAGGGCCTGCCTAGTGTTCAAGCAAAGAGCCACTGTGTCTGGAGTCCAGTACACAAGTTGGTGGGGAAGGGGTGAGAAGCAGAGTGGTAATGGAGGTGGGGAGATCATGTTGAGTTTTGTTGATCAGTGAGAGAATTCTCTATTTCACCCTAAATTGCTGAGAGCCATTAGCCAAGTAGATATGACAATTTCCTTGCCAGCGTACCCCATGTTGCTTACAGGAAGGACTCGTGGTAAAATGGACTTGCTTTGGACATTTTGCAGTGACATTGTATGTAAGGTGACCTTGCTCAAGGACCAGGGCGGATCCGGGTTTAGGGCGGATCAGGGTTTAAGGCTCTCCTTGGATTTAGGGCGTTCCCGGTTTAGGACAATCCAGGTTTAGGGCGGTTCCAGGTTTAAGATTATTCCTGCTGGGAATAGGGCGTATCCTGCTGCCTGAGTTCCCCTTGAGTTCTCCCGGGATTCAGACAGTATTTTTGGGAGACAGAAGCCCAGTGGTGGTGTGGATTTGGGCAGAGAACGTGGATTTCCCCAGAACGTGTTTGGAGAGGGCCGATGTGAGTTCGGGAATAAAGAATTGCTGTTTGAATCTACAAAGCTGTGAGTGGCTCGTGATTTTGTGCCCAGCCAGACTGTGGCACTAAATTAGGTGAGAAATGTCTGGATAGTTTCAAGCAGAGTTTATGTTTGTTAAAAAATCAGATGAGAGAAACACAAGTCATAACACAACTGAAGTTTTATAGAATTGTTCTGGCTTATCTGTTGAGAAGAAAATCAATATCAGAAGTGATATGGACTTGGACAAATATGGTAGCAAATGAGTTAATAAGAAAGGAGATTTGGCACCTCTTAGACAGTTCAGGCTGCCATAACAAAATTCCATAGACTGGATAACATAACTAACAGAAACTTACTTTTCACACTTCTGAGGGCTGGAAATCCAAGAATCCAAGATCAGGGTCCCAGCATGATTGAGATCTTGTGAAGGTGTTTTTGTTTTCTGTTTTTTGACTTGCAAATGAAGACCCTATTGCTGTATTTTTCCATGATAGAAAGCTCTGATAGCTCCTCCTTTACTTAAAGTGTGCTCCTCCTAATATGAGGGACCCTTCTTCATGTTTTCATTTAAACCCAATTTTGTGGAATAGTTGCACCTCTAAATATCATTGCATTGAGGGTTAGGGTTTCAACTTTTTAATTTGGGGAATGTGCAATTCAGTCCATTGTGGTATGCATGTAAAAGACTCACCTGATATAATTTGATGATGGATTTCATATAGTTGTAGAAGAAAGAGAAACGTTAAAGATATTGCTAGTTTTTAGCTACAGCAGAAGAGAAGTTTATAGTTGCCGCTTTGGGCAATGGTTAAAATTGACTAGAAGGTAGAGGTTTAGCAGGAAGTAGTAGAAGCTCAGTTATGTTTGACATACCTATGACACATCACATGGATATATTGAGCAGACAGGTAGATGTTCAGGGTAACAGTCCAAGTTGGAAATATACACTTGGGACTATCATTTAATAGATGGTACTTGAAATCTATAGAGGGAGTGGGATCTCCGAGGCAATGAATGAGTCTTAAATGTTCCAACATTAAATGTTATGGAAGATTAAAAGTAATGGCCAAGTTAAGACATAGTGAGAAAGACAAGACAAAAAGTGACCAGGAAAGGCACAAAGTCATTATAGTGTGGTGTCCTGGAAGGCAGGTGCAGCAGTTAAAAATCATGGAAGATGAAAACCAAGAATCTACCATTGAATTTAGAGGAATGGAGGCCATTGATAGTCTTAATTGAGCTATTTCCTAAAAGTGGTATGGATAAAAAACTTATCTAAATGAGTTCAGGAGGGTATGGAGGAAGAAAAATGGAAGAGAGAGGAATGACACTTTTAAGGAATTTACTGTAAGGAAACACGCAGAAATTGGACAGTGGCTAGAGAAGAAGAGAGTAACAAGGATTTGTTCTTAATTTTAATGGAAGAAACGAGCATTTTCTCTGTGTAACGTGCAAATTAAAGCAGAGAGGAAGAACTGTTGATGTATTGTATTGATGGGGATAATATAGTATCTGACAAATTCTGTTCCATGGCATAGGTACAAAATTGGTGAAAGGTTTCATTTAATCAATACTTGAATTTTGCCACATTCGTTGAGGAAGGAAAAAAGAAGAGCTAAAAATGTATGTAATTGATCTTGTACACTCAGGACCCAGCCCAATGACTGAAAATATTGCAACTTTGTTTGATAAATTTATGAAAAACAGCTAAATATGTAAATATATACTTAGCAGTACTAATTACCTGATACATAATAAAATAATAACCAATATTTTAGTGCATTTATTACATGCAAGACATTGACTATGTATATCATCTTACTTCACCAAAAGTAAGAAAGAAAGATAAAAGAAAGAAATAAAGAAAGAAAGACAAAAAAGCAGGAAAAAAGAAGAGAGAGAAAAATTGGGGGGCAATTTCTTATTTCACAGTTGAGGGAATTTAGACTTTAAAAGGTATGTTCAAGGTCATACGATTAATAAATTGAAACAAAGAATTTACACCCAAACAATATGACTCCAGAGTTTCACTGAAATCACTACTATAATTTGAATAGGATCTGTTCTTACTAACTCATGCAGAAATTCAATCCCCAAAGTTTTTTGTTAATTATATCAAGGGAATGGAAACTTAATTCTGTTATGGTGTTTTGTTGCGAGTTTTTTAGGAAATGATGAGATTATATTAGGTCAGTAGGGTGGAGCCCCTATGATTGAACTGTGGTGCTGCATAAGGAGATGGAGAGAGATCTCGCAGACACAGAGATACCCACACATGGCCGCCATGATGTGAGGCAGCCAAGGATGAGGACCTTGCCAGAGCCTGTGTTATGCCATTTGAATTTTCAGCCTATAAAACTATGATCCAAAATAAATCTCTCTCCTTTATAATACAGGAAAGAATTTCATTACATTAGTGAAAAATGAACTAAACATCCACTGTAGTAAATGTTGAAGGTTTGGTAAATGGTAGTCATCAAGTTCATCATCATATTAACTATAATTTAGATACTACATATTGATGCAAATACTGCTTCAATAAATATTCTCTTTTCATTTCTTTCTCTAGTTTATGCACTGGGCTATACACAGTTGATCCAATGAGGACTGAGATCTGTCTCAACTTTTGAAATAAACTCTTTGCCTCTTTATGCACGCATGTCACTTTCAAGACAGCAGGCTGCATCATGCTCAGTGTATTTAGATTCCATAAATATGTTTTGACTTGATTGTATCATAAATTAATTTCTAGGCAGTATTATAAATTAAGGCAGTATGATCCATTACTTGAGGTTCATAACTAGGACTTTATAATCCCCCCAACAATTACTAACTAGGAAACAGACAAATCATTGAACTTCCATATATATATATATATGGAATATATATATATATTTCTCATCACTGCTTTATAGTGTGATATAATAGCTGCCCTAATACAGGATTATATTATATCACACTATTATAGTGTGATATAATAGCTGCCCTAATACAGGATTGCTGACATATTAAATGAATACTGTATGGGAAAATAATTGATCAATTATAATTTATAGTTAATGTTCATTATTAATTTAAACCCTGAAAAAATACTTACACGTATATGTCAAAGAAGTTAATTTTCTTGCCCTTTTACAGTTGGTTATTTTAAGGTAGAGGGTTTTGATTTAAAAGGGCAGTATCTTATCACAATCATTACATTTTGATTAAGGTTACCCCTGATATGTCATTGCAGAGAAAGCAGATAGCTAATAATACTTTCTAAATTAAGTAATTGTTTTGCAGTGCTAGGTCCTTCTCTATACCCTGATTATCATATATATCAGCATATTGCTAGACTTTCATTAGGAAATGTAGGATTTTGTTTTAAAAATAGAGTCAGCACTTACTTTTAATTTGCAAAGAAGTAAGATCAATTCTTATTTTGCTGAAAACAGTATATCCAGCAGCTAGGTAGTCATTTTTACATGCACAGTCTTGCCTCCTACTTCCATTAAAAGGGCATTCATATGGATTTTGTAGTCTGTAACAACATTGGAATATTTTTAATCTTAGATATAGTTATTAGACCCCAGAATGATGAATGGTAAGCTTTGAAAGTGGGAAAATAAAAAAATACTCCTGTTCTTCAATATCCTAATTCCAACAAGTTAAATGTGAAAGAAATAAAAATAATTCAATATACAAAACTAATATACGATTAATATACAATATTCTCAATGGGCAATTTAAGGATAGTTTGCAGAAAAATAATTCCTAATGTTTGTCACTGGAATTAATTTGATTTTTATGAAAATACACACAGATCTTTAGATAGTTCCTTCTCTATTGTCCCACCATTTACCCACGTTTAAGTTAATCTCTCTGTGGAGTAGAGCTTAACACTCATGTCTTTCTTATTAAATATGCATGGAAACAGATGGCTTAGGTCCTCATATGTCCATCTGTTCTTAAATTAATTGCCCCATATGTGATCTATTCAAGTGTCATACAAAGGTTAGAACTTCTAAAAGTCATAAAAAATACACAGATAGAACAAAACACAGCTCATACCTAAAGCCATACACTTCAGAAAAGTTGTCCTCTTCGCCTTTTACCAGTGATAAATATTCCTTGGGGTTCTCCAAGTGCATGTCTGTACAGTGGACCTAAAAGAAAAATGCAAATACCTATAAAACTTTATCAATAGACAATGAACAGTGATAAAGTCAACTAGAAACTGTTTCTATAATACCTTTATTATTCTTCCCTTAATGTTAAGGTAATAGTCACCATCCTTGGTAATGTTGCTTTTAACTTGGATTTCTTTGCAGGTGGTAAATGATTTACCTTCAAAGACAAGTTAACACATCTTATCAACACTGAACAAATTACAAACACAGCATGAGCTTAATCATATATATACTGCCACACATTGAAGACCTGAACCCTTCAGGTTGTAGAGTATGTGACTATCATGTACATTTATTTTTACACTTTACTAAAACTTCTTAGAAAAACTTACATACTAGGCTGATTTTTGAAATGTATTAACTTACAGTCATTGGCATAACATTTCCTTTGAGCATCTGGTTTTAAATGCTTCAGACACAGGTCACTGGACCCACCATTTTCAGCTATGCATTCTACTCTTCTCTCCATTATCCCACTTCCACAAGTCACTGAGCACTGTGAACAGAGTATAATTTACAGTAAAACATATAACAAATACTAAAGAAGCCTGGTAAGTCCATACCTTCTCAGAGTAGGTCCTTTTGAAATAAATGGGGGGTCAATAAGGGTTAGAACTATTAAAGATACAGAAATACACTGGAGACTCCACACTTACAGATGGAAAAAGTCCTAAGTCCTGGGCTTAAGTCAATTATTTCTCAGTTACTAGCTTCTTTTCATTTATTTTGTATACTTATATCTATAGTACATTGTAAATACTTAATAAATATTAATTAATGAGGATATTAAGACTACTGAGAGTTTTTTTCCCACTGAGTTAAGATGCTATTTGCAAAGTAGTATTTATTTGCTTTCCATCAATTACATTGGTAACATGATATAGTGCAAATAATATTTATTATTCATATATTAGATTTATTTCTTCACTTAATTAATAAATATGTTTTAAATACTTCCTCAAAGTGTAATCCACTTTACAGGGTTCTCTGAGGAACAGAAATAAGTATTGATATGGCATCTATTATTAAAAAAAGTTCCAGAAAGCATAGAGGAGAGATAAGATTATATGTACAAATAACTGATACAGTAGTTTTCAGACAAAAGGAGATGAGACAACTCCAAGAATCTAGCTAAACATGCAGATTACCAGGCATTCTACCCCCTGGAGAATCTTATTCAAAAAGTTTTTAATTCATTATTTCACACCGACCTTACTCCATTTTCCAACTTTCCAAGTGGCCACATGCAAACAGCCTCTCATATTGCATTTGTAAACCTGAGAGGAAGGTGGCACAGGGCATTCTCGATAGGATACAGGCCAAAGCTGATGGAACTTATGTTTCTTAGTAGACCGGATCCCAATGCAATATGTAATCCTTTGTTGATAACTAAATCCACAGTTACCTGCACACTTAAAAATACATGATTACAAGATGATAAGAAGATGTTTTGAAATTTAACAATTAAAATTAATCAATTGTTTAATATATACCAAGCTGCATTATCTCACAACAATCTTATTTGATTAGCCTCATTTACAGATGGGTAAACAAAGATTCCAAGCCATTTGCTCAACTTTTCCAGAGTTGTACCAATAAATAGAAAGAACCTAGATCCAGGCTAGATTTTGTATTTTGTAAATTTTCTATTTATTTTTCGACATCAAGTTTTTTGAATTCTTTACATATTCTGGGTGTTAATCCTCTGTCAAAGAGTACCTGGCAAAGATTTTTCAAGGTTACTACAGGACCAAAAGGGAGAGAATTAGAATAAGGCAAGATAAAATCCCACATATGTAAAGAACTCAAAAAACTTAATGTCAAAAAATAAATAACCCAATTAATAAATAGCAAGTGAACTAGACTGACATTTCTTAAAAAAAATGAAAAGGCAAAAAAAAAATTGGAAAATCTGTTTAACATTTTTATCAGTAAGGATAATGCAAACCAAACTACACTGAGATTTCATTTCATTCTAGTTAAAATAGCATTCATCAATAAAACAAATAATAAATGCTGGTGAGAATGTTGGGGGAAAGGAACTGTTGTTGGGATTGTAAATTAATACATACAACCACAATGGAATTCAGTATGAAAGTTCCTCCAAAAACTAGGCATGGAATCACCATATGACCCACTGTATACTCTTTGGTGTTTACCCTAAAGAACTAAAGTCATTATACACAAAATCAATTCAAAGTATATGAAAGACCTAAAAGCATAAAGGAAAATTATACATGTCTTAGAAGAAAACATCAATATTCGTCTTTGTGACCATGGAATAGGCAATAATTTCTCAGGTGTAATACTTAAAGCACAAAAGACAACAATAATTTTAAAAGTTTGTCAAATTTGACTTCCTCAAAACTAAACACATGTGTGCACCAAAGGACACTATGAAGAAAGTGAAATGACAACCCACAGACTGAGAAAAAAATATTTAAATGTCATATAACTGACAAAAGTTGGTACCTGAAAAGAATTTCCTAACTTAACAATAAAAATACAAATGGGCAGAGGATTTGAATAGCTATTTCTAAAAAGAAGATATAAAAAATAACAAATAAAAGAAGCTAGACACAAAAGACCACATGCTTTATGATTCCATTTATACAAAATGTCCAGAACCAGGTAAATCAATAGAGACAGAAAGGAGTTAGTGGTTGTCAGTGACTAGGAGGAAAGTGGGAGAATGAGAAATGACTACTAATAGGTAGAAAGCCTTTTAGGTGTGACACAATATTCATGGTGATGCTTGCAAAAACTTATATTGAATTTCTCTAAATTGCAAACACACAGACTTTACAATTAAGCATAGAAGGACATTAAAAAGTAATGACTGTTATATGCTTAAAATATTAAGTATAGACATGGAGGACTTCTTAAAAGATAAAATTGAGCCTTTAAAGATGAAGATGGTGATATATGGAATGAAAAGTAAACTGGATCAGAATTAAAGGCATATCAGACATCAGAGAAGATAAGAAATCTTGAAAACATCTATAAAATTTATATGAAATATTACTCAACAATAAAAAGGAATAAACTACTGATACATATTGTGATCTCAATGAATCTCCAAATCTTGTATTACACCAGACAAAAAATAATTCTATTTATATAAAACCCTGGAAATTCAAACTAATACGTGACAGATCACTAATATAGAAAACAGTGGGGGTTAATTGTGGGATGAAGGGAGTACAGGGAGGATTATAAAATAGCACAAGGAAATTTTGGGACTGAGGGAAATATAATATGCTATTTATTTTGCATATTATACTGATCTAATGGATACATACATATGTCTAAACTTAAGCTGTACACTTTAAATATGTATAGTTCATTGTCAATTATACCTCAATAGTACTGTTTTTGAAAAGTGAAAACCATGCAGTAACCATTTGCTAAAATATTCCTGGTAGTTGGTTTATGAATGGTACCTAATGGACACTTCAAACTACCATTTTGCTATTAGTACTCTACACAATCCAATGGTATCACTCATTAGATCAATATGCATACCCATTATCTGTCCCCACTTCCAAATTTGAGACCCAGCGGTTGTGTACAGGAACAAAATTTCTCAATTCCTTTTTTTGCCTTACCTGGGATGGATCTCCTGTTACCACCACATATTTGCAGGGAGGGTTTCTGCACTTTTTGATTGACAGAGGCCTGGTTGAAGGGTCACAGAAACTTTCATTTACTTGCATGTTCTGTGTATCAACACACTTCACAAGCCGATGTGTCTCTTTTGTCTTACATGATGTTGAACACTAGAAATGCAATAACAAAATGAATAGCACACTTTTATAGACATTGTCTTTGAAAGCTCACTCATCAATACTCACATCCAGCCACTGTCCCGCTATCCATTGGTACTGCACACAGTCCTGGCGCCAGCATTGCCTCTGAAAATAAGGCCGGGTGGACCGATCACACCTTTCTTCAGCCACCCGACCTACGCCTCTCAGTCTGCAGTAGACATCTCTTTGCTGAACTCCAGAGCCACAGGTCACAGAGCACTGCAAAGAAGCCCAGATGCATTGAACTATATAGCTAACAAATATCAAATTATATTAAAATAGCAAAATTGAACTATTGCATATTTTTATTTCCTTTAAACAGTTCAATATTATATTATGCATTAGGCAGAAATTATATGTGTTGTAGTTTGTGTGTGTAGAATGTGTTTGTGTGCGTGTCCTCTTTTTCAATAAATTGCCTAAAGCCTTCCAGAAACTTTGACAAGTGAATTATGTTATGCTAGACCACATCCAAATTCCCAATTGATAACCCTCTCTTTTGGCTTAAATGTACTTGATGTCTATAAAAATGACCACACAGTCATAAACTATTCTACTACATTGCTTTTAAGTGACACTTAAATTCTTACACTATACACATTATCTCCCAGTGAATAAAAGCTTCCAAGAGTGTTAGGTTCACCTTTTTACTTATATTTCAGATTGTACCTATTAAGGGATCCATACATTTGCTAATTTGTTGACTCCCAATTATATTTCAGTGGATAGGAGTTTGGGAAGCTATTGTATAACTTGAAATGGATGGCATTAGAGCAGATTATGCTAAGTGAAGCTAGCCAATCCCTAAAAAACAAATGCCAAATGTTTTCTTTGATATAAGGAGAGTAACTAAGAACAGAGTTGGGAGGAAGAGCATGAGAAGAAGATTAACATTAAACAGGGACAAGAGGTGGGAGGGAAAAGGAGAGAGAAGGGAAATTGCATGGAAATGGAAGGAGACCCTGATGGTTATACAAAATTACATACAAGAGGAAGTGAGGGGAAAGGGGAAAAAAAAACAAGGGGGAGAAATGAATTACAGTAGAGGGGGTAGAGAGAGAAGAGGGGAGAGGAGAGGGGGATGGGGGATAGTAGAGGATAGGAAAGGCAGCAGAATACAACAGACACTAGTATAGCAATATGTAAAACAATGGATGTGTAACCGATGTGATGCTGCAATCTGTATACGGGGTAAAAATGGGAGTTCATAACCCACTTGAATCAAAGTGTGAAATATGATATGTCAAGAACTATGTAATGTTTTGAACAACCAACAATAAAGAATTTAAAAAAGGAAAAAAAAAATAAAAAAATAAAAATAAATAAATTTAGCCTCTCATGCCTCATTTTTCTTATATGTATAATGAAAATTTTGTGCTATTTATATAATTTTACAAAAAACATATATTTTCTTGACAAGAGTTTTCTAAAGGAGGTACTATGCGGAAGACACCAAGACACAGAGAGGTTCAGTCACTTGCTGGCCTCTATAAGGTGCTACCTATGTGAGGAGGTTTCTTAGTCCACCCAGAATGTTAATTAGCAAAATTAAGATAAACTAGATGACTTATTAATGATAAAAACGGATTTCTGACAATTCTAAAGCCAGAAATTCCAAGATCAAGATACCAAGAGATTCAGTGTATGGCGAGGGCCTCCTGTCTGGGTCATAGAGGACACTCTCACTGTATTCTGATTGGACATGACATCTCAGAATCATGAGAGCAATGCCTTCATGACCTAATCAATTCCCAGTTCCCTTCTTGTCTCATCACCTTGGGAGTAGGGTTTCAACATGAATTTTAGGGGACCATGAATATTCAGACCATAGCATTCTCTCCCTCACCCTGCCAAATTCATGTTCTTCTTACATGCAAAACATAGGCATTCATTTCATCCCCATAACCCCCAAAGTCTTAACTCATTGCAGCATCAACTCCAAAGTCTAAATTCCAGAGTATCAATATCTAAATCAGACATGAATGAGATTCTAGGTATGATTCATCCTGAGGCAGATGAACCTGTGAAATCAAACAATTTATGTGATGGGAAAGGCAATAACAAAATGAATAGCACACTTTTATAGACATTGTCTTCGAAAGCTCACTTTATGTGACGGGGATGGGTACTAGGTCTTGAGCAACTCCCAAACCCAATGGGACAAACAACATTAACTCTGAAGTTTCCAGAATAAGTCTACGCTCAATGTCCTGATTTCTGGACACACTGGGGGAGAGTTTGGGCAGATGCCTTGCCTTCAAACTCCAGGCACCTCTATCTTTGGATAGTAACTACATTATGTGAAGTAACCACATTATCATAATAAGATACTGTGCACGCCTGGGAGATGGCACCATGTAGACTTTGCCAAAGCTAGCCACCTATGCTCCCTGGTGGGGCAGTGTACACTGCGCTGGGCCCTCTGAAGGCATACCTGAGGGAGCAGAAGAGTGCTTTTCTCCAGAATGTGGGGACTAGAGCTAATGATGTGAATTGGCACCAAGTAGCTGTCACCCTATCCTTCCCCTCAGCTCTGGCACTGGGGCCTATGAGGGGAGGGGTAATCCTTGATAATCTGTGAAATGCCTTTACAGGTCATTCTTCCATTGTCTTGGACAATAGGCCATGGCTTCTATTTAGATGACTATGTGATATCCACATTGTCTTGATAAATAACTCATAGCTTTAATTGAAATGGCCAATCCAATTAATCTAATTATCATTAGATAATTTCCTAATATGATTATTAAATTTGGTCACAGCCTTTATATTCTGTAATGAATAATCTTCCTCATTTTGTCAAATAGGATACACTGAGAATATTTTAAGTTATCTTCCCCTTTGATTTATATTCCAATTTTTTAAAAAATCTTTTTAGTTATAGATGGACACAAAACCTTTATTTTATTTGTTTACTTTTCAAATAATCAAACTCGGTGCCTCATACATGCTAGGCAAGCACTCCACCACTGAGCTACAACCCCAGTCCCTACATTTCTATTTTAAGTCATTTCTCTGTCGTGGCATTTTACAATAAGCAGTCAGTAGAAATCAAGTTGCAATTTCAAAGCTTTGCTTCGTAATTTCTTTGATATCCAGTTTTATTACCTATCAGTTCTACTTTCCACAAAACACAGGAACGCTAACACAATTCCCTGAAATGTGAACACAAAGTAGCCAGATTCTTTGTAACTGTGTAACAAGGATGGTTTTTCCTCCTTTGTCCAATAACAGGCTCCTGATTACTGTCTGCCATCTCATCAGATTGGCCTTTACAGTTCACATTCTCTAAGATTGAGCTATATCTTCAGCTCTTCTATTTTCTTTTTGAGCTCTCACCAGAATTGCCCTTAATCCCTTCATGGCCACACAGGATTTTGTAACATACACATCAAAACTCTCACAGTCCCCACACTTTACCCAGTACCAAAACTACTTCCACATTTAGATGTTTGTTACAGCAGCATCCTGCTATCCATACCAATTTTCTCTTAGTCTGTTTAGACTTCTATAAAAATATTCTCTAAACTAAGTGACTTATAATCACAGGAATTTATTTCTCACAGTTTGGGTGCCTCAAAAGTCCAAAATTGAAGCACCAGAAGATTTGGTGTCTGGTGAAGACCTGTTTCTGTTCATAAATGATCGTTTGCTTATGCTTCCTCATGTGGTAGAAGTATAATGAGGTCCATTTAAAATTAGAAATCCCAAATTGTTTATTATTCTTCATTTCCTGATAAAGCTTTCATCCATCCCAGCTTCCTATAAACCATCATCTTGTGCTAAGAATGGGAGCTAAAATTGCCTTCCCCAAAACCTGGCACCAACATGCTCAGAGAACTGGAATTATGATGGATCTATGTAGTTTGGGTCTGAAGTGTCCCCCAAAGGTTCATGTCTGAAGGCTTGTTCAGAAATGAGCTTTTGGACTGGGTATGATGGTGCATGCCTATAATCTCAGCAGTTCAGGAGGCTGAGGCAGGAGAATCACTAGTTCAAAGCCAGTCTCAGCAAAAATGAGGCACTAAGCAACTCAGTGAGATCCTGTCTCTAAATAAAATACAAATTAGGGCTGGAGATTTGGCTTGGTGGTCAAGTGCCCTTTAGTTCAATCCCTGGTACCTATCCCCCAGAGACAGAGAGAGAGAGAGAGAGAGAGAGAGAGAGAGAGAAGAAATGAGCTTTGGGGAAGTAATACATCATGAGGACTCTGACTTCATGACCCCATGAGTGGATTAATCCATTGATGGATTCATAGCTGAATGAACTATTGGGAGTTGATGGAAACTGTAAGAGGTGGGATCTAGTTAAAGAGAGCGGCTCTTGGGGGGCATGCCCTTGGAGACTGTACTTGTCCCCAGTCTTTCTTTTTCTCTGCTCAGATGTTATGAGAAGGGCTTCACCAAGCCCTTTCAACATGAAGTTCTGCATCACCACTGGCCCAGAAACAATGGACCAGGTGACCATGGACTAAAACCTCTGAAACTGTGGGCCAAAATAAATCTTCCCTTTTCTAAGTTGATTTTCTCAGGTATTTTGTCACAGCAACAAAAAGCTAACACAATACCTTGGCTAGCACAGATTGGAAAAGTCTACATATATATATTTCCTGGCTTTTTCCCATTATGAATCTAATATTTCTGTAGGACAGCACAAACAGAGAGCTGCCTTCCCAGTTTGGACCAGACTATGATCTATGATTAAATTCTTTTTTTTTTTTTTGGTATAATTTTCTCTTATTGATGAAGCAACCAAATCCAGTGGGTTTGGATCCCAGCAACCTCCGTGGTGACAGAAGAGACAAGCTAAGTCTCTGGGGTCGTTTTCATAAGAGAGTCAATTATGGGGATTCCACCCTCATAACCTAATCAGCCGCACACTCCCCACCTCCTAATACTCTCACTCTGGGGTGCAGGATTGCAAACCATGAATTTTGAAGGAACATAAACAATTGAATCACAACAGTGATAAAGCACAGTCAAAGCTCCATTCTTTCTGTTGAGCTCTTCTCACTCACTGCCTCTGGGGGTGGAAAGACTTCACAGTTTTGCATCTGTGGGATATAAGTTTTCTAAAACTAAGTTGTAAAAATCATACAACAGAGCTTGACAACAGAGCAGAGTTGTGGTGCCTTCCTTAATAAGGTGTGGGGTCTAAGAATATTTATTTAATTTGTGAGTTCGGTGCTATATATTCCCTGACATCTCAGAAGAGATTTGAGGTAATACTGGGTAGTATTGTGTGAGAACCCATCAGTATTCCCAATAGCAATATTATAAAAAAGAAATCAGGTTGTTCTTCAAGTTCTCTATTTTTGCAGGAATGCCAAAGTAACTAATTTCCTTTTATATTTATTTTAACAACATTAACACACATCTGCAAAATATAATTTTGCCATGAGAAAAAATATGTAAATCACACAAAATCTAAGAATTTAATTTACCAAGTAGGCTCCAATTCCTTGTACAAACTGTAGCAGCATTTTCACTATAAAGACACTGTAAAATTTAGTATTTCTATCTTGCCTGTATAAGCAGCAACCGCTGACTTCAAAGAGAATTTGTGTGCATAATTTTACTTATCTACATAATTCATATATACATTCAAATTATGCTTAAGCTATTGAATTTTGCCAACTCATTGAATGTTTTCACAAAACATATATACCTCTTTGTATGGAGACAAATAACTTAATATGTGCAGTACTTCAGGAACACTATTAGATAGACTAAAACATCTGGATGCAGTTTAGCCTCATCTGAACCTCTTATGAAAACATTTAACCTATAAAATATGGCTCCTGCAAACTTTTCAGAGATAATCTCAAAAAAATAAACCATATTTGGAAAACATCCTGCCTCCAAACCTGAAAAAAACAATTCCTGGAAAAAACAAGTTCACAAAACATAGCTTAGCAAAAAGTTCTAATGAACACATATAATTTCCTATAATTCACTAAACCACACTGCTTTCTTGGTCCTTTGATCCTAAGACAAGTTTAAAAAAAAATCCACTGAGACCAGGCATGGTTACTATATTTTATCATGGCCCTCTCCTCCCCAAAAGGAGAAAAAGTGGACTGCTTTGAAAAGAAGGTAACTTTTGTTTTTCAGTATTTTAGGGAGTAAATTGATATGGTTTTAGATTTGAATAGAGGATAATTATTACTTCAATTTAATATTTCTCAACCCTTGTGTCATCAACAACCTGCAAATTCAACAGACACTTTTCAAACCTCTTCTTGGCTAATTTCACCAACACATGTGGCACCACTAACCACTTCCAGCACATTAGTCTTACTTCTAGGATTGAAATCTTTCTGGTTCTAGGTGCTCTCCTCTTTCTTCTTATATGTCTCCCTCGCAGGGTCCTTACCTGACTCCACTCTCTCTGATCATATTTTAAGCATTAGCATATCCTACTAAAACATATCAAAGGCTACTGAAGCTAAATGTTTTCGTAGCAGAACTCATCACCTTTACCTAAAGCCAGTTCCTCTTATGGTCATAGATGCGGTGAAGACACTGCCATCCCTCTTAAGTGGCTTACCAGAATGGCCTCCCAAGTACATTACAATCCCCATACACTCATCCTTATTTTAATAGTTTTATAGAACTACATATTTATATGTGTGTTAAATTTTATTTTAAAAACATCCCCAGATGATGTGTTTGAGGGCTTTGTGAGGCCATGTTTGCAAGTATAACACAAATAATTGAAATACACTAAGTTAGCAACCCTACATAACTCAATTTTGATAGAAAAATCAGCCCAACACCATACTGACACATAAATATAACATTGCTTAGATTAGAACTTGAAATGCTTAGTGAAAACAGAAGGTGAATTTTAGCAAATCCACAAGTTCTGTAGCTATTGTAGAACAAAGATAAAGAAGTATCACAATCTGCATTGCAAAATGGCTTCAATAATGCTGACTCACTTTGCCATTTAATAAATAATTATTTAAAATAAAAACAGTGAAGTCCTCTCTTGATGAGTTGGTTATAATTTTCATTGTGAATAAGGTTTTTGTTCCATTAGTTATTTGCAACTATAGTTTTTTCAAAAGAATCAATAACATAGTAGTAATATGCCATTTTGAGTTAGAAACTCTAAGAATACCTAGTCCTAATCTTTCCTTAATTCTGAAATCTCTTTTACAGTAATGGTGAATGAAAGCTTATCAAACTAAACATAACCAAATATACTTTCTTAAAGCATTCACACACACTATATCTTCAAAGCAAACATTTGATTTTTAGATGCCTCCAATGTTAGCAAATACTCTCTTATGTTGACCTAAAATTGTCAACTTTACCCACTCTCCAGAATCTGTTCTCTTTTATTAATTTGAACAAAAAGATGTCTACTGTCACATAAAAGTATGAAGGTGTGAGGACTAGAACCATGGAAGCCACCTAATGACCATCAGGAGCTGACAAATGAACTGGAGATACGTCAATCCAACTCCTTGATATCGTGGAGCTGCTAAATCAAAATTAAAACTAGCCATGCTGTTTTTGTTGTGTAAAAATAAACATTAGTGCTTTCATCTGCTAATAATCAGGGCTTTTGCTGCTTACAACAGAAGACAGCAAGACTGATAAAGCAGTATTGTTGCCATTTGATTGTTCTTCACTGGAAATCTGAAACGTTGTAATGCTTTTCTTAATGGATCCTGGAGTATGCACAGGTCCAAATACCTGACTATTAGAGCCAAAAAGTACAAACATTATCCTTCTGTTAATAGAGCCTAATGTGCTTCTAGTCATTTAAGTCATTACAGTTTATTTAACATATGTGATCAACTAAATCCTCAGTTTCCTATGCATATAAAATTACTATATATTTTTCATTTAAGAAATAACCATTTTTTACATGAATAAACTTGCAATAAATTTAGCACAGCATATATTACATTTCTACCAAATAAATTACTATGTAGTACAGTAAGAGCCTACAATTATTGAAACTATGCCCTTCTTGGCCAGAGAGGGCAATATATTATTAAGGAAATATAAGGATAAGCTAAGATACAATGATAATAATGAAATAATTATGATAGCAAACCCAGTGGGAAAAGCTCAAATAGGTCTGTGTTCAGATTTCTATCCCCAATATTTCCTGGCCTGTGACCTGCATATGCTACTTGTTTTTTCATCTGCATAATGGATGCATTAACCTCCAGTATACTGTTGTGAGGAATAGAGAAGTTTCTCATACATTGTCAGGAAGGGAGTGACTCTCCCTCACTCCTCCCTCCCCACTACTCTTTTTTGCTTCACTTTTCTTGCTGAAGTACAATTATTTCTGCATTGAAAAGTTCATTGATACATACCTCCTCTCAGTCATTCATAAACCATCTTAAATTTTAAGAAAAATGATAAAGAGAGTTGACAAGCAGCATTGAAATGCAAAAACAGAAGACTGAGAACCATAGCACCCAGCCCCAGAGGAGGGACGGCATCCCTTTCTGAAATTGTACCCAATCTGCCTGCCTTAGTGGACATATCACTGAATACCCTGAAGACAGAGATGAAGGTATTCTGGATCCTTCCTTGATGGCACTAGGGACTTGAAAAAGATTAAGATTAATTATTTTTAGGACTGGGGTTGTGGCTCAGTGGTAGAGCATTTGCCTCACATGTGTGAGGCACTGGGTTTGATTCTCAGCACTACATACAAATAAAATAAACGTCCATCGATGATTTATATATATATAAAATTATATATAAAATTATTTTTAAATTATAAAATATAAATGCATATCTCAGAAATTTTTGAAAATATGGAAATAGACATGCATTTGGAGACATAGAAAATATGGAATTAAATACAAAATCACTTAAAATCCAGCATTTAGCATATAGTTTTAATTTGTCCAAATTAGGGGCTTCAGGTGGGAGGTACTACATAGATTCATGGGATATGGGAACTTATTAGCATCTTTGGTCCCAGCTCTGACCTTAAAATGTGAGACAGAAAATATGGATCTCAGAGAAGGGGAATGAGGCCAGTGGCTGATTTCATTTGGCTCAAGATTGAATAAGATTGAATGAGACTCTCATTCTTTTCTAAATTATCCAGCAGGTTCAGCCTGATCAAGGGAAGGTAAGAATTCAAGACATGTTTTTGTTTTTTGTTTTTTGTCCCCAAACATAGGGACTATTTATTTTATCAACACTTAACTTAGTAGGTGAGGCCTGAGACACTGAAAAATCTAGTGGTAGTCTCACCTTGAACTTAAAAAGGGAGCTGATATTCTCAAATACATACATGACAAAAACATCCTCTTGTTTGTGAAGGTCTTTTTTTTTAGGACTTATTTGATTTGCCTCTAAAGATACACATCTGGACACAGAAGACAAATGGTCTTGTATAGCAATGTTTGTTCTTGTTTAGCAATTGTCATTAAAATTCATTACATTAAAGAAAAAGGATATCAAACACCAAATGAAAAGTATTTCATCAAACTCGTTTGAGTACCTTTTTGATCAACAATTTACCAAATGAGCCTTTCCATTTAAAGCCTCATGTAAATGGTAATGAATGGAATTATTTTATAGCAGGTGATTTTATTAAAGCAATGTTAGCAATTTATACAAGCAGAACAAAGCAGAAACCAGTGATTTTCTTGTAACCACCCCTGAAATTACACTTCTGTTGAATATAATATTATATGTAGTGCAGTGACAGCCTGCAATTGTGACTTCATGTGGGTACTTTTTATAGAATAAATCAAAAGCCAAGGACTTTACAAGTGGTCATTTGTTTCTGGCAGAGATTTAAGGACTGTGTGGGTGAATGAAGCTAATTTCTATGACAAGGAAAACCAATGTAAAGAGGAGAAAGCAGACTCTGTACAAAAGCATCTCTTTTACAGTCTATGCATGTTCAAATCTGTATCTTTGAAATTTCTAAAATACATTCCTTTAGTGGATCTTATACAATTTCATGTTTGGTGATAAGCCAAGGCCAATCTGTTAGGACTAATGATGGATTCACTGTCGTGAGGCTGAAGGTCAAAGGCCAGAAAGTGTCCTTTATGAATACCAATCACAGCAACTACAGCAGCTGCATAGCATCAAAAGCACCCTTGGGATCCATAGGAATATGGTCAAGAAGCAAAGTCTCTCCCAGTTTCACTGCAAGCCCCTATACCCTCCCTGACCTGTGGTTCCTGCCTGATGTCAGAATGTGGAGCTATGTGTTGGCACCTGGTGCATCTGCAACTTTTCACATCCAGTGCCCTTTTGGCATTTCGCCTCAGAGAAAGTTGCTTTAACATTATTCTGCCATACTGATCCAGAGAAAGTAAGGTGGCCCTCTACTTTAAGTACAATATACAAAATACAAAATACAAAAATAATATACAAAAATATACAAAATACAAAAATATACAAAAATAATAAGAGATGTTGAGATCCTTTGCAATTAAACTGAAGTATTCAAAATAAGAAGTATTTAGCTATGTATGAAGGTAGGTGCTTAGTGAAAAAGATATCTATAGTCTCTGAGAGAGAAAAAGATAGTGGCCTGATGTAATTCTGAAGAAAAACCATGAGTTGAGTTTTAGACTTTCTGCTTGAAGACAATATAAGTCATAGAAGATATTAAGTGGCACAAGTATATTTGAGTTCTGGAGTTCACAAAATATGAAGGCATATAGCAGTCAAAATATGTGCGGGGAGGCCATTGGAGACCTGGGAACACATAAAGTCAGCCATTGAACTAGAGCAGGGTGGTGGCCATGGAGATTCAAAAGTTGCTTTGACAAGAGAATTGAGACAACCTATTGAACCACAGACACATAGTGGGCGCAAAGAGAGATAAGATGGATCTAGTTCTGGAACAACTCTGTAAATATTAATGACATTAAATATAGCAAGTTAATTAAATGTAGCAAGTCAATGGGGAGAACTTTTTAGATCATAGCCTCTTCTAAAGAGTGAAAAATAATCTAGTTACTTTACCAAAATTTAATGTAGAAGGAAATGCTCAAGAATATGTCTCTTTTTGTGGAATGAAAAACGGAGGGTTCAGTCAAACATCAGCCACAATTTCCAGCTTGCTAATGCTTGGCAGAGGCTGCATCTTCTACAAGGAAATTTGAGACTTTTGCTTACTATGAGAATTTTTTATTCAATATGGATGATGAACTGGCATAGTACCATTCAAAAGCTGAGTGCCCCATATTGTGGTATTAGCTCAGGGAAAACGGTGATGACTTGGGAGCCCAGGGGAACCCCATACCCTCTAGCTGCTGTCTTCTGTCCCTGTTCCCAAAGGACTTAACTACTTAACTTCAACATCTGACAGAAGGAAGTTTCACTTAGAGAACATAGGTTTCTTTTTTATTTTCAGAACTTGTTTCTTTAAGAAATGGATAAGCAATTGTAGGTACTCTGGGAGCAACCAGAGGGCTCTGTTGAAAGCCCAGCCCAAGGCAATCAGCCCTCTGGAAATTATCCCACATAACATTTTTATCTTGTTCATGGCTTTTGTCCCATCAATATTTGCCAAGCTGGTGTTTGCTTGACAACCGCTTTCAGAAGCATGACTCCTCCAATTCAGATTTTGCGTTCTCTTCCCTGAGAAAGTCAGGGCAGGTATCAATCACCCTTCTTTTACAACTGAATTCTCAGCCTGGGCCTCACTTATTTGTGAACTTTACTTCAGCCAGGAGTCTTTCTACTCTAATCTCAGCCAAGCCTAGGTTATCTAACTTTCACACCTCCCTAATTATCAATTTCCAATCCTGTCTGCAATTTACCAGTCACTTCTACAAGATGCAGCCTAAGCTCAAATCCAAGCTTTTGGGGATGAAAATAAGTTCATTACTAAATGCAACCACAGCAACATATATATCTTGCTGCTAGACTACCAAGATGATTATCAGTAGTTGTCCCTCTAATATTCAGAAACAGAATGCCTTGTAAAATTTATAGCCACAAACAAATCAAATAATTAACTAATTATTTAACTGTAGACTTAAAAATGCATTTAATACTGTATAGTGTTAATTTAGATTATAGTGCAGAAAATTCAATAACAGAATAAAGTACACTTTAAAGAAAAAAACTTTCAAGGTTATAGGAAACAGAAAAAATTAACATTTTAAAATGCAAAAAATAATTTTATAATTATAAAATTCATCACATACCTCCTTCCATCTATCGGCTTTCCATGAAGGGCATCTGATAGATCTACAAACTTTGTGAGTTCGAGGTTTCTGCAGATGGCTACAATATTTTTCTTCTAATTTCCCTTGGAATTTGTCAATGCAAAGCACATCACGGTACTTTATCCCTTTACCACATGAAACTGAACACTAGAAAAGAAACATGAATGCCCTTGATTTATTTTTCTTAAGTTTATCTTCAAGAAATATAAAACAAAATGATCAAAACATTATTGCTTTGACATTCGTATTAAGATATGCTCCAGTACTTCAAATTAGAATTTGAAATTCGCCAATCTGCCCTCAACCATCAATTGATGCTGATATCAAAAGGTATTCATTCATTCTACAAAAAAAGTATTGCTTGTCTACAATATACCAGGAACTCTTTGACACATGATGTTTTAGATATTTTAAAAGACTTCAAATAACTCCTTTTATCATGCATAATAAAACTTGCATTCAGTTTGTAGAGTCACTTCCACCTATTATATTTTTATTCTCATATGCTTTTCCACACTGGAAAGTACGTTTTCCTTGTTAAAAACCAAAACAAACAAACAAAAAAACAATCCAATGACCTCTCAGAGCAGGAAACTAGAAAAAAAATGGATATTTTATTTTTTAAAGTATAGTTTCATTTAAGTATAGTTTTTTTGCATCAATCCAGAAGACAAATCTCTCTACCTTCAATGTGTTTAGTGAAAAAAGAAAAACTTGTGAAATATAAGTAAAACTCTATTTTTCAGCCAGTTGTCTTTTTATGAGCCAGGATATTGAAATGTACTAGAAAGAGCTTGGGCCCTGGCATTGAATATGGATTTTGTCAGTCACAGATGAACGACTTTCAGGCACATTTCATCATCTGTCCAAGCATCAGTTTCTTCACTTACAAAATGGGAATAATGACACCAATCTTATAAACTTTTTATGAAGATTAACATAAGATAAAGAATATGAAATATCTAATCCAGTTCTCTTACACCAGGCAGATTCTCAGTAAACATTAGCTTCCTCTTCTACCATTTTCATTTGTGAAGTCTCAGAGAAGATATTGACAATTTCAGCATGACACAGGTAGCAGGGAAAGCAGGGAAGACATGGATCCCAGACAATTCTTATTCCTCTGAGACAGCAGTTGATGGTGTTTAATTTAGAAACATACTGAGCTCTGAGAACATTAGTTAGTATATTATGCATTTAATGGGTGTCATGAGTTCACAAACTATTATACTATCTAATGCAGGCCATTAGATGTTTAAAAATTTTTAAACTTCAAAAAATGTAATTTACCTTGTTACATTATTGGCAATACTGTATCTCATTTGTATGTGTAATGAACTTGGTGCCTTCATTAAGCTTTGCTGTGATCATGTCCTAGATGTTTACTGCCCCCTTCACTAATACTTAGAGTCTTCCTATGCCACTTAGAACACACTTAGTTCTTTGAAAACCTCTAATAAATTTCATATTCATATACAGATAGCATTCTTTCCTTCTACTGATGATCTAGACCTCCCTATATGCTCTACTCTTCGTGGACACTTATCTTGGGCACAACTTTGATTTTTTTTCATTGCTTATTTTTCTAAGAATGTAAATATTGCACATTAAAAATATTATCAGGGCTGGGGATGTGGCTCAAGCGGTAGCACGCTCGCCTGGCATGTGTGCAACCCGGGTTCGATCCTCAGCACCACATACAAGCAAAGATGTTGTGTCCACCAAAATAAAATTAAAAATTCTCTCTCTCTCTCTCTCTCTCTCTCTCTCTCTCTCTCTCTCTCTTTAAAAAAATATTATCAATTATCTAGCATATACTGTCATGGAGTGTGCTAATTACATTGCATACATACATGTTCACACATGGAAGTTTTTCTCCTCAGATGTATGTAATTTTTCTAACATTTGAATTGTGATCTTTGGAAACAAAATAGTATTCATTATTCTCCCTGTTAACCCTTTATTTAAAAAGTAATAATTATTGAAATGTGCAATATTCAATAATATTCATGTGCAAGTGCTTATAATCTAAAAGATACATGCCATTTGTGAAATGAATTATGCCAGAGTAGGTCTTAAATAGTGTTAAACCCAGTGAAGATCAGAAAAACAAAAATGCTACAAAACAGTAAGTATCACTAAAATGGTAGAAGAAAGAATATGGTGAAATTAAGAAATTCAGGAAAAGTAGCCAATTCTTTCTAGGGTTTTTGGTAATTACTTAAGATAGTGACATTCACATTTAGTCTTGAAGGAGAAGCAGTTTCCTGATGGACAAGATGGATGGTCTACATATATGCTTTCTATACTTTATCTATATATTGCTCATGTGTGTCTATTTTGTAAAATTTCCCAGGGTTCTTTTTAACCATGCCCAGTATCCAAGAATCACACAGTAAATATGAAGCAAATTGTTAATATTTCTGGAAAGAATGAACAATTTTCAAAATACATAGGATGAGAAGAAAGATTAAACTTGAGATTCTAATTTAGAATTCAGCAATATATTTCCTCTATGAGCAATATATATGAATGTAATGTAAATTCAGAAGTGCAGAGTACTATTAAGATTACTTTTCAGGCAACTGAATGGTCTCCTACTCTTAACTCTAGTTCATCTTCTATTTTTTTCTCTTATTCCTTATTTTAATCTATTAGAGTAATCTATACTATTGTCAGTCTAATTTAGATTATAACTAAACATAATTTAAACATAAACCAATTTTATCAACTTGTTTAGTACATTTATATTTTCAAATTTAAGCATACTCTTATTTTTATAACATAACAACTATTATTATTAAATAACTTTAAATGTACATTTTTTTTGCTCAAGAATTGACAATGGCTCCTTATTGTTTTTAATCCATCTCTTCCTTTCTTTTGTGGATTTTGGTTGGCATAATTTCCCAGCTGAATTCTGCTACTTTTCATCATGCAAACTTCTCTATTGAGGTATAATGTAATTGTTTTCTCTTCAATCTTCAACAGAGTTTAATTCATTATCTTCTTTACCCAGACTAATCACTTCCCCTAGTTCTTTCTCAGTGTTACTTCTCCTTAAAGGCCTATCCTTTGTTGAGTTCTTCTGAGCCTCACCTGGTTTTTAGCACTTCATCATTTTCTATATTTGTCACGTGCTTTATCTACCCAGCCTCCTGGAGGTCAGGCCATTTTAGATTATTCACATCACCTACAAAGTAGCAGGTATAATAAATATCAAGTAGATTAATTGATGTTGGATTTTGGTGTAAGCAATTTATTTGTTTTTATTGCACACTATTTAAAATTTTTAAATTCCATAAAATATATTTATTAGTTAATAAATTCAAAGTCCTCTAGGTAAGATAGAAAAAATATAAAATCAGATAATTATACAATAAACTATGTTTTGAACACATGTTTGAAGTAGACCTCTTTTTCTTCAAGATCTGAAGAGGACTAAGTACAGATCTCTTTTCTTGATCTGAAGAGGAATGAGGCCATTATTTTATCATGTCTGGAATTCCATGTGGAATTTCTCGGAAGTAAAAGGGAACATGTTATGCAAAGAATTGTGTTTTAGTTGGAATGAGGCAGCTATAGAGTAAACAAAGAGTGAAATGTTACCTCCTTCCTCTCCCAAACCACAGTACATTCTGTGTTGTCAGGATTTCACAAAACAGCCATTGGTAGGGATACCAAAACATAGCAATTCTTTGCTCTCGTATCACAGCAATCATTTCTTTTTCCTGTACTTTATATTCCTATGCCTTTCTTTTCCCCTGAGATTTTCATTAATGCTGCATAATTCATTTCTAGCAGTCCTGACAAAAGTGGTATTTTTTTTTTCTCAAAGGTAACCTCTATGTCCCTTAATAAGAGGCTAAGACATAGCCTTAAGGAGAATGTCTATGAAACAGTAGATATAGGACCCAACCCCCTTTGGAAGTGATGATACTGAATAAACACATAAATATCCTGAATTGACTACTCATATGTTAGGTAAAGACAAATTTCTATTTAAGACAGCATTTGAAACAAATGTACCACTTGCAAGCACTAAACTGTGGTAGAATCTCCAGAGTCATTTGGGATAGCTGGTACTTTCCATTCCAAGAAAATTAATTAGTCCCCCTTAACTATGGAACAAGAATATCCTTGTTTTTAGAGAAAAGTTGTACATAATTATAGGAGAAGACTACTTCTGATATTTGAGGTGAGGATCATTTTGTTTATTTATACATAAACATACCACAGAAGAATGAATGCATTGACTTAATTTGTGGGAGTCTTGATTAATTTAATTCTGGAAACTTAAATTGCTGAACAAAATTAAATAGGGAAGTTTGTTTATTTCTAAGAAATGGAAGTCTTGGGATTTGGGGCTTTTATAAACTGTTATGTTAATTTGTACTGTATTCTTTCTGACAACAGTGGGGAACAGTATTTGTACTGGGGAATTAGTAGATACTGTAGTTTGTTATGAAATAAATACTGAAATATAAGTGTTACACTCTACCTCAGTCATGCATGTGCTCTTTGCAAAGTATGCAAGCTGAGTAACTACAGGTAAATTTTTTACCCATATAATACTCCATTTTCCATTTATAATATTGGTAAAATAATATTTACTTTCTATATGGGTGAAGTTAAAATGAAGGGATTTTTTTGAAAAGATAGAAATAAAACTAAGAAAACTGTAAAGATACTTGTAATGGTATAGAAAAATGTTAAAAAGTTAAAATCGACAAAGAATATTGCATAATACCAATTGATTACATGAGAACATGCTTAAAAATGTTTCTTTTTCCATGTTGTGAATAAAACAGGGAAGATAACATAGAGAAAAGAGCAAATGGAAACCTATGCATGAATGTCATTTTCTAGAGTGTACTTTGCTTATTCCCAGCTCAGCATCTTTGCATATGCCCGTCAACTCAGACCAGATTAGGCATGATTCTTATGAACTTTTTTTTTAACACCTTGAGTTTCTCCTTTGTGACCCTCAATACACCTCTAATTATCTGTTCTTCATCTGTTTTCTCTTCCAGACAGATTACAGAATCTACTAGGAACAGATATATTGTAAGGAAACATGAAAAATAGAAAAACCCAGAATCACTTGTTCCAAATGAAATTTGTCATGAATCATTCTTCATTCCTTCTAAATGGAGGAAATAATTCAAATGTATCATTAACCATAGGAACTTGCATAGAGGAACATCCTCTAAACTGGTATATATTCCACTGGTGGCACATGAACTGATTTTAGATGGTATACTTCAAATTTAATGGTTACTTACATAATAATGATCAACCTCAATTTTATTTATAAAGATTAGTTAATATGTAATTTGAAGGAAAAAAAAAGAATCTGTAATTTGGTCTATAGGACAGCAAGAACAATCAAAATTAAGAGAAAGAATTATTTATTCATTATGTCTATTTTAATTGTTTAGAAAAAGTAGAAATATCTATTTCATATGCCACTGAATAGTGTCACTTATAAATAAAATTATATATTTTTCCTTCCATGTCAACCACACAGATTTAAGCTAAAATTCTCTAAGATTATTGTTAAAAATAATATTCAACACTTAATATTAGGAAAGGGCTCTGACACCAACTCAGTTCTATGCTAAGATTTTTGATGACTACCAAGATAACAAGTTATTGAGAAGAATTTTAAAGATAAGCCTACTTTCCTTCATATGTAATTTCTTCATATATATTCTTGATTAATAATTTAACATTTTTTAAACTTACTCTGTAACACAGGCTAAATTATTGCCAGTTTTCTAAATGGACTTTTGTGAGTAAATTTGTCAAAAATCCATTTTAAAATAACCAGACCATAATTCCAGATCAATTAGTGAAAACAAAAAATACCTTAACAACTAACCTGCTGCACCCTTAACATTTCTCCTCACTGCTGAGAAGTAAATTATTAACAATTAAGTATAATATTTCATAATTTTATAATTGTAAACATTTTGTTTAATAATCCATTTTGGGGGTTGTGGAAAACCATATTGGGGGTTGTGGATATGGCTGAAAACCATATTGGGGGTTGTGGATATGGCTAAGTGGGAGAGTCCTTGCCTTGCATGCTTAAGGCCCTGGGTCTATTTTGGGGCTAGCTAAAAATTATGACATTTAGTTTTTTAGCAACCATAAATCAATAATCTAATTAGACATAAATTTAATAGTTGTAACTTTTCTCTCAGCCATTTTATTTAATTTTTGTTTTCTAATATTGTAATTAAGCAAATAAAAATAACAAGAAAATACAAAACTGAAAAAAATAATAAGGTACTATATTCAATTTCACTTCACCTACCAAAAGTTTTGGAATTTAATAGTTCTTTGCTTTTAAAACATACTCCTTGTTTTCCAACAGATAATCAGATGAAGAACAAATTTTTACTTTATAACTAAATATCAAATTACCTCTATGTTTTCCTGATAGCAAGTTCTCTAAGTCATTTGTTAAAGATGTAAACTCATAACCAGGTGACTGGTGTTATGTCTATCCCACTGCTCACCATAAGCCAAGTATTAATGACTTCTCCAGACAACAAAGAAATCCCACAAAGGGAGTAGGATTTGTAAAGTATTCATAAACTCTTCTTGTTTAAAGAGCTTGTCTTAGAAATGTACTTCTTATATATTAGAAATCAAAATCTATCTCAACACAACCAAAAATTATTGCCATCAAGACAAATGCAACAGCCTAATAAGAAGCATCAATGTACAGTAAATAGAGTGATTTTGACTTAAACACCAGTATGCTAAAATAATTTAAAGAAAATCAGGTGTTGTAGTATCTCTCATGAAATAATTTGAGAGGATTAGCTGTGCTTTCCTTGGTCTTTAAGTGACATTAAAAAGCATCAATGAAATTTTCAGTATTGGAGTATGAATCCTTTATCTCATTTATCTCATAACTAAACAATTTTATGCTCCTTTAGCAAAGTTAAATCAAAAGTTTGTAAGGGAAAAAATCTGGCCCATACTACTTTGCTAGAGAATTTTTTAAAGTGATATTTTAATGATTGTTTTAAAAGTCTTTAGAACATTATCATGGAATAAAAGATAAGCATATGAAATTACCTATTAAATAGGGAATGACAGAATTTCCAGTAAAAATTGACCAGAAATTAGTCGTTTTGAAGAATAAAACATTATTGCATATATGTGTACATGTGACTTGTTTTTGTTTTTTAAGAAGACTATTACTACCCTCTAAATAAAATAGGTTGATTCTAAACCATTGCATGGTTAAATAGCATGGTTGTTGAGATCTTCAGGAAGCCAGATATTTCTGTATTATCTATGAGAAAAGTCCATTACAGTAAAAATCTTAGATACTGAGTTCCATACAACTACTTTATTATTATGTTCTCTACAATTGAGAGAACCTATTTCTAAACTGAACATCTCAGTTTATTAGAGAAATAAAACATTAAATTAGTTAGAGTACAGTAGTGTATCCTTCTGTTTAAAACAGCTATAGAAAGGACAAAATATGCATATGAAGAGTGTCAGCTCTGTAAAATAATCCCACTACTGTTCTTTTAATTCACTGCACATGTGGGCCAAGGAGTGAGATACTAAATCCACCAACAGGGTCCCCATTCATACTGTTTCCTGAAAGATTATGCTTTTAATTTAAAGTTTCATGGAGTTTGAAAACTTCCTTTTAAACCTGTTACAAACATCCTTTGATAACACAGCATTAACAAACCAGGACAGCTTTTAGTTTCTAAAGTATTTACCACTGAAACATTTTATTCTATTGCAGTACATCTGATTATATTTAAAATTTGTAATTTTGGCCATTAAAAAAATTTAAGTCAGATTGATTTGCAAAGTGTTTGACTCACAATTGAAAGCATAATAACCAAAAAATGATGAATAATCAACATATCCAGCAAAGTTACTTTATATTAGTTAATATCATCATAAAACTTTTAACTTTAATTTCAATTTTGTGTTATAAGATTTTAATTTTGAATGTATGGATGTGTATATTTATGTACATTCATAGAGTTCTAAGCTGATCAATGCGATATGTGTGATCTCACATGTAATTCATCTGGCTAACTCAATTATAAGTAACAGTTAAAGATAATTTGCTACAACTGTTAATCTTGTCTAAATTACAACTCTGGAAAGTTTTGTGATTATTTTCACTTGCAATGTAAACATGAGGAAAAGTTTCAGTAATTGATGCAGTGTCTTTTGTAAAAATACATCTGCGTAAATGACACACATATCATATAATATTGTTTGCCCACAATTTAAATATTAGAAAATTAGAATGAAAAATTACCCCAGTAACTAATAATTAAAGGATTCAACTATTAGATTAGTTTCAATAATAAGATTTGATGAAGAATAATTGAAAATCTGCAAAGATTAATTATTAAATTCAGGTTTATTTTACTGGAAGAGTAAATGTAATTCTAATTTAAAATGTAAGCATTATTTGTTGTGAAAAATACTTAGGAAAAACTATCATTAGTTTGAAGCTTATAATTTATTCTTTTAACTCTGCTAATGGCAAAGTTTCTGTGTGCCATAAAGAGGTAATGAACATTTCAGCCTCCTCTATAAAATTCATTTGCAAGTGGAAATCATCTAAAAATTTCCTGTTTGGAGTTTTCATTGACTTATTCAGTAACAAGAATCTTTACAATTATATCCCAACCAAGAGAAAAATGGTATGGCAATATGAAATTGATGTAAATCTTGTCTAATTTTAAGAATTATTTTGGTGGCATGATTGTGAATTTACTTATTATTGCTGTTTCTACATGAATCACAATAACATGGGACATTGCTGTTACAAGAATGTAGGCACATTCCATAATTAAAAAAAAAAAAAAAAACAACACTCCCATCTTACTGCAGAGAACCTAAATCCAGAAATATGAGCATCTGCCTTTCTGGGTGCAGCAGAGCAGAACTCTTTAGTGTGGTTAAACCATACAAAGGTAAAGGGACCAGAAAAATAACCAAATCACACTTGCCTAAAAATTATGACTTTTAAAGCATTACTTACTATGGAAACATTAACCAAATTCTTAAAATCAAGTGCTAACAATATAGCAGGATTTACCATTCAAGTTTCTGCATGTTTTATGTGCAGGCTGTGGGAGTTAACAGAAATAAAGCCAAGAAGTTTGCTTTTAAGTAGGGTTATAAAGGTCCAAAAAGGAATATGCAGAGAGCTCTGTGATGAGAAATAAATGAGCTCTTTGAATGCTTGAAAAGGGAAAAGTCAGAGTTGGGATGAAAGGAGCAGCCCTCACTGCACAAATTAATATCTACTTACCATATGCAATAGAGGTCATGAGGGAAGGATGGGTTAGGAATTAATTTCATATTTTGGTGAGTTTAAGCTAATTTAAAGTTATTGCTTTAATCACATAGAAATGAATTATATATGTTAAAATTGAAGGTGAGTTTCATGATTTGCACTCCTAGGTGGTAGTAGATGGAATAATGAAAAGGGCACAGAATTAGGAGTCAAACACCCACATTTGAATCTCAACTGTCAGTAGTGGGGAAAACTTGGGATAGATGCTTAATTTCTGGTCCTCTAATTTCACAACATAAAGTGACAATAATACCTATGCTTCAGTGAGGTTGTGATATTAAATGATCTATAAGTGAACCCCTAAAACAGTGCCTGACACAATGAAATAAATGCATATTAAGCCTCTATTCCCTTTTCTTTTTCCTCCTTTCTCAAATTCAGAGGGAATATAAAATTGTAAAAATAGACTGTCTGATGCAGATTTGCCAATTAAACCCATAAATGCAACATGGGCATTGTTCAAAGCTCCTAACATTTGCAGCTCACTCAGTGATGAGATAAGGAGACAGTGAGCCCATTCGAATTCCAGGGAAACTCCATCTTGTTCCTCCTAAGACAAATTATTTTAAAGGTAGGGATAAGGTAGAATAAACCACAAACCAAGAGGGCAAATTTTAAACACTTGGTTTTAAGCAAAACAGATTTAGTTAAAAATGATAGAATGATCTTTTGTATTTATTTCCTCTCCCTCTTTTTTTCAACCCACAATGTCCAAGAGCATAAAACTATACTTCAGTAACTTAGGAAGATGCAAAGAGGATAAACAGAAAGGAGAAGACCAACATGAAGCAATACAGTTAGACCTGCAGAACCCCTGCCATGCTCAGCACCCAGAAGCAAAAAGTCAGAGGGCTTTCTTGCAAACAAATTAAACTGCATGGGGTTCTAGAAATGGGGCACTGGAAGAAGAATAAGAGGCTTCTATACATTGAACTCTCAGGTCTTTAGTACCTCTGCCCACATTCTACTCTAAGCAAGGAATTAGGGGGGTTCTTCTCTGGAGAATCTGGGTGTCCAAGAGAAAAGATCTCAAAGCACTGCTTTCAGGGAAGATCACTAGTCACTCAACTATCCCAATGCAGTTTCCAAACACTGATGCCTTACTCTAATGAGTTGCAGAGAATCATCAAAATTTGAAGAAAATTTTCAGTGGAAATGACAGAAAACCACTTTTCCTTAAAGAAAGGGTCTAATGGATAAAGATATGTAAGGGGAAAAATCTCCCCTCAAAAAAAAAGATAACTGTAATTATTACATGTAATATAAGATGTCATCAAAACTGAAGACAAGAGAAGAATATCACAGAATGAGAGGACAGTGTGACAGAGGTACAGAAGGTTAAAATCATACACCCTACATCAATGGAAGAAGATGGGAGGTGTGGGCGAAGGAGTCTAGGGAAGAGAAAATACCTGAACACTTGGGGAAAACAATTCACAGAGATTTTACACATTTGGACAAACACTTGAGAGGAAACAATGGTGATTGAAAAATAATTGAATAATAAAAACATAATTGAATAATAAAAAAATTGAATGAATTTATGAATTAGGAAATGATTAACTTGAGAAAAAGTAGAGAAGTTGTACAAGACAGCAGGATTTCAAAGTATACTACTTGGCTTCATACTGACCGAGTGGCACTGACTTTTGACTTGATCAAAATTTATTTGAAAGATAGACTGTAGAGCTCATGATTTTGCATAAAAAAGCTAAATTCTCATGCTCTATGAGGGGATGTCAACAGGTAATTTTTTGATGCATTAAGAAATAGCAGAATAAGCCTTATTTGTAAATATGGAAATAAAAATAAGAAGATAAATGATTACTTCTAGAGTGGGAGAGATGAGCAGGAGACAGCTCTTTTTCTTTACTAACTTTTTAACACAACAATATTTTAAAATTTTGTATGTGATACATTGGTAAAGTTGCATTCAGAATTATAATCACAGATATTTGATTTATTAGTGGAAATCAACATCTGCGGGTATATTCTAGAGTTTTGGAGCTGCCTCATGAAGGCTACTTAGTGAATACATGAAAAGCATGCTTCCCCAATTTATTCATGTCGTGAAGTTGGGAGGATATATTAAAATCAGATGTGAGTATTAATATGAAAGATGTATGCTACTGGGCAATCAGGAGAAAATAAATATTCTATTCTTTGTTTTAAAATATTATCTATGCTAAAGATGCATAAAATCCAATTTAATAATAGTATCTGATTCCATGTGTATAGGTTTATACTGATACAAAATCAGTGAAGAAAAACTGGATGACTAGTAAAAATTGAAATTTGATGCATTTTTTATCATTTTGATCACATATTACATACAGTACATATAACAAAGCTGGCAATATTCTTTATAGCTACATTCTTGATAGTAAGACCATTTTTTCTTCTACTAGTGAAAATTCTAGATATCACTCTTTGAGATGGTCATAATAAGGAGATTGAGAAGACTGAAGAATTGAACAAAATGTTTATATTTTACTAGGAAAAGAGAAGACAGAAAACAATTGTCTTCAAATATTTGCCTGGTGGAAGAGGAATTTCATTAATTTTAACTTCAAGATGGCAGAATGGGAATTGGAAGTCAAAGTCTCATATGTGTATTTAGCTAAAGAATACTCCTAAAGAAAAGTGGGTTACATGTGCTGTGATATGGTCTCCAATTTTAGAAAGGCTTGCTAGGACATGGAAGGTGTGTGTACTTCAATTAATACATTTGTTTAAATAATTTATGCTTTGTGTAAAAAGACAGAAAAGAGAAAATTTGAGATACCCAAAACAACTAAACAGTATCTCAAAAGATTTCAAGAATCTCAAAATTTTATTGTTTAGATAAATAATATTTATGGGTCTATAAAAACATACTGCATCATTATTGCTTACTTAAATAAGAAAAAGGTAAATTCTGTATACCAGAATTCTCCTTTGGTGAAATGGAACTTGTCATCCTTTAGTCTTAAAAATTATTTAAGAGTCAGTTTGTATGGATTTCGGTATCCAAATGAAATTCTGAAGTTATTCCCAGACCTTTATATTTCAGTTGCTCACAAAATAATATTTTTTAAAAAATCTTTCGCAATAGCAATTAGCTAACAATCTTTGTAACTAGTGTCTCTTTTCGACTAATTTTACTGAGCCTTATAAAAGGAAACACTTTCCCATTCTCTAAGAAACTGAGTTTTGTTCATTAGTTTTCTCAATGCTTTTACATTAAAAGTTATATAAAATCCTTGTAGTTTGAAAATAAAACACAAACTTTGGAAACCACATTTAATAATTTTTTTAAAAATCTCTAAAGCTCTCTCCTCACTGTAGAAAATAATTTTAAATGATCTCTATATAAATGTAATATCTTAGTAACACAATAGTAATTTGGATATTGGAATGATTATTATAAACAAGTTTGTGTGTCTCAAAAATAGCTGAACTTTCCACCGAAATATATCCAGAAATTAGTCAAGAAAAAGAAGAAATTATGCATAAGAATTCTAAACTTAATAAGGGCAGAAAACACATCTATAAATATTTACTGAATAAATAAAATAAATAAATGATGTAGAGAAAAAATATACTTGTAGATAAGAGATCCTTTGACTTACAGATACCATCTGTATTTCCATTTATTTTTACATCTTGCTTTACATTATCTAGTATTTTTGCCCCAGAAATTTAAGAGCTGATATACTATTCTAAACTTCATATTTGGTAGAAAGAAAATTTAGTTGCTTTGGCATTTTTATTTCAAAAGGTGCATTTTGCCAAGTATACATATAACAAAGACCTTTTAAATATAAATCTATTTTATTAGAAAGGGGTGGAATTGAATGACTTTTAGTCCCACAGAAAATCTCATGGGAAGCAAAACTACATGTAATAAACTTTTTTCCTTAAAATTTCTTTTGCTGTTCTGGTTTTTTGGGGATGTGCTGTGGATCTTTTGAGAAAAGAACCTATTCTTGGGTTCATCTATGATTGAGACTTTGCCCATGTTAGCAAAGTGAGAGAGAAGTCATGCTTAATTGTCTTTCCTACTTCTAGATATAAAATTTTTTTCTAAGGTTCCAAAACAAACAGTGAAGAGGTTCAATCTCAGAGGAAATGATGAGAACTCTCTCTGGTTGGCAAATAGGGCCTATTTTTCATTAGAGTAGAAGTATAAATTGCCTTTACAATCTACTAAATGAACATATTAGCACAGTTTCACATTATCATTTATATGATATAATTTATATATTTTAAATCTTGCACTATATTTAATGATATCTCAATCAGAACAATTAATCATTAATGACACCAAATGCCTTCTTGTTTTACTCATCAAACATTATTATATTTGGATTTATATGTTATGGGCACACTCTATTGAGAAGCAAATTTTCTGCTATATTTAACAATAAAAATAATCACAGGATAGAAATAGAAATGGTTCTATTATACAAAAACCTGGTAATTTTAATGATTACATTGAAGTGGAACTCTGATTGCTACCATATTTTAAGAATGTTATTTATATTTTAGAACTGGTTTTTCTTAAAGTATTTCTTACTATTAATAAACATCCCATTAAAAATATTTTTCTCAAAAAATAATTTGGTAATTATCTAATTAAATAGGTATTTCAATAGTTTATGATTAAATATCTCAAAATGATTTTTTCCCCCAATGGTAGGGCTTGAACCCATATGCTAGGCAAGCACTTTACCCCTGAGCTACAGCTCTCTCTCAAACTGTTTTCATAAAACTGCAATTTTTTTTTTCTGGGAAATCTACTTTTAGTACTTCTTTCTACTGATTTTGAGTAGATTCTAATTCCAGAATTCTTTACTGAATATCAAAGTGATATTTAAATCATCTGAAAAAAAAAAGAAAACTAATAATGGTGAAATTTAACTCTCAAGTGAAAGAGAATTCATTTTTCCCCTTCTCAATCCTTCAGGTTTCTTCTCATTCTGTGTCCCACCAAGCTCCTAAATTCTTTCCTTGGTACATGTATGTGGTTGAGTATGCAAGAATAATCATATACTTATTTTCATTTTACTATTTTTACTTATTGTAATATAAACTGTTCCATGTCCTGATTCATGGGTTTTTTTATTCTCCACATCTAACACATAGTGACTGTTACATAAACACCTACTGAGTGAAAAAATTAATGGAAATTCATGAAGATTATAAATCAGGAATTTTATATTTTCTTCAAAAAAGAACTGAGGCACATATTAGCTAATCTTTTTTCTCTTAATCAAATTAGTGGTATAAAGTAGTACAATTCGTCTGTAACGTTACACTTTCAAATAGTTTTAAAATAAATCTTTACTAAACACTTAAATCATGAATTCTGCTATTATTTCTATTTTATGTCCACTACAACCCCCTTAGAGTGTCCCACCCTTCTACTTACTGAGAAGTAGAAACCCCTTGTTTCTTTTCAGTATCCATGGCTGTGACTGGATGACAGCAGAAGACTGAAATGTTAGTTGATTTTCTTCACTATGTATTTCCAACATGGCACTTACATACAAAACAAAACAAAAAATAACTCCGATATACTTATAAGGTGAAGAATAAGAATCAATAGAAAGATGGCCAAAGGACTTCTATCAGCACTTTACTAAAGAGGATATCACAAGGCAATAGACATATGTGAAGGTACTCAACTTAGCCATCAAAGAAAAGCAAATTAAAACCAACAAGAAATTCCACTACAGACTCAATAGAGTTACTAAAATTTAAAAGTCTGATAATATCATGTTGGCAAGAATGTGGGGAAATTAGAATTCTCTTTAAAAAACCATGTATAAGACTGTCTGTTTAGTAGTATTTATTAAAACAGAACATATGCATATACTATCCTTTAATGAACTTCTGTCTACATATCCAATGGATATGTATGCACAAATTCATTAAAAGACATGTAAGAAATGTTCAGCAGAGAATTACTTCTAAATCCCAATTTTTTAAAAAACAATCTCAAATGCTTGTCAACTAGAGAATAAATATGCATTACAAATCATAGTCATTCAAACAGGTCATATAATTTTGTTTTCAAAGAAATAATACTAGATGGCAATTGAAAACTGCAATTGTATACAATATGATCAAATCTCATATATTGTGACTTTTACAAATTATCAAAATTCCATTCATCTAATGTTGACAAGCAGGCAAGCTAATTTGTGACATCTGAAGTCAGAAATGGAGTAATATAGTGACTGCAAAGAAGTAAATGGGAGAATTTCTGGGGTGCTGATGTTCTTAGTTTAGGTCCTGGCTGTACATATGTGATCACTTTGGAAAATTCATTGAATTACATCTTTGTGATTTGAAATTTCTCTGTATTTTTTATGGCTATAAATGTTTACTTAAAGGAAATAAAACCAAACCTGTATCCAAATTGATTTCTTTCTTATACTGGAGTATAACTTGCTTAAGTGGGTTTATGTTTCAGATTGTTTGATGTGTTATTAACCCTTTCTTCTGTATTTGGATTTTTAGTTTCTTGAGGAAAGGGAGTTTGTATTTATAGGATAAGTAATAATGGTTAGCAGGACACCAATCTTGATATAATGGGCCTTCTGATAATCCCTTTTGTATTGTTTCATTTTATTCTATAAATGTTCTCTTTAGGTAGGTATTATTCTCATTCCAACAAAATGAAATCTTGGAAATGTTCAGTAATTTGCCAAAGATTATTCAGTAAAACATGAGTCTTACTGAACTCCAGGCATTTTAATACTTCTTACCCTAACCTGCAGGATGTAGAATAGATTTATTATTTAACATATTTCAACAAGTTTAAGAATGATGTTAGCTGGGTCAGTGGTGCATGCCTGTAATCCCAGCAGATCAGGTGGATTGCAAGTTCAAAATCAGTCTTAGCAATTTAGCAAGGCCCTAAACAATTCAGTGAGACCCTGTCTTTAAATAAAATATGAAAAAGTCTGGGGATATGTCTCAGTGGCTAAGCACACCCGGGTTCAATCCCCTGAACAAAATAATAATGATGATGAAGATGATAATAATAATCTCTTCATATTCCTTACATTAAAGTTTGCATTTTCTCTCAGTGAATATTATCCTATTTATGTGAAACTATATAATACAAATCTTGTCTTCATCATCAAATGGATCCCTCACAATGCAGCTTGCAAACTCAATTGGCTTCTTTGCTCATTGTTCAATCTTTTACTCTCTTCAAGTTCAGGTTTCACTGATCCCTTCAAATTTATGTTTGTATATCTTCTACAAATCATATAATCACATTAGTTTATATATGAAATGTATAAATATATAATATATAAGAACACATGCTCAAAACATTTTATTGAGAAATATACACATACATACATAAGAATATGACCAAATAGGAAGTAAGTTAGCAAATGTCAAGAAACATACACAAACTTTTAATGTATGATTGTCATGATTATGTAGAATAGACTGCTGAAAACTGACATTTAAATCTGTATAATAAAAATTTAGAATATCTAAATGTCCTAATATTAAGTAATGTTTATGTATCTTATATAAGCAGTCTCATCATATAGCACATAGATGGAGAATTCTGGGAACAATTTCTTCTAACATCATCTAAAATCTATTTCCAGAGATCTTTAAACAATTTGAAGCATTATGCCAGGGAAATTAGTAGCATTACCAGAGACACACAGGCATTTTTACTTTCTTTAACATGGAAGTATAAAGAAAAAATAAAACATATCATGATTTATGTTGAGATTTTTCTTAGAGTTACTTTATGCTCTACATTTGAACTTCACTTAACATCAAAACACACACAATCTCTTTCTTGTTTTATGATCTCATCATTGCTTCAAGTATCTGCTTACATTTTTCCTAGATCATACATTTCAAACCTGCAGGCCAATTGTGCCACTTTTTTAAAGTGTTTTTTTTTTTTCAGAGCATTATATGTAGGACAATCTATAAATCTTTGCATGTTTTCCTTTTTGGTAAAGCATAAAATCCATATGTACAAAGAAGGAAGACTATGTAGTTAAACCTAAACTATTCTTCTAGGGTAGATCAAGACACTATTCATCTTTGCCAGGTTATGATGGAATGTGTCTTACTGGCTTAGGCTTTCTAGAAGGATCTGCTAGCAGAATTATTCTGTTGTCAACTACAGTGTTCATTTCTAATTATTAGGTTACTTTAACCTATTAAGCATCAAATATTTATAGCTCCTCAATATTGTAAATCACACGGTTGTTGCTGAAATAAAATAGGAATCCTGCCCTGCACTCTGATCATCTGTTTATTACATTCATTGCAAAATTGCAAACTCCTTGGACACAAAGATTGTGTCTGATTTATTTTTAGTAATTTGTAGTAGATATTCATGATGTGGGGGAGATCAATGAGTGTACTTTAGAAAGACATGATAATACACACCTTATATATAATCAGAGATATGATAAATTATGGTATAATGGTGTATTAAGAATTGTAATGCAAAAATAAATAATTAATTAATTAAAAAAAGAAACACATGGTAATAAACATAATACATGAAAAGACTATTTCAATACTTAGTAGATATTTCTATGATACATTTTCTAAAAACTTTTTTAAAAATTTATTTCCAACCCACTTACTATGCTTGTGTATATCTTTTCCAAACTTAAGAAAATAATTAATAACTATGAATGTTTTTACCCAACACTCCACTTTACAAAGTCGAAATAAAGAATGGATGGGTTTTTGAAGCATTTCCCCACACATTACCTTGCCTCTGGGGCTGCTGCTGGTCAAGCTTCCTGAGCGAGTTTCTCCTGCAATGGGAACTACAGTGGAAGGAGCTGTCCCATTCCACTGCTTAGCCCCTCAGTGTTCTTTTGTTACACACAACTGTTAAATTGGCAAACTTTGGATTTACTAGGTGTGTACTATTATTTTCACCTCATTTCTGAAAATGCTTTTGTTTGTGGCATTCCATTGTATTGTATTAATATATATTTTTCTACATAATGATATAGGCATTTTTTTTAAAAAAAAGAAACACTTTGAGGAAAGTAATAGAATTAAGAGACTCAAATGGCTATTCAAATGGCTATTTGAACCTCTTTTTTAAAAAAACAACTTTCTCATATTTTTTGTAAGAAAAATGACCTTTAAAGAAAAAAAATGTATTTTCTTTACTTTTGTTGGTTAATCATCATTACCAGAACTCACTGGGACACAAGTATCTGTTTGTCAAATATGATTTCTTTCGACATAGGAAGTAAAAACATCCTAAGAAAATGAGTTATATTTTAATGTGACTAAGTGGAAAAAATATATAAATATAAATTGACTTAAAGAGAATTTGCTAGAATAGTTCAATTTCATTATGTGTAACATCCCTTACCAAATATAAAAAAAAGTAAAGCTTACTCATCTTTTGAAGATTATCTTAGTCATAAGTACATGTTTTTAATTCACTAAATAAAATTGTTCGTATCACTAATTTTTATTCATTATTCATAATATTAAAATAAAAATATAAACATTTTTAGGATTTAAAAATTTATATTTAAACAATAAATCTTATGCTTAAAATCCCAATGTTAGTGTATAACAGAAATATTATCTTTAAAACAGCAGTAGCTCATACAAGTAAAATTATGAAAGCATACACTATTCAACAATTAAATATTTAATAAAAGAAATTAGCAGTTTGTTATTTAAGAAAAAAACATAAAGGAGGCATCCATTACAACATACAATCTGTTCAGTGACTTAAAACATTTCAGATATTGATCCAAGGAGTACAATTGAGCATACATATGAATTATGCAAAGCACAAAGCCACAACAGATCATTAATAAACAAGAGTTAAAATATAATAACATCACATTGAGAAATCACAAAAACGCAGTCATTAAATTAACAGGCATAGGTTAAGATTTATTTATTCTTTTTGTTATTACAGCACAAGATTTCCCACAACATGGAGAAAAGTTAGATGTATTCTTATAACTTTCTTTCTAATAGTATTTTAAATGATTTTGCACTTTATATTTTTATTTTCCTTTCAAATTAAGAGATTTCATGTTATTTGTTCACACACACATATATACTCTTTACTTTTCTACTTAATGAATAGGATCTGTTAAAATTAGTTACCCATGAAAGACTATTAATCTGATATGATGACAAGAGGTATTCTGAAGTTTGGCTAATATGTAATAACATTGAAAAAGGCAAAAGATTAGATCTAGTTTTGATAACAAAACTTCAGATCCCCTAAGCCCTTTTAATATAAAAGGCTAATTTAACAAATAAATATTCTTCAGGTAATAAAAGAAATCCAGGCACTCTAATGATATATGTGTACTTTATACATATACAAAAGTAAATAAATAAGTTTGTAAAAATTCTAATATAAACATTTATTACAATAGTAAAAACTTCATTTTCAGTTTATCAAGAAAAAAAGATATCAAAGTTCTTTCCTAGTGCAAAGACTGAATTATTCAAAGAACTCCTTTTGGAACAGATGTGGTAAACGATGAAGAATTTTGTACTTCTGCCTTACTACTTTGTAATTTTTTGTTATATGTTTTCTTCATTATTTATTTGTATAAGATTGAAAAAGATGTCTGTGCACAAGATTTGAATGAACACTCGGGTTTTTCACTTATGGCACCATTTATGTACAAAGATAGCACAACACAAATATATTGGAATTCCAACACAACACATAAAATTATGCAAAACCCGAAATAGATATGTAGAAAAGATTGATAAACCTAAAAATGTTTTTGAATGTCAAATGAAGGACTGAAAAATATCTACCTAAAATTGATTCAAAAGGAATAACTGTAATTTTAATGGTCTGTACATTTTTATGTTAAACTTAAAATGTATTATATTGTTCATTAAATAGGACAGGGTCAGAAAGGGCCAAATAGTAAATATTGCAGGCTTTGTGGATCATACAGTCTATTGCAACTAATCAGCTCCACTCATTGCTGGAATGAAAAAAAAGCAGCCTTAGATAATACAAGAACAATAAGCATGACTGTATTCCAATAAAACTTATTTATAAAACTAGGTCGGGGTGAGGTGGTGGTAACTAGATTTAGATCAGGGGCTATACAGAAAAATCTGACTCAAAACACTTTAGTTTCATTATTTCAATATCTACCACAAAGCAGGAATAACAAGTAAATGTTTAATGCTTTGCGATTAAAGTCATGAATCAGCAAGGAAAATAAAACCTCTGTGCTGAGAAACCAATGCCATTACTACTCAGTCTCTAATCAGTGAATAGGATGTTGCTTTTTTAATTAAGGCAAAATTCTAAGAGGGTCTTATTAAGAACGATGCCTGACAACTAAAATCAATGAAGTGAAAGAGAAAGTAGAAGAGCTATAATAAGGAGAAATTGAATTTCCAATCTAAGATAGTTAATAAAAAAAAGATTCCTTTTAGGGTGAGTTTCTATAGTATTTCTAATCCCCCTGAATGGACTGTAAAATCTACACGGATAAAAAATATGTTTTAATTAACTCTGTAGCATAGTGCCCAAGACATAGTAGATGATCAGTTAACATTTATTGAATAACTGTGTGAGTGCTTTCTATGGCAAAAAAAAAAAAAAAATTGTTGTTGTTTTTTTTTAGTTCCCACAAAGGGATGGTGCTCTGAAGTAGTGATTTTATTTTAAAATCTTCTTATAAAGTTAAAATGTTCTGTTGTTTTGTAACATGAGTCACACTTGGACTATAAAGATAAATTTCAGCCTGAACTAGAATTTGACCTATATCTCACTGTTAAAGTTTGTCTTGGGCAAAGCAAATGCATTACCAAGGGTTGGGTCTAGTCAGAGAGGATGGTGAAATGGAACTAGACAGCAATTCCTGATCTCTCATAATACAGAAAGAAGGTAGTGAAGGATCAGCTGGACTTAGACCAGATAAATGCTCTAAGATCCAATATTACATAGTTTGATACCTGAAGAGAATTGAACCTTGAGTACTGGAGTAAAAAATAAGGACAGAGTTCCCTAACCCTGAACCTAGACTAGAGTGGAGGGAGGGAGGAGGGGCAACAGAGGAAGAAAGAAGGAGAAAGAGGGAAAGAAAGAGCACATAAGCTCATCCCCTTAATAACAACTGGAAAGAAAAGCAGACCAAAATAAAACATGGCAAGAGCAGTGGTACCCTTCAAGCAGATCAAGCAGTTTACATTCAAATTGTAAAAAGAAAGCCAAGAAAGCTCAGCATTTTGTGGAACCCACAGGTGACCAGTCATCCCCATCATTACTGCATCTCCTCATCACCAGATAATAGCAAATTAAACCAGAGGGAGCACCTCTGCAGTGGGATCTCTTATGAATCCACAAGAAAGAACTTCTCATTGGATCTCTACTAGCCAAAATTTGCTGCAACCCCCATACTTTCCCTGGAACAAGGAGAGCAGGGTGGAGCAGCCCCACTGTGAAGTGCTAGCTTAACCCAGCACTCTACACAGCTTTCATAGGAGCCCAAGCAGAGACAGAGCAGTTGCCTGCAATTCATGGTGGCTGGAAGTGAGAGTTCAGATCCTAGCGGGAAGGCGGTTTTGTCCCAAGAAGAAGAAAGGAAAGCTGTCAGCATCACAGCCACCACTGACACTGATGGAAAGCACATCGTGGTGGGAAGTGGTCTCAGTCCTGATGAACCTAAAGGGACTGATCCCCAGACTGCAGCCACAGTCTGCATGAAACAAATTCCAGTGGGAAGCTGCCTAGGTCTCCAGTGGCATAGAGGGATGATCCCCAGATCTTGGCAGCAGCCAAAGAAAGATGGTTATGGAAAGATGTTGCCTGTGTCCCAGGAAGCTTAAAGGAAGGGTACCTGGATTGCAAGCATAGACAGCAGGAGGTCAGTCAAGGTGAAAAGCTGCCTGGGTCCAAGGCCGTAGAGAGCAATGGTACCTTGTCTCAACCATGGCCACAGCTGGAGAGTGTCTGGACATGGACTGCACACTGCCTCAGTCACAGTCAGCAAAGGGAAGCAGCACCCACAGTTAACAGTTTGGGGCAGTGGAAGCTAGAACCCAGGCAAATCACTTGAATCTCTTTACTCATTCCTAAGGACAATATCCCAGTGAGCTGCACTGGCAATGGAGAATTCTTCTGCACTACAAATTACTCACAGAGAATCTACAACCACAGGACCTGTGCTTGTAGATAGCCACCAGGATCTAGGTCATTTTGAAAAGGATCCTGTAGAGGGGAGTGGGAACATGGGACCCAAGGCAATCACAGTGACAGCCCAGAGCCCTTGCATCCTGAACTTCTGCACACAATAGAAACAACCAGCAGACATAACTGCTGTACCCCTGAGCACTCAGACCCAGGCCCCTGAACTGACAAACCAGAACTGGCTGATGGGAGATCCATAGCAACTAAGGGAGGGGCTCCTGTGCCCCAGCATCTCTGGAGGGATAGAGGGATCAAAAGCCAAACAATGATGGACACCTTCTAACTGTCCAAATTTGAATGAAATCTAAACCAAGACTCAATAAGAATTTTCTTCAACTCAATCTGGTTTGCTATAAATAACTGTAACATCAACTTTGATGATATACATCAATTTTTATTTTGATTTGACAGTTGTTACCCTAACAGCTAACACTATACTCTCAACCCATCAGAATGTATCTCTTCTAATGCTTTAAAGCATTATTTGGATCATTCTGTTTTTGTAGCTCCAGTTTATACCTTACCCCTTCTTCTCCCTCTTATATTATTAGCTACTGCCTCAAATACCTCTCATCCTTTTCTTCTTTTTACCTTGAAATTATTCTTTTCTATCTTTATTCTTTTTTCTCTCTTTTGCCCAGTTTTCTCCCTTTTACCTTTCAGTCTCCATATAATGGTAGCAATTTTTACAATATTTAATAACTACCTTTTCCGGAACTTTACAAGATTATAACTGAATTAGAGAAATTGTAGAGAACGATATAATCACTTTACATAAGATTGAAGAGTATGCAGCTGTGCTCTGAAGTGACTGTAGTAAATAAGATTCAGTGGCTTCTCTCAAAGTGGTGTTGATACTGGGAAAAGCGAAGCCACAAAATGAACTCAAGTATCAATACCTGGATATTTGCTTAACTGAGTGCTCTTACAGAAAAAAAGATCACAAAACAGTCCCTTGCCTACAAAAAAGAAGCAATAAACATCTCAATAGATCGGTAGATATACAAGCAATGTGAAAATAAAAGGGAGCAAACCATCCCACACAGGCTATAACACTTCAAAAATTGACTCCATTGATACCACAGTGGAGGAAATGTCAGAGAAAGAATCTTAAAAGTTTATGGTTAAATTGATCAGTGGGCTAAAAGAAGACATCAGGGGTAAAATTAGAATATACAGAAAGTGAAATGAAAGAGAAATCCTGGAAGTAAAAGACTCGATAAAAACAAATTAAATGGAAAGAATCACCAATATATTAGACAACTTGGATGATAAATTTTCAGGCCTTAAATACATAATCTTGAAAACAAAGTTAACCATAAAAAAGCTTATCCCATATTCAAGAAATATAGAATAACATCAAGAGTCCAAATTTAAGAATCACTGGGGTAGATGAAGGTTCCAAAATACACACTAAAGGAATGTACAATCTTTTCAATGAAATAATACTTAAAATTTTTCTAAATCTTAGAAATGAGATGGAAATTACAAGATGCATATAAAACTCCAAATTCACAGACTCAAAAAAGATTTTCTCCAAGGTACATGATAACACAAATATCTAACATGCAGAATAAGAACATAATTCTAAAAACTGTAAGAAAAAACCAGCAGGTCATATTTAGAGGGAAACCTATCTGGATTTCAACTGATTTTTCATCCAGACCCTAGAAACCAGGAGGGCTTAGGATAATATATACTATGTTATAAAAGAAAATGGGTGCCAACCAAGATTATTCTATCCAACAAAATTTTCCTCAGAATTGAAGATGGAATAAAAACCTTCCATAATAAGCAGAAACTAAAAGAATTCATAATCATAAGGCCTGCACTACAAAACATACTCAATAAAATATTTCATGAAGAAGAAATGAATAAAAAGAAAGAAAACCAGCATAGGATGAATCATACTAGAAGAATAGTAAATTTAAAAAGTCAGATCTGAATGGACCATTAGAGATAAGTTAAAAAGGTAAGAAATAAAAACCATCTCTCTACAATAACATTAAATGTAAAAGTTCTAAACTCTTCAATCTTAAAACATAGGGGCTGTTTGGATGAAAAACAAGACCAAACAATATGTTGTTTGCAAGAGACTCACTTTACAGACAGACATCCACAGACTGAAGGTGAAAGGAGGTGAAAAGATATACCATACAATTGGTACTGGAAAAACAAAGAAGGGTAACTACTCTCGTATTAGACAAAGTGGACTTCTAGTCAAAATTAACCAGAAGAGACAAAAAAGGTTACTGCACACTGGTTATAAGAATCATCCAATAAGATATAATGATTGTAAATATTTATCCCACAAACCATGGTGGATCTACATATATAAAATAGACCCTCCTCAATATTAAAAATCAAATAGACTGTGATAGAACAACACTAAGTGATTTCAACACACCTCTTTCATCACTAGATAGATTATCCAGACACAAACTAAAGATTCTTCAGAACTAAAAAATACCATTAATCAAATGGACCTAACAGATATCTATAGGACATTCCATCTATCCATGAATTAACTTTCTTCTCAACAGCTCATGTAATGTTCTCTAAATAAATAAAATGAAGAGTTAGTTTTTTGAAAGGATAAATAAGATTGTTTAACCTTTAGCCAAACTAACCAAAAGAGAGAGAATACACAAATTAATAAAATTAAAGATGAAAAGAAAACATCACACAGATACTACTGAAATCCAGAAAATAATTAGTAATAATTGTTATTTTGAAAATTCATACTCCAACAAACTAGAAAATCTTGAAGATATTGACAAATTCCTAGAGGCACATGATGTACCCAAACTGAATGAGGAGAATATAGGAAACTTAAACAGATTAATATCAAGTAATACACTGAAGCAGCTACCAGACCTTTAAAGAAGAACTAACACCAATTCTCCTCAAATTATTTCATGAAATAGAAAAGGAGGAAACACTGTTAAATTCATTTTATGAAGCAGGTATCACCCTGATCCTAAATCAGACAGATACATCAAGAAAACTTCAGGCCAATATTTTTCAAGAACAAAGATGCAAAAATTCTTTTTTCAATTTGTTTTAATTAGTTATATAAAACAGTAGAATGCATTTTGACATATCATACATAAATGGAGTATAACTTCTCATTTTTCTGGATGTACATGTTGTAGAATCACACCGGTTGTATAATCATACATGTACTTAGTGTAATAATGTCCAATTGACAAACCACATTACAAAAACACATTAAGCAGATAGTACACCATGATCAAGTGGACTTTATCCCAGGGATACAAGATTGACTTAACATACACAAATGAATAAATGTGAATCAAAACAAAAATAAAATCAAGGACAAGAAGCATATGATTACCTCGATACAGAAAAAGCATTTGACAAAGTACATCACTCATTTATGTTTAAAACACTAGAGAAACCAGGATAGAAGGAATTTACCTCAGCTTTGTAAAGGTTATATATGACAAATCCAAGGCCAACATTATAATAAATGGAGAAAAACTGAAAGCACTTCCTTTAAAAACAAGAACAAGACAAGGATGTACACTCTCCCCACTCTTATTCAACATAGTCCTTGAAACTCTAGCCAGAACAATCAGGCAAATTAAAGAAAATTAATGGGATGCAAATAGGAAAAGAAGGGGTCAAATAATCTCTGTTGGTTGATAATTAGAAGACCCCAAAAAGTGCACCTGAAGACTTTTAGAGCTGATGAACATATTTAGAATGTAGCAGAACACAAGATCAACATACATAAAACAACACTTTCCTATACTCCAATAATGAATCTGATGAAACATAAATTAGGAAAACTATCACATTCACAATAACCTTAAAAACACTTGGAAATTAATCTAATCAAGAAAGGGAAGAACCTCTACAGTGAAAAGCATAGAACACTGAAGAAAAAAAATTAAAGACCTTAGAAGATGGAAGGACCTCCCATGTTCTTGAATAGGCAGATTGATATTGTCAGAATGGTCATACTGTAAAAGCATTGTACAGATTCAATGCAATCCCCATCAAGATACCAATGACATTCTTCACAGAACTAGAAAAAAAGCAGTTCTAAAATTCATTTGGAAAAGTAAGAGAGCCAGAGTAGCCAATGGAATTCTGCAGAAGAAAAATAAATGTTGGAGGCATCATGATTTCAGACTTCAAATTATAATACAAAGCTATAATAACTAAAATAGCATCATACAGGCACCAAAACAAACAGGAAGATCAATGGAATAGAATAGAAAACAAACACAGATAGGTATAGTTATCTGTTACTAGACAAAGATGCCATAAATATATGTTGGAGAAAATATAGTCTTTTTAACAAATAGTGCTGGGAAAATTGGACATCGATATGTAAAAGAATGAAACTAGATCCCTATACCTCAACTCAAAGTGGATCAAGACCTAGTAATTGGACCAGAAACTCTGCAACTGAGAGAAGAAAATGTAGGTCCAACACTCCAACATTTACTTCCCTAACAAATTCCTAAAGCACAAGAAATAAAACCAAAATCAATAAATGAGATGCCATCAAATTAAAAACTTCTTCACAGCAAAGGAAAAAAATTAAGCAATGAAGTGAGAGTCTCCAGGATGGGAGAAGATTTTTGGCACTTCCTCACCAGACAGGGGATTAATATTCAGAATAAAAAAAAATAATAAAAAACATTAAAATACCTCAACAGGGCTGGGGTTATAGCTCAGTAGTAGAGCATAAGCCTAGCACATGTGAGGCACTGGGTTTGATCCTCAGCACCACATAAAATAAACAAATAAAAGAAAGGTATTGTGTCCATCTACAACTAAAAATAAAATTTTTTAAATAAAAAGAACACAACAAACTTAACAACAAAAAAACCTAAATAATCCAACTAAGTGGACAAAAGAACTGAAAAAAAACACTTCTCAAAAGAAGAATATAACAAATATGTGAAAAAATGTTCAACATCTCTAGCAATTAGGGAAATGCAAATCAAAATCATATTGAGATTTCATCTTCTACCAGTCAGAATCACAATTATCAAGAATACAAACAATAACAAGTGTTGGTGAGAATGTGGAGAAAAGATACTTGCATACACTGCTTGTGTGACTGCAAATTAGTGCAACCACTCTAGAAATCAGTATGGAGATTCCTTAAAAAACTAGGAATGGAACCACCATATAATTCAGCTATCCCACTGCCTGATATCAAAGATATAAAATCAGCATTAGCAACACACCCACTAGCCAGACAATGGAACTAACCTAGGTGTCCTTCAAGAGATGAATGGATAAAGAAAATGTGGTATATATATATAACAGAATATTACTAAACTATAAAGAAGAACGAATTGCGGCCTTTGCTGGTAAATGGATGAAACTGGAGACTATCCTGCTAAGTAAAATAAGGCAGACCCAGAAAGTCAAAGGTTGAATAAGTTTTCTCTGATATGCAGAAGCTAATACAAAATAAGGGGTGGAGGTGGGGAAGGCAGGGAAGGGGTATTCCATCAAACTAGAAGCAAAATCAGTGAAGTAAAGAAAGGAGAATGAGGGGGAAGGAGGAGAGACTGGATAAGGGAAGAATTGAGGAATGAATCTGACCTAAAGTTCCTAAGTACATATAAGAATAAACCACAGTGAATCTTACCATTATGTATATCCACAAGGCAGTAATTTTTTTTAAAAAATGCTATAAGTAAATAGCAGAAAGGTTACTAGGGGGAGGAGAACAGTAGGAGGGAGGGAGGAGGGAAAGGGGAAGTATTAGAGACTGATTTAGAGCAAATTGTATTCTGTGCTTTTACAATTATGTCAAAATGAATCCTAATGTTATATATAACTAAAAAGAACCAATAAAAATTATAAAAAAGGGTTAGTTGTAAAACTGCAGTTATGATTATTTTCTAAATAAAATATGATTTAACTTCATAAATAGAATTATAAATATATTATAGACTCAAATCAATTTTTCATCTGAAAGAAATGAACTTAGTTGTCCATGATTTAAAAAATCAGAAGTGACCAAAAAACTAATTCAATATACTTAGGTATTAAATATTCTTCAGAGTTTAGATATCTGAAAACAACTAGAGAAAATAAACCATTCATGAGCAATACTTATGAGTTTGGTCTATGGCTCCAAAAAATAACAAAACAGAAAATTAAAATATTCCTAAACACAGTAACTCCACACAGTGGAGAAAAATGAATATTCATATAAATTATTATATAAATCATACTTTTTTGTGATTTAACAAACTGTAAACAATTAATTTATTTTATGTAAGTAAATTTCTCTATCTTTTCTTTAATATAAATTTTCACATTTCCAAACAAAATAATGAGTTTTAACAATGATAAAAACAAGTTTTAAAAGATTGTTATTTGGTTTTGGATCAATTATTGGACATTGACAGACAAAAGCCACATACAGTTATATGCTCAAACAAGACATAGCCTTGATTTGCCATTGTTACAAGCAAAGTGTTAACATTACATACAAATGTAAATAGTGAGGGCAAACAAAAGATGTAATGAAGAAAAATATTTCCATGGGAATAGTGCTATGGTTCAAACTTCACATATAAAAATAAATACTTATAAAGGTATTAAATATTACAGTACTTGAAATTGAATCAATCCTTCTTCCAACTATCAATTTTAATAATATAAGCCAAGAAGGCCAATAGTCTGCTTAAAAAAAAAATCAGAAATCATAGTATGTGGATTTCATGATTTATAAAGAAAAGAAATTAAAGTGAAAGGAACCTAGTAAAATAAAACAAAATTAAGATTGAGAATACTATCGTACCGATTTCCATGGTCCCCGATGCCATGATACATCATCAGGGCAGGCATGAACATGACATTGTATCACACTAGGCGGCTTGTTTAGGATTTCACAGTTGTGCTCTTCTGACAGTTGGCCATTGGGAAACTGGCATATTACAAATCTTGATTTTATTCCTCCTCCACATGTTTGTGTACACTACAAATAAGAAGAGGAAATATCAAGCCTATGTGACTTTACAGAGACTGCTATTCATTCTTGAAATATAATTAGTAATGCTAGAGCTTAAACATTTATTATTTCTAATTGTCAACATTTCTCCCTGAATTTAAGAGTTTTAATCCCATGATTATAAAAACTGAGTTTCTGAGACTTATTAGGAAAATATTTCAGTAAGGTATGAAGTCTATAAGATACTATTTGCAGGTTATGACAGAAACAAAACTTATTTACCTAAGTAAAGAGTATCAATTATAAAATGTATGGATTATAATCAATGAATTATTATGTAGCCATGAGAGCTAATGAGATAGGTCAAATTTTATAAACATGGATAGATGTTTAATACATTTTATATAAAAGCCAGATAGAAAACAGCATGTATAATATAAATCTGTTTTTGTAACCTATACAGAACAAAAATCTAGCAGTAAATATACCAAAATGATAAAAGTTTGTATTTGTTTATAGTTTTCCTATGATTTAAACTTTTAAAATGAATATACCTACTAATACTATAATACTAAAGTTACTTAATTTTGGAAAATATTAAAGTATATATGAAAAATGTACTTGATGTTTATTAGCACCTAGCCAAAAGTATGCCTTTAAGCAATGATTTCCAATAAATTCCCTATGAAGAAAATTACATAATAAAAACAATTAAGCAAAAACATTTGACTAATTAAATTAGCTGATTTATATTATTCATCCCAAACTAACATACATCATTGCTTCTTATTCTTTCCCATTCAAAATATGGGTGGAATTAATATTCAAAGTGACCATTTTAGAAATTATCTTTACATTTACAGTGCCAAAGAGCACCAGGGCATGATGAAAGTGCTTAATAGTTGACAACTATCTAGCTTAAAGGAGAAAAATCATCAAATGAATGACTAAACAATAGTAGTAAAATATAGTCTACATATCCACCTTGTTTTCTGTGTTTACATCAATCCAATTTTCTAAGATATTTGAATAATAATGTACAAAAGTCAGAAAGATATTAGTAATTCACAGACATACTGAGTAGCATAGCAGGTTCTATTTACAAATCTGGAATACATGCTTTCCTTCATGAGTGAGTGACTTACACAATGAGAGAACACCTATTAAAAAACAAGGTTTTGATCTTTCAATTAAGAAAATATTTCTTTCCATATATAGTGAAGTAAAATTATCCAGCAGTATGGGATAATGAGGTAATGTCAAAAAGCACTTTACTTTAGGTCTTCAGATATGTAAAATTCTCCACAAATTTGGGGAATCTTATGACTTACTTCTCCCCAGCTTCCATAGTTCCAGCGTGGACAAGGTCCCGAATCACAGTGCTTTGACTCTGGAGGTTTTGAGGCTGCATCACAGTAACTTGCACTTTGTCCATTCTCATCCTGGCAGACCACAACCCTACGCTGGAGACCTCCAGCACAGCTGCTAGAACACTGGCCAGAAGAAAATAGAAACACACATGAACGGCAGATTCCACAATGTGAATTTGCATGGTGGGAAAAAAAAATCATGCCTTGACTCAACCCAAAGCAAACTTTGAATCATGAAAATCTGACAAAAACACTTAAATTTTACTGAGGGCTTCATTAAAATTTGTCGATGAAAGGTAGGACTTTCAATTATGCATTAGGAAATAATCTTCCACCTTCATCCTGAATGTTAAGTAAAAAGGAATTAAAGTTTTAAGATTAACTGGGAAGAAATTAAAAAACAAAAACAAAACAGTGTTAAGTCACTTGATTTTTACCTTGGTATTTTTCTTTAAATTGTATCATTAATATCATGTAAAATATGAACTACAATCATACCTTTGGTAGTTTACCATGATTTTACCCTAGTTTATTCCATGTCTATCACAGTAAGTTTTTGTTTTATTTTTTTCATAAACATTTGTAGTCTTACTTCTTAAAGGGTTTTCTCTTATTTTTATTATAATGGACCCTAATCAGATTATTTTTAAGTGCATTCCTTTGTAATCATAATATCACATTAATCTATAATTCAATAAGAACTCTGGGGAGTTGTAGTCTGCATCAAAAATGCTTAATCCATTTAAGATTTAAACTATTGATCTTCAGATAAATTTAGCATTAAAAGCATTTGATGTCATTATATACAGATCTGTTAAAGGGCTGAAATATAACAAAATTACAGAAATAATATAACTCAATAAAGAACAGCTTACTGATCCCCATGGTCCTGTTCTCCATTGGTTTCCTCTGATTGACAGATGGACCCCCTGATTTTGATTATCTTCGGGTTTGTGAGTTAATGGAAAATGCCTGCCTGGGAAATGGCTTGGCTGCTCAGAAGAACTAGGAAAGTGGCTGTACATGGGTGGGCAGGCGGCCAGGTTACAATCTTGTTCTATCAAGGGGCGAACTTCAGGGTCACAGTAATTGTCATCAATTGGCTGCTGGTGGTTGATGCATAAAACTTGTCGAGTTGTTTTTCCATGGCCACAGGATGCTGAACACTGACCAGAAATTTAGTCAACATTTACTATGTAATATACTTCATTGATATTATATAAAATATTATATATTATATTTAAACATTTCACTTCCTATTTTTTCATGAGGATACTTACAGGTGACCAATTTCCTGCTTGCCATTCTCCACAAGGGCTAAAGCAGACAGATATTTCAGCAGGTCTGGGTAAGTGTGCACAGTATGTTTCATCTGCTATTCCATCATGAGCGTCACGACAGCTTACATATCGGGCTTGATTACCTCTTCCACAAGACACAGAGCACTTAAGAAATCAAATAATATTGAAATGTTAGATAGTACCTCTCCCACTTTCCTTAACCATAGCTGTTACTCACATTTCTAAAACGTCAAGTTTCTTGAGAAAACATAAATCAGAAATAACATTACCTGGCATCATTTCTCAATCAAATACAGATGGGGCAATAAATATTCCAGTTTAGATAATAAATTTCACAGATATAAAATTTGAATGAATATAATGTTTTGAAATGCTTAGATATATTTCAAAATTAAAAATGCTATGTAAGGGAATCTTAATATATCATTAAAATAATTTAAAAGGCAATTAAAATTTAAGATTAAAGCAAATGATAATTCTAAATACATTAAAACTTTCAGTTCAGAAAAATATCATGAAAATGTCCGTAGTTTAACTAAAAGTTGATAAATGCCTAATATCACATCTGTTCTTATAACAACCTGTGACATAAGTATCATTATCCTCATTTTATAGATTAGAAAATCTATAAAAGGCTCAAATTTCCTGCACATAAACACAGGCTCTTGAAAGCCAGAGCATGAGTTAGCCATTAAATGACCTATTTCTAAACCCTATACTTGGTCCATACCATCAAAATATTTGAGAATGAATACATACATACATTAACTTAAGCAAATCTGTCCCAAACATTTTGCTGGTGTCTAAAGACCTCCATAAGAAATACTATATCACTTCAATAAATGCACTTACTGGGGTCCAAGAACCATGTCTCCACTGTGCTACCTTTCCCATAGGAACAGCTGGTAACGAAGTAGCCCCAACATTGGGGACAACTGGGCAGGGAGTAACTATACAGTCCTATTCAAAAGAAAAACAGATCTCAAAGAATATCATTTAATTAATCAACCACATTTAAATTCATTCTGGCATTTCATTGTCTCTATTAAATATCTAATTCAACAATAGTTGCATACCAAGTCACAAATAAATGAGGTAAAGAATTTTATTTTCAAAAGTTCAAAGTACTGTCAAGTGCTAGCAGTGGACAGTAAGACTGAATATCAATATTTGGATCATTCTATCTGATAGTTGAAAAGTGAAAGAGCAAAGTCCTTCAAAAATACCACTAGGCTGAAACATTCTGAAAGTACAGAGCTCCACTTTAAAAAGGCAAAACACACTTCAAAAGTCCATAATATTAACAATAATAGATCTTGTTATACAAGCACAGTTCAAAAAATGGGAATACACAAGTTAAATGAATGATCCAATGGCAGATAAAGGGTAAGCTATGTCATAAGAAAGCTATAAGAATTTCAAAAGCAAGAATAACAAATTCTATTTCATGCACACATTTTTAAGGCATAGAAATTTAAGTGGAAAAAGCACATATAAAAATAATTTGAACATATTAGCAATACTCCTGATAAATAATAAATATTTTTATTTATAATCCACAAAGAGGCTTCCTTTACCTGCCTATCACCTGGGCGACTAGCCCCTTGACATTCTCTGTCATCTAATACTGCACTAAAGAGCTCGCTGACACATTTAACAGCACGTATCTGATACCCAAGTCCGCAGGTAGCTGTGCACTGAAAGATAAAAATAAATCGATATTAAAAAACATTGTTTTTCAAATATTACATAAACTTCCATTTTCTTAATAAATATATAGTTAATAATATACTTTCAGTAGATCTTCTTATACAAGCACTTTATACCAGATTCAAAATACCTAAAATTAATAAATTCAATCATCATGCCTACTTACTTAAATACCTTATGTAGACATTACTAAAATACTGAAGTTCACAAAATGTATATTGTTAATATAGTTTTAAAAGTTATCATGTAAAAAATATCAATAAAGGCCTGATATTTTGGAGGCATACTCAATACAATTATAGAAACAAAATACTTTCAAATTCTATCTGGTGTATGTATGTCACTTAATACACTGAAGAAATTTCAAAGAGATAATGGATCAAGGACCTTGATATCAAATCAGAGACTCTGCGTCTGATAGAAGAAAAAGTTGGCTCCAATCCACATATTGTGGGGTCGGGCTCCAAATTCCTTAATAGGACACCCATAGCACAAGAGCTAATAGCAAGAATCAACAAATGGAACTTACTTAAACTAAAAAGTTTTTTCACAGCAAGAGAAACAATAAGAGAGGTAAATAGGGAGCCTACATCATGGGAACAAATTTTTACTCCTCACACTTCAGATAGAGCCCTAATATCCAGAATATACAAAGAACTCCAAAAATTAGACAATAAGATAACAAATAACCCAATCAACAAATGGGCCAAGGACCTAAACAGACACTTCTTTTTTTTTTTTTTTTTAAATATTTTTTTTTATTGGTTGTTCAAAACATTACAAAGCTCATGGCATATCATCTTCCATACATTTGATTCAAATGGGTTATCAGCTCCCATTTTTACCCCAAATACAAGTTGTAGAATCACATCGGTTACACATCCACATTTTTACATAATACCATATTAATGACTGTTGTATTCTGCTACCTTTCCTATCCCCTACTATCCCCCCTCCCCTTCCCTCTCCTCTTCCCTCTCTACCCCATCTGCTGTGGTTTAATTCTCTCCCTTTTTTTTCCCTTTCCCCTCACAAACTCTTATATGTAGTTTTATGTAACAATGAGGGTCTCCTTCCATTTCCATACAGTTTCCCTTCTCTCTCCCTCTCTCCCACCCCACTCGTCTCTGTTAAATGTTAATCTTTTCCTCATGCTCTTCTTCCCTGTTCTGATCTTGGTTGCTCTCTTCATATCAAAGGAGACATTTGGCATTTGTTTTTTAAGGATTGGCTAGCTTCACTTAGCATTATCTGCTCTAATGCCATCCATTTCCCTGCAAAATCCATGATTTTGTCATTTTTTAGTGCTGCCTAATACTCCATTGTGTATAGATGCCATGGTTTTTTAATCCATTCATCTATTGAAGGGCATCTAGGTTGATTCCAAAATCTAGCTATTGTGAATTGTGCTGCTATGATCATTGAAGTGGCAGTATCCCTATAGTATGCTCTTTTGAGGTCCTCAGGGAATAGACCGAGAAGGGCAATAGCTGAGTCAAATGGTGGTTCCATTCCCAGCTTTCCTAGGTATCTCCATACTGCTTTCCATATTGGCCGCACCATTTTGCAGTCCCACCAGCAATGTACAAGTGTACCCTTTTCCCCACATCCTCGCCAGCACTTATTGTTACTTGACTTCCTAATGGCTGCCAATCTTACTGGAGTGAGATGGTATCTTAGGGTGGTTTTGATTTGCATTTCTCTGACTGCTAGAGATGGTGAGCATTTTTTCATATACTTATTGATTGACTGTATGTCTTCCTCTGAGAAGTGTCTGTTCAGGTCCTTGGCCCATTTGTTGATAGGGCTAAACAGACACTTCTCAGAGGAGGACATACAATCAATCAACAAGTACATGAAAAAATGCTCACCATCTCTAGCAGTCAGAGAAATGCAAATCAAAACCACCCTAAGATACCATCTCACTTCAGTAAGATTGGAAGCCATTATGATTGGAAGTCAAACAACAACAAGTGCTGGCGAGGATGTGGGGAAAAGGGTACTCTTGTATATTGCTGGTGGGACTGCAAATTGGTGATGCCAATTTGGAAAGCAGTATGGAGATTCCTGGGAAAGCTGGGAATGGAACCACCATTTGACCCAGCTATTGCCCTTCTAGGACTATTCCCTGAAGACCTTAAAAGAGCATACTACAGGGATACTGCCACATCGATGTTCACAGCAGCACAATTCACAATAGCTAGACTGTGGAACCAACCCAGATGCCCTTCAATAGATGAATGGATTAAAAAAATGTGGCATCTATACACCATGGAGTATTACGCAGCACTAAAAAATGACAAAATCATGGAATTCGCAGGGAAATGGATGGCACTAGAGCAGATTATGCTTAGTGAAGCTAACCAATCCCTAAAAAACAAATACCAAATGTCTTCTTTGATATAATGAGAGCAACTAAGAATAGAGCAGGGAGGAAGAGCAGGAAGAAAAGATTAACATTAAACAGAGACATGAGGTGGGAGGGAAAGGGAGAGAAAAGGGGAATTGCATGTAAATGGAGGGAGACCCTCATTGTTTTACAAAATTACATATAAGAGGTTGTGAGGGGAATGGGAAAATAAACAAGGAGAGAAATGAATTATAGTAGATGGGATAGAGAGAGAAGATGGGAGGGGAGGGGAGGGGGGATAGTAGAGGATAGGAAAGGTAGCAGAATACAACAGTTACTAGTATGGCATTATGTAAAAATGTGGATGTGTAACTGATGTGATTCTGCAATCTGTATACAGGGTAAAACTGGGAGTTCATAACTCACTTGAAGCTAATGTATGAAATATGACATGTCAAGAGCTTTGTAAGGTTTTGAACAACCAATTAAAAAAAAGAAGAAAGAGGTAAGAAGGTTTCCATCAACTTTGGTAATCTTCACAGGATAATACACTATCCACACTCATCCAGTCTGATCATTACTCACTTTGCAGATTTCTAGCTTCCTGGTTGGCTATTCTAACAATGCCTATTCTAAATATGGTAAAGATGCCAACATAAGGACAGAATATGAAAATATTTATAGTTTAATCAAAGCTAGTAAAAACATGAGATTTGAAGACTCTCATTTAACTCAAGTGAATCCAAAAGCAAAGCTGAAATATTTACCACAGCAAAATTAACAGTAATGTCAAAATTTTGCATATACTCACAGAACTCCATGGTCCTACTTGCCAAGAAGCACAAGCGTGAAGCTCACATGGTCTTAGAGATTCAGGTTTGGTACTTGGATTACAGAAGCCGTCACTCAAGTTATCTTCATTCAGTTGACACCAAACCTGCCGCTGCTTTGATCCTTTTCCACAGGTAACAAGACACTGTAAGAAGTCAACACGATACATTACACAATGATGCAAGGATCAATTTACATACTAAAATACAGCTGTGAGACCATTTCTAAGTTCAGCATAACCCAAATCTAACTCTAGATACATCCACTGGGCAAAACCACCACCCCTAACTTCTGCTCCCCAAGTATCACTGAAATGTCCACTAGTCCTAGAAACAAAGATACAAAATTAACCTTAGAATAAGTATATATCCCAGGCCACTGCACTTTCTTATAAAAATAGTTATAGTTGTAGATTAGACATCAGCAAATGTTATTGATAACTTAATAACTGTAAATAGTTTAAGGATAGCCATTTTAAAAATTTTACTGCCTTTCATAAAAAATATTTTTAAATGATAAAGTTAAATATGTGTGAATTTTATGAAGTCTTTGATGCGAAGTTTCCTAACACAATTTATAGTAGTTCTAAGCCTCATGTTTTTAATGTTACCTCACTCCACTCACTAGCAACCCAAATGGGACAGGAAAATTCATTGCAATTCTCTACAATCATTCGAGGCAGCTCTTGACATTCTCTGTCAGCAAGACGGTGGCCAAAGTTGTTTACGCAATAGGATTCTCGAGACCGTTCTCCTCCTCCACAACTCCTAGAACACTGATTAAAAAAAGAAAAAGAAAAACAGAAAAGAAATAAAAAAAGATGACTTTTGGAGATAAAAAAAATTAAATTGAAAAAATTAAATTGTTTATAAATATGTATTTCAGAGAAATTAAATATTCAGTTAGGAAAAAGGAGACAACCTTCTTTAACCAATAATTATTGTACCTGGGACCATTCTAAATAATGCCATCTTGTTAAGACACAGTCACCATGGCATGGCTCTCGGGTAGGAGGTTTGATTTGGTCACTGCAGTCATGGTCATTTACTGGAACAGTCTGTCCTTTATGGATGGAGTACTTCATGCAGTGGACATCCAAGGATCTGTATCCTGAACCACAGTGGGATGAACATTCACTTTTGCCAATGATGTGCCACCTAGAAAGAAAGGATAATGTGCTATTAACACAAATTTAAAAGTGAATTTAGAGAAACTCATGCATGAAATTCAATTTTAAGAATTCTAAGAGCTAACAGAAATGCAACCTGAAAAGATGTAAAGATGTAGTTTCAAGAGATTATATAGCTCAAACTTTCAGATTACAGATAAAAAAAAAAAAGAAGCTTCAAAGAGATTATCTATTCCAATGGTACAATGCTTGAAAATTTTTCTCTTTTGATCAGAAATTGTACTTTTTTCCACATTAAATCTTAAATTGCTTCCAAAATATATATAAATGAAATATCTAGTTAAAGCTAGAGACAGGGCATCAACACTACATCTACTGATATTATCCTGACACTTGATAGTAACTTTGGAGGTATGTCCAAGGAAGTACAAGTTTCAAAAGCATTTGAAAACACTGGGTTTAGATCAAGATGACTCAAGTAGTTAGTGGCAGATTTAAGAGTATAACTGAAGACATCAGTTAGTCTGATGTTAGTCAATCAAATAGTCTCTCCGTTTGAAAATCTCTGACAGTACTTTGGTACGTGAACAGAGAATATCTGGAAATCTGAATACATCAATAAAGATATGCTCCTTAAAAATTGGCAAAACAGTTTTTGTAAAGAATATCACACTCCCTCATTAATTCATTCCAATCTCTATTTAGACATGTTTGCAAGGAAAATATTTATTATAAGCAAAAAATGCTAGTTATAGCTAAGTTATCTCAATTACAGTCAAGGAAGCAACCAAATTATGAGTATCCCTGTATAAAGAAGCACAGAATTCACAGAGTTCATTTCTGATAGCTTCTCAAGAATTTCATTGTGTTTTATGTAACTTAAAACAGGCAATTCTACCACTGGGCTAGGTATATATTTATATACCTATATATAAATTATATTATATTTATATGTGTATATATATATACACATATAAATTCTTATCCTTCAATACTGAATATAACCTGCTACAATGCAAAAATAAAAAATGAAAAACTGGAAGATTGTTATCGTTACTATTCTTAGTATTGGTCTGTTACCAATCATCAAAGGAGGAGGAAAGGATAAGAAATTTAGATTAGAAGTACAAACTTTCCTGCCATGATCTACTATAATGTTGCTTAGTACCCAATGGATTAATTACTAAGATACCAGGAAAATTGATACTGTCTCTAATCCATAAAATTTATAAATTTAGTGGTTCATGAGTTCAACGGTAATTATAGAATCAGGCTACAGATATGTTGTTTTAGATCTTTAAACCATGGCTTTCAGACAAGAGTTTACTCATATTTATTTTACAGGCAAAATGACTTCTGTTTTCTAACAGAGTGTAGGACCTGGGTAACTGGTATTCAGCCAGTAATATGAATAAAAATTCAGATACATTTCTGAGTTTCACCACACATTAGTGAATCTGAAATTTTATAATAGAGGCAGATGATGGGTATTAGTGATATGCCCACTTTGTGTTAGGCACTGTTTTATATTTATCTCACTTATTAGTTTAGTTGCATTTATATAGTAGTTATATCACACATTATTTCCTTTTTACCTTAGTTCACAGTCTGTATTGCACTTTTCAGTCACAAACAATGGGTGTGGCAAGTGGTCACAATTTTGATCAGACACCATCACATGATCACTCTTACGTATGCAGATAATTTTTCTTCTACGAAGACCTTGACCAAAATCAAATGAAAATTAAAAATGAAATGAGAATTTACATAAGTAGAAGTTCCCTAAGTATTTAATTCTACTAAAAGCCTAAAGGATGTAAGTAAGAAAGCTAAATTTTCAACACTACATCTAAGATATGCTAGTATATGAATCTAGTCAGGAATGACTTTTTATAGTAAGTAAGCTGAATCCTAAATGATTGAGAAGTTTGCTTAGTGAAGAGGAAAAAGGAAGGTGGGACAGGTACAGAGTAAAAAGAAATTCATCAGGGCCAAGACAGAGATTGGGGGAAATTGAGTGGCTAGGGACAGTGCTGATTCTATGTGGTACATGGTATTATTGTTCCCCAGTATTTGCTTTCCCTATATATGAAGGGAAGTGCCCATTTCTGGTTGCTACAATGTCATAGTAACTTCCTGTGGGAGAAGATCACTTCCGTCTGTCAATTGGCATCAGCCTTATGCTGACCAACTAAAGTGGATGAGACCTATTCCAGCGATTCTCAGGTAAGGGCTGCTCTTTCAGCCTGCAGTCATGAATGAAAAGACATTGACAAAACAATAAAAAAAATCAGTGGTGACACAGGTTGTAGGGGAGGAAGGCAAGATGAAATGGTGAGCACAGGGGATTTTTAGGGCTGCAAAGCTTCACTGGATGATACCATCATCCATATATTTGTCAAAACCTATAGAATGTACAACACAAAGAATGAATCCTAATATAAACTATAGGCTTTAGTTGACAATAATGTATAAAAATTGGCTCATCAATTATACACATGTGCCAAACTAATATAAGATGTTAATAATGGAGGGAGTGAGTAAAGGATGCACAGAGGGAACAGAGAGGGAAGGGACAAGGCAGAATATTCAGCCTTTCTATCCAGTGTTTTTCAGTAAACCTAAAGATGCTCTACAACGTAAAGTCCCTAAAAAGTTTTTTAAAAATGACATGGTTGCAGTAACAAGTTGGAGTAGAGCCATAACCAATTAGCAGCAAAACATGACACGGGCAATAAATAAACCTTCGTTCTAATCCATTGAGATTTGGTGGTTGGTTGTATGCAGCATAACAGCAAAAGTAAACTCAGAGAAATGGTCATAACCAGCCAGAAGAGTCTGAATTTACATTTCCTGCAATGAAGAGACAGTAAAGAGTTTAAGCGGTCAGAGACATGATCAAATTTCTATTTATGAAGTTCCACTTTGTACTGCCAGTTGACTGAAGATGAACATATATGTTTATCTCTAATCTTTCCCAAACCCCCTTTAAAATAAAGAATTTTGAAAACGCATATGTCTAAAAGAACAGGGAAAAAAGGAAACACAGTAGGCAAGATAAGAATTCTTTTAAATATGTAAAGCAGATGGGAATAGATTTTTAACTGTCAAGGATATGAATCCTAAGCCTATGAAGGTAGAGAGTAAATAAGGAAAAGCCTGTGCATGCCACAAAATCCAAAATCCAAAAGAAGTCCAGGAATCAAAGACACCAGGTTTCTCTGAAGAGGTGAATGTTGTGAGGTGTAGGCCAGAAAAAATTAATAATTGATTGAAAGGTATTTATGAAGAACAGTTAGATGATTACCCTTCTAGCCAAGAACGGCACTAGCTAACAGAAGCCACCTGTGTCACTTGGCATTTTCTAGTAGTCACATTAAAAAGTAAAGAGAGGCAGGTGAGATTAATTTTAATAGCATTTATATTTAATCCAATTATCTGGAATTTTAATATAGCACCAATTTATAAATTATTAATAATACATTTTAAATTCTTTTTTCCCTATTTTTTCCAAACCCAGTAAATAATTCACACTTACAGCACATGGACTAGCCACAGGTGGACAGCATAGCTCGAGGAAAGGAGAACTTGAAGGAATAAGACACAATACAGGGAAGCCACAGCACAGAAGACTGAAATGGGGTGATGAAGTAAGTCTCCATAGTGAAAGAACAGATCGCAGCCCCAAATCTCCATCCACTGTGGCCCCAAGATGTCTTCTATTATTCCCCACCCCATCATGACTGTCAGGAGATGGGAGAATTCTTCTCTTGGGCAACTGTTTAACCCAGAAAAAGGATCAACTGACAACAACATTTGGTTCTTCACCCTGCTGACAAACCAAAGAGCCTCTCAACAATCCAGTTACTCTAGAACAAAGCCCCTGGTTGAGGCATCTGACACATGTAGAACTTGCAATTAGCATCTTGGTACTTCCTAAATATGAACAAACAGCCAATGATCATTGGAAATTCTAAAAAAGCCACTAACAAAAGAGAACAAAAGAAACAAAAACACAATAGAACTAGAATAAAACCAATATGTCAGAGCCGAAGAAAACTCAAAGACTACACTTAATACCCTCAGAGGCCTAATAGAAGATATTATACCCATTAAATAAAAGTTGTGAGAAGAAAGCTCAAAAAAGTGAAATGAAGAGAAGAAATTAGAAAAGAAGTCCTCAGTTTAAGAGGTTGAGTACTCAAATAATAAAACTTTCAGAAAGAGAAAAATGTGTGTGAGGAAATTATCAAAAAAATTAATGAATGTGACTAAATTTTTCAAGACAAAGAATCAGTGTTTCCAAATTGAAATGACATCCTAATTACTTAGGGAAATACAGAATAAGTAAAATAAAATGAAGCACCAACATCAAGGTATTAATGTTAAGGGAATCCACAAAACTTCCAGAACAGAAAATGCCCCATACAAGGGTAGGAAATTGAAAAACAAGCTGAGGGAACAGTCATAAAACAAGGCTTTCAAAAATCTCAAGGGAAATCGTCTGTTTCAGAATTTGTACCAAAGTACTGAGCAAGAATGAGAATGACACAATGCAATTTTCAGAGATGGGAAGCCTCTAACATTGCCTTTCTTTCTCAGTAAAATACTGAGGAGCATATCCACCTAATGAGGGAAGGAAATCAAAAAAGGAACTCGTAAGACTTAGAAAACAAGGAATCCAGCCTAAGAGAAAGTTGAAGGAAATTTCCAGGATAATAAAGGAGGGACATCTTGAGGTGATGGTCACATAACAGCCCTAAAAAGCAATGCAAACAAATTAGTGCAAGAGAAATGAGGGTCACGGACAAAGATAAAAAATGTGAAGGAAAATTAAAGCTGATAATATGCTTCTAATACCAGTAAAATGTAGTACTGACAGAAATCTTGAGGACTGATGACTTTCAGCATAGTCAACAAGTAAACAAAGTTGAGGAAATGAATGAGAGAAACCAAAAGCTATGCAAAAAAGGAATATACTCACAGAATACTGTGAGATAAAGAATTAATAGTTCCTTTTTTTTCTTGCACATGATTCTTTAAGGTGGTTTTCCTGGTCTGGACACCCCCATCACTGCTTACCAAATTTTCCCCAACCTCCCAGAATCATATTATTCTTTATTTGGTGTGTCTACTGCATTTAAGAATGTGCCTTTATTCACCTGGTGCTTGGCTTTGTCCCCCTAGGTCTCCATGTCCAAGGCCACAGAGCAGCTTATTCACTCAGCACTGGAATATCAGCTCCCCAAATTCCAATTCTCTCCTGTAAAGTACACCCAGGGCCTTCCTGTCAAAGTGAGTGCTTCCTTCTTCTGCATTATCAAAGCCCCTGGTTTCTACTTTAGCATTTATCCCAGCTGACCTGGTGTCATCTACTACCAAAGCCCTTCTCTGAGACACTGCCCAAGCAGTCACAGGAATGCCTGATCTCATGCAATCACTCTGGGGGTCACTGTCCCAATGCAACAGGACCACAGTTGGGCCTCTTCCTCAATGAAGCAGCACAGTTCCTTTGGTATCTGGTCACACCAGTTAACTAAACTGTCCCTCACATTCTCATCATCTGGGCCCTGCCTCTGGTTACCTGCTTTCTCCTATAAGATCATCTCCATACTGTTCTAAGCTTCCTTTCATCTGACCGTTGCTCTCTTGTATTTTTAAACTTTCTCTATTCTCCATGAAAATGACTTCTCCATTCTATACAAACTTCTCTATATATACCTCCGCTTCAATCTCCTCACAACCTTTTTCTGTGATCACCTCTGATACATACAGAGATATAGTATTGCATTTACCATTTTATGACTATTATATTACTATTTTAAATTAAGATATCTACTCACACTTCTTTTGCAACCACTAGATTTTAAAACCTGAATGCAGAACTGGAGTCTCATTAATAATCTAAAACAAAGCAGTCCCTAGATAATTGTCCTGCATTGAACACGGTATTACACAACTAAGCATCCAAAAGTAAACATTACACAAAGACTCTAGTCTTTTTATTTGCTGTCCCTACTATAAATTTCTCTACCATTTCCTCTCTGCTCTTTTCAGTTAAACATGCCACTAGTACAAATATATTTTCTCAGAGCTGAGGAAGGGAAATGAAAGAATGGTTGATATCTCAACACTAAAAAAGGGAGACAGGTTTCTAAGAAAGAGTGTGTGGAGGACAGAAGATGAGAGGGCAGGTATTTCACTAGGAAGTTGGATGCAAGTAAGTTAGAGAAAATTTCTGCAACTGCAAAAAATTTAAAAAAAAATAAAGAGAGAGAGGGAGAGAATGAAAATGTGAAAATGTACCAGAAACAGTAGAAATGGGTAGTTTTAAAAATGGGGTCTGTTGAGTAAGAAATAAAAAGAGTGAGAGGAAAAGGGAGAAGAAGAAAGTAAAACTGTACATTTTTGTATGCCTGTGTGTTATGTTTACGGAAAGGAGGAGGTTTCTATAGGCAACCCAACTAGAAGTAATCAAATGATAACAGCATGCACAGTTAAACCTCCATCTCTTTAATACTAATGTACCTTGACACATTTTGGTACAGTCTTGCCATGGTCCATGTGCATCCCATGTGAACAGGTCACTCCTCTCCTCCATAGGGATGTTGAAGGAATAGCGTACATCAGGGTTATATAAATTACCCACACATAGCACCTCAATAAAGATACAAAGGAACATACAACTTATAAAAGATACATTCTTCAGACATAATGTCTATCTTTAATAATAAATGTTAAGCATTTAACCAGTATAGATCACTAACATGTTTAAAGTGAAGTCTTACTGACCACTGAAGAGTTACCTGTAAAACAAGTTCTTCTTCCAGTCTATCAGTACTGTTAATTCTTTCAATTGAGTTGTTTGATCCACTGTATTCAAAAATAGCTCCTTGTATGTTTATTTCCTTTTTTGACATACTTACAACAAAATTTCCATTTAAAAGAAAATTCCCTTGGGCATCAGATAAGGCTGTAAAAGAATAAAATATTGCTCATGAAGTCATAAAGCAAACCAAAAGTACAGAAAATGGGTTTTTTTTAACTTTTTAAATTAAAATCCTGTTTTGAATTCAAAGAATGGAATTGTAAATTAATAGTAAGGATAATATTAAAGAAATAAACCTTATTTTGCTATACTGGGGTATCTATTCTGTAAGCAGGCAAACTTCAGCATGTTAGCCAAAGATATTAGAATAAATTCACCCTACATTTTTCTGCCTGAAAGGGTCATCTTCCCCTATGGGGCACAGAGCTTCAGGAGGGATATACAAGAAGTGGTCAGGCTGAATGAAATCATGCCCGAACCAGATAGGTCAGCTAAACCAATTGTGGTCATCAACAGAAGGAGACAAAGAGCAACGGACTGTGCAACACTCCATTTACACTTGTCTTGGAAAAAATGAACGAAGCTTTAACTCTAGGGTCAATATTCTAAAAGGTTATGCAATGACGACACTGTTCTCTATACAGCTGTCTCAATCTTTTTGTAAAGAGGCACTCTATTACTATTGAAATACAACTGAATATCAGCTTTTCAGAATAATATTCCTATCATCTCCCTCACTATTCATGCCCTTTCTTGTTCTCTCTCTCTCACTGATGGGTAATAATATAAGCCCTTTAAATACATGCATATTTATTTATATAATATATACATAACATACAAAACAACAGTATAGTATATATTCATAATTTGTTGCTTTTTAAATTAAAATTGCATGGTGTCTACAATAATGTGGTTGTAAAAAGACAAAAGAATTTAGTATTCAAACAGTTCAAATTATCTTAATTAATTACTTTGTGGTGTGACACAAACTTGTAGCTCAGTTTCCTAAACTGCATAATAAAATCAATACATATTTCTGCCTTAACAGGACCTTAATCAGGATCAAATTTGGAAAATGTTTATAAAGTGTGTAAATGGTAAAATTTATGCTATTTATTTTTAATTTTCAAGAGAATGTGTAATATTTAAAACTTACAATAATAAAAGTCTATAATAATCAAGTTCTTCTCTTCTTGTTTTACTAGCATTATACTTCTCAGTGGAACAATAACCTTTTGGGGAAAATCTATTTGACGTCCAGGGAACTGTACCAAAAGCACATAGTTGACTTACAAATAAACTTTATAATAAATACAATACCCCTCTGAAAAAGCAATCTTGAAGGGATTATTGCAAAATCAGTTACATGTTTCTGTGTATATGTGAACCAGCTTAACTGCCTTTATATATTATATTGAATTCAGTGAAGAACAAATAACATTCTATATTTATTTTCTAAAAAAGAAATTCCTCTGTGTAGGAATATGCACTGGATCAAAGGTAGAGAGTCCTATTTAAAGAACCATTGGTTACATTAAATCTAAGGAAAATAAACAAAGTCTTTGTGAGAAAAAATTCTACACATTTTGTTACTTTTGATGATGAAATTTCATAAATGTTCTAAAAATCCTTTCTAGTGTTTGTTTTGCTCACTTCAAATCAGACTTTAATATTTGCATTTGCAGTTCTCCTAGAAAGTAACACTTCTAATCTTTTAAACTTGGGAAGAACCTGTGGTTCATTCCCGGGAAGATACAAGTATGTACATTTGGAACCTTAGAGAGACATACTGGATTATTAATCTACAGATACTGTAGCATTTTTCTGTATCTATGCCACATAGGTAATATTTTTTTAGCAGAAGAAAAAAGTTTCAAATAAATGTAAAAGAATAATATATCAAAATATTTATATTTTATTCTCTTGGGGAAATAAATGATTTGCATTTATTAAGATGAAACTCACAAAACACAGAATTAACCACTTTTAAGTGAACAATTTAATAGCAATTAATACATTCACAATGTGCAACTATCACCTCCATATAGTTCTAAAACTTTTCTATCACCCCCAAAAGATACCTTGTACCCATTATGCAGTTGTTTCCTTTACATTTGATTTTGGTAATGCCAAATGTAACTCCTAAAATAATCTGTTCACAACAGATTCTCATTCCTTACAGATTCTCATTCCTTGTTACAAGGTTTAGTTATCTGGGCCAATATTTCGTATTTTATTAATGTGAAGTAGATAATTTCTCTACATCATCGCCTATTCTAGCATGGTAAATTACAGGTAAGTCAATTTTTAAGATGTTTTTCTGATGAAAATGTTTTGTAAAATATCCTTTTCATGTTATACCTAAGCAAAATTCTCTAAACTTTAAAAATAATTTCAAAAATAAATGCCAAAAAGTTGCATAATTACTATTAGCTAAAAGGAAGAGAATTTTATTCTAAACACACAGGTAACTTTAACTGAACATGCATTTGGTTATCTAAAATATTCTTATGAAGAAAAACAAAACAATTAAAAAAAAATTTTCAGACTGGGGTTGTGGCTCAGTGGTGGAGCGCTTGCCTGGCAAGAGTTCAATTCTCAGCACCACATATAAATAAATAAACTAAATAAAGGTTCATCGACAACTAAATATATTTTTAAAAAAACAATTTTTCAGAATTTTGTTAAAAAAGAACATATTTTGTGTAGCTTAAGAAGAACATATGCACAAGAGTCAGATGACCTAAGCCATGTAGGAACTGAAACTACATGTTTGTTCCAGGGATTCTTGTTGCCTTCCAGGAATTCACATCAACCACAGACCTCCATGAAATTGCACACAAACCACATATTGGCTGCTGCTTACTAAAAATGTTTACCAAGGTAATTGTCATCTTCTGGTTTTCCGGAATAGCTGTGCTGAAGAATTTCAATGTTTGTTGCTCCTGTGGGAATCTTTACAACGACATTGTAACCTGCAATATAATTTTATAAATGTTAAATTTCACAAAAGCAGATGTCCTAGAGAATATTACTACTAAATGTACGATATAGTCAGTCTCAATTTCATTTTACCTTTAAAAAATGAAACTGATCGTTCCTTTTGAACCAATACCTTAATAAGTTACTGAGGACTAGAGAAAAGCAGCTGTTGTCTAGAAGCATATAGAGTTTCAGATTCTTAAAGTATAACTCTTCCTAATTTTTTATTTCTAAAATTCTCTTCTTTTATTATCATTATTATCATTTTCAGTACTAGGGAATAAATACAGGGATTCTCTACACTGAGTTACACCTTCAGTCTTTTTTATTCTTTACTTTGAGACAGGATCTAAGTTGCTGAGGCTGGCCTGAAATCTTCTTGCTTCAGTCTCCCCAGTCACTGGAATTACCGGCATGCACCACCATGTCCAGTATAGAATTCTTAACATAGGATAGAATAAAATTAGTATATTAATTGAGCCCCTTAAATGCTCAATTAGCGTATTCATTTTTAAGTGTGACTAATGCATTTAGATTTTCTCCTGGCAAAAATATGAAATTTCAAATGCTATTCACAAATCTGAAAAATATCAATAAAATTGGTCTTTGGTGTGATAATGTTAACAGATAGTAAGCAGCAAATTTCATTGCTAAGAAATAATAATAATAAAAAAAAGCTCAATCTCTTTCATAAGCTTTTAGTTTGTAGTATAACCTGGAATCCCTATATTTATTTGCCCCCAACAATCTGAATTCCCTATATCTACCCCCTGCCAAATTCTGCATTGATTTTAAAAGCCTATTAATAAACTAGCTATGAGAAAAATTAAATGTTTACTGGAAGTAAATAAAAGTAATACCTCTATTGTACAAGACCAAATTCAATAAAGAAGAAAAAGAGGGAACACTATACCAAACATACATTAAACAAGAAAAAAAATGTTTTCTTGATACAGAAAAATTCATATTACATAGTTGCCCAAATACTCTCAGGATAAGTATATAATTGATTATATTCTAAGTTTTCACTTGTCCTTTCTTATTAGGATTTTCCCTTACTTGATTAATAAATGAGAGAAGTTGTAATTTTTCTCATGCACTAAAATTTAAAAACATGGGACAAATTTAAAAAGTAGCAGTTTTATAAAAGCTTAAATTTGTGATCCTGATATCAGATTCCTTTGAATAGTCTTGCAACAGCCTTTTTCTATCTCTTTAAGGCATCTCATTTTAAATATAATGTGATAGATGATTTAAAGAGTCTACATACACCATACATACATATTAGTTGTAGATTATCAATCTTCAAGAATAAATTCAACTCATCTTCTCTTCACTATAAAATATCCCTATTCACTACTTCACTATTTATGTCTGCTAGTGCAGTTTTTCAAGAAAGCAAGCTTGAAACATTTCAAAGGCAACAAGACGAAGGTGACCACCAGGGGGCAGAAACGTCGTCAGTGCTATTCAAAACACTGCAAATGACTTCACTTTTCTCCATTTACAAACTGATTAATTCACAGTACAGTTTTTGCAGGTTAACTATTTAATACTAATTTGAAATATGTTCCTTTTTTCCTTCAAAAATATACTTTTCAACAGATTATGCTAAGTATGTGTCATTGATTATAGAAGGAGAACAAATTGTGTGGCTTTCATGAAACAATGAATAAAACAACTAGAAAAATATGTCAAGTCATCTAATAACTAATGATCATAAGTACCACTAGCATGGGAGAGTATAAAATGTACTACACTTACTGTATAAATAAAAATGTAAATTTTTAAGTTTTAAGTTATACCTCTATAACTGAAGTAATTCATAATAACCCAACACATGTTTAAACACTTATGAACACGATTTAATGCTGAAAAGCATAGTAGTAAATAATACACTTTTACTGTTCAAGGCGAATTTTAATGTTCTGCTTTTATTTCATAAAAAAGAAAAAAAATGTTTGTCCAGAAAATTTTAGAATGGAAAATATTTGAGATATTCTCATAACAATTGAGTAAAAATGAAATCATGGCCAAATATCAATTATATGTATCATTCAGATACTGCTTGGGAAATCAAATGTGATAATTATGATTAAATATTATGTTAATGGTTTCATCCTTCTCCTTCAATCAACATTTTCAATATTGATAACAAAAACAACAGACTGACCAGGTCAGACCAAAAATAGTGTTTCAATGATAATAATTTAGAGCAGGTTTCTTGAAAAATAGTCATAAGTATATACATTTTAGATTACAAGAACAACACTAAAAGCACTTCATGGTCTAATAACACTGAATTTACTTTTTCTCTCATAATGCACCTAATTTATCTTTAAAAATTAGATTTGTCTTGGGTGGGTGAATTCTTTGATTTAAAAGCGCATCTGGTATAAGATGTAATTTTCTCATATTTAGGAAGTATTTCTTTCACAATCATTTTGAACTAAGGGTATAGAGTACACAAAACAATAATCAAGTGTTACTATTATACCTTCATTGTATACTCACTAGTAGATCAAGTAAAAGGGAAAACTTGAAGCAAATACACAGCTTACCATAATGGGCACTGTTGAAGACACCTGCCATTGTCCTGCATGAAGAGTTATCTCCACCACACACTCCACATTTATCTCTCTTGGCCTTGGAGTTTAACACATGATCACAGCCAGCTTGCTTCAAAACACAATTAGTACAATTAAGACACTCCTTGAATGCATGTAAGAAATGAGAGCTAGAGGGTTAGAGAGAAGATTTAACAAAGATGTTGACTAAATGTCACCATAGAAGGTCACAATCGAAGTAGCAAAAGTACTTTACAACTTGTATGAATGTTATGTTCTACCATTTTAGGAAGCTCACATCATCTTTATCCTGATTCTGAATAGCACAAGCTAATCAGAATCAGCAAACTTAGTGCTTTATGAGCCATTATTAAATGACAGAGAATTGCCTAGTAACAAATCTAATCATATTCCTATAGATAGCATAATATAAAAATTACTTTATTGGAATTCATAAGAATGTACCATGAAGCAGCAAAAGAAATATTTGGTTAGAGAAATAGAAAAAAACTATTGTTATTAAATCACTATACATGTATAGAAACTTCTAGTTTACTTACCCGACACAGGCCTTGAACACAGATGTCGTTGGTTTCAGTTCCACAAGGGGTACCATCAGCAACCCTATCCTTCAACTGGTAGAAGTTAGTGGTTCCAGCAACACGACAATAGAGCTTACAACGATCTTTTATGGCAACTGTAAAAATTTTAAAAAGTCAATTTTGGGGTGTACAATAATAAAGTCATGTGTTCTAAGGTCTCAAAAAAAATTTACACTAATGACATTATAAATACTTACTCCCACTGTACTTTGGAAGCCACCTCACATTAGGGGAAAGACCATTGATGTTGAAATGTTTACCATCAAAATCAGAGCACTGCTTCTCTCGAAAGTCTTGCTTGCCTTTTGGACATGAATCAGTGTTACATGATCGAAATTTCATCCTGCGGCCCACACAGTACTTTCCTCCGTTTCTTGGCCTAGTCAAATTCATTACATTTTAAAGCACATCAGTACAACATTATTTCTGCCATTTACTTCTATAATTGTTCCATTCTTTTCCAGGATCAGGAAAACCACTGATGTTCCACTAACATAAGTTTTTAAATGGAAGTATATAAAGGGGATTTTAAGCAATTCTCTGGCTAATGAACTATAAAAATATTCACCTTCACATGCTGAGGCCTGGAAGGCAGAACCAACAAAAAACTAATGATGCATATAAACGAATTAGAATAAACAAATTAATTTTTTTAAAAAACTGATGGGCTTTTTTTTTTAGTTGTAAATGGACACAATACCTTTATTTTGTTTATTTAATTTTTTTGTTTTGTTTTGTTTTTAATGTGGTGCTGAGGATCGAACCCAGTGCCTCACGCATGCTAGGCAAGTGCTCTACCACTGAGCCACAACCCCAGACCCTCATAATAAACTTTTTTTGTAAAACATCAAAATGGAATTTGTTTACTTTCTGAGGGAAAAAAAAGACATGTAATAGCCAAAGACGATAAAAAAGGAAGACGGCATGTTCAAAAGGAAGTATATGTGCATCTCCATCATGTATATACTTCTTCCCACTCAGTTCAAGGAGTTTCATGGTATCAATCTATATCCCTCTCTATTTCAACTTAATGCTGGAAAATAAAAACTCTTCAGAATTTTAGAATATAAATATTTTTAGTATAATGTAACTATTCTAAAGTTCAAATGAATTTAGATTTTATTTAGAGTATGTCACATTTCTGCATTAAAATGCTTTTAATAAGATATTGAAAGAATGTCACATTGATTGCCAAATTATATATCATACATGTAACAGAAACATTCTTTTAAAAAATATTTATGAGCTCTCTAAGCTCTTTTATATATTTCAATGAGGGGGGAATATGTTTACTTATTCAGCTAAATACAATGATGCATCTACAACATGAGCAGAGAATGAAAATGTGACACATAAAATTATATAAGACAATAAAAACTACCAACCAAACTATGAATTTTCTCCAAAGGAGCCAAAACTCAGTGAAAGGATCCAGGACTTTTCATTAGAAATACAGTAAATGTGAAAATGCGAGTGTAACTGTCGTTCATATTCAAAAATATTTCCTAACTGATATCAAATCAGAAAACAAATTTTAAAAAAAGAAGAAAATGATTCTGTATCAGTTCCAATTATAAAATTTTATCTATTTATGATTTTAAAAGTCTGAATCCACAAAGATATATAGCAATATGGTTAAAATATTCCAGAAGTTTTCTGAATCTCAGAAACTTACAGACTGACCTCCAGTTTTAGAAGTGAATGAAACTGGTGTTTACTTTCTGGTGCCTTGAGTTAATCTTAATTTACAGTGACATAAAAAAGACATACTCAGGACGATTACAGAGCCTGGCTGTGCTTTTGATTCCACCTCCACATGTTCTTGAACAAGAACTGTAAGGTCCCCATGGTCCCCATTCACCATCTACAGGTCGTGTCTCCATTTCTTTGTTTACACACAGCCCATGGTGGCAGTGCTACAAAAATAACACACACACAGAGAAATGACTATTGTATATCTAGTTGGAACATCACAGTTATTATAATAATATTATCAAGATTAATAGAAGGACAATATACAAACAATTTAAAGTAAACCACTATTAATTCAGAAATAGGATTACATTTGACAACAACTTATGAATATTTCCTGTCTACCGAGTAACCATAATATCTGTGGAATGCAAAAATAATCTCTTCCCTTTGAGATTTAGAGGCTCACTGGGGAAAAAAAAAAAACATAGTAAAGTGGAAAATGATGTTTTTTAAAAAGAAGTAACAAATATTAGTTTAATACTGTATATGTTCATGGTTTCATTATTTTACTCCAAGATATGAATCCTCTTTCCCACTCTTTTAGATAACTTTCTACATCTCATTCATCATCTCAGATAACCTTGTTTCTTACTTTCATTGATAAAAACAGAAATTTAGAGAAGAATATGACCACAATTCCCTCCTACTCCTTCTATCCAACCAACAGCATCTGTACCCAGATACTCTTCTTTGTCATCTATTTGTGCACATGAAAACTCTATGATACTAAAAGAAGTCAATCCCTCCACCTGTGCCCTTATCCCCATCTCTTCTCACTATTTAAAACATTACTCTAGCAATTATCCCTGCCATCTGTCTTATATTATCATTGCTTGGTGACAGCTAGTCAAGGTGTCCATGCACTGAAACCAGTCTTTACCAGTTTGGTAAGCACAAAACTGAGAGTTTAGAAACATTTTTTTAGGCACACGATGCTGGAAACAAAACCTAAATCTTGCACATGCTATGCAAGTGCTCTACCACTGAGCTATTTACCCAGCCCCGCTATTGAAACTTTTATAAGATTCTAATAGAATAAGTTTATGTTTATTGAAGTAAATAATTTGAAAATTGGCTTGCATTTATTTTTTAATTGTGTTAAAATACACATAAAATTACTATCACAACCATTTTTATGTGTACAGTTCAGTAGTATTAAGTATATTCACCACTGTTGTACAAGCATTTTCCAGAACTTTTTCATCTTGTAAATCCCTACACCCATTGACCACTCCCATTTATCCCTCCTTTTGCCTCCTGGTAGCTACCATTCTACTTTTTACTATTATGAATTTGACTATTTTGGACACCTCTTATAATGAAAATCACATAGAATGTCTTTCTTGACAGGCTCACTTCACTTGGCATAATGTTGCTAAGAACCATGTTGTTGCATGTGTCAGAACATCCTTCATTTTTAAGGACTATTAGAATGGAATATCATTCCTTTGTAAATTTCCATATATTAGTCCATTTGTACAAGGCTCTAATTCCTGATATTATTACATTGGCAATTAAATTTCAACATGAATTCTGGAGGAACACACATTCAAATCATACCATATGTATATATAGCATTTCATTTACCCATCTCCCCATCCATGCACTCTTGGGCTATTTCCACCTTCTGGCTGTTGTTAATAATGGTGCGATGAATATAGGTATACAAATATCTCCTCAAGATCCTGCTTTCAATTCTTGGGAATTTAGTCCCAGAAGTAGAATTCCTGGATTATAAAATGACTCTATTTCTAATTTCTTCAAGAAAGGCCATACTGTTTTCCACAGAGAATTTTGGAAAACACTTCTATTTTCTCTTTTTCATTTTATCTTTCTAGTTATAATAATTTTTATTTTATATAAAAGAACCAGTTTATAAATAACCAGAAATTTTGAACAAAAAAATACAATCTTTTCTACAGATAGTTTGAGAAGTACTTCATTAGATCATTCCCATTAACACACACACTTCAAAACAATGGCAACAACGAAATCTTTCTTAGCTCTCACTTCCCTCATCAGCTCCAGTACTTTTCTCCAGTCTTATTATTGACTAACGCTCTCTGCCTATGTTCTCATAACATCACCCCAGCCAGGCTTTCATGGCCTTCATGAAATAGGCCTTCATGGCCTATTTCTGCATGAACCTGCTCAGATGTAGGTCATGGATGTCTTTGCACTGCTATAAACCAAGGGTCAGTTTTCATTCTCTGTCTTCTTTGATTTACCAGCAATATGTGACTCAGTTAATCAGTCTTCCTATTTGATATACTTGGTGTCCAGGACCATTCTTAGTCCTGGAACATGCTTGGTTTTCTTTCTTCTTTAATAATGAATCCATCACAAGTATCTTCAGCTATTTTTAATTTGTTTTTGTGCTCTCTTAATATTGGAACCAATAGCATCTGTACATGAGCTGCTTGCTCATGTTTAATTGATTTTCTAAAAAACATTTCAAAAGGAATCTGGAAATCAAAATCCTGCCTATCCTCCATCAAAAACTGCTTCTCCTGAATTGATCTAAGTTGTTCAGTGAGAAAGCTAGTCATCCTGCCTCTTCTTCCTCATCAAATTGTCCACACCAGAAACATTAGCAAATGCTCTGGTTACCTTTAAATACATCAAGAATTGAACTTTATTCATCCTTGCTGCTCCCAATATGGCTTGAGCCACCAGTGTCTATCACCTCTGTCACTGCAATAGATACCCTGTTTCCACTCCTCTTCTCTACTCTTTAGCCTCAACATGATTGCCAGAATGATCCTTTTTAAAACCAGTTTTTAAATTAAGTCAAAACAGATGATGACTCTCCTCAAATCCTTCAATTACTTTACTTTATGTAAACACTAAGTTCTTACAGTGTCTTCAAGGCTCTATATAATATTTCGCCAGTTAGTTCCTCCAAGTCTCACTCTCTCCACTTTACTCCAGTGGTGAGGTGCTCTGTGATCTGCGCTGAACACTCCGGGTTTCTCCAGAATTAGCAGTTGAACTGCTCTTTGTCTGAAACTTGATTATCCCAGATATCCTCACAGCTAATCCCCTTATTTTCTTTAAGAGAGCTCATTTGGCAAACTTCATGAAGGTCTATCTTGACCACTAGATTTTGCATTGCAATCTGTCTTCTCCTACTAGAAAACTTCTGTCTTCTTCCTGCTCTGTTTCTCTTGTCTATGGCATTGATTAGTTTCATGGCACTATTATATATTAATTATTCATAATATTTCTAATTTGTTCCTAGAATGTAAACTCTGGGAAAGCAGGGAGAGCTTCTGTTTTATTTGCTCATATGTCTTTAGCCCTGAGAATAGTGCCTGGCATAGAACACCCTTGAAAAATCTTTGTTGAATGAAATAATCCTTTTCTTAATTTTATCAGAAGAAAAAAAATGCTTTGTGCCTTCCATTAGAACAAATTACCTAATAGCATAAGGCTGTTAGAGATAAACAAAAACAAAGTATCAGAATAGACTGTATTATATGTACAAGTGCATTTTGTGGGAATATCCCAGAAACAATTAAAATAATCCTCATGTTCTCATGTGTGTTCTCTCTCTGTCTCTGTCTCTGTCTCTCTCTCAATATAGATATCTATAAATATCTATAGATAACATATATACAAACATATACACACATACATACATTTACACATACATACAAAATTACATATAATGAAAGAATATAGCATAAAAAGATAGGTTATACTATTCATCATGTAGTACAATTAACTCATATTCAGATGGATTCACGATGGTTCACACAAATTGCTTTACTACCAAAAGTATCTAACACAGTCTCATTTTTTAGACAGTCACAAAATAAAGGAACTAGAGGAAAATGTTATGGCACAATTTATTTATTTATAATGTCCCATCAATTAGAGGTTCATTTAATACTGAATAGAGATAACATATAGGGTTCACTATTTTCAATAAATAAATAAAGGGGATGTATATCTGTCATGCCCCACATGTTGCTACCTAACTGCCACCTCTGTTTTTTAATCTTCACTGGCTTTTTTTTAAATCTCATCACTTTGACCTAGAATCCCAACCATGCCCACCTTTCGATCTCATACGGGAAATATCCAAATGGCTATTCAAATGGCTAGTAAGCAAACAGAATGATGCTCAAGATAGATAATAATCAGGGTAATGCAATTAAAGTCACAATGAGGTTTCATTTTGTATTTAATTAAATTGGCTAATTTTTAAAAAAAGATTATCAATATCAAAATCTGGGAAGGAATGCAGAGCAACTGAAGCTTTCTACATTGAGAAGTGCAGTGTTGCACATACTCTAGAAAATGGTTTGGCACTTTCTTATGAAGTTAAACACATGCTTATCCTATGACCCGCAAGTCTATCCCAAGAGAAACGCAAGCATGTCTACAAGGAGACTTGCACAGAGATGCTCATAGAAGCTTTGTTCATAACAGCCCCAAGCCAGAAAGGATCCAAATCCTATAGACAGGAGAGTAAGTAAATTATGTGCATTTGGACAGCTGAATTTCACTTCCGTATAAAGGAACAAGTGTTGATGCACCCAACAATGCGGATGAAGCTCAAAACATTATGTTAAACAAAAGAAGCCTGATCCACCCTCCCCGCAAAATCTACACTGTTTTCACTTACACTAAGATCAAGAACAGGCAAATTAATCTATAGAGATAGAAATCAAAACAGGAGGTTTCTTTGGAGAGACAGGAAATGATCCAGAAACAGGGGAGACTGAACTTTTCAGAGTGATAGGAGTGTTCTAATTTTAAGGGATGTGTTCTAATTTTGATTGGGATGTTGGCATCTATATTTGTTAAAACCTATCAGACCATAAACATAAGATCTATGCATTGTACTCATATGCCTCTGTTTCAAAAAATAATGTTTATGCTCAAATTGAATTAATATTTTATATAAATTACCTATAAATAGTATATCCCCATTTTGGCCACACAACATTAGTCCTAAAGATTCATGACATACAGTAAACTGAAAGTTTGCTAAGGAACAGAATAAGGTCCAATCCCAGATTGAGTCAGGTGAACATCTTGGAGAACATTTCTTATTTAGTGGTCCAATAATCAATAGCCCAGCATTCTCACTTCAAAAAGGTCTTTGTCTCTGCTCAACCTCAAAGTCAGTAATTCTCACAAATACAACCATTTCCCTCAAAAAAGTCACAGAGGAAATGAAAGGGAAAAATATAAAGTTATTTTAAATAATTCTTACCCCCTAAATAAAAATACCATACCAATTAAAAATCAAATTTTAAGATTCAGTGCTAAACTGAAAAATTCCATTAAAACTTTGATCCTAAAATTATAAAATGAGAATTAGAGTGTTACATCATTTCCATGAGTACTTCAGCTACTACATAAATTACTGAAGTTCCAAATAAAACTTTAGTAATCAGTTTATTTGTGATGTGAGCAATAGTCATAGGAAACACATGCCTTTTGGTGGAAAAGTGATTCCAAAGAAAAACAATAGCTGGTACAAGCATTTCCATGAAGCAACAGGTGGGAAAGATGCACTTTTAGCTACTGAATGGACTTTAGTTTTGAAAAGTGTTCAACCTTTGTCCAAGATAAATGTAAGAAAGGGGCCACATTAACCAACTCATTGCCAAGGAAATGTTCTGTCTATATGAGGGAGTCAGAAAAGACTACCACACCAAAACCTAATATAGACAACACTCTTTGCTAAATCTGAAAGAACATGACTTTATCTTGGAGCACAAAGCACAATTTGACGTCAGCCCCACCTACAACACATTTCCTTATCATGTTGAAACTTATCATTCAACACTGTATTAACAGATTTAAATGACTTCATGAGTTATGTTAGAATAGTAAAGAAGTAGTTTGGTAAGCAGTTATATTAGGGGCATCATGTATTTTAATACATGTAAAACCACAAAGATTTGAAGATACCGCTTAATACATTCAATTATACTTGACTGAATTTTATGGATAAAAAATGTATGTAATGGAAACATCTTTAAATATGGGGGATTTGCTGAAAGGTTAGGTTCTTGATGTCTGTATTGATTTTAATAAAAATACTATTATATGTGTGAGTCCGTGTAATTATATGCTGAGAAAATATAACTTTAATATTCATCTGCTAAGTGCTGAAAAAAGGGTAAAATTGAACATTCAATTCAGCTGACAATGCACACATCCAAAAAACATGGCAATAACATTAATTCAACCAGCTAAACAAAAACTGACAGCAAGTAATGAACAGAGTGCTGAAATGCAGAGCAATCACATCCTTGGATAAACTCTTGATACAAGACTCACCCTTTGAGAAAACCTACCATCCCAGGACCACAGTTTGTTCCATCTGCCAGTGGCATGTGTTGAGTGCGACAGCCCTTGTGAATTCCTTCTGCACTTGTGCACCAGAGACGCCGGCATTGTCTCTGCAGAGAAACCAAAGGCAGGCAAGCAAGTGTAAGCATATGATCACCCAGACCAATTCAGTATAATGCATATCATAAGTTGATCTGATCTATTTCCTAGTTTCAAAGTCAAAGCTGGAAATGGTTACCAAATATCCTTACAAAGTAAGTTCTAGTCATTGTTTTTCCTCTAAGCACAAAAAATGGCAACATTTACTTTTGAAGAAAGGGTAAATTTTATTCATTGATGAACAATGGGAGAAATGAACTGGAGTATAAATATTAAAATTTACATGAGACATTTTTCTTTCTTGATGAGATATTTTTCTAAAGGGACTTTTTGTTGCTAAATGTTATTCATAATGAGTTTCCAAAAAGTCCTTTTTGATGTAATGGTGGAATGTATGAATAATGTACATAGAAATGCTGTATAATTTACTGAAGTTTCCTATTTTGTGAATATAATGCATACTTTAAATTTTTGAACAAAGGGTTCTGAAGTTTGCACAAGAAATTAAAATCCCTGCAGGGCCATAGGGCATATACTCAAAATAATTCCTTTCTTTTTCTGAATTTAAACTTGAAGTTTATCTAGAGTCTAAATCAGATCAGGAAGCAATGTATATTTTATAATGAAATATTAAGAAAATCTTTCCTCCTGCACAGTAAATGTTTAAAGGTTTATTAAGATTTTTTATTATGAATTTAGGGTTTTAGGAATAATATTCCTATGTGTAATAAGATTTGCATGTCCGTACTTTCACTGTTAACTGACTTATTCATGCATTCATTCAACATTCAATAAGCATTTATTTTGGGACAGCCGTTATTGTTGCAGATCCTTAACTGGACACTGAAAATATAAGTCGAGAATCCCATATCTGAAATGCTTGGAAATAGAAGTGCTTCAGATCTTGTATATTTTCAGGTTGTGGAATACTGGCACATACACAATAAGATAAGTTGGGGATGGGACCCAAGCCTAAACAAAACTTCATTTGTTGCATATGCACTTTATATACATAGCATGAAGGTAATCCCTTTTAGATCATTTTTAGTGCATTTGTGTGTTGACTAGGACACATATGAGGTTGGATGTGAACTTTTCCATTTGGGGTATGACATCTATATTCAAAAATTTTAGAACTTGGGGCATTTCAGATTTAGAATTTTTGGATTAGGGATGCTCAACCAGTATGTATGTGTTTAAATGAGTAAATAAGTCTGCATTTCTGGACCAATGAGCCTCACAATCTAGGAAAGCAAAAATCAATTTGTCAAAGTTGTGCAAAAGCAGTGATATTGATTATAAACTACCTCCTAAATTTACCATAAAGTAAAAGAAAATCATAATTATAGATCCAGTAACAAAAGTGTTAGGATCATTTATTTTAATGGAAACTAAAAGAAAATACTGTATTAAAATCCTCAAAGTAAATGATAAAGTAACAGCTTAGTGAAAAGTAAGTTACAACTTTAATTCCTCTGTATTTGACTCTATGTAAAAGAAAATGTAGTATATGTTAGATTCCTGAGGCCTTTAAAAAAAAACTCAGTATCAAAACATCTACATTAACCCTCACCCCCAAAAAATATCATTTGAAAATAAATATTTGAAGACTTTTAATTTTAAAATTTTACTACTACTCTAGGGCTCAAATTCCTAAATAAGAGTATTTCGCAGGAATCTGTGAGAATTAACAAAGATAATTTTAAGTATCTCACATAGTACCTGGTAAACAATAAGAACTCAACTAGTTTTAGTTTTTTTATTTTTACCCACTTTCTGCCAAATAGCAGATTTTTCAGAGATTTAAAGACAGTTGTTCTCTTCCATTCAAGAGAATAAACATAAATTTTGAAATATATACTAACTATGACTTTACGGTAGTTCTTGAACAAAGGGACAGAATTTTTCTTACCAAATAAGGACACACTTGTGATCCAGGACCAAACATAAGCTCACACTGTTTGTTTACATCATACATTAACCCAGGCAGTTGTGAAGACAGGTCGTATATTCTTCCATTGGGTTTATCAAGAAGGCATTCTCCATGGCCAGTGCTGTACCAATGTAACATGTTGTGAATACAAGTGGATACATTTCAGTACAACATTCATCACATTTGCTGTTGTTCTTACACTTTCAAGAAGAATATTTTCCATAATTTAAAAACCAACACATGTCAACATGCATAACGACAGCCTCACAGTTTACAAGGGATTTTTAGTATGATTGTTTGCGCTTGATTCCCAAGTTGCACAATACAAAACTAAAAAAAAAAAAAAGGCTGAGAATGTAGAGAACTTGCTTCAATGTACAAGACCCCGGGTTCAATCCCCAATACCACACACAAAAAAATTTAATGACAAGAAATAAACATAAATTCATTACAGTATAATTTATATCACAATGTTGGGTCTACTTTGCTATCCAGTAGTAATATCTTAAATATAATGCCCAAACTGTCAAAATGTGGAAGAAATAAAAATTAGTTTTCAAATCATTTGAAATCATGGTTTTAGTTCTAAACCAACAAAAATGGAATTTCAAAAAGTCTCATGCTATCTCCAAGTTTCATGTTTCTCAAGGAGAGAGAGCACAGCACAGTCAAGGTCACTGGCTTTGGGAGTTTACATTTTGGTGCCACCACTTCCTAGAATATTTAATCTCCCTGAGCCTGGGTCTCCTTATCTCTGAGTTGAGAGTGGTAATGTCTTGTCACTTACTACTAGAGTATAGTCACATGCCACATAACAATGTTTTAGGCAATGATGGGCCTCCTATGAGATAGTGGTGCCATTAAGATTAGAACAGAGCTTAAAACTTCCTGTTGCCCAGTGACATCATAGCTGTCATCATGTTGTAGTGCAACACATTACTCACACATCTGTGGTGATGCTGGTGTGAACAAACCTACTGCACTGACAGTAGTATAAAAGTGTAGAACATGCAACTATGTTCAGTACATCATAATTGATAATAAATGGTTTTATGTATTTACTATACTATATTTTTCAATCTTTATTTTAGTATACTCTTCTTTATAATAAAATTTACTGTAAAACTCTGCTGTTATGCCAGCAACAGCCTGACATTATATTCTGTTTACTGTGTTTCTTGATTACATCAAAGTTACACTTAGTGAATTACCTGCATCATACAGGTTTGTAAAAACATGTTCTATGATGTTGACACATGATGAATTGTTTAGTGAGGCACTTCTCAAACTGTATCCCCATCACTAAGGAATGCATGATTATACATGATATATTTAAATTACTTAGAAAAACAGTAAATAGCATGGGAAATATGTATGTTACTCCTTTTTTTATGAAATGCCCAATCTATATAAAACTCTGTGAAAATGTTCAGCTACTTCAACTGTGCTAAAAGCGATAATTTCTTCCACTATAATAATAATTAAAAGAAATATTTTTGGAAACTTTTGCTGGCTAAAATGGCATTTTAATTTTTTCAATAAAATGAACGTGTATAAAATCTCCATTGAAGAGAATAAAAATATTATTCCTTTCTGAAAAAAAGCACACTCAGTGGTATTTTTTATCAATACATTAGTTAATCATAGAAAAAAGCTAGATATAATATGTACAGATCAGAAACTATATGTTGGGCTTTTAAATTAAATTCCCATATAAAGAAAAATGATTCTCTGCTGGTTGTAATTATAGGTCATACTTATGAACATACATTCTAAAGCAAAGTTAACTAATTCCCATAGTTTTCATCAAGAGAAAGGTAACTATAGAAAATACTAACACTGTTAAATTTGTGATTAGACTGTATATAACAGTAGAATAAATAAAGGAGTAATGCATTTATGAGAAAAGATTTTCTGTAAAGAGCTTAGGTTTGCATTTGGATAAGTTTCAGTGATAGAAACACCATTTAGATGAAAATAAAAAAGTGGGAAGTAGAGAAAATTGGCAGAAGGTAAAGAGAGAAGGCAAGAAAACCTTGATCTGCCTCCTCTCTTCAGAGTTAGAAAGGGCCTCCAGAAGAGTATGCAAAGTTGGAGGCTCCACATCTCTGTGCCTGTACACAGCTATTTGGATAACTCATCATTGACTTTAGAACTATTCTCTGTTCTTTAGGAGCATCCAAACTTCAGCCATTCAACTCCTCTTAAAATATGACTAATAACTTCTGAAAAACTCAAAAGTACATAAGGAAGCTGTGATTGCTATTAAGTTTTCCCCCAACTAGAGTTTTCATCATAAGAAAGGGTTCAAATAAAAAACATGACAGGTAGGTATGAACTGCAATAAAAATATTTTTTAAAAGGTGTGAAATGATATGTATATACATGCTTTTCTTTATTTTACATCCATTTGTGCAGTGAAAGTAAGCTTAAGTCTAAACAATGAAAAACTAAACAAAAATTAAAACCTTTAAAAGAACATACACCTTTCATATCTTATAATCTAGTAGTAAATAACCAATTACTCAACTAAAGAAATATAAATTCAGACTTACTCCAGGAATTCAGTGATGTATTTCTGACTACATTTTGACCAGGTCCAAGGACTCGTGTGGTAATTTAAAGTTGGGGCCATTACATGATACTGATGTTTAATTCCAATTTCTTTGCATTTGAAACTATCATCATGTGGAACATTAAACCTAAAAATAAAAACATGAATTAAAGAATACTATCAAAAATAAATACAACATTAGTAACATATCTCATATTTATACTATAATATAATGAAGAAATATATTAATCTGATTATATTGGATTTTTCACTCTTGATCACTCCATAAGGCAGTATAATTTCATGTTTGGAAGCACAGGATTTATGAGAAGCACTAGATTATACCTGTGATCAGTTGTACTGTCAGCTTGGCATCTGAGTCTAAACAATAAAAATATTTGGAATCTGGCTCACCTCCTCACAACACAAGCATAGCATTCACATAAAAATGCCTGCAGGTTTCAACAAGGATATCCTAGAGATACATGTGGACATATTAGGTAAAGTGATACCACATTACATTCTAGGTCTCTGAATGTTCATACAGTATCCAAAAGACTTTAATCCTGACTCCATATCATTCTATAGTATGCATCTGTATCATATGAAACAACCTAACTACTATTTATGCTCTACAATTAATAAGTAAAATGGATTGAATTAGGATAATAAAAAATTTCCAAAGAACAACCAATACTTCACAGTGATAGCAAAAATATTAAATATTAAGCAGGTTAACCACAAGTCCTACCCTCTTTTACAGACTCAAGTAGAAACCCAAGTTTAGAAGAATCGCCAAAATCGCCTAATTCAGGTTTTTGCATGCTGAGACTTGTATTTAAAACACTGTTTCAATTGAACTACTTACCCATATTCTGGACACCTAAAGTTTCTAAGGAAGAAAAGAAATTCTAAGCACTCTTTGAGAGAAAGGCTTCTATGACTTGGCAGCTTTGGAGATCAGCAAATGGTACTTCCTGCTTGTTGCTGCAATACTTCAACAGTTTGTAGGTGCTCTCTTCAACAAACTTACAAAACTGGCTAAGACATAACTATGCTAAAAGGGAACTGAAAAGGTGCTAGTTGACTAAAAATTATGTCCATTTCAAATTTTTCTACATAAAAGCTCTAATGACATCTTGAGGAATAATCAGAAAAAAAAATGTGATAAAACTACAGGAGGTAATTCAGCCTCAGTTTCTTATTAGCAAAGTAACAGGATATACTCTGGGGGTACAGTTGAAATTGTTTTTCAGAGGATGAATTGTAGGGCCTTCTGATTTTTAATGGATGCTCAAAAGACACCATGGGAAATCATGGCCTCCATTCTTACAGCATAGAGCCCCAGCAGAATTTTAGTAAAGCAGGAATAGATAGCAGAATCACAAATTTTTATGAGAAAATATGGAGAGTTGGGGGGGGGCTTTAAAATATTTTAACAAATAGAAATTTCCATGGGCTAGGTACACTGTTGAGACTCTGAGCTATAAGAGCAAGAAATAAGCACTATTAGAAATTGTGTGCGATTTCCTCAGCACCAGGAGCCCCTGCAGGCCTTCCCATAAGATGGTAGTAGACAATACCTGGCCTTGTATAGGGTAACAAGGGATAGAGGCAAAAAGTGCTCATCATGTAATCCAATAAAGTAAATTAAATAAAAGAATTGTCAAGTTCTAGTTCTTTGCTAAGTCTGTTGATTTTTGCAGTCTGTTTGACCTAATATAGAACACGAAAGAGCTAGAGGTAGCACTGCAAGGATAAAAATTATTTTATAAAGAAATAAACGTGTTCACTACTCAATTGAAGACAGAATTTTAGGCATTCTGTACAATGACAAATAGAAGGCACATTACTGAGGGAATAGAAGGTACTTACACATGCCCAAGTTCATGGGCTATAGTAAAGGCGGCACTAAGTCCATTTTCTTCACTAATAGAGCAGCTCCGTAAGGGATCACACAGGGTACCTAATTCTGCTAAGCCTGAAAAATTTTACATTTGTACTTCATCAAAATGGGAAATAACCATCAAAATCATATAATAAGAATTAAATTTTAAAGCATTTAATCATTGGTATTACTCCTTAGAAATGAGTACAGAGTGAGCTGTTGATATCAAATAAACTTTCTTTAAAAGTTAAACAAAGGATTGATTTTTCTGCAGCTTTTCAGGAAATTATTGGACTCTTTCACTTAAGGAATAATCCAAAAAATACGGGGTGATCATACAATTTTTAAAAACATAAGAAAAGAAAAATATAGTTGATGTAGTGTGGGCAGTAGGAAAGGTAATGAATATATTAACTGGTAACAGAAAAACTAACAAGAAAAGAAAAAATAGCACAGAACTCTACAAATATATGAAGTGCTTTTAATTTTTAAATTTAAAGCAGCATACAAACATTTAATTGTTGCCTAATAATTAAATGAGAAAAACGTTAAGTGGCTAAAATAGTGCCTGCCACTTAATATATGTTGAATAAAATAAAATGATTATGATATAAGAATTATTGTAAGTACTCAGTAATTTTGTAACATTTCAGCAATAGAAACTGTTATTATATATCAGGATCTACTCACTCCTATATAAAAATTAGTGGGCAACTCAAATATGCTGTTGAAAGATCAAGATAGTATGAATTGGTTGTATACCAAAGGCAGCAATAATTATGGTTTATATGGAGTCCTCTAAAAGTAATATAGATGAGAATCTGAGTACAGTGGTACATGCCTGTAATCTCAGTAATTCTGGGGGTCACCCTCAGAAATTTAGCATGATCATATCTCAAAATAAAATTTAAAAGGGCGGGGGATGGAGCTCAGTGATCGAGTAATTCTGAGTTCAATCCCTAGAACCTCAAAATAAATAAATAAATAAATAAATAAATAAATAAACTAGTTAAGACCATAGGTAAGAAATTCAAAATAAATATTCATTAGAATAATACATATTCCATCATTATTCAAGTTAGCTTTTCATTTCTTTTTCAATTTACGTAATACTATATTCTTTACTAATGCTATCTTTCAATATTTGGTTGTAAATTTATATGCCCTCCTATGATTCCTTTCACAAAAGAAAAGATTTTTCATATATAAGATTAGCATTTCTTATTACAAAGTTTTTGCATTTAGAAATTTCTCAATACAGAATGAGTAGATTTGTATTAGCTACTGTGCTTTTAGCTCCCCTTTTCAAGGCAATCTTTTATTCACAAAAGTTAAAAACATGAACATCTTCCTAGCATTTTAGATAGATTTTCTAACAATTTAAAACAATAGAATGCTCTGTTGTACACTAGAGAAATGAAAGTTAATTTAAGGAATGTAAAAGGACTGGGAAAAAAGTCAAAATCAAACAAGTTCATTAGCCAAAAATGGAAAGATTTGTCCTCTTTCTGAACCTATTACTAAAAGGTCTTTTTCATATTTACAATCAAGACCATAAGTAGGGCAAGGAAGAAAGGAAAGTAGAAAGGAAGGAAGGAAGGAAGAAATTAAATTAATTCTTGAACAAATTTCTATAGAGAATATGAGGAAATTCCTATTGTCCTTAAGATCCTAAAATTCATACTTGCATATATAATTTTTTAGCCAATTCCCATTTTATGTGTTTTGTTGTTGTTGTTGTTGTTGTCAGAATAAATTCAATAGGAACATGTTTTCTTCATGGATATATTGCTGTTCCCATGCCTTAGTTAGTATTTCTAAAAATCTTCCCAGTGGCTCAATTTTAATATATTTATTTTCAGAGATGTATAGATATTTGAACACAATATCAACTCTATTATCACACAAACTTTTTGTTTCATGCTTAAAAATATAAAATTCTAAACTGAACATTTTAGTCCACAATAGATTTGTGAGGATATATATTGCATGTGACTACACACCAGTCTCAAACACTCCTGTAAATACCAAGAAGCACTGAAGTGAAGGATTAGTATTATGGTACCAGGCAGCCAGGTAATGGCTCATGTCTAGTTACACTCAAGCAGATTCTGGTTTTTTGAAAAAGTGTTTGAGAAGAATAAGTAAGCATGGGCCCAAACATGATACAGTTTCTATGTGTTTAGAAGAAGAAAACATTCCATAGATATCTAATTCAGTCCTCTTGGAGAGGAATTTTCGACATATTTTGTAAAACATGCTCATGGTCAAAGCAACAATACATACAAAAGGAGATACACCATGAAGCCCAGCAATTATTAACCAACACTCATCATGTCATCAATAACCTCTCAATTTATTTTTGATATATTTTAGATGAGAAAATAAGATGAATAATTAACATAAGCTGAATAGCCTTGGGTAAATTATTTATCCTCATCTATAACACAGGAATAATACTAGTACTGACCTTATAGTTTACTCTGAAGATTAAATAAATTAAATTATAAAACCCCTTTACATGATGTAAGATACATAGGAAGCATTCAGGTATTGTAGCTATAACTATCATCATTACTACTGATTTAATGGATAATATGCTTTCACTTTCATAGTCTTTATTTCTAAATGACAGTATAGTTTATTTGCATAGAGTGCCTGAAAACTACAAAAAACATAAATAAGGACTTGAAGACCATCCACTTCTACAGGAATAGTCCAGAATGTCTAGCACCTAATAATTTAATAAAGTTTAATAAACTTTAATAAAGATATGACAAGACACAGATATAATAAGAAATATAACTGAGAGATTTTTATAAAATGATTGACTCATAAAATATACCTAATTAAGCCAGAGAACAGATTGTAGGGAGGGGGAAATTCAGTTGTATAAAACTTAAGAGCATTGGGCATTTAATTCCACAACTGAGTAACAAAGGAGTTTTTAAGGGATCACCTAACACAAAGAAATTAGATGCTTAAGTACAAGTATTTTTTAGTGAATGCTGAGCTGCATGATTTACTAAGAAATATAATCTTCATCTCTGAAATCAAACACAGACATTCTCCCTCTCTCTTGCTCCCTGAAATAATTATGCAATGCAGGCATATGTATATATACACACATTCATATTCTGAACTAAATCCTAAGTGGTAGGCAATAAATAGTTAATAGAAGCTACTGTGGTAGCAAATACTGATAAAAGCAATATGGTTCAAAGAGTAAAAGCTTGCTATAGGAAGCTTCAAGGTGGATCTACATCCTGAGTTTCCTGAATTAATCCAAGGACCCAAGTAATGAAGATTCTTTGGATTCCTACAAAATCCTCTCTTGAGGAAAACACACACTTTTTGAGCTGGCTATATCCCAATCCTCTGGGTTAATATTAAGTAAATGTGAGCTCACAACGTACACAATCAAGTCAACAAAGAGAAAGCAGAAATGACATGTCTGGCTCTGAAAAAATTCATATGTGGGAGTTTTCAGGGACTAATATAAAATTACTCCATATAAAATGTTTAAGGAAACATGAAATTCAATCACAAATATGAAAAAAAGTTTTAAAAATGTAAAAAATGAAAAAATAGATTGCAATTAAGAATTAAACAGCATATTTAAAATTAAAATTTATGTTAAAATAGAAATTTTGAAGGGTTAGTAAAAAATCTAATTAGATACAAGAAGAGAGAGAGAGAAACACAGAGATAGAGAGAGAGAATGTGTGTGTAAAATGGAATATTGAGCTTCTTGAAGAGATAAATAAATGAAGGTATGGAGAAAAGAATAAGAATACAACACAGATGTAATCTGAAACCCAAGGTAAAAATAGGTAGAATTAAATAACAAAATTTGAAATAATACAATGAAAAATAGATGACAATTTTCAGAAATGCTGCAGGATAGTGATCAGCAGATACTTAAATCACAATATATCCCAAATGGGATAAATAAAAAGAAATCTCTCCATATTAAGGCAAAATTTTCATGAAACTACATTATATCTGAGACAAGAAGAGGATCTTATTTAAAAAAAACAAACAAACAGCTCATCAATGAATCTACAACTAAACAGACTGCAATTCTCAATAGCAAAATCCAGATGACAAAACAATGACATTAGAAATACTGAAAGAGGGGCTGGGGATGTGGTTCAAGTGGCGGCACACTCGCCCAGCATGCGTGAGGTACTGGGTTCAATTCTCAGCACCACATAAAAATAAAATCAAGATATTGTGTCCACCTAAAACTAAAAAATAAATATTTTTTTAAAAAAAGAAATACTGAAAGACAATAACTGTCAACCTAAAATTGGTACCTACAAAACTATATTTTCAAAATCAGAGTATATTGAAGACATTTCCAATAACATTCAAATTTTTAAAAATTTGCCACTGGTACATCATCACTAAAGAATAATTTTAAAGAATATAAATGAGGAAAAAAGGAAAACAACTTCAGAAACAAGATTTGAGAAGAAAGAAGAAATTATGAAAATTTTGTAAACATGGGAACAGATTTAAACAAATGCTGAATATAGCACAATGACATCCAATATGCAGGCTATGAAATGACACCAATAAAATAGTGGGCAAGAATGCCAGGTAAGTTAGGAAGAAGCTAAACAAAGTTAGTACAAGCATCATTTATTTAGGAGAGAGCTTTAGACAGGTAAGGTATTTCTAGTAAAAAGCCAGAGTACCTCCAAAAATAATAAAGCAGTGTATATATTTTTTTAATCAGTAAAGGAAAAATGGAATAATAAGACTAATTTAACCCTTAATAAACTTAGAGAAAGACCAAAAAAAGGTGGCTGCGAGGTTAGCATAGAAGAAAATGTGATGAACAGAAAATGGTAATTATAACTCAATAATAGTAATAATAACAAATGGAAATAGAGTAAAAATATTACTATAGTTAATATTTTTTAAAAAAATCCTATGCTGTTTCCAAGAAGAGAAAAAATAAAATAAAACTAATATGTAAGGACAATAAAAAAATTGGAGGACGGCTCAGGAAGCTGGGACAGGAGGATTGCGAGTTCAAAGCCAGCCTCAGCAGCTTAGGAAGGCCCTACACAACTTAGAAAGACCTTGTCTCTAAATAAAATACAAAAAAGAAGGCTAGGGATGTGGCCCAGTGGTTAAGTGTCCTTAGGTGCAATCCCTCGTACCGACCCCCCTCCCGCCAAATAAAAAAAAAGAAAGAAAGAGAGGAAGAAAGAAAGGAAGGAAGGAAGGAAGGAAGGAAGGAAGGAAGGAAGGAAGGAAGAAAAATTGGAGAAAATGATGTATCTATCTATCAAATATCCAATAGGAGAAAGTTGGGTAGCAACTGTGTTATCAGACATAACATATTTTAAATAAAAGATCTTGAAGAAAATAATATATATTGACATTTTTAAAGTCCTACTTAAATGAACAGATCAATGCTTTATGAGGATTTTACATGCTGGTTCTAAAGGTTTTATGAAGGGTTTCTTAAGATACAAAAGTGATAACTGTAAAAGAAGAGATTTCTAAATTATCTGTTTTTACACAAAAAATAAAAACCAAACAACAAATTGTTAGAAGGTATTTGAAATACTTATATAAAATACAAAAGGTTTAATATCAAGAAGTGATTTAAAAAAAAAACACAACTAAAAACAGTGGGGCTGGGGTTGTAGCTCAGTGGTAGGGTACTTGCCAAGCACATGTGAGGCACTGGGTTTGATCCTCAGCACCACATATATATAAATAAATAAAATAAAGATATTGTGTCCATCTATAACTAAATTTAAAAAAAGAATCAGGAGGAAAACAATATCACAGCACAAAAAAAGTGCCATATTTATTTCTTTTTCCTAATAGAAAGTAAACATCAATTGCTAATAAATATATGAATTGGTGTTCAAACTTGTTAACAATCAGGGAAATGAAAATTATGATTTTTGTGATATATATTATCTTTTGATTAGCAAAAATGAGAAATTCGAAGATAACCTGTATTGACAGGATACTATCAAATTGATGCTTATATTCTACTGAAAAATATGTAAATTGGTATGACCACTTTTGAAAATAATTTGCTATATCTTACAAAGTTGAACACAGGTTAAGTAGTCCTTATCCAAAATACTTAGAACACATGTTCTAGAGCAGGGAGGAAGAGCAGGAGAAAAAGATTAATATTAAACAGGGAGGAGAGGTGGGAGGGGAAGGGACAGAGAAGGGAAACTGCATGGAAATGGAAGGAGACCCTCATTGTTATACAAAATTACATATAAGAGGATGTGACAGGGAAGGGATAAAAAAAAAAACAAGGGAGAGAAATGAATTACAGTAGATGGGGTAGAGAGAGAAGATGGGAGGGGAGGGGAGGGGGGATAGTAGAGGATAGGAAAGGTAGCAGAATACAACAGTCACTAGTACAGCAATATGTAAAAACGTGGATGTGTAACCAATGTGATTCTGCAATCTGTATACGGGGTAAAGATGGGAGTTCATAACCCACTTGAATCAAATGTATGAAATATGATATATCAAGAGCTATGTAATGTTTTGAACAACCAATAAAAAAAAAGAACACATGTTCTAAGATTGGAAACAAATGTTCTAGACTTGAAAAGTTTTCAGATTTTGGAATATTTGCACAGAACTTACAGTTAATAATTCCTAATCCAAAAATCCAAATTCTAAAATGCTTCAAAATGTGAAACTTTTGGAATGTCATGTAGGCAGATTCAGATTTTGAAGCATTTTGAATTAGGGGTGCTCAACCTGCATTAGCACACATAGTGACATCATAATTCTAATGCTAGGGAATATACCATAGCTCTTATGGAAAGATTCAAAACAGAAAAAAGCTAGAATTAGCCCAAATATCCACTAATAGAATATTGATATATAAAATGTGGATGAAATATTTTACATTAGTGAAAACACATAAACTATGGCTACAAATTTTAAAAAGAAGTAAAAGCAAATGATTTCTTGTTTAGAAACACATACATATGTAATGTTACTATTCTTCAAAAGATGAACATTCATGGTATTAGTTACCTCTAGGACAGAAGCAGAGAAATGTAATAAGAATTGAACACAGGCCATGTAATAGTACCAAACTAACCATTAAATCTAGTGATAGATTCATGGCCATCCATTTCATTATTTTGCTTTAAACTGGCATGCAGGTTATTTTGTATTATTTCTCATGAATCAAATGTTACATAATAAAAAAACTTTAAATCAAGTACATCAAATTCATACAGCAGTTATCTTTAGTAACTGGAAATTAGTAGTTCTTATCATTCCATAAAATTATAGAGGCAAAATTAAATAACAGTGACAAATATATTAATTTATTAATATGACTAATAATAATTATTGAAATTTCAAATAAAAGAAAAACAATCTAAATAGTACTTTTATTCAATTTAATAAACAATTATATAAGCCAAGTTTAACTGCCAAAAACTTACCTAATGTGTCACATTTCTCTCTAGCTCCACAAATGTCTTCCCTTAAAATAAAAGATACATTTTTAAACATTTTCAGAAAATACTTTTACAATTAGCCAAAACAAAAATAAAACTATAACCATAGCTAACATCAAAAAGCTCTCAAAATTTTTTATGCACATTCGTGAACATCAAAAGGCATATTCTATATAAGCATGTCAAAAAACAGTTGAGGCTTTAACCAAGTCCAATAAAAAACTTTCTGAGTAGATAGTTTACCTCCCTGCCTTTACACAGTATATATAACATTACTAACCCTCTTCTCAATAATTCAATGTTTTATGTATTTATGTTATACAAAATAATGTTGTTCAAATGTTACCATGTTGCTTAAAAATTTTTACTTCTGCATTATTTAGTCCCTGACCATTCGATTTGAAAGTTCTCTTGTCTCTTTTCTATGTTCTTTTTGCATGGCCATTTCTTCCTCTCACTAAATCTATAATCCCCCAATCTTTGTAGCTTGATATCCAAATACAATGCAGAGCAGGACTATGAACTATGATAGAGCACTGCATGTAATTTAAGTCAATTCTTCTTTTGTTTAAAAAAAAAAGATAAATTACATGGGCTACATGGCAGCTATTTTACATGAGATTAAGATTTTTACTTCAAAATTCTAGTCAACCTCATTTCCTTGAGGTTGACTCCCAGGTGAAGGGTTTCACTGGTAAACCAACCAAACAACAAACCTAGGATCTATATGATCTGGTAGAATTAGTATTGTTGAAATAAGATGTGATTTAGCAGTGTACATTGGTACTCATAAAATGAAAACAATTTCATAATATCAGAACCTGTTGTATTATAAATAAAATAGGATTAAGAACAACCCTAGCAAAGGTAGTCTGGTAATTATGATATGCAGTAAACATCAAAACAAAGAATAGATGGATGATTAATTAATAGATAGAAAGAAAAAATTCAGGTAGTCCAAAAATGGGACAATCAAATAAATTTAGACACTATTTTCTCACAAGCAACTGAAATGTCAACAAGGGATTTGGTTGATTTCCAAATGTTATTCCTGTTAATTTCCAGATATTATTCCATAATTCTCTCATTCTGTCATTGATGTAATAAGGTTTTTTTGTTTAGACCAAACTATTATCCAATAACCTGAAATTGCTCATTTCCTAGGAAATATCTAGCATTCTAGTCTGAAAGGAAAGATGATTTCATTATGTTCTCATGGAACAATTCCATGTATTATTGATAAAGAATTAAGATAATAAAAAGTATCAGTCATCATGCAGGAGAGAGTAAAGAATTGCAGTTGGAAGGGTTATTTCCAAAACTGTACCTAGTGATAAGAACAGCAGTATCATGGTGGGAAGGGTGAGCATCATCAAGAACATTCTGAGTTTGTTGCCATAAACAAAAGTTGCGTAATGTGGTAGCTGCATTAAAACTGATGACTGGTCCTTCCTACACAAGATAATAAGCGATTCAGTATGATGTCAAAACATTTATATTCTCCCTCTTCTCCTCCCAAGCTTATTGGCACCCACACAATTTATCAAACAGTATTTTCCAATGAACATGTGGTATAATTTCTCCTTCACAGTTTTACTTAAATATATTTTAGCAACATCTAAAACATTGTTATCAAAATTGAATCTAATTAGCAAAATAACTTTAAAAATTAACACATTTAAAATTCTTGTAAATTAGGATTGTAAAAATGAATTGTTTATTGATTTTTGTTACTTCCTTAGCTCAGCTCAACACTTTTGTTATTCCATTTTATTTCCATTCATCACAACAGAAAAGGGTAACATGACTCCTCTTCAAATTAAGTTTTTAAAGTAAATTTTTAGAAATTTCTAATAAGAGTTTTTTAGTCTACATAAAACCCTATTAAAAGACTACCACAGTTGGCGCATGCCTGTAATCCCAGCATCTTGGGAGACTGAGACAGGAGGATTATGAGTTCAAAGCCAGCCTCATCAACAGCAAGACATTAAGCAACTCAGCGAGACCCTGGCTCTAAATAAAATACAAAAATAGGGCTGGGGATGTGGCCCAGTGGCCGAGTGCCCCTGAGTTTAATCCTCGGTACCCATCCCCCCAAAAAAAAGATTGCCACAAATAAAATTACATATTTTAGATCGATCCCTTACCTGTTCATTGTGAATTACAATTAATTTTACAATTACTATGTTTATAAGATTTCCAATACTTGAGTCCTTGTAGATTGCTGCAACCTGAAGCAAAAAAAAAAAAAAAAAAGTAGGATTAGGTGTCTAAAATGAAAATTTCTTTTCAAAACAAACTGAAACAGTCCTAGAGCATCTGTTCTCCAATTTAACTGCACAGTGGAGTCTCTTAGAGAACTTTTATAAATTCTCATGCTTAGGTCACATTATTTATTTATTTTTTTGTAGTTGTAGATGGACAGATGCCTTTATTTTATTTGTTTATTTGTATGTGGTGCTGAGGATCAAACCTAGTGCCTCACACATGGTAGGTAAGTACTCTGCCACTAAGCTATACACCTAGCCCTCAGATCACATTCTTTATCAATTAAATTAGAATCTCTGTGGCTGTGAAATAGACATCAGTGTCTTTTTAAAGACCCCATAGTGAAACAAAAGTTTGAGAACCAGTATCCTAAACCTTGCTACTGAGATTGGTCCATGTATTGGTAGCATCCACATCTCCTAGAACTGGTAAGAAATATAAACTCTCAAAACCCTTTTAAACAAAATCCTAAGCGATTTGACTGCATAAAAGATTCTGGAAACTACTGTTAGGGATGATTCATCAAGAAACTCACTTTATTCTGGGTCATATCTACAGTTTACATGACCTCACAATATTCCATAAAATTGTAAATTTGGCATATTCTTTTCTGGTGGTTTTATTTTATATTATTTTCCATAGTTGCATATTGAAATATTTTCAATTCTGATTATTTTTAATATTCATCTAGAATCATATAAATAGCTGTAGAAAAGGCCATACATAAGTTAGACTCTAACCCTCAATTGTCCAAGACTGACATGCAAATCTATGAAGTATTCTGGATGGATTCATTTCATGATTTATATTAAGGTGTTATTCTCCTTCCAAATTCATATTCTTTTCTTATATCTCTCAAAGAGGTTATCAGTAACTAACCTAGGTGTCCTTCAACAGATGAATGGATAAAGAAAATGTGATATATATATACACAGACACACACACACACACACACACACACACACAGTGGAATACTACTCAGTCCCAAAGAAGAATGAAATTATGTCATTTACCAGTAAATGCATGGAACTGGAGACTATCATGCTAAGTGAAATAAGCCAATCCCAAAAAACCCAAGACCAAATGCTTTCTCTGATATGCAGATGCTTACACACAATGAAGGGAGAGGGGGAATCCAAGTCCATTGGATTGACAAAGGAGAATGAAAGGAAGGGATGAGGGATGGGAATAGGGAAAACAGTAAAATGAATAGGACATAACTTTCTATGTTCATATGTGAATGCACAACCCCTGTAACTCCACATCATGTACACCATAAGAATGGGATCTTAATTAGAATAAGTCATACTCCATGTACGTATAATACATCAAATTACACTCTATTGTCATGTATATCTAAGAAGAACAAATTTAAAAAAAAAAAAAAAAAAAGAGGTTACCACTGCAAAAAAAAAATGCCTTCCACGGGCAATGCCTCTGCCTTGTACTCCTTCAGAGACATCACACACTCTAGACACAAGCCACCTGTGCAGTGAAAACTGCCTCTGATGCCTAGATCACCTTCTCATGAGCTACGGTCAAGCCAAGACAGCTGCTTTAGGGAATGCTACTTCTCTCATGTGTTTAATAAACAAATGTTCAGCACCTACTCCTTGCAATGTTTGCAGGAGATAAAAAGAGGACATGGTCCCTGACTTTGTAGAACTTATAGTTTGCTAGAAGAAATGGTATTAGGACCCTCACTCCATTAGCCAAAACTTCTTCTACACAATATATAACATGAGCATGACTGCTGTCAATGCCTCTTGTGCCAAAGATACCACTATCAGAACCAGAGCCAAAAGCATCTCTGGGGCTGCTGACACTGCTGGATCAGCATGGGCATAAACACACATTCCAGCACCATTACTGTTGTAATGGTGCAGCCACGAATACTTACAAGTTTGTCATCTTTACCAGCAGTAATGCCTTTGGCTCTGGTGGTAGCATTTTTGGGCAACAATGGTAGTAGCCCCAGTGGGGTTGACAGTAAGTTAAGGCAGTGAGTCAGATGATTCATGATTTCAAGAAGGTCTGTTAGCACTGCAGTTTTGCTTACTTTAAAATGAGAGCTGTGGAAATGTATAGCTGAATTTATAAATACTCACTTTACATGCAACTTTTAAAAATATATTTGCCTTAAGAACCAGTATACCTATATGTCTGGCTTTAGAGTCTTCCTTTGATACTATGAGTTTAAAAGTAGGTATTTTCTAAGTCAAATTACAGGGCAAATGACACATCTCAAAAGTATTTATAAAGTCTCTTTTTTCCCAAATAATGAAAAATAGTTGTGTGCTCCATACACAACAGGAATACCTTGTACTACATTTGGTGTTTAAAGGTACTGTCACTGAGTAACTCTATTCAATAATACTGACCTTTGATTTAATCAATGGATAGCCATATGGCTCATTTGGTATTCACAGAATTTTAAAATCAGTATGTACAATAATGTGCTTTTCTCATGCATAAAACCAGTGTCCTATATTAGAATGTCTTGATGGCAGTGTACTAGTTCCCTACTACTAATAAGTATATAAGTGACAAGCAATAAATAAGAACAAATACATAAAATAAATATTGAATGATTATTACATGCCAAATGTGTTGTAAATTTAAATGTATTCATTCATTTAAAAAAAGGTTCAATGAGAGAGAAACTATTATAGTGTACTTTGTACAAGTAAGAAAACTAAGATACAGAGAAGTTCAATAATGTATTGAAGTTTAGGCAACTGGTAAACAACAGAACCCAATTTCCATCCTAGGTAGTCTGCCTTTAAAGCTCTGACTACTTCATATTATCTTGCAGATTTTCAGCATTTTACCCCAAGTTCTTACCATTATTTCTTGGTATAAAAACTACTTCAAACCCTGTTTTAACTCATTCCTAACCTCTATTGCTACTCTCCTGCAGGGTCACTTGACCATGGCATTGGAGAAGTTCTATGCAATCAAGAGATTAGATTTAAATTTTATCTCTATTTTATATTATCTCTATTTAATATTATCTCTATTTTATCTCTATTTAAATTTTATCTCTAACTAGTAAGTTACAAGACAGTTGGTTCAACCCTGAAAAATGGAATTACATATTTTTGTCTTAATATTGGCAACAATGTTGAAGCACTGGGTCCCCTTGGCCACAATGCCCTTGTGTACTGAATTAGTATGAACCAGGTAATGTTGGGGTGTAGGAATGACATTTAAGATTTTTTTTATTATACTCATTAACACGTATTATTTGTACAAATTTATGGTTTCCACTGTGACATTTCTACACATGAATGGGTCATGCTTTGATCATGCCCACCCTCCTTTCTACCCCTTACCCTTCCCTTCTCTCTCTCTTGTTCCCCCAATGCCCTTTTCCTCCCCAAGTAGATTCTTTCTTTTAAGGTCATATTTTATTCTATTTTTTTTTTTTTTTTAGGTTTCCACATATGACTGAAACTTGTGATACTTCTCTTTCTGTGTCTGGCTTATTTCACTTAACATGATGCCTTTGAATTCCATCCATTTTCATGATTAGTTTTTATTTTAGTGTGGCTGAAATTTTCCCCTTACTGAAAACATCAGGAACCCAAGGAATTGAAAATATAAACTCAATATAATTCAAGTGAAATAAATGCCTCTAATAATAGCAATTTCATTTGAATTCTTGAGGCTCAAATGATTTTTTCTTAAATTTACATTATTAAGTGTGTGACAATGTGAATATTATAAAGTAAGCCTTAGTAAACACAATGGCATGTGAAGTTTTCTGGCCTATAGTAGATACCTCAGGTATATTAAATAATATATCACTGAATATCAAAATAAGCATGCTGAAGAAAATAATTGCTCTACATGTATTTTGGTAGTTTAATAATATCTATAAATGCCATTTTAACCTGATGCTGTTGTCCAAATATGAGGATAAAAACTTTAGAATAGAAGATTGGAATATGACTGCTCATTTAATATACTTATTTCACTAGATAGACACATTTTTGTTCTTTCCAGTGCTGCTAATTACAGACACCCTTTGAAAAAATAGAGATCCATGAGCTATATTCACAACATATTATGGAACTCTAAAAAGTAAATTAAATCACACTCACTTTTCTATATCATTGTTCTCAGACATTTTGTTAAACTGTCAAAAAGTTTAACAAAATATCACATTTGTTTACTTGGTGCAGGATAGGTAAAGGTAAATGATCTTCTTTCTAAATTTTGTGTCTATAATCCATTAGCTTAATTCAGTCACTTTCCCATTACATGTAAGAACTCAATGCATAAAAACTCTTTTTCTTTACTTTGAGCTTTCCTTCAAATAGCTTACTATCACATTCCAAATCTCAATCACATTTTCCTAAATTACAATGATCCATCAGAACATTACCAATAATCCAAGTGTGTATATGTTTGAATAATGTAATCAGTGCCTTCCAAAATAATGGGAAGTAAACATGCAAAACCTGCATGGTTCTTTCTTCAACCAGAAACAGCTGTTGACACTTAAGTGGAGGATGCATTCCTCTCACCTCTTTAGAGAAACTTTGGAAATGGACTTCACAAGTAGAGATAAAACAAGCTGGACTAGATTTGAGAAACTCTGCATATGTGACCAACTGGCTTAGTTTGCCCAAGTGTGAAGGATTTGCATAGAGACTTTATGAGACTTTCAATGCCAGAATTTTAAAAGTCCCCCACACACAGTAAGAGCTTTCATTTTTTTTTCTAAGTTGCCTTCCATCTTCAACATTATTTATATCCAAGAATATAGCTGTGATTGGTTTGTTACCAATAAAACAACAATGTGTATAGAGTACCTTATAATCTGATGACTTCTCTATATTCTCATTTGAACATTCTTTCAATGAAAGAAAAATGAAGAAAGCACCAAACCCAGATATTTAGAAGTCATCTGAAATTTGGCCCCTGAGTAAGAAAGCCGACATACACACACACACACACAAAAAAAAAAAAAAAAAAAAAAAAGAAAGAAAAAAAGAAAGAAAGAAGAAAGAAAAGAAAAGAAAAAATCCTCAAAAAGAGACCCTCCTTGGGGCTGGGGATGTTGCTCAAGCAGTAACTTGCTCGCCTGGCATGCGCAGGGTGCTGGGTTCGATCCTCAGCACCACATAAAAATAAAATACAGATGTTGTGTCCACCAAAAACTAAAAAATAAATATTAAAAAATTTCTCTCTCTCCCTCTCAAAAAAAAAAAAAAAGAGAGAGAGACCCTCCTAAATTTTTCCTCCTATTCCACCTATATTTGGAATATTCCCTTTTACTCAACTCTACTGCATCTGTCTCCCTGTGAATGAAAACTTAGTGCAAAACAGATGACAGCTTCTACAAAAATCCCACCTTCAGCTAAAATCTGCTATCATTCTAGTAGGACTTAAAATCTAGGAAATAACATGTATACATGCATTGGTCTGTTATTCCAAGCAAAATCAGACACAGGTCTCTCCATGAAGTCAGACCGTCGTTGGCTTCTCCCTCAAAGAACTCTGCTTTAAAACTCACATAGTAACTTCAGTTACTTCATGACATGCCACAATATCTTTGTTTTGTTGTTGTTGTAGATGGACACAATACCTTTATTTTATTTATTTATTTTTATATGATGCTGAGTATTGAACGCAGTGCTTCACATATGCTAGGCAAGCTCTCTACCATCAAGCCACAACCCCAACTTCACAATATCTTCTTAACAGTGATGATCTTAATTGATTTGCATGTAAAATCAAAATAAATATTTTTGAGGGTGGTTATAGCACCAAAAATGGATGCAAATATTCCAAAATTATTCTTGTATTCCTTTGCTTCTTCTAGTTACTTTCTCCAAAGTACTGACATCAGTTATCTGTCACTTACCAGCTTCAAAAACTGTTTCATTTGTAAAATCTAATATTTTCCTTCAATATCTCCCTTAACCCAATTTTCTTAATAAGTGTCACTCCTCAAACCATTTCAATTGCAAAGTTGATTCCAATGTTCTATTTAATTTGTACCATTTCCTACATATAAACTGACATCCTCCACATCTAGTTCTCATTATAATTTCTTGATTTTAAGTACATCACACTCACATTTATAATGACACACCTAAATAATTATTTTGGATTCAAAAGTGGAAAAAATGCCATCAGGATAAATATCTATAGATATCCCTGTGTCATTTAAAAATTTCAATTTCAATGGACAAAATGAGTTTTTGTATTATATAATTGCAGAAAATTACTTTGGATCATCTTTGGTTTTTGTTTACCAAACTGTACTACATTCAGAAAAAAATATTACTTTAATTTTATTCACTAATAAATTCTTTCAGTAACTGTTTATTGAGCACCCACTTTGTAGATACTACATTTAGGCAGCATAGAACATGATATAATTATAAAAATTTAAGACAAAAGGTCATAGTAAGTAAAATGATAAGACTCTCAGGATCTTCAAGCTACAAGAAATGTAACTGGTAATTTCTGGTTAAGGGAAATTGACAAGGTACTACAAATGTGACCAAGTCTTTTCAACCAATTGGGTCTAAATTTCCTCTATGTGTACTTCCAGCTGTGGTATATGTTCAAATTACCTGAATCTGCATAAATAGGTGACCGTATCATTTGTCAACTAAGTCAGAATACTCGTGAGAATAAGAGGGGATGCTTTTAGTAATAACTCTATAGCAACTACCCAAATTCAAAAATGTTTCAGGAAGTATGACGAGTGTGTGTTTATATTTGTACACACATGTATACATGTGATATAGGAAGCTGCCTCTCACAGAGAACTGGTGCTTTTCACTAGCATTAGAACTTCAATCTATGAACAACGGCACCAACATTGCTCAACAGAGAAATTAACATCAGATCAAAGACTCTTACTGCTATTGTGATCTTTACTCCAAGTTTGCTAAGATAGCTTTACTGGCAATAATTTATCTCTTTATCCCTGAAAACATATTTATAACTTAAAAGATTGTTTGTCCAAATTTCTGATTTAGGGAATGTAGCAACAGCACAAATAACACACTGTCCCCTTGAGTAGGGTGAAGTTTTAAAATTCAGATTCAAAGATCAGTGTGACAAGGATATTCCCTGTCACTAGAGGGCAGAAGTTATGCATGTGATGCAGTAAAGAACAATTCAAGCATTTTCTATCAATGGTTTCACACATTTTCAAATATTTAGAAAGTTGTGCAAGTAACAGAATAGTATTCCTGGCATATATCTTTCTAAGCTAAACTTCAGTGAAGTCTAATTTCTAGATACAATTTGTGTACATGAAGAGTTTGGGGAAAAAACACATTATTTTAATTATGTAAAAAAATTAAGTGCTTTAGGCAATATAAAAGTAATAATAAGTTACTTACAATTGACATTAGGGTTAGTACATAGTGCTGCAAATTCTGTCCATGATGTTGAACCATCTTAGCATCAGCTGTAACCATAACTTCCACATATCTTGGGTATGATAAAAAACGTTTATTCCTGGAATGTAATTGACTTCTTTCATCTTCTAATGATATATTTTTTGAAGTATATCTGAGAACTCTTTCCTTCCTTATATTAAGATCTTCATTCATATTGCTGTAGTTGTGAAAGCGTAAAGCAGTTTTCTTTATTTGATTTTCTGGGAGGAAAAAAGAATACAATACAGAGCTATTAAAAGTTGGACAAGACTAAAGAGATTTCACAAAAGTGAATAGCCAAAATATTTAATACTTACACATCTGCCTCCAATATGAAACAATAAAAAGACAAATTAAAGAGTAACAAAATGTTAGCAAAATGTTCAAATTTTTACAGACTATACTAAAAAAACTGTATGTATGTCTTATTTTAACAATTTTAAGTATTCAAAAATATCTATTAATCACTGGGTGGAAAATAAAAAGGGTCTTATAATTTAAAAAGCTGAGACCACATTAAAAACTATATAAATTAACAATTCTCAACATAAAATTGTTGAATACTGGAATATGAGATATGGGGCAAGATGAATTAGGTATATTTGTTTTGATAATGAAAAGATGTCCCTGACACATTTATAAATTAAAAATGTAAGTAGCATGTAAAACTGGCTCCCATTCTTGTAAAAAACATTTCTCAAAATATATAAGTACATATTAAAAAATTTATATAATGAACCAGAAATGTCTGGAAGCACACATGCCAAACTTTTAACATTGACTATACTGAGTAGGTAGGAGAGAAGGGAATAGAAAAGCTATTGGAGCCAAGCTAGATGCACTTCAGTGGATGGGTGAATGGATTAAAAAATGTGGCATATATATGCAATGGAATTTTACTCATAAATAAAAGAGAATAAAATCATGGCATTTGCAGGTGAATGGATGGTGTTGGAGAAAATAATGCTAAGTGAAGTTTGCCAATCACAAAAAAAACAAATGCCTAATGTTTTCTCTAAGGAGGCTGATTCATAGTGGGGTAGGGAGGAGGAGCATGGGAGGAACAGATGAATTCTAGATAGGGCAAAGGGGTGGGAGGGAAAGGGAAGGGGCAGGGGATTAGCAAGGATGATGAAATGTGATAGACATCATTATCCAAAGTACATGTATGAAGGCACAAATTGGTGTCAACATACTTTATATACAACCAGAGATGAAAAATTGTGCTGGATACGTGTAACAAGCATTGTAATGCATTCCACTGTCATTTATTTTTTTAAATTAAATTAAAAAATAATAATTTCCTTAACATCTCAATGCCCTTTAACTTAACTTGTTTTGTCACTATAATTTAAGAAATAAAATTTTATTTATAAAACAGCACCTATTAATATTTTGTAGACATAATATTTAATTACATTACATTTCCTTGGTATTTATACAAAAGTAGTATAGCAAATAACAAAGTAACCTTTGCAAATACCCTATATAAGTCATTACTCCAAATATACTTGCCAATTCAATTATATCACTGATTTTTGGGGGGTAGAGGGGACTAGGGATGGAGTCCAGAGATACTTTATAACTGAACTGCATCCTCCAGTACTTTTTATTATTTATTTTGAGACAGGGTCTCACTAAGATGCTAAGGCTGGCCTTGGGCTTACAATTCTCCTGCCTCAGCCTCCCAAGTTGCTCAGATTACAGGCATGCACTATCATGCTCAATTACATCACTTCTATGCAATGTTTTCCTTTCTATTTCTGTTCCATTAAGTCAAATGTTAAAATGATGTCTCGTCCTTTATTAATAACCAGTGTATTATGACCCAAAACTAATTTAGGCCAAACTAAAATGCAAGATCATGCATGTCATGGAAAAATGATAATCTGCCTGCTCTAACATAAAATCCTTAAAAATTAAATCAGTAACTATAATACTTACATAGTATAGACTTATAATGCCAGGAGAATATTAGAAATTAATGATAATATAAACTACCAAAAATTGTTAATGATAATGTGAATAGAAGTCCTACTGCCACCTAACAGTCAACATGTATGTAACTAAATTTATCATTTTCCTCTCCCGTTACCAGTTCCCCTATTTCTATTGTGAATGAAGCCTCCCAGTGCTCATGATTCACACTCAAACCTGTACACCATCATGGACTCTTTCACCTTCCCCTCATATGTAGGTTCTAGTTGCCACATTTTGCCATTTCTCCTTCAAAATGTTCATTGAACTGCTCCTCTTATAATGACCTTTCCTTTAAACTCATACAGGTCTTTCTCAGAACACTCTTAAAATCAAGAATGCAAAATTAGACACAAAGAGCCCCCCAAATAGTTCTGCTGTTATCAATTTATTGTCTCTCCCAGTCATATTTTATTTATGTCAAAAAATGTTCACTTTTAGAAATTTTCATTTTTTTCTCATCCTTATTAAGATGAGATAAACAGATTTTCATTAGAACATTGGCATAAGATTAAGTCTGAGTTCCGTTTCTCATCAGCTCACCACTAAACACAGTCACTATCACAATCGCCACCACTAAACTGTAAATTCCTTAAAAACTGAGAAAACCGTTGGGCAATCTGTTCTAAGTGCTCAATAAATGTTCATGGGAAATAGAAAACAGGGTTAGGATAAAGAAAGGAAAATGGAGGATGGAGTTAGAAATCAGAAGGACAGAGAGGGAGGGAGATGTAAGAAAGGAATACACAGAGGAAGAAGACAAAAAGAGTTTATCAGTCCAGAATTCACGGCAGGGAAAATACTAATGTGATGTGGTGTACAATAGAAGCAGTTAAAAGATAAATTACCTTCGACTTTTCCAACACAACTTTTCTATCTATATATAGACTGGAATTGATAAGAGTGCTATGTACTTGACCAGATGGAGAAAAAATATTTTCCCTTCTCCAACAGCACATAACCATTCATTTTTAAAATTGGGGCATAAAACCAAGGACATATATTTTAGTCTGTCAACATTTGAAATCACTTGTTGAATGCCCTACAGCTTAAAGAACGAGTGTTCCTTGGAATAAAATGACCACATCATTTTATTGTGAAAACTAACGTATCTTCACAGCTTTAAGTTATTGAGTTTTCTTATTAACACTAATATTAACAATAATAATAATAATACACATAATACCAACAAAGAGTTTATTACCTACCACGTACTGACACACTTCAAATGTTAGCAAAACCTCTACGAAATAAGCACTATTATTATTATTATTTTATAAAGGAGGAAAACGAGGAACAGGGAGGGTAAATGCATTCACTGACCATGGTAATATAGCTAATAAGATATAAATCTGTAACACACTTATATTTTAAATCAGTGGCATTAAAAAACAAAAACCATGAAAATCTATGGTTCCCTATGATTTTTTGATATCATTAGAAATCTCAGCCACTACTTTAGAATTAGGGCTTATAGTTTATAAATTATTTTATAATGCTCTATTTCAAAGATTTTCATAAGTTAGAGTGCCTTCTAGTAATAAATGTGGAGAAGACTTTCCTTTGGCCAGCCAAAACTTGAAGCATAAAAGAATCATTACATCATCACTCTTGCCAGCATCACTGAGTCAGCTACTATTACTGTGCACATTTTAAAACAGACATGTGATACAAGTTGAGTGAAATTTCAAGAGCTACCAGATGAGTAAGTGGCATAACAAAGAAATGAATTCAGATTTCCTCAACATCAATTACTACAACTAAATACCACATCACATGACTCTTCCAAAGGTCACATGTAGTAATACATGCAGAATGTTGAGAATTTAGTAACCAGAGTCATGGGAAAAGCTGCTTCCTAAAAGACTAAAAGAGGGAACTAGTTAGTCATATTCACAAAAATATGGGCTTTGGTCCTCCCTGCATTACGGAAACACAGAGTTGAGCCAGAACTTGAATATAAAAGCTTGCAGCTCTACTTTGGATAAAGATTTGAGATCAATCTGGTGCCGTTCATTCATTCAGTGGCCTTGAAGAAAGATGGCAATACAGGAAACTCTCAAATAACTCTCATTAATGCTACACACAAGAAATTCCAGTTATTCTGTTATGTGTGCTGGCAGGACAATGAGGCACAGTGGTCATGTGTCCCAGAATAAATGCTCTTTTATCTCCCACATTCTCAAGAAGTTTAAACCATAGTGCTTCCTCTGAAGTCAAAGCCAGTATTGTGATTACAATGTCCTAAATGTTCAGGTGAATTCACCATGAACTTAAAGAAGTTTACATTTCTGGCCTCTCATTTGCAAAGTCCCTTTGAAAGGCTTTGGAAGGAACATTAGAAATGTTGCAATCATAATTTTCTATTATTTTTCTTTAAAAAATTTACTTTAAATTGTTTAATCTATAGGCTTTGAGGAGTGATCATCAGATAATCCCAATTTGATAGATTATATGGCAAATTATTTAAATCATGATAATGGAGAAATAAGTTGAATGAAAATCCTAGTCAGTTTTGCACTGAAAATTTTACTAGTTCTTTTCTTTACCACAGACTGTATTTTATTTCTAAATATCTCAATCCCCTACATAGTTTTGTCTCCCTAAATACAAATAAAGTTTAAGTGTTAATCCATTTGTCAAAAATATCCCATTCCTTCTGAATCTCCTATCAATGACTCACATCTCCTTTTGCTCAAATGTATCCCCAAAAGTTCTTACAATTTCAGTATCTTAACTGCCCATCTTGTGTTTGTTCATGTTTTGGTTTTATTTGACCAGCATCTATTCACTAACTTTCCACAATTCCCTGGGTACCTATTCCCATCCTCTCTTTGTTCATAGCTACAAGCATTGCCCTGACCCCACTGGCAGGGTAGATCTGGCTGATTGGACCACTGCCTCCAACAACAGGGATTGGTAAAGGACAAGTCAGGGCAAAGGGTAATCAGCCCCTACACCAGGACCCTTGCTGGAACTACTCGCAATACCTGCTGGACAGCTGTAGAAATAAAACCCAAGTCCCCCAATGAGGCTTACACAGACCTTCATGAGCTTTCTTCTGCTTACCTTTGCAGTGTTACATCAACTTGCCATCTCCCAGAGTCCCAAATTTTGTCTTTTTTTTTTTTTTTTTGGAAAAGGTAAAACTTTTAATAGCAAAATAGAGTATATTCAAATGGAAAAAGCAGATTCACTGATACATGATAAGATTATGAAATACCTTCCCCATACAATCAGCAAAATTTCATTTTTTCTTCTCTACTTTACCCTGCCACCTTTCCCCTGTACATTTCTATTACTTTCCCCATCTGTTCAATGGACAGATTCCTTCCTCCACACTCAGTAATACAGAATCTTCAACCTAGGCAAACTACAATGACTATCATTAAATTTTTAAAATATGCCCTTTAACCTTCCTAACATCTGGGTAAGACCACTCCTTTCCCCTCATCCCTAGTTAGCTCCCACTCTTCTGGACAGACATGATGTTGTATTCGTCAATTTTCTAGATCTGTGTTGGGGTGAGGAGAGTGTAAGTTGCAGCCACCTATTTTGTTTTCTCCAATAATTCTTTCAAAGTGGGTACACAAGAAATAAACTTCCTAAATTCTTCCATATCAAAAAATATCTTTGTTTGACCCTGAAAATCAAATGCCAGTTTGGCTGGATACAGGATTCTATGGTGAAAGCCTTTCTGTAGGTGTTTTCTTTTTTCTCTCTAGAAGCCTTTAGGATTTTCTCTTTATCACAATTCAAAAACTTCACCAAGATGTGTCTAGGAGTGAGTCTGTTTTTTTCAATCACGCTGGGGATCCAGTGAGCACTCACTATCCCAAGACTAGAATTCCTAAACTCTGGAAAATCTTCTTCAATTACTTCCTGCAGTATGTCCTCTGCTTCATTCTCTTCACTCTTTTTCTGGGATTCCTACCAAAGGAGGTTGGTCCTTCTGAATCTATCCTCCCTCTCCTTTAGTGTTTCTTTGTTATCTGATTGGCCAAAATATCTATAATATCCTCAGAGAATTGTGCATTTCATCATCTAGAATGCAAAGTCTTTCTTCAAGGATGTCTATTCTACTCCTCAGATCATCTATTGAATTCTTAGTTTCCAAGATATCTGGAAGGCATTTTTTAATTTTTCCAATCTCTTCTCCCATCTCTCTGAGGACACCGATCACAGTTGTTCTATAGTTTGTTTCTGTTTCCTGGATTAGGTCTGCCTCTTTGAATGTTTGTGTTTGAAGAGTCTTCAGCATAGAAAACCCTCCTACTTCCTCTTCCTCCTCATACTCAGAATTCCGTACCTTACTGAACACCATAATCTCTTCATGAGCTCCCATCTTTCCCATCACACTTGTCCTTGTCACAGAAACAAGGCGAAAGGTTGAGTCCCGTTTCTCACATAATATTGAGTCATCCTCGCCCTCCTCCTCCTCTCACCACTCTTCCTCCTCCTCCCACCACTCCTCCTCCTCTTCCCCAGAGGTCTCCTCTTCTTCCATCTCCTCTTGTCCCTCCTCTTCCACATCACAGGCCCCTTCTTCCTCTTCTGCCCTCACCAAAACAATGTCATCCTTGTTGGTCTCTGAGTTTTCTCCTGTCACCTCAAAGGTAGGGATTCCTCTATTCTTCCACTCTGAAAACTCTTCCTCCCGAGTCTCTAAGTTCTTCACTTCTGGCATAGTGATTTTTACCTCTTTGGTGAATAAGAAATGCAAGCCATCACTTGCTGTTCCTCCAGCTTCACTTTTTGAAGTTACTAGAGCGTTACCCCCTTTTACAGGGATCCCATATCCTCCTCCTAGATTTGGTTCTTCCTTCTGTTGGAGCACACGGTTCAGTAATTCTTCTAAGACAGGATTTTGGCTGGTAAATTCTTTGCAGGTCTGAAAATGTCTTCATCTCATCATCATATTTAAATGCTAATTTGACCTCACACTGCAACTCAGGTCCAAAGCCATTTTCTCTCAAAATGTTGAAGATGTCGCCCCACTGCTTACTGACTTCCAAGGTGGCTGATGCCAGAGGGTCTGCAGCCAGGGTGAGCATGGCTCCTTCATCCATCAGAGTTTCTTCTTCTCTTTGATGGTCTTCTCTTTGTTACTGAAACTCTGTAACCCTAAATCTTTCGCTTCCTGCCACTCTTCCCTGCTATCACAGTGCTCTTTATCTTTTGTTTCAGATGCCTCACTTTTTACTAGCATTTCCTTTAGGTCATTTTTCAGAGTTTCCCTCATCTCAAAGAACATCAGGTCCTGCATTTTCAACAAGATCTTAAATTTCTCCATAATAGTTGTTGATATATAATGTTTGTACTTGAAATCTAACATCCGAGGTATCTCCTCATCAGTACCTCTTAGATGATTTCTTTTGACACAGGTGGATTTTTCCTGTTCCATTGCAAATCTAGACATTTTTGACTGTACAGTTGACAGGGTATCTATATTGTCCAGACCGTATTGTGTTCACTTTTGAAGAGTAATTTTAGTTCTTGCACACAGGTTAGGATCCAGAAATCTAAAATCCTTAAAAAATTCTCATCCACTTGGGTGCCTCTGCCAGGAACAGACCAGTTTCACACAGCAGATGTGGTCTACACGATGTGTGCAGCAGTCTCTACCTAGAAGTCAAGGCTGGGAGGAGATCACTACCTCAGCGCTGCTCAGTGAACAAAGGTGGGAGACTGTCTCAGCCAAGGCTATTTCACTGCTCACCCCATATTTTGTCTTAATCAACCACCTTTAGCTCCCTAAATGGGGTAAGCGCTGCCTCATCTCTATAGATATTTGCACATGCTGTTTCTGCCATACAAAATGCTTCCCACTCCCTCCCTTTCCCTAACTAATTCTTACTCATCTTTAGAGTCTCAGATAATAAATTATTTTCTCAAGTAAGTCTTTCCTGACATTCAAGCTGAGCTGGGTACCCCCTCTACAAGGCCTCAAAGCACCTTCTCAATGATTCTCATCTTACACACTTGTCTATAAGCAGAAGAGTTATTTTGGTACTCATTTGTCAACTATTTACCCAGTAGTTATCATATGCATAATATAGTTCAAGCTGCTGTGAAGAATGTGGTGAAAATAAAATAAAATGTTGCTTTTTACTTTAAAGGAGTATAGAACAGAATCTTAAAACTGGTAGGTGAAACAATAGAGGCATATTATGTTTAAAAACAATGCAAGGTAGTGTTAATTATATACACTAAGTTGTGAAATATTCTATGCCACAGATTCTAAAGTCCACAATGTAAATCTTGCAAAATTATGTCAGGTACATTAACCATAGGAAAATGAATAAGACACTAATTATAAAACAATTGAATAGCAATTTTTAGTTAAAGCAAGAATCTATAATAATGTACAATTAGTAAAAGTGCTAAAAATTGATGACTCCACTATATATATGTATATATATATGCATATACATATATATAATTTCTATAAATGAAGAGCACCCTAAGAATTTAAATAACTAATATTTAGAGCAAAGGGATTTTTTTACATTTGAAAAAAGACACATTATGTCTCTGTAAAAGCAAAAAAAAATAAGGGACTAAGAGTACAAAACTAGATGAAGGAAAAAGAAATGCAAAGTGGTAGACCAATCTCAAAGAATGAGCACTTAAGAATATATAAATGGAAATGTGTTCAATTCTCATAGTGGAGGCTTACATTGCTACCAAGTGAAAACTCACAGAAACCATGTTGCAGAATAACTAAAAATCCTATATGCAAATTTCAAAACAAGATGTAAACCAATTTAAAGCAAGGATAGAAACATTATTAATGGAGGTACAACAGAAAAATAGGTGCACAGCATATTTCAAAGGGTCAGTAATCTCAATCCCTTCTCAACAGTAGATTTGATCAACAAGATGACATGGGCCAGAAGAAATCATCAGTCTTCCTAGCAGTGAGCAAGAAATGCTAACTTTACAAACATTAGAAGCCAATCAAATCTTCACGGAACTACAAAAAGTGGTTTGACACCATTATATTCAAGATACTGGAATAGTTTATTCTTTGATTAGGGGTTATCAGTATAAAAGCTTCTTTCATATCTCAAGATTCAAAATCCTCTCCTATTCATTTCTGGGCTAATAGGAAAAAAATGTTAAGGAAAAAACGCTTGCCTTCCAAACTAGAAAACAGTGAATCATTATGTCTGCCACAAAACCTTCTCTAGTTTAATAAATGAAACACATAATTCTAATACAAAGAAGGGAATTTAAAAAGAAACTTGTTATATTAATTCTTCAGAATAACCACATAGTCCTTCCTGGAAAGAACTATTGTTTTCATAGCATCTAAGGACTACATAAGTAAACTCTCTGGTTTATATCATATTGGTTCTCTTAACCATTTGTCCGTTTCACATAATTCACCCTAGTTGAGAATCTTTAACTTTATTAAAAGTAAAACTAGATAACATAAGATTTCATAAATAAATAAAATGAAACTAGAAAGCTCTAGTGATTATTGCCACAGAAAAAATAATGGCAATGCAAAATGAGTATCACATACAGGCAAACTGATCCTTCTCTTTGGAATATATTATTAATAATGTAATAGTACATTCACTGTTATGGCAAGATGAACACACAACTGGCACAACAGGTCAGCTAATAGGATAACCCTCTACACATGGAACCAATACTCACACCACCTCTAGGTTTTACCCCAGATAGAAAACATCTGGAAGCTGAGGATGAGCATGCTTCACAGTTACAGGATCAATGAGATTCGACTTTGAAGAAAGAAAGGATATGTGTGGCTGTATAAGTGAAGTAGTTCTACTTCATAGGATTCCTAACCTTAAAACCTGATTAGGTCAAATTTCATCATGTAGGATTTTTGTTTGTTTGGAACACATTTTAACTCAAGAACATGACTGTAACAATAAGACTGAAGAATAGCCACGTAAGAAAATAAACTATTTTCATGCAATAGGAAATACTAATCAACAAACAAAGCAAAAGGGGATATCCAAATGATTGAGGCAAATAGTTTGTCATTAAAATATAAATAAATCTTTTCAGGTTAGTAGAGTAGGATCTTTTCTTAATAAAAGGTGTACCTGTTAAGTTTCCATTATAGCCTTTGTTGGGCTTAAACAGAAACTTGGGCACCAAAAGAAAGAAGGCTTCTTCTTGGGCATGTGGCTGAACTGGGAGATAGAAGAGGGAGAGTGGCTTCAGGCTCTGCTGTGCTGACTCTAGAGGCCCCTGGGACATCCAAAAAACATGAGCATCTTGCAGTTTGTACACCCAAGGTTTAATCTTAAAACAGGAACTAAAGTTAAAGCATTTTCAAAAATTATGTATTGTTCAAATTAGTTAAAATTTGGAAGGCAGAAAAAATAAATCATAAACAAATAAATTAAAATAAATATAAAATAAAGTTTTATATTTATCAGTTGATCCTGTAACTGTAAAGCATGCTCATCCTCAGCTTCAGATGTTTTGATAAATAAAAATAAATATAAAAAATAGTTTAAAATGGTGGCCAAGAAGAGCACTTTAAAAAATGCTTAGCCAGGTATGGTGGTACACTCATGTTATCCCAGGGGCAGGAGACTGAAGCAGGAGGATAGAGTTTTCAGAGCCAGACTCAGCAAAAGCGAGGGGCTAAACAGCTCAGTGAGACCATGTCTCTCAGTAAAATATAAAATAGGACTGAGGATGTGGCTCAGTGATTGAGTACCCCTGAGTTCATTCCCTGGTACCAAAAATAAAAAACAAAACAAAACAATGTTTAACTCATAAAATGAAAAAAAAAATGACAACCAGCAAAAGAAATGTGAGGAATAATTAGAAAGCAGAGAAGCAAAGATGAAAATAAAACATATCTGAGAACCTAAAGGAATGGAAACTCAATTAGGGGAAGTTGACTGAGAGTTGGGAAATGTACTCCCCAAACAGTAACAATAAGACTAAGAGTATTGCTCTTGACAAGTAGAAGGTCAAAGTCCCATGTGACCTTTGAGAGAGCAGATTGCAGTAAAACAGGGGGCAGGAGAATGAGATATCTATCCTCATCTCTCTGTATATGTAGAGCTTGAGCTCACCTTGAAAACACCATTAACAAGTTATTAATTCAAAATTCCAGCCACGGTGATAGCCAAGTTTACAATCCTTCTGTAATGACACCTTCTTGGCCAATAATTTTTTAAAATGCTATAAAAGGCAATGATTTCAGAAATCATTAAGAAATTACAAACTGGTGTCTAACAAAGCATGTTCAGCTCTCATTTTTAAAAAATCTAACCGCAAGGTGTAGTAGCACATGCCTGTCATCCTAGCCGCTTGGGAGATTGAGGCAGAAGGATCAAAATTTCAAGGCCAGCCTCAGCAATTTAGTGAGACCCTAAGCAATTTAGCAAGACCCTGACTCAAAAATAAATAGATAGCTAAATAAATAAATAAATAAAATTAGGACTAGGAATGTGGCTAGGTCGTCAAGCATCCCTGGGTTAAATCCCTGGTACCTTCTTCAAAACAAAAAAAAAAAAAAAATATATATATATATATATATATATATTAACTACTTCAAAAAATATAACAGATCTGGCAATATGGTCCCACATTACCAAACTGTGCGTTCACTGCCCTATGGATACTCGGTGTCCTTCTGACACCTCCCCTCATCATTTCCAGTAATCACTTGATTTCTATAGCTATAAATTATCTAATTGTGGCATTCATTTAAGAAGAAAACTGGCCAGATCTGAGAGTATCCAGGGTGATATGGCCATAGATGAAAAGAATGAATTCCTGTCGTTTGCAGCAATGTGGATGGAACTGGAGGACATGATGCTGAGTGAAATGGTCACAGAAAGACAAATACCACATGCTCTCCCTCACATGTGGAAACATAAAAGTTGACTTCATAGAAGTAGAGAATAAAACAGTTACCAGAGCCTAGGAAGGGGAGGGGGATGAAAAGAGCATTGTTAGTGGGTACAGTGTTGTAGCTGGCGAGGAGGAATAACTTCTAATATTCTACAGCACACTAGAATAACTATAATGGTTAACAATTAATTGAATATTTCAAAACAGCTAGTAGAGAGAATTTTGAATGCTCTCAATACAAAGAAATAATAAGTGTCTATGGTGAAAGATATGCCAATTATCCTAACCTGATCATTGCACATTCTGTCATATCACTCTGTACTTCATAAATATATACAATTACTATATGTCAAATAAAAATAAAAATATTTTTTAAAATAAATTAAAGGGGGCTGGGATTGTAGCTCAGTGGTAGAGAGCTTGCCTTGCACGCATGATCCTGGGTTCGATCCTCAGCACCACATAAAAATAAATAAGTAAATAAAAATAAATATTTCAAAAATTAATTAATTAACTAATTAATTAAAAATAAATTAAAGGAAACATATTAAGTTCTCAACTATTTCCTACTCTGGCTACAACCAGAGAGGTGTAGGTCTCAAACTCAGAACTCAAACTCTGTTTCCATACTTCCAGCTTACTAAGTGCATTTTTCCTTCCCAGTTAAAACATTGTTCAGAAATACTTGCAGGGTTTTCTTTATTCTAATCAGTGCACCTTCAGGAGAATCCTTCAAACAGGTGGTCCTACATATAAGTGCATTGTAGCCTCTGCTGACACTAAAACCATCTGGATTTTCCCCAGACAGATCCTGATTAAATTATTATCTTCAAAGGAAAGGGAAATAATCTTCACAAAAATATAATTTTATTGAAAGGAGGCTGACTCATAGTGGAGTAGGGAGGGAGAACATGGGAGTAATAGATGAATTCTAGATAGGGTAGAGAGGTGGGATGAAAAGGGAGGGGGCAAGGGATTAGCAAGGATGGTGAATGTGATGGACATCATTACCCAAAGTACATGTATGAAGACATGAATTGGTGTCAACATACTTTATATACAACCAGAGATATGAAAAATTGTGCTGTATATGTGTAATAAGAATTGTAAATGCATTCCGCTGTCATTTATTTTTTAAAGATATCAATTAAAAATAAAAATATTTTTAAAAAGCAGTTCTCATAAATTCATAGAAATATGCAAATAGATTACTCACAAATAAAAATCTTTAAAATCTTATCAAAGTTTTGAAAATGCTTAAGGAAATTATCTTCAATTTACTTTTTAATGTGTACTTCACTTGTTTGATATTTCAATCCTTTGTTGTCAGACTGCTTCTTTTCAATTTTAGTCTCCCTCCCTTCAGTCTCCTTTCATTCAAATCCAAAACTATCATTTTTAGTGCATAATGGTTATACATGACATTGGGTTCATTGTGGCATAATTATACAAGCATAGAATATAATTTGCTCCAAAACCATCTGGAAAAAAAAAGGCACCATATCAACTGAGTAATACCATTTATTTATTTATTTATTTATTTATTCATGTATTTATTTAGAAGATCATGAGCTTTCTTTGCTTTAAAGTTTGTTTCCCCAATGCCTATGGGATAGCCAGCGAAATCCTAAAGTTCTTTCAGGTCTGTGGCCTTGCCAGCCTCCCAGGACTTCACACACATCTGCACCTTGCTCTCTTGAAATGATAAATGGGTAACTCTTCTCTCCACACATCAGAATTCTGAAGATGCAAAATGCTATGCTCTCTCTTGTCTACAGCCCTTTTCTAATCAATTTTTATATACTTTGTAATATTAAGGACTCAATAACTATATGAACAAATAAATTTAGAAAAATTCAAGAAAAACACAGAAATTTAAAAATCAGTCAACATCCTAAAAACTCATTTAAAGACATTTCACTTTTCACTCACATTTGATCCTCCTTCCTACCCCAAGACATTCAGATGTGGGGCAGGGGTTGGGGATCACAAAGTCTCTTGATTGGCCCTTGGATTGGCCCTTGGAGGACAAGCAATAAAGAATTATACTCAACATAATTCAGAGACATTTTTCTTTCCCCTTAAGTTTTATTTATTTTATTTTGTTTGGGTGGTGATTTGGGTGGGGTTTTTGTTTGATATTTTGTTTTCATACTGTGGGGTTTCTTATTTGCTTGCTTTGCTCTTTCCCCTGAATTTTTTACTTAGAGTATATCTGACATCTAAGAACCTGGTATACACAATGGCTAGGTCTGGCTACCAAATTTAATTTGTATGGCTTCAAGACACACAGTGAATTCTGGCCTTGGAAACAATTTAATCTAATTCATCAAGGCTGAAGCCACTATGAATTGTAACACATTAGGTTCATGACAAATTAAAACCATCCATAGAAAAACAAAAAAAAGAAATCACTTTTCCTTCTCCATTTAATCACATTAGCTCATGTGCTAAATCCATAGGCCCACCTGTTTGAAGGATTCTCCTGAAGGTGTGCTGATTAGAATAAAGAAAACCCTGAAAGTATGTCTGAACAATGTGTGAATTGGGAAGGAAAAAAAAAAACACCTTGGATGACATTTCACTAATTACATTCACAACTCTTCACTTTTACTAACAAAATGATGATTAGTAGCTAATTTTAGGCCATTAATTGATTGCCTTTATTAGTAATTAAAACTGTACATGTTAATTGTACCAAAAAATGGAGGAATTTAATTATTGAAAAGAATGAATACCACTTCATACATTTTAACAGATTTTGAAAAAAGTATATCGTGATTAAAACTAAATCCTATGGATTTCCATTCATTTTTTTTATTTGTAGTTTTTAAAATAAATCTTTAGTATAAATATTTTTAAACAAAAGAACCCAGCTTTACTTGAATCATTTTCTTGCTGATAATTAACGCTGATCATGAATGTGAAACCCTGCATATCATTATGTGAAACATTTATGCATTCAGAATGTCTACTTGGTGGTTTTCTTCTTAAGAAGCTAAACAATTCATTAAACAAGTTGCTCCTGAATGGTAGATCAGAACAAGCATAAGCTGCCTTCTGTAGAGTTCTATTGTGAAGCTGTACCCATTTGTGTTTTCTTTGAAGCCATAAAAATGAAACCCTTATGCTCATATTAAAAGCATAAGAAAGGCATCTATTATGTCAATAGATTTAAAACAGGGCCTTAGACACAGTGAGAACCACTCCAAACTGGCACCCTTATAATAGCAAAGGTTAAGAAGTGCATTCCCAGGGAAAACCTTCAAAGGCCTACATATCATTATATCCCAAAACAGATGGCATCACAGTGTTTGGAACTATAGTTTATGGACACCTACAATCACAAATAAATCCTTTCTAATCCCACTCTTTTGTCTAGATTTTGTACTTTGATGATAACTGCAGGTGCCTTTTCTACACTATATTATAGTACACCATTTATAAATAATGAAGATTCACGTAGATATATGGACACAACTCAATAAAAACAACTGTTATACAATGTATAAAGTAAAGTATTTTAATGGTAGCAGATTTATACTTTGTAGTAATCTATGACTTCCAGATTCTAATCTATTATAAATCTTCAGTAGTCTGAATTTTACAGGAAAAATATGATGAAAATATACTTCTCTCCTATATTGCTGGAACTATAAATATGATTTTTTTAAAAAGCCTCTCCATAAAACAATGTGGAATTATCTAGCGTCTATTTATATGCCACGGAGAAATTCTCAAACACAGGAGATAGGGACAATAACATTCACAGTGGCATCTTCTGTATTAGCAAAAACTACAAAGAAGCCACAAGTTCAAGAGGAAAACGAGTGCAGGAACTAGTTAGTCTACCAGTGTCTGATACACTCAGCAAATGCAGACTGAGCAGCAATGACAAGGGATGAACTGCGGCTCCACACACTAATGTAGACGAACCCAGAAACAATGCTGAGCAAAAAGGAAGAGTCACAGCTATGTGCAACTTATTTCCACTGGTGAAAATTAAAACCATGCAAAACTGAGCAATGTGATATTGTTATTTATGTTCAGTTGTATTTTTAATCTAAAATTCTGCTGAGAATAACCAAATCACACTACTGTGGATGACAGACTGACATAAAATTTCGTATGATTATTCCCTATAAATCCCTTTTTTTGAATTTAAACATAGTTTACTACAAAAAATTATCTACAGACAATTTCTAATAGATACTTACAAGTCAAAATATTGTTTAAAAATCATATACTTCAATATTGAATAACATATGCTCTCACTTACATATAAAATCTAAAACAGTTGAAATCACAGAAGAGTAGAATGGTGGTTACCAGGGGCAGGTGGGAAGGGTTGGGGAGATGTTGGTTAAAGGAAACCAAAATTTCAGTTAAATGGAAGAAATGAGTTCAAGAGATATATTTACAACACAGTGACTACAGTTAATAAAAATGTATTAGAATCTTGAAAATTACAAAGTAGATTTTAAGTGTTTTCACCTCAAAAAAAAAAAAACTATGCGAGATAATACATGTTAATTAGTTTAATTTAGCCATTCCACAATGTATACTTATTTCAAAACAACAAGCTGTACATGGTAAATATATATGATTTTTTTTAAAGAGAGAGTGAGAGAGGGAGAGAGAATTTTAATATTTATTTTTTAGTTATTGGCGGACACAACATCTTTGCTTTGTATGTGGTGCTGAGGATCGAACCCGGGCCGCACGCATGCCAAGCGAGCGCGCTACCACTTGAGCCACATCCCCAGCCCAATATATATGATTTTTATTTCTCAATTAAAAGTAACTAAATACTTAAGGAAATATGTAAAAGCTAAACCATAAGAAGATTTGAATTATATCACAACTTAACAGAAAAGTTTGACTTTATAGTTTACCTGAAACTTCACAAGGTCTGTGAGACTGTAGAAAAGAGCTCTTCAATTCCTGTCTATATATAAGATGTGGCTTATTGTGGTCTTCTTCATGTTCACTCCCATCTGCCTTCATTATAGGTTCTAAGAAATATTCACCATCATGTGCTTTAAATGTTCCCATCTGAAAATAAAGAAAACAAAAGTCAACATTTTTCCAACTGTAACTAAGAAGACACATTGCACCGCAGGTTACAATGAGCACATAGGGCTAGGGGAGTGGCTCAGTGATAGAGTGCTTGCCTAGCATGAGTGAGGCCCAGTGTTCAATCACTAGCATGACAAAAAAGTAAAATAAAATAAGCACACAGAAGTAAAACAGCAGAGCCTGTTCAAAAATACCACAAATGTACATAAAAATTTCCTTTTCAAGACTCATTCTTCTTTCTTCATTTATATATATGAAGTCATGAAAAATTAAATAATATTCCAATAGGCAGAGCTGCGATAATAGGTATTCCAGATATAAAAAAAATGGCAAAGCAAAGTCCTCAAAATGGGAAAAGATAAGTATAGAATAGTCTATAAATAGCAAAGGTTGGTTGATTTAATCTGTGTAAGGCAATAATGTGATATCAAGACTAAAAAGTAGGCTGGGTCAAAATTGTTGAATGTGGTGCTAGAAATTTGGATTCATCAGCAATGAAGAGCCATGAAAGAATTTTCACAAAGACCTGTCTTCTGAATTCCAGAATCCAGCACCCAAAATGTTGTTGACATCATTCACACAACATTCCCAATCTTAAGAGGTCTAAAACCATACTCTTTTTCTTTTTTTGTGTGCTCTAATTTTTATTTTAAGTAAAACAAAAATTTTTGGTACAGAGATTGAACCCAGGGATGCTTATCCACTAAGCTAAATCCCCAGCCCTTTTTATTTTTTATCTTGAGACAGGATCTCACTAAGTTGCAAAGGGCCTCAATAAGTAGCTGAGGCTAGATTTGAACTTGTGATCTTCCTATCTAAGCCTCCAGAGTCTCTGGCATTATAGGCATGGGCCACGGTGCCTAGCCATACTCTAGATTCCGGGTCCAAATTTGTTGTTTTTAAAAAACACTCCCTACTTCAGTAAATGGCCTAAATTTTTTTAGATTTCTGAGACCAAAACTTCTTTTAGAGAAATCAAGCATGGTTCTTTCCTTCAAATCCCACATTCAGTCCACCTGCAAATCATGATGGCTCAACTGTCAAAGTGTAACCAAAATCAAATGACTTCTCCCATATAGCACTATATCTATGATCAAATCTAATGGTCTTTCTTCCTGAACTAAATCGATAGCCTTCTGTAATCTAGCTTCTATATACAGTCATAATAATTGTTTTCAACAAAAGTCTGGATCATGTCACTCCCCAGGAAAAAAAGAAAAAAAAATACAACTAAGGAAAGTCACTCAATAAAATCAAATGTTCTTACAATGTTCTTCAATATTCTATGTGATGTGCCACCCCTCTGTACCCCTCCATTCCTCCAAGCACACACTGACAACAATTAGGCTCTGTCTTTCTTTTCTCCTACTTTCATCTTATCTCACACTAGAGCTCTCTCCTGGTGCCTTTGTTATTTCTCAAACATGACAAACAGAGTCCCACCTCAGGGACTTGTTTACTAAACCTGCATCAAGCACTTCTTCATGGGAGTTTCCAGTTATCATTTCTTTGGAATCTCCACTCAACATTCATCACCCTATACAAAATGGAACTGAACCACCTCTCTAGTCCCTATATCCCAGTTCACTTTCTTAATATCACTTATCACCTGATACATTTGTATTTATGCTTCTTTGTAACTTGTGTGATACAATCCACTGAAATATAAGCTCCATGAGAATAGGGCTTTGCTTGTACTCTTCTTTGTATGATTGCCACATACCAAATATTGAATAAATATATGCTAAATGAATGAATACTTGAGACCATAAGCTATGAAATTTAACTTAGTAAGATTTAATGTTAGAGGTGATAGAAAAAAAAAAAACTAGCAACTACAAGACAGGCTATAACCCAGAAGAAAAATCTGAATAATGGTAATGGTGATAGTGATGGTTTGGCAGCTGGAACAGATTGATTACAAGATATCAATGCCAGAAGAAAGTAGAAAAAGAGACAGTGAAAGGAGTGATAGAGATGACTTGGGGGGAAGATATAATTTACTAAAAAGAATCCAAAAAGATTAGATATCCTAACAGATCCCTTTCTACCAAGAAAAAGATGTCCAAGTTACATCAAATACAAAAAAAAACCCAGCCTTGATGGTTTCACAAAAGAATTCCACCATACCTTGAAAGATCAGATAATTCCACCATTATTGAACTGTTCCAAAATATAAAAAAAGAAGAAATAATCCAAATTATTTTTATGAAATTAGTGTGAATTTAACATCAAAATCTAGAAATGACAACACTAAAATGCAACAAATGAATACAGAGCAAGCTCATATGTGAATATCAAGGTAAAAGTCCAAAATTATATTATCAAAAGGAATAATAAAATCCAGCATCATACTAAAAGACTAATACATGGAGCTTATCATAGGAAAGCAAGTATGATTCAATATTAGGAATCCATTAATAAAATCCATAATAAATAATAAGTCACATGGCTTTTGATAAAATAAATATTATTTTTTAAAATGTAAAATAGATGGATTCTTCCTTAACATAATAAATTATGTCACAACCAAAAAGACAACATCAAGCATAATGAAGACATAACAAATCACTTCACATAGGTCAGGATTACAAAGATTCCCTTTACTATACAACAGAATTAGATAAAAGAAGGAGAACAGAAGTATAAAAATTGGAAAGATAGACGTAAAACTGTCATCTTCCTATATTACACCAATAAATACTATAAAATAATAATATTAACTGAAAAACTACTGCTAACCCAAAGTAAATTTAGTGAGATACATATATCCAAACAATTGCCCTCTCTCTCCCTGGTCAAGTGAGGCTAAATCATCTAAGGTAGGCATATATAATAAAAATGGCTTTACTCCAATATCAGATATCATATTCTCATTCTCTCTCTCTCTCTCTCTCTCTCTCTCTCTCCCCCTTCTCTCTCTGACTTTCTCTCTCTCTCTCTCTCTCTCTCTCTCTCTATATATATATATATATATATATATATGTGTGTGTGTGTGTGTGTGTGTGTATACCTCTATATTGACATATATTAATTCATACATAATTCATATATCAAACTAACAATAACTTTGAAACATATTATGATATACTCCTCACTTTACAAGTAAGACAAATAAGGAGCAGAGGGGTTAAGAAACTAGTCCCCAAGTCTCACACCTAGTAAGTGAGAAGAGGAACAGCCCAGCTCAACAATTCATGCCTTAACTCATTACACTACACAGTCATCATATGCCAATTTTGATAAGTTCTATGAAATAATCAACAAATATTTCATATGTACCTACTATGGACTAGACATAGTTTTATGAGCTAAAGATACAAAAGTGAACATGACAAAATCCTTGCCTTCAAAGAACTTATATAGGAAAAGACAGACAACATGTAAAAATGTAATACACCAATAAGTGCAATAAAAAAAAAAAAACTAGATCAAAAAGATAGAAAACAACAGGTGGGGAGACCTTCGCAAAGGGAGAGCAAGGTTGAAGTTGGAATAACAAGAAGGTAGCCATGGAAAACTTCCAGGGAACATTCCAAACAGGAACCAAATAGCCTAGAGACAAGGAAAGCTTGACAAGTCCAGGTGACAGAAAACGGTAAAGCTAAAGCTGTGCCAACCAGGAAAAATGGACTAGTAGGATATGAGGTTCAATCGGCAGAGGTCAGCACTGCTTGACTTTGAAAAGCACTCATCATCACACCTCAGAATATACAAATATATATTTACCTATACTTAAAACTAAGCATTTTTCCACTTAGAAAAGCATATTTCTGCAAAGAACCACTTCAGAAATGATTTACTGAATTATAGGTAATACTATAAGCACAGGTTTAGTGAATGACACTCCATTTCTTAATTATAAATATGTTAAGATAATTTATAGACAACTTTAAAATGGTTGTTTTAAATTCTATTATAAATAATAAAGGTATATTTTAAATTGCTATTTTAATGGAAAAAAACACTAATGCTATTTAAATACTTATGGCAATTATAGGCATAAAGTTCTCTTTACGATAATTACTAGATCAGTGTTTTTACTCTCTTTACAATTCAAACATTTAAAACATTGCCTGAAATGGACACTCAATATTTCTGTAGAAATTAAAATTATGAGAACCAAGATAGTATCTGAGATTTTTCTCATATTCCCTTTAATAATTCTTTGATTTTCTTTCTAAACATTCTTAAGTTATGGTAGTCTTGAGACTTGTCTGGGATATATTTACATGATAATTGTCTTTCTTTGATGAAAACTAAAATATTTAGGAACTCTTAATGTGCTATTAGGATTGTATATTTTAAATGGTTTAAAAGTTAAAGAAATTCCATCAGATATACTAACTATAAATTAGTGTCTTTTGGTAAAAAGCAAAACTATACATATTAAGATATTTTATCTATTTCCTGGATAGTTTCCTAGTGACCTGTCCCCTAGCATATTTCATTAATGCTACCAATATATAACCACAATCAAATATTTTCAGTATGTACCAAAATTCTAGCATTCTCTATTTTATCATAAAACTAATTTCAACTGTAATTATAAGAAGTAACAAAGATACTGGTTTTGAAATCTGAGTGCATGGATCCATGCAAAATTCCCTTTCTGCCTTTTAAAAAAAGCTTGCTGAAGAGGGGAAATGTGATATCTAGGAAAAAGATGCAAATAGACATGAACTAGCCTATTACTTAGCTAACTGCAACTACAAAACCACTTTGAAGAACATCATGCTATTCCCAAATAATACTGAAAATATTTATACCTGTGGAATTTCTTTCATGCTCCCCGGGCTCAAAATCTGACTATGGGGTACTTCTATTTTAATGTTCCAATAAAACTGCACATAGATCCAGCTCATGCTCCCATATCAGATAAAGCAAATATAGTTCAGTCCAGACTCATCAGCACCTCCTTTTAGTTGTGCTAGAACAGCTTGCGAAGAATAATGCCTTTGCAACTAAAAGGTTCTTTCTTAAACAAAACCTTCATGTTTTAAAATATAAAATTCGGGGAAAAATGTGAAATAACTTGTTTTTTAAAAATGATTTCTCTTTTGAATTATCAGTGAGAGACCTAGAAGTATTTTACTTCCATGAGTTTTTCTATAATCCATCCCATTAAAGGGAATTTCCTGTTCAAATAATAAAAATATTAAGGTTTTGCCTAAAGGCTCCTAAGGAAGCACTTAATTTTTTAAAAAACTTGGAAAGGAACCTGGTAAGGAATTTGAGGACTTAGCAAAACAGGTGGCTCATAGAATTACATTTAGATCATGCCATATTTTTAGAAACCTATCTGCAGATGAGCACTACAATTCGATTTATGAGAAATGTCAATCAAATTCCAAAAAAATAATTTCTTTCAATGACTATTAAGAATCTGCAAAACTAAATTTCCACTTGGGCAAGGGTACCTAATTTCTTAGAATAAGGATTATCTATTGGCCAAGCTGCTTTGAAAGGCAGTAAATAATTATACAACTGGTTCCAATTTATTTCCACAGGCCAAAATTCTTATGTTTAGAAGATTTTTATACAATTGTTTTCCCTAAAATATTCTTATTTCAGCATTGTGGCATTCATCCATGTATTTTTTTCAAATACATGGCAAACACATGTACTGTTGCTACCAATAATGTGCTCTCAGATTTCATTAAAGGGTAAAAACAAGCACGAGACACAAATCCCTTTAACTCTCTTCCCAAATCATTACAGTTTTCATATTAAGCAGTAGCAACTGGAGAACAACATATGAAAATAAGGTACTGTTGAACTGTTTTCTGAAATATGTAATGGTTTCCCATCTTTAATCATACACCATATCCTAAACATATTTATAAGAAAGCCAAGAAATGTGTACTATGTTTGCACTCATGGAACTTTGAGCAAGTTATTTCTTATCTCTGACCCTCACCAGAATCATCTATAAAACACTATAAAGTGCAAATATAGATCTTTATCACTTGGCACTATGTGAATTAAAAAGACAATTATCTGCATAATTTTATTTGTTCCATTTCCTACAAAATGTAATTTACATTAAGATAATGTTCATAATAGGAGCTCAATAACTGTCTTAGAATTGAACATAGTTTCAAACAGGATGAAAAATTCTCCATTAAATACACACATGTTATAGTCACCCTTTGCACCACAGGCAGAGCACAAATGTTGCATAATAAAAGATCCCAACAATAACTCTGAGATTCATATTTATTCTGGAATAGTCTGTTCAATGCATAAAGGTTTCTCTCCCTGACAATTCCTCATTGTAACACCAATGATCAGACCTAGGAAATAGTGTATTGAATAATGAATGAATCAATATGAAGAAAATATCAGAATTGGATCTGGAAGAACAAAGCAGAAAATTTATGGTAAAGTTTACTTTTCTCTTCTGACAGCATTCTTTACCTTCCCCAACTCCAGATCTTTAGAGATCTTTAGAGATCTGGAGTTGGGGAAAGTAAGAATGCTGTAAAAGTGAGAAGAGACAATAGAAAGGAAATCCATGGCTGACCCCTCACCTAAAGAGAATGGTCCTTTACCAAGTGCTGGTCCATCAGGATCAAGAAAATAAAAACAACTGAACTCATCTACCCAAGATTTATAATGCCAGAGGACTCAGGTTCAAATACTGAATCCCAGAAACCTCAATAATGAGGAATAAATTCTATAATATTTCTCTTTCTTTGAAGCACTGAGGTGTTTTTGAAGTCATATGAACTTCAACAAAATAGACAATTATCAAGGAAACAGCCACATTCTTGTAAAGTCTGAGTAGCAGTCCTCAGGTCAGCCTCTCCCAAACTCTCCCTAAAATGTCAACAAAGACATAAAATCTAAAATCACCATAACAGTGAGAAATTACAACAATGAAAAGAAAAAATATTTTAGATATATAATAGAAATTTAAAAATATAATAGAAATTTTTTAAATAATAGAAATTAAAAAAATATTTTATATATATAAAAGAAATATGTTCATGATATATTGTCAAAATAGTATAAAGCAATATTACTTACAAACAAAAACAAAAATTACATAGATTAACTAGAGGGAGACATGCTATCAATATGCCAAACCATCTGTCTTATTAGTAGCATATATTTTTCTAGCTTATTTTAAATTTATTCATAATTATCTTGACATGTAATACTCTTCAATTATTACTTAGGCAAATCTAGCTATTTTTTTATTTGTGTATTTCCCTTTGTATTTTCCCCCATCTAAAGATCATAAACATATTGTCATTCATTGGTGCTGGGGATCGAACCCAGGGCCTTGTGTATGTGAGGCAAGCACTCTACCAACTGAGCCAAATCCCAAGCCCCTTCTTTTACTTTTGTAATAGAGCAATAGTTTTATTTGTCTTACTAGTAGGGTGAGAATCCAATACATTGTTTTTCCCTAAAATAGATTCTTAGCATTATAAGATTTAATATAAATGTCTTTGGCAACTGTCACAGGAAAATAATTTAAAGCAATTATCAAAATTTGATCTGCAGTGAGAAGCCAAATCAGTTTTTGACAGATTATATTAGCAAAGAAATCACGAGCCTGACTCAAAATTTTTTGACGAATTTCATTGTAAAATAAACTATAAGCCCCCAGAACTATCGCAGCACCCCTGAAGCTTCCCTCCTTTCCAGTCAGCAGTGCCCTCAGAACCCATTTAGATAAGTAATGGAAGAGGAAGGACAAGACCCTTATAGAAGGCAGGTAACTGATGACTTTCCAGAAAAATGAATCACAAAACATAATGAGGAAACTCCTCCCCTCCTGCCAACCAAATGGTCTCCACAATTCCTCCCCAGAAGGAGTAAAAATTTTTTGTAGATCAGTGACAACTAGGTGTCTTGCTTTCTTCCTACAGGAAGTTAAGGTTAGGATACCGCCCACGCTGGTCATGCTGGGTTTGCAGGGGGTGCAAATAATTGGTCTTTTTAATTCACAAAGTGCCAAGTAACAAAGAACTACATCTGTACTTTATAGAGAATATTGTGCATTACTCAGAGACCACAGAATCTCAGTCAGAACAAGTGCAACTGTGAGCATTCATAGACAAGAAGAGTATGTCTGCTGTGTAGCAAGAGAACAGCAAAGGGCTGTTTGGTAAATGGAAGGGCAGCCTGTGGTAGAGACTGTTAGCCATCTCCAATATCTATGTTCCTGTCTTCTTCATGGGAATACTACTACTCCCCATTTCCCAGACTTTTTGTATCATGGTGAAGCCAGGAAACAAGTTCTCATCAACAGAATATACAAAGAATTGTATGTGTCTCCTTTGAGATGAAAAAGTCAAGACCCAGTATGTCTTCTCTGTGCTTTTACCATGGTAATAGATCATTTATCTAGCTTATGGATATATTTTTAATTTAAAAGTACAATATTGTTCCAATTGGAAAGGTAATCTATATGACCAATAACTAATAGTGGTTGCTAGGTACTAAATGATAAGTATTTATTGAAAAGAATGAGCATTCTGTTTCTTCCTTTTAGTGTAAACTGGATGGCTGAAATATATTTTATAGAAAAGTGTAATTATGATAAGAAAAACAAGAATAAAACCACCAGGGTGTGATGTAAGCCCATATGAATAATGTGACAAATGGAATGCAATTAATCTAGGTAATATCTGAAAATATTTAATCATACACAAATTATAAAAATGTCCAAGTACTTCAACTAAAATTGCTAAAATAATTTTCCTGCATTGAATGGCTAATATGAAGCAGGACTAGCTAAATATTTGGCACATATTAATGAACATTAACTATTTAGCATATTCATTCACACACATTAAGCATTTCTATATAATGCATTAGCTGCTAAAATAAATATGACTATATTTTCTGCCTTTAAAGTCTATTAATGAGATAGAAATGTAGACAAGTAACTTCAATTCAATATATAATGAAAGTATACATGCATTATATATTACATAGTAGTAGAGCAAAGGCCTGATCAACACTGCCGCAAGTAGATTGGGAAAAGGAAGAAAAGCTCAAAATAGGTCATGAAGAATAGGTAAGAATTTGAAATAAAAGACATTCTATACAGAGAGAAGAGCAAATATAAATTTAAATAATTATGAAGACTAAAGGAAATCTGTGATTGAATCAAATAAATGTTTCCAGAATTTTTCTTTATCACCTGCTCCTTTGTCACGGCCTTTCTTGTTTAATGGCCTCGAGATCACTAATTCATCTCAGCCCCATCATTAGAATCATTTTGGTCTGCTGCTCTTACAGTGCAAATTCTAATAGGTCAACTGCAAGATTGCTCCCCTTCAGCACTACTGACAGTTTGATAACTCTTTGTTATAATGGGGTTTTTTAAGGATTGTGGGATGTTTAGCAACAATCCTAGTCTCTATCCATACTTGGCCAGTACCATGCTTTTCTCATGTTCCCATTGGCTATGAAAACAAAAACATCTCCAGACATTGCCAAATGACAAAACTGCCCCACAGCTGAGAAAGAACAACTGTTTATAATAATTCACCTTCCATGGATACCTATTCTTATTCACTACAACATTACTCAGGTAACCTTTCTCCCTCACCCACAGTAGACTACAACGGTGGTTCTCAGTGATTCACTGCCTTCTCTGTAGCTTGCACAATGTTGCTGAGGAGAGATGTGCCTCCTATCACACAGAACTATCCTGCAATATACAGTTAAAGCATTCACAACTTTACAATATATTTAAGGCTCATGGTTTAAGAGGTTTCAGTCCATGGATGGATGGTTCCATTACTCTAGGCCTGATGTAAGGAAGAACATCACAGCAGAGGAGGAAAGAAGATCAGAATATTACCACCAGGATGCTGAGAGGCTAAGCTTGGCTTGCTAGGGAAAAAAATAAATACCCCCCAAATTATGCCTCCCAGTGATCTCCCTCCTCCAGCCACACTCTCTACCTGCTTCCAATTATCACCCAGTTAACCCATTTGAGTGGATCAATGCACCAATTAGATTAAGGCTCTAAAAACACAATAACTTTACCTCTAAACATTCTTGCATTGTTTCTCATATGAGTTTTAAGGACATCTCATATCTAAACTATAACAGAAGCCTTCCCCAGCACAGACCTCCACAACTCCCTTAACACCTCCTTCCTCAAAGTTCACATAGAACTTTTTATACACTCTTTTAACAGCACTTAATAGATTGTGTCTTAAGTGTTTATGTGCATGGTGTCACTGCTCTGAGAATGTCAAACATAAGTGGACAAGGGCACTTTGAAACCCATCAACATTTGCTACCTCACCATTATTTCCCCAAACTACTCCCAGTCAGTAACCAAATGTGGCAGGAATACCAAATAGACTTATTTTGAGGAGGTATGAGATTTTTCTCCCAGCCATGTCTGGCTCAAGGGCTTTGCTGGATTGCTTGTACTTTCAAGTGGCCTAGGGTGTTTCTACCCAACATTTTCATCCTCTGGCTTCACCTGTTTCACACTTACATGCCCCTATCCCAAGTCTCCCCTTAGTTTCTCTAGCACAGGCACTTCCGTTGAACAAAACTCCATCTTTACATTTGCTTCTTGAAAACCTGAACCACAACACTCTAGAATGTTGAAAGTAGATGTATAGGAAATTCTCTCTACTGTTGTTTGATCAAATATTTGAGCAAGCACATGAATAATTAAAACTATTACGAGTTTTTCCAACAAAATATAAATAAAGAATGGCATATGTAATGATCTGGGACTACATTAGTTCTGGGAATGTAGGAAGTTTGGAAACTGATAAAACTTAATTTTTCCAGAGCAGACAAAAAATAGTACAGACACCATTGATACTTTCCATACTTTTATTTCCTGTCTGAACAAGAAATTACTAGAGCAACTCAATAATCAGTCATCCAAGAGCAGGAGAGCCTGACAGGCTGCAGAATGGTTCCTATGTGAAACTTCAAATAAGTTTCACATAGCCACTGCAAGCTGCTCTCTGAGAAAACTGTATAAGCCAGATGCAGTTTCTGGTTTTATGACATCTGGAAACTGTTTCCTTCAACCAAAAAGACTGCATTGCTTCAAATCCCACCAAGAAATAGTGAAGTTAGCTGACTAGGTGGTCAAGTTAGTCCCTACGGGACTTTGGAAGAAGGGAACACCTAGGTAATATGAGAAGAGAGCTACCAGTGACAGAGGGATTGGCAGGAATAACCTCTGGAAAATTTATGCATCACATCCTGGCAAGTACATGACAATAATACTGCAATTTACTAAATATTGACCCCAACTCTGGCAAGAGCATTTGTCAAAGTTATATAAGTTTACAGTTGAGTATAGGAATATTAAGTCCTGATAGCTACACATTCTATCAATTGATTAATAATGGCGTTTGATTATCTATTACACTACTCATAGATAATTTTAAGATCCAGCTTCATTTTCATATCTACCATAGATTTTGAAGATGTATAAATAAATCTCTGTTCAGAAAAGTGTATATCATAACATAAATAAATACTCATACTTGTGGGAAAGAATGACTGTAGAGAAGGAAAGACTAGGAAAGCAGGAGTTACACATGTTAAACAAAGAAAATTTCTGGTAGACTCAGCCCCTTCTGGTTGTTGTGCCCAACACTTGGGAAGAAAACTAAACAACAGTAGTTATGGTTCAGTGATTCAGTAAAAGAGAAAACGTGTAAATACAAAGACTTCAAAAAGTGACAAGAGTAAGTGCTGGGAGCCATCAGCCAAGTAGGTATGACAAATTCCTTGCCAGCTTACTCCCATGCTGTCTAGTGGAAGGACTTCTGAAAGGTGACCTTGCTCAAGGACCAGGGCAGGATCCGTGTTTAGGGTGTTCCCCCTTTAGAATAGGGCGGTTTAGCATAATAGGAGATTAGGGTGTTCCCCCTTTAGAATAGGGCAGTTTAGCATAATAGGAGATTAGGGTGTTCCCCCTTTAGAATAGGGCGTATCCTGCTGCTGAGTTCCTCTTGAGTGCTTAGGGTCAGACAGTATATTTTGGGAGACAGAAGCCCATGCGGAGTGGATTTGGGCAGAGTAGTGGATTTGGGAGTGGATTTGGGCAGAGAACGTGGATTCCCCCAGAGCGTGTTTGTAGACGGCCGGTGTGAGTTCGGGAATAAAGAATTGCTGTTTGAATCTACAAGCTGTGTGGAGACTCGTGATTTGTGCCCAGCCAGAGACCGCGGCAAGTAAGGATAAAATACAGAAATTGAAAAAAAAATTAGTTCACATGTTTTAGGTCAATTCAACAGTGTCAGTTTGAACAAATGACTGGACAGAGATAATATTTTGAAAGTATTGATCTGAATTTTTGTTCCTTTCCTTTAAAAGTCACATTCCCCAGCAGCCACAGAGGATGGAAGGGTAGATGCTACCCCAAATGGGAAGACAGAAAAGTGATGGGTTAACTAAAAAAAAAATACAAAAGAGTCCTCCATAGAGTTTAGGAAGAAAAAGGCAAGAGAAGCCAAAGAAAGAAGTGGTAAGATGTCTATGTGCTAATGTCTCTTATGTAAGTTAAAATTCCAGAATCAGAAGGCATATTAGATTGTTGAAATAGATGGCCAAGAGAAGTGCTCTAGCATGCTTAATATGTAGGACTCAAAAGAGATCTTCTGAAACAGTTCTCCCCACACAGAGAAACTGGAGGGGTAAAAGAGTTTGGCAAAGGGAAAACTCAAGCTATTATTTATGGCATTAACTCTCAAATGCCATGGCATTAACTCTCAAATGCCTTGGAAGGTTTCACGCCGTCAGGGAGATCTGGAAGATTACCATAGCATCACCAAACTAGCTTAACTAGAGAAGGTACTGCACCAGGAATAAAGTAACCCTGTGTCTTAGGACTCTACAATGCATTAGCCTGACAAGAAATCAAACTGGTATTACAGCCAGAACTCAGCAAACAAGACCAGGGAGCTGTAACTGAGCAAGAAAGGGAAGGCCATTAATTTCTCAGGCCCAGAATTCAGTTGCTGGTACCAGAAAGGTTCAAACAGACTTGGCAGAAGGATATCACCAGGAACTTGAAGAACAAAACAGTACAATTTCCTCGCCTTTCTCCCAAATAATACAAATATCTCAGAACACTTTATGGCCCTGTATATGGTCAGTTGTCATCAATGATCAATGTATGCTTGAATCAACAGTGTATAATATACATTGAGCCAGGCTCAATAGCTCACACTTGTAATCCCAACATCTCAGGAGACTAAAGCAGGAGGATCACAAGTTCAAAGCCAACCTCAGCAACGTAGTAAGGCCCTAAGTAACTTAGTGGGACCCTGTCTCTAAATAAAAAGAGAATGAGCTGGGGATGTGACTCTGTGGTTAAGCACTGGGTTGAATCCCCAGTACCAAAAGAAAATAAAGACAACTACAACAAAAGAAAACCAAAAATAACAAATAAAAGCAAGAAAAAATAACATCAAATGCTCATTTCAACATATTCAGGAAAACATTTAATACAATGCAAGATCACAATTTGAAGCAAAACTAAAGCAAAGCAAAAAGTAATTAGAGAAAGAAGAGATTTCTAAGTTAATAAGACAACTCCAAAAGTCCCTCAGCAAACTGCAAACAGTGCTTAATGGATTAACCCTGGTCAAGCTAAATCATTATTAAGTACACAAGGAAACAAAGGTAAGTTAGGAAGTGAGGAACAGGACCAGAAGGTTGTTATTATTTAGTTCTTAGACTTTATATCAACATATATCTACAAACAACTCACCAGGCCCAGGCTGTGGGTACCACAATTTTATCCAGATATAAAGATTAAAGACTAATCTGAGACTAAAAAGAAGAATCTGATATAATGTTAAATCGATTCTAAAATCTGCCAAAAGTTCTTCTCTTTGATGAAACTATTCATCTAAAGAAAGTTAATGTTAGATCAGGTTAGAAATATTCACAATTACAAATAAGTAGTAATTAAGTGTTTTAGTGCTAATATCAGAAATAGACAAACTCAAAGAAATGCCACTAAAGTAATTCTAATAATTAAGACTTAACATTGGTTATGATCACACTACTGAAAAGTTATCCATTTAGATCTTGATACCTCTTGTTATTTATTATATCATTGGAAAATTTTTATCTTTATGAGGTATGCAATTAATTTTTAAATATTAAATCAAAAAAACTGAAAGTATCACTAAATTTATCAAAAGCAAATAGCATTTAAATACAGGATTAATAATCCAGGATGATGACTTAGGCAACTATATCTAAACTGGCACAGTGACAAGAAAAGATGAATTCTAAAAGGAAATATGGAAAAAATAATTTGAATTACACCAATATTGTGAATCAAAATGAGCAAAAACATCATTCCTAATACTGTTTCCCATCTGGACTGTTTTTCTCAAAAGTTCTAAAATACTGAATCAAGAAAATATATTGACCATGACAAATTTGCAGTAGTAAATCTAGATTTTCCAGACAAACTAAACATTATTTTAAAAGGCTGTAGAAAAGAGAATTTTTTCCTTTGAAGTATAATTGACTGTGTAAATATTAGAGTATGTTTCTGCCATTCTGATGTTGCAGATATTTTACGTTTATCTACAGCAGAAAGGAAGGAAATTGTTCAAGGCATTTTGTGTAAATACAACTCAAGATAATAGCTTGAAAAAGAGCAAAGAATCCAAATTTACTTAGTAGTGGCCAACACTCACCCAAGAAGACATCTTAAACCTGCAAGGAAGTTATTCATTTGGCTTGGAGAGACCTTTTATTAATTTTTTTTATTCAATCACATAATAAATAGTGAAGATGTTCTAAAAATATCTTTGAATACCTTTCTAAAAGTATGGTTGTTTTGGTTTGTTGATAGGTTTTTGCTTAAAAATATTGACAGTATTTGAGAACACTAGAACCCTTTAACCAAATTCTTCGTTCTTTTTTTTAAAAAAAAAATATTTATTTTTTAGAAGTAGTTGGACACAATACCTTTGTTTTATTTTTATGTGGTGCTAAAGATCGAACTCAGGGCCTCCCATGTGCTAGACAATCGCTCTACCACTGAGCCACAATCCCAGCCCCCTTAGTTCTTGATTCTTCTTGAACATACATTTTTCAAAGGAGTCACTGATGAAGTGAGCTAAGATTTGTTTTAGAGTAAACATCCTTAACCTGGGGTTCCAAGAAACTGGATGGAAAAAAAAAAAAATTACTGCTTAATTCTCACTTACCTCTGATAGCTGAACATTTCTTCCAATTATGACTATAAGTGAAATCACAGACATTGTAGCTTTGTTAACAATAAATTGACACTTTCAGATTACATTAGAGTTCATGTAGCTATCTGAATTGCTTACGTTCATCAACCACAAAAGTACAGTAGTAAATAGACTAATAGCTGTTATTATTTAATGTGTTAATAAGCAAGTATATGTTACTATATCACAAATTGGCTTTGTAATATTTTGACTAATGAATTTAATTGACTTTCTTTTTAATATTATGTATGTTATGTTGTATGTTTAAAATAATTACTGAAAAGAGGTTCTGGGCTTAAGCAGACTGCTTATGTTCGCGGGGAAAAAGTTGAGAATATGTTTTAATGGGAGAGAAACAAATCAAATAGTTGAATATTTTATTTCATTTCCTTTCTCCTCAGTAAAGTTTTAAAACTATCTTTGTCCTTTATTCTTCTAACACTAATGATCATTTCTCATTTGCAGGATGCAGGTCTTTTTAGATCACTTGAACCTTGCAGGTGCAATGCATTTTAAATAGATTCTACCTCCTCCCTGTTCTGTACTTCACAGATGAATGGTCATCCCTATACTATCAACAAAACAAAGTTCTTTTCAAACCTTGCCAGTGTGAACCTTTTCATTCCACACATATTCATTCTCTTATCATTCTACATTCCAGTTAATTTACCAAATTCAAGTAAATGTAGAGGGTTCTGCCTCAGCAGGTGACCAGGTATGGGTGCATTTAAACAAAATAGCCAGCCCTGCTGTTGGAAATCAGACTCCACTTATAGCACAATCCCCACAAGCCACACTACCTGAGGCCTATCACCACTCCATCTTCTGACACTTGCAGTAAAGATGCTCTCTCAGCTTTGCTCAGAGGCGTGATTTTACCCTGCTGGCAGGGACTTGCTCATCCCAGCATTAAAGCCTTCCAAACTCCTCTCCCCAACCGAGTGGCCTTTAGCTTGGCTTTATCTATATGTTAATTCCTCTGGTGGCCCACCACGAACTCCTAAGTCATCAAATGTCAACTCAAAACCCCACTGCCTGGCTCGCAGGAAAATGCCCAGGGATCAGAGCAAGCTTACCAGTCCTCCACACAAGCTAAAGACCGCTGTTTGATCCTCCCGCGCGTTGACCTGACCGCGGTAGAAGCAGTGGCGCAAGTCTGGGGGCGCAGCGCTGTGCTCCGGTGCGCCGCGCGCGGGGGTTCCCAAGTGTACTTCGGTGTAGCCCGCAGCAAGGAAGGTCGAGTCCGCGCTCAGGTTCAGCTGGAAGAGCTGCCCGTAGGCGCTGATGCGGTAGTGGGTCCTGAACGGGGTGGGTTCCAGAGCCTCAAAGCTGCGTTTCTTCCGGCTGAAGTGGCGGCTCTGAGGGAACACTTCACCGAACTCATTGACCCGCGCCGGGGTCACCACTTCGTAGGAGGCTAGTGTTTTCACCAGAGCTTCTGCAGCCACAGCGATATAGCCATTGAAACCTCATGCGCTCCCAACCCCAAATTTCTTCAACCAGTCATCTCCGCTAAAAGTCCCAAGATCCTGGTACACCCAGGGTCGGGAGAGATGCACTCAGGCAGGCGATAGCGTACACACCCACACACCCTCAAGCGCCTGTTGAGACCGTTCATGATCTGCTTTCCCACATCCCAATTTGTTCTAAGCAAAGACCTTGCCACTTATTGCCCTGGGCAGCCCACCTCCTTCCCCGATCCCTCTTGGCTTCTCTGCCGCCACCCACTTGTGCCCTCCGGGTTCAAGCGCCACCCTGTCCCACGCGCCCCAGCCGCGTGGTCAGGGGAATAAGATGTGTCCCCAGTGCGCGCGATTCCTCGAAATCCGGTGCAACCAAGATCTCTCGGGATGCTTCGGACTAAATGGTCCTGGAGTCCCAGGATTTCCTGTAGCTCCAGCGTCCCTCAACCCACAGAGTTGCTCGCCCCCTCCATACTCCTGTCCCACTCTGGCCTCGGCCCCCATTGCTGCTGAAGTGTCCCCACGGTAACCTTACCTTGTCTGGGGTGGAAATGAACTTCCCAAGACCTGGTGATGAAGAGCGAGAGCTGGTAGAGCAGCCCGGTCAGCCACTTGGCCACCCGCATGGTTCCACCCAGGGGATCCCAAACAGGGAGACCAACCGGAGCCACAGGCCGCCCAGCCGGCTTTCCCCTGCGCTCCGCTGCTTCTCCTCCCTCGCGCCCTCCGCTCTCCCGCCGGCCGCCCCGGCGCCTCAGCAGCCTCCCGAGAAGTAGCCCGGGCCCCGCGCCGGCCAGTCTAGCCACACCGCCAGCCTCTTCTCCCTGAGCCGCAGCTTCATCGCACTGCAGCCCCACAGCCCCTGGCTCCCTCTTGGCAGCTTTGCTCCCCTTTCTGCGCCCACACCGCGCTCAGAATCCCTCTCCTTAAGTGCAGCTCAGCGCGGGGAAGCTACTCGACCTAGCAGGAACCGTGGCAATATAGCCTCCTCCAGCCAGGCAAGCGCCGGGGTAGAGCCCGCCCCTAGGGGTTGGCCTGGCCAATCAGTGTGAGACGCGGTCCGCTCCCCCTCCTCCCCAGCTCCCCCAGCCCCACTAGGACTGAGATCCTCTAGAGCTACTGCTTGTACTGAGGCTAGAAGAGTGATGCAGGAGGCATCACAATATCTTATCAGAAATTACACGGGGCTGTAGTAACAAAAGCAGTATGGTATTGGCATCAAAATAGACATGAAGACCAGTTGAACAGAATAGAAGACACAGAGACAAGCCCATATATTTAGCCATCTGAGACTCCGAGACTCCACAAATGTGCCAAAAATATACATTGAAGAAAAGACAGCTTTTTAAACAAATGATGCTGGGGAAACTGGATAGGCATATGTAAAATAATGAAACGAAATCCATTTACAAAATGGATTTCAAGAAATAATGCTATATGCATATATAAATATACCAGAGGGAATTTCACCTTTATGTATCAGTAAAAAGAATCAATCAAAAATGAATAAATATATGAGCAAAAGGAAGACCAGTAGAGGAAAGAGATTCAGAGGAGGAAGGAAAGGAGAGAAAAGGGTGGTAACTTGAACTAAAAATGAATTCTACACATGTATGATTTTGTCAGGTTGAACCCAACTATTATGTATAACTATAATATTTTAATGAAAGAGAGAGAGAGAGATGGAGGAGAGCTATTGCTGTGAGCATGTGATGTGATGGGCAGCAAGAGGCTTGCCTGGACAACAACCCTGAACTTAAAAACCTCAGCATGATACAAGCATCCAGAGAGATGAGAGGTGCTGGGCAAGTATTAGGTAAGTATTAGATTGAAAGTTTTTCTATTCCTTATGTTTCACAGTAATTTTAGACTCTTCAAACAAAAAATAAAATAAAATAAATAAGCTATACTAGAAAGTTCTGGTAGGTAGAGGAAGCCACCAATGGAGCTTGGTGACCAGGCCTCATTTTCAAGAGCCTCTGTGTATGCCAGGAGTCTCTGGGACATAAAGAGTTATGGGGTTGTGGGCAGGGAAGAAGCTGAGTTTGCAATAAATAAGTACCTCTGAATGAAATTCATGAAAAGGATATAGTCTCCAAAATTCCAGCTAGACTTGTTTTTATTTCCTTCTAAATACTCTTTTTTTTGTGTGTGTGTGTGTGCTTAATTTTGTATAAAGCCCTCCTCAAATTTATATAAACAATAAGATCTACAAAATTATTTACCCCTGCCTAGAGGTCATTATTTTTTAGTTTCTCCTGGTCATTCCACAGTATTCAAATACCCCAATGAGTTCTGGTATCCACATTCATTCTCCTCAACAATTATTGTAGCTCTGAATCCAGTTTTGTGGACAGCTGTCAAATTGAATAAGCCTCAGTGGGAGGAAAAAGCAATCATAATTTCAGTACAAGTTGCCCTTGTTCTAAATCCACCTGATTGACTTACAGATTCAATAATTACTTCTCTCTATAACCAGAATGAAAACAAAAAGAGAAGCAGTGGTCAGAGTGGCTTGAAACCCAGTCAAAGGAGACAAATAATATGAGAGGAAAAAGTAAAGGAATAAATGGGTAAATCTTCCAAAGAGAATGGAATGCACTCTAATTTAGAACTTGGTTACCCCATCTTCCTCTACGCTCTTGACAATGGAAATTCTGATGTCTTTGGATTGACATCTGATGACATGCCTCTTTACTTTTATGTGGTATTCTTGGTCTATTTGTTGTTCACCACAAAGGTGGAACAATCTTTTTCAGAGATGGAGAGTTTAATCTTACATCTCCCAAGGAGATCACCCTGCTTGGCCATGGTAATTCTTTCACAATTGCTACCCTCCCTTTGTACCCCTTTCTCACAAATACCATTTCATTCATCAGAGAACTTCAGACTGCTGGTGGAGGTTTTTTTCCCACTAAAGTTAAGCTTACTGTTGCTTTACACAGAACAAAAATTGATTTTTCTTACACCTGTCTATTCAGTATATTATAATTTGGTCATTTTAATTATATTGCAATTCTGAATGCATCTTTACATTAGGAGCCAGGCTTTTCCTCCTACAAATAACAGAAAATAGAACTGCACCTGTTTAATTGGCTGTCTGACTGCTGACTACAGACAAAGCAGATATTTCATTTCCATCACAGAATATTTGTCATTCAAACAGTATTTTCAAGGGAGCATTTGATTTTTTTAAGAATGGGAGGACAATGTGTATGCTCTGTGTCATTATAGTCTTTAAAGTGTTTAGCAAAGAGTATTATTTTCCTAATTTTTTAGAAAATTAATGTTATATTTTATATAGTATATAAGTAACTAAGTTGAATTTCTTCCAATCCTTTCTATATTCAAATGCTTTCCAATGTATTAGACTATTAATATTATATTCCTTCCCTACTAATGAAAATGTCATGAATAAACTAATCTATGATTATTTAAATCAAGCTGTTTCCTCATATTGTGCTTTAATTAGAGGTATCACTCATGGAATTCTCTGCCATACTAGGCATAGTATAGCAGACTTTAGAAAGGTTACCTTATTTAACTTACCTATTACCCCCATGAGAAATTAAGTAATTCACTATGGATCTCCTCTCATATTTCTTTGGTTTCAAATTCCATACTTTTCCATAGAATAAAGCTGAATTATTCATACCAGCTCAAAACTGATGCACAGTTGTAACCAACAACAAATCTGAAAATGAAAGCCATACTTATATCAAATATAATTTTGTTTGACTTGTAATTTAGATAATTATCCTTATAAATACAAGCAATGCAGCCAGGTTGACACACTGAAAATATTTTCAATCTTGAGAAATAGGAATATGCTTACTATTCTTGGGGGTTATATATACCTTGTTTGATAATTCTAATTCTGTAACCAGTATGTAAGTTGGACAATTTACCTAATGGAATCCTACTCTTTTCCATTGTAGAATAAAGAAATGGTAATTTATATAGCTTTTAAGATGATTTAAAAAGATAATACAGGTATTTGGCAGAATACTGGACAAAATACGGTCGTGCTGATTATTATTTTCATCATAGGAGTCTGAATGTTCAAACCAGAGGGAACAACTGCAGAGAATCTGGTTTTCTAATACTAGTGGTTAGAAGTTGAGGGTGGCCATTTTCACAGTTTACCTCAGACTAAGAGTGGGGAGATCCTGAAATGCAAAACCTTCAGTACCAAAACTTGGAAAGTCTTGAGAAGATCGAGATGAATCAGTTGTCCAAATTCAGAGCTTATCAACCAAGGCAATATTGAGTTTTGGGGCTGAACGATTCTTTGTGATTTTGCCCTGCACATTGTAGGATGTTTAACAGCAACCCTTGCCTGTACCACTAGCTGTTCAGTAGCATCCTACCCTTGTTGTGACAGCCAAGAGTATTTGCAAACATTGCCAAGTGTCCCCAAGGGAAAAAACTGGCCTCCGTTGAAAACTACTGCTATAGTGGGTGAGAATCGATAAATAGTAAAGGCATAAAAGTGTGTTTGGCAGGATACCACATGGACACTGCTCCATTCTTAACTACGAATGACCAATTGCTTAGCAGAAAATCTTTATGCATTTTAGCAGGTGTGAAAATGATCATCAATGCAAGCAAAGCAAAGTAAGTTGAGGTCATTCTGTGGATATTTTAAGAGAATTACCATTATTTCCAGGGATGCAGAAAAGAATCAAACTTCTCTGCTCTAACACATATCACACTCTCTTCTAATTGTCTTTTGACTTCGCCACCTTCAACACTTCATTATCAAGGTCATGTGAGGAGGGATTAAGAAAAGTATTTGAGGCAATATCACCAGTACTAAAGTATGGGCCCCATGGTACGGGAAACAATTAAAAATGTTCACTAAATATATAAATACTAGCATTGAATTTTTATAATCTAGTGATAATTAGGCAAATTACTATCCAATCTTTCCAACTCTGTCTTTTAATTGAAATATTTACACCATTCACATTTAGCATAATTATTGATATGGTTATATTCAAGTTTATCATCTTGCTGTTTGTTTTTAATTTGTACTATAATACTTTGTTTCTTTTTCCTTTTTTCTATTTTCCCATCTTCTTTTAGATGGATATGTTTTATGATTTTGTTTAATCTCCCTGTTATCTATAACTCTGTCTTTTGTTATATAAGTGGTTACCTTAGGATTTGTAGTGTACATCTTTATCTTGTTCACCTTCAAGTAAGAGTGTGCCAATTTGATTTCTTCCCTCCCAATTTTTGTTCTGTTGTTGTTATACATTTAACATTTACATGTTACCATTCCCAAATATTGTTGCTACTTCCATTAAATACTCATTTCCATCTTGTTCAATTTCCCTTCTACCTGAAAGGCTTCCATTACCATTTCTAACAGGGAAAGTCTGCTGGTAAGGAAATCTTTAAATTTTTGTGTCTTTAAAAGTCTCCATTTTACCTCTTTTTTTGAAGCCTGGTTTTCCCTTCAAGTATTATATGTTGGGAGTTGTAGGTTTTTTTTTTTTTTGGTTTATTTATTTTGTTTTGCTTTTAACATTAAGTATTTAAAAGATGTTGCAGTGTGAATAGCACTGCATCAGGACAGTTCACCTTGTTCTGTAAATTTCTTTTTGGTAAAGAGAGAGAGAGAACTCTCAGCTCATATAACAGCTATCATAAACAAATAAGGAAGAAGCCATGTAGAGGAAATAAAAAAAATATTTAGAGAAGAGCAAGAAGGCTCAGCAGGAGCAGATATCAAGTAGCAACAAGAAAATACATGCTTTCTGAAGTTGAGAGCTGACCCTGCTTTATGGAACACTATATTCCTTGTGTGGAACTTCAGAGATTGAGTATTCCAACAGGTAATTAGCGGAAGACATCCTGTACCAAATTTTGTTCCGAGACGCAGAGGAAGTAGGCTACACAAATAACAAAGTCAGAGCTTAGGATACAGTTTGCCTCTGTAACAGCTAAAAATGAGAGAGGCTAGAAGGCTGCTGCACACCTCTCAGTCCAATATCTATTTTCTGAAAATCATCAGTCATCAAGGAAAGGAAATAAAAACACAATGAGATACCACCACAAACCCACAGCATGGACAAATTTTAAAAATGAAGAATGTCAAAAGGTGGGAAGGATATGGTGCAGCTGGAGCTCTCATCCTCTGGTGGTAGGGATGCAAATTGCTATAACCACAATATATCTGAAAGTTGTGCATAAATTTTATATGTAATTTGTAAGTATATCTTCACATTCATAAGTATAAGAAGTAACATATGTAATAATGTGTGCATCAACACTGTTTGTAATAGCCCACACCTAAAACCTTATCAAAAAATACTAATTAGAGACAGAACTACACCCTACAGGAAAGACTGGTATTGCATGATTCCATATCAGTGCAATATATAAAATTAACAGGAAAAACAACTTTATATTATTAGAAGTCAAGGTAGTGACTAATCCTTGGTTTAGAGAGAATAAGAGACTGGAGTAAAAGTGAGTAGGTTCTTAAGACTAGTAACCTGATGTACCTTGATTTGGATTCTAGTTGTACAAGTGATTTGTTATGCATCTGCCTCCTTTTGTTCATTTTTCTGCATAAGTGTTTAATACTATAATAATTTTTTAAAATTAAAGTATTTTAATATTAATAAAACACTCCTTTAATGGTGGAGTTGTGGCTCTGTGGTAGAGCACTTGCCTGGCATGTGTGAAGCCCTGGGTTTGAGCCTCAGCACCACATATAAATAGATAGATAGATAGATAGATAGATAGAAGAAAAGATCCATTGACAACTAAAAAACTATTTTAAAAAATACTCCTTTAATATGTGAAAAGGCTTAAAAGAACTTCTGGTAATTAAATATTAAAATAATCTTTTGAGGTGAATATATATTTTCAGATATGATTTAATCCAATAATAGAATCTCCCAAGCCAAAAATATCAGAGAGACTCTGACAAAAATATGCCCTATGACTATTTATCAGTTACTTGTCCACATATTCAGTTTTTCTTTCAAACATAAAAAAGAAAGAGGGTCATATATTTCTTACAAAGGAGTGTATTTTATTTAACTAAATTGATAACTATGTGGTACATACTTTTATTTAATTAAAATACTTTTATCTGCATTTTCTTTAAGTACCATGAATTTTAAAAAAGAAAGAAAATAAGGAGGGAAAAGGGAAATCTAACTTCCCTTGTCTTTGAAGGATTCTTGCATCATTCACGAGATTTCTTTCTTATTTTTTTTATTTTATCTTATTTAATTTTTTATTATAGTATTATAGTTATACATAGTACTTGGTTTTATCCTAAAAAATCATAATTTTTAAAAATTAATGTAGTTTAATATTAATAAAACACATATAAAATTTTCTCTACTAGGTGTTTTGAAATATTCCATGGAATTTGTGTTCAGTTCAGGTTACCCTCTTTTCCTCTTTCTCCTCTTCCCTCCCCACATTCTCCTTCCTCTATTCTACTGCTCTTTCTTTTGCTACTCTATTAACCTATTTTACTGGTTCTCTCTACATATACATAAAAGTGAAATTCCTTGGGATATATTTATATATGCACATAGCATGGTTTTTTAAAAATTCATTCACAATTTCCTTCCCTTTTCTATCTCTTCGTTTTCCCTCTCAATCTCCTTCTTCTACTCCACTAACCTTTCCCATATCTTTAGGATATTTGATCCTCCCCTCCTTTTTTCCTTTATTTTGCACTACCTTCTTCATATAAAAGAAAATATTCTACTTTATGAGTCTGGCTTATCTCACTTAGCATGATGTTTTTTGTCTCTATCCATTTATAAGCAGATGCCATAATTTCATTCTTTTTTATGGCTGTGTAAAACTTCATTGTATTTTCTGTTTGGTTGGCTTGTTTTTATTTTTGGTATTTTGGTATTTTTATATGTATTTTTCAAACTATATTTTATTTCATTGATACATAGTAATTGTACACACTGGTACAGTGTGACATTTTATTATATGTATACAATGCACAATGATCAAATCAGGGTAGTTAGCATGTCCGTCAACTCAGACATTTATTTGTGTGTGTGTGTGTGTGTGTGTGTGTGTGTGCGCGCTTTGGAAACATGAAAAATCTTCTCTACTAGGTGTTTTGAAATATTCCACTAGCTACTGTCACCCATAGTTTTCCTACTGTGCTATAGAACAAGTTATTTTTCCCATCCAACTGCACCCTGGTACACAGAATCATTCTGTCTCCATCCCTCCCTCCTCTCATTCTTCATACCATCTGTTAACTGCCATCCTACTTTCAACTTTTATGAAAGCAATTTTTTAGATTGTACACACTAGTGAGATCATGCTGTCTTTATCTTTCTGTGCTTGGCTTACTTCACTGGGCATAATGATTTCTAGTTCCATCTATGTTGTTGTAAATTATAGGATTTTATTCTTTATATAGCCAAATAGCATTCTACTCTATATACGTAACATGTTTTCTTTATTCATCAGTTTACGGACATACAAGTTGTTTCCATTTCATGGCTAAAGCCAATGGTTCTACAGGAAACATGTGAGTGCAGATTACTCTTTGACACTGAGTTCATTTTCTTTGAATAGCTATACCCAATAGTGGAATTGTTCGATTGAATAATAGTTCTAGTTCCGAGCTTTATAGTTACATATGGTATTTGTGTACATCCCAACAAAACTATACATGCATAGAATTCAATTTCAATTCAAATCCCCCCTTTTTATCTCCCTCTTTTCCCCTCCTGTCCTCTCCTCTGCCCCATTGTTCTTCCTCTACCCTGCTAGACTTCCTTTCACTATTCTATTTATTTTTATTTGATTGGTTCTTTTTACTTATACATAAAGGTGAAATTCCACATGGTATATTTATATATGCATATAACATTATTTTTTAAGAATTCATTCCACATTGTCTTCCCTGTCCCATTCTTCCACTCTGCCTATCCATCTCCTTCTTGTACCCTACTGAGTTCCCCTATATCTTTATGATATCCTATGCTTTCCTTCCCCTTTCCTTTATTTTACTCTAGTTTCTACATATGGGAGAAAATATTCAACCCTTGATTTTTTTGACACTGGCTTATTTAGTTACCATGATGTTCTCTATTTCCATCCATTTTCCACCAAATGCCATAATTTCATTCTTCTTTATGACTGTATAAAACTCCATTGTGTTTATGTATCACAAATTCTTAATCCATTTATCTATTAACAAGCATCTGGGTTGATGTCATAATTTGCTTCTGTGATTGTGCTCCTCGAAACATGGAAGTGGCTATATTAGTCTATATAGTATGTTGATTTTAGTTCTTTTGGATAAATACAAAGAAGTGGTGGTTCCATTCCATACTTCTTTCCAGAGTGTTGCACCAATTTGCAGTCCCACCCACTAGCAATTTATGACTGTACCTTTTCCCCCATGTCCTCACCAGCATTCATTGTTGTTGTGTTCTTGATCATTGCTATTCTGACTGGAGTGAGATGGAATCTTATGTAGTTTTTATTTGAATTTCCCTAATTGGTACAGATGTTGAACACTTTTTCACATATTTGTTGGCCATTTGATTTTTGACATATTATACATACATGGAGTATAACTTATACTAAATAAGATCCCATTCTTGTGGCTGTACATGTTTTGGAGTTTTACTAGTCATTTATTCATATATGAACATAGAAAAGTTAGGTTTGATTCATTCTACTGTCAGCCACAACCTACACAGCCAAACCCCAGAAATCAGAGATGGGAAATGGGGGATTAAGAAAGACACACAAATACTAATAAAGGGAAAGCTGGGACTAGGTGGGACACCGACCTCTGATGAAGGAACAGTGACCCAGAGCTAGCTCAGCACATTTATTATATAGGGTCTCACAATCAGGAAGTTAAAACAACAGGGACATTGTTCTCTATGCTTTAAAAAAAATTATAGAACTTTCTATTGCTATTTTTGTCACAATCCCACAGTTGCAATGCTAGGAATATCGTGTTATTATCCTGCTGCACCCAGGAAGCCCATTGTCCAGAATGTGTGCAAAGCAAGTGTGCTTGAAGTTTGCAGTGCTTGTAAGATATTATGGTTATCTTGTTCTGATCAGAATTCTTTATTCCTGGCAGCTGGTGTCTGAGTTCAAGGTCAAGACTGTAACTGTTTGGTACTTTTGCACAGAACTTCCTCAGGCAGGGTTTTACCATACCTTCTGGGCAATCTTGTCCTGCACCTTTGCACAGACAGTTCCCAGAACAAAGTGCAGCCATAGCTCTATAGCAAAGACCATAATGATCCAAGTCATTATTTTATACATTCTTTCTTTCTTATATCCATCCTCCTTCCTTTCCCTTTGTTCCCCTTTATCTAATGCAACAAACTTCTATTCTACACCACATACCAGAGAGAACATTGTGTGTTAGCATCCACATACCAGAGAAAACATTTGGCCTTTGGTTTTTTGGGGACTGGCTTATTTCACTTAGCATTATAGTCTGGGTAATATCTCAATAATACATTTTCTTTATACCCTCATCTGTTGAAGGGCACCTAGATTAGTGATTGTAAATTGAGCTGCTATAAACATTGGTGTGGAAGCATCAGTATAGTACTATATAATACAGTATAGTACTGCTTTCCAGAGTGTTTGCACAAATTTGTAGTCCCACCAGCAATATATGAGTGTACATTTCCCCCCTACATCCTCACAACACATATTGTTACTTGTATTCTTAATAATTGCCATTCTGACTAGAGTGAGATGGAATCTCTGTGCAGTTTTAATTTGCAAATCTCTTCATTGCTAAAGATTTGGGGCATGTTTCATATATTTATTGACCAATTGTATCTCTTCAGTGAAGTCCTTGTTCAGTTCCTCTGCCTATTTATTGATTGGGTTGTTGGAGTTTTTGGTATTAACTTTTTTGAGTTCTTTGTAAAGTCCTAATTATTCTAAGTGGAAAAAAATTGAAAGCCTTCCCCCTAAAAAGTGAGACAAGACAAAGATGCCCTCTTTCACAACTTCTATTCAATATAGTCCTTGAAACCCTAGCCAGAACAATTAGACAAAAGAAATTAAAGGAATATAAATAGGAAAAGAAGAACTCTCACTATCCCTATTTGCTATGACATTTTTCTGTATTTAGAAGACCAAAAACACTCCATCAGAAAGCTAGAACTCATAAACAAATAAGAAAAATAGCAGGATATAAAATTAGCATGCATAAATCAATTTCATTCCTATATACCAATGATGAAGCAGCTTAAAGAGAAATTAGGAAAAACATTCTACTCACAATAGCCTCAAAAAAAAAAAAAAAAAAACACTGAAAACCTGGGAATCAATCTAACAAAGTGGTGAAAGTGAAAGACCTCTACAATGAAAACTACAGAACACTAAAGAAATAAATTGAAGATGACCTTAGAAGATTGAAAAATCTCCTATAATCTTGGATAGACAGAATTAATTTTAGCGGGGGAGTTAAAATGTTTTATTCTTTATATATTCTGGCTATTAATGTCATCAGAAGAGCAACTGACAAAGATTCTCTCCCACCCTGTAGGCTCTGTCTTCATGCTTTTAGTTGTTTTCTTTGCTGTGCAAAGCTTTTTAATTTGATGGCATCCTACTTATTGATTTTTGGTTTTATTTCTTGTGCTTTAGAAGTCTTGTTAAAGAAGTCAGTGCTGCCCCTATAATGATGGAATGTTGACCCTGTGTTTTCTTCTAGCAGTTGCAAGGTTTCTGTCCAATTGCTAAGTCTTTCTTTAATACATTTTGATTGACTTTTGTGCAGAGTGGGAGATATGAGTCTAGTTTCATTCTTCTACATATGGCTATACAGTTTCACTAGCATCATTTGTTAAAAGGCTTTCTTTTCTCCAACATATATTATTGGCACCTTTGTGTGGAGTCTCAGATAGCTAAATATGTGGGCTTGTCTCTGTGTCTTCTATTATGTTCAACTGGTCTTGCCCGCAAGGAAGACACAACTCAGGAATCTTCTTTCAGCAGTTTATTCAGGCCCTTGATATTTCTTCTTCTTCCCTCGGATGCCCCTCCCAGCCTTAATAAAGCATCTCAAGCCCCAATGCGAAGCTGCCACGTGGAACTTTCTCATAGGGTGTTGAAAAACCATGCGCCAACTCTCCCAAATAAGGAGTTGTTTGTCACAGACCACAGCGGAGCCAGCGCCATCTTGTAATGGCGACCGTAATCTGCAGAAGCGGCTCACCACAGTTCCCCCTTTCTGTTTTCTGAAAACAATACAGGCGAGAGTAGAGGTCCTATCCCACTGTGCAGAAGTGGCTGCATAGTATGGCTCAGTCCTAAGGAGGGCCCTTCCCCAGATCTGAGGCTATATCAGCCGACACCTTTTTTCGTGGGGCGGGGCGTGGACATCAAACCCGCATGCAATAGGACATGCTCTCCTTGAGGTCCACTTCAAGGATCACTCAAGTGCAGTGCCTTGCCTCGCATCCTGTATCGTGACGATGGTGGACGAAGGGGGATAGCTGAGGCTGAACTGTGGCTGTTTACAACGACAAACAAGTTGACAACACCCTGAAAGAAAGGCACGGACTTTAAGGCGATAGAGAAGCACTAGTGTGGAAACCCGTCTGCGTGCAATGGCAGCAAGACCGGCAGAGTGCAAGGGCTTTCCAACACTAAGAGAATAACGAGGAAAGACATGCCGATCCCAGTGCAATGTTATAATAACTTGGGGTGCAACGACCATGTCAAAGATTTACTGTTTAAGATGCGCAAGCCAGACTTGAGGTGAATTGCCATTTTCTAAAGCTGCAAGAGCTTGGATGATCATAGCCTTATCGTGAGCACTGCGGGCCTTGAGGCGACAGAGAAACCACAAGCAGAGAAACATCCCGAAGCAACACATTGCACCAAAAATGCCTACCCCCACCCACTCTTTAAAAAAGGAAAAGGCAGAAGATATCCAATCGGCGAATTGACCCAAAGTCACGGGATCAACACGGGTACTATTCAAGACAGCTATCTGGTTTAGTTGAGACTGGATCATGTCTTCCGCTTCCATGGACCAATTTCCAGCCAAATATTCGCCAATGATGCGGGAAGCATTCCTAGAATTATTAAATCTGACAGAGGTTATGCATAAATGTGCACGTTGGTCAACACAACCCAAAAGCACCAAGTCAGCCAATTCTTCACAATTTTGAAATCTACGGGCTCATGGAATCTTCCCCTATTGTCATCCTGGAAAACTGGATAAGCAAGACCCATCTCAGCATTAACAGCCCTCCATGTTTGGGCATGGAAAGCTCTCCCCGAAACACCCCCACCGTACGGCGGTGGATCCGGAGGATCATTTTTCTTGAGCCCCTGTTTATTTATGTTCCCTTCTCCTATAGCTAAACTCCCTAGCTGATGAGACAGCCTCCCGAGCTCTTCCTCCTCATCCTCCTCTTCCTCTGACCCACTTTCGTATGGGGGTGTGCGCAGCGTACTGAGATCTGGATACAATCGTCTCCTCCCCTGTTTCACGCTCCGCACACTCCCATCCTCCTGAAATACCTCACTTCCTGCCGTCTCCAATTTTTCCTCATGTAATTGCTCTAGAACTTCCTGTCCTTTAGTAAGTGCTTCCTGACATCTGCCATCTGTGAGGCAACTACGAACCATTTTCCAAAGGGGTATCACCCCACACTCTAATATGCCCTGCTCAGAAGCAAAGTCAAGATCTTTGCCTAACTTATCCCAGCTAGGTATAGTAAGGCTGCCCGAAAACGCAAACCACAGTGCAGCAATATCTGTCTTCTGTAAAAATCTCTGTAAAGTACTACGTTTCACTTCTAGGCCCTTGGAACGTAACAGGCCATCTAGGGCCAGGAGAAGCGGACTTGAAGATGCGACACCCATGACACAACAAAGACGCACAAAAAACAAAAGTGAAAGTACACAGTGCAGCTGCAATAAAATGTAACGCTCTCTCTTTCTTTACAGAGGAGCTGCCCCGCTTTGATCGCGGATCCCACTTACCTGGGACTAACCAGTGCACCACCCCTGACTACTGAAAGTTCTGGTTCCCAGGTTTCGGCACCACTTGTCACGACCCCTTGCCCGCAAGGAAGACGCAACTCAGGAATCTTCTTTCAGCAGTTTATTCAGGCCCTTGATATTTCTTCTTCTTCCCTTGGATGCCCCTCCCAGCCTTAATAAAGCATCTCAAGCCCCAATGCGAAGCTGCCACGTGGAACTTTCTCATAGGGTGTTGAAAAACCATGCGCCAACTCTCCCAAATAAGGAGTTGTTTGTCACAGACCACAGCGGAGCCAGCGCCATCTTGTAATGGCAACCGTAATCTGCAGAAGCGGCTCACCACACTTCATGTCTATTTTGATGCCAATATTATGCTGCTTTTATTACTACAGTTCTGTAGCATAATTTCAGATCAGGTATTGTGACGTTTCCTGCATTGCTTTTCTATTAATTAATTTATTTATTTTATTAGGTATATATGACAGAAGAATGCATTTTGATTCATTGTGCACAAGTGCAGTACAACTTTTCATTTCTCTGGTTGTACATGATGTAGCATCACACCATATGTGCAGTCACACATGTACCTAGGGTAATGATGTCCATCTCATTCCACCATCTTTCCTGCCCCATGTCCCCTCCTCACCCCTCCCTCCCTTTTGCCCCATCAAAGTTCTTCCATTTTTCCCATGCCCCACCCCAATTATTGATCAGCATTCATTTATCAGAGAGAACATTTGGCCTTTGATTTGGGGGGATTGGCTTACTTCGTTTAGCATGATATTCTACAACTCCATCTATTTACCTGAAAATGCCATAATTTTATTCTCTTTTAATGCTGAGTAAGATTCCATTGTGTATATATACCATAGTTTCTTTATCCATTTATCTATTGAAGGGCATCCAGCTTGCTTCCAGTGTGTAGCTATTGTGAAGTGAGCTTCTATAAACATTAATGTGGCTGCATTACTATAGTAAGCTGATTTTAAGTCCTTTGGGTATAGACGGAGGAATGGGATAGCTGGGTCAAATGGTGGTTCCATTCCAAGTTTTCTAAGGAATCTCCATACTACCTTCCAGAATGGTTGCACCAATTTGCAGTCCACAAGCAGTGTATGATTGTGCCTTTCCTCCCACACCTTCGCCAACATTTATTGCTGTCTGTATTCTTAATAACTGCCATTCTGACTGGCATGAGATGAAATCTTAGAGTAGTTTTGGTTTGCATTTCTCTAATTACTATAGATTTTGAACATTTTTTATATTTGTATATCTTCTTCTGAGAAGTGTCTGTTTAGCTCTTTAGCCCATTTATTGATTTGGTTGTTTGTTTCTTTTGGTGTTAAGCTTTTTTAAGTTCTTTATATATCCTGGCGATTAGTGCTCTATCTTGTGTGCATGTGGCAAAAAATTTGCTCCCAAAATGTAGACTCTCTCTTCACCTCATTGTTTGTTTCTTTTGCTAAGAAGTAGCTTTTTAGTTTGAGTCCATCCCATTTATTAATCCTACTAATCCTAATCCTACGTGATGAAGATTTGGGCCTACCTTTTCTTCTATTAGGTGCAGGGTCTCTGGTCTAGTTCCTAGGTCTTTGATCTACTTTGAGTTGAGTTTTATGCATGGTGAGAGACGGGGATTTTATTTCATTTTGCTCTCTATGGATTTCCAGTTCACTCAGCACCATTTATTGAAGTGGCTGTCTTTTCTCCAATGATGTTTTGGGTTCCTTTGTCTAGTATGAGATGACTGTATTTATGTGAGCTTGTCTCTGTGTCTTCTATTCTATATCATTGGTCTACATGTCTATTTTGGTGCCAATACCATGCCATTTTTGTCACTATAGATTTCTAGTATAGTTTAAGGTCTGGAATTGTGATGCCTCCTGCTTTACTCTTCTTGCTAAGGATTTGCTTTGGCTATTCTGGGTCTCTTATTTTTCCAAATGAATTTCATGATTGATTTTTCTATTTCTATAACTCTACTTGTCAGAGTTAAAATATATACCCCAAAGCAAGACCCCAAAGACCCATCTCCTCAAGCCACACCCTACTTGCATACAGTTACATACAGTTAATCCCTATCAGAGGATTAATTCACTGATTGAGTAAAGACTCTCATAACCCAATCATTTCACCTCTAAACCCTCTTGCATTGCCTCACACATGAGCTTTTGGGGGATACCTAATACTTAAACCATAACAATCTTGTATGGTGCTAGTTTGCTGAACTCACTTATAAGCTTTAGAAGACTTGTGGTGGAGTTTTTTCAGGTCTTCTAGATATAGGATCATGTCATCAACAAACAGAGATAGTTTGATTTCTTTTCCTATTTGTATCACTTTAAGTTTCTTCTCTTTCCTCATTATTCTGTCTAGTGTTTAAGAAGTACACTGAATAGAAATGATGTGAGTGGAGGTTCTTGTCTTGTTCCTTCTGTTAGAGGAAATGCTTTCTGTTTTTCTCTCTTCGGTATGATGCTGGCTTTGGGTTTGTCATAAATAGCCTTTATAATGTTGAGGTAAGTTCCTTCCATCCTTAGTTTCTCTAGAATTTTAATATGAATGGGTGGTAGATTTTATCAGAGGCCTTTTCTGCATCTCTTGAGATGATCATGTGATTCATCTTAAGTGGTGAATTACTTTTCTTGATTTGTGTAACCTGAACCACACTTAAATCCCTACAATGAAACCTACTTGTTCATAGTGCACTATCTTTGAATGTGGTTTACTAATATTTTATTAAGGATTTTTACATCTATGTTCATCAGGAATATTGGTCGGTAGTTTTCTCTCCTTGATGTGTCTTTGTCTGATTTGGTATCAGGCTTATACTGGCTTCCTAGAATATATCTGGGAATGTTCCCTCCTTTTCAATTTCCTGGAATATTTTGAGAAAGACTGGCTCGTTCATCTTTGAAGGTCTGGTAGAACTCAGTGCAGAATTCATCAGGTCCTGGGCTTTTCATTGTGGAAAGGCTTTTAATTGCTGCTTCAATTTTATTACTTGGTATTTGTCTTTCTTATTTTTTATATCTTCCTGCTTCAATTTGGGCAGGTCATATGTATCTAGAAATCTGCCAATGTCTTCTAGATTTCATTCACTAATTTTCTTTCAAACTATATAATGCTAAGTTTACCCAGGAGAATGTAGAGTCCTGATGGAGCTGATCATCATTTTTTCATCTTATTTAAAACTTGACCTTTGGGGCTGGGGATGTGGCTCAAGTGGTAGTGCGCTCGCCTGCCATGCGTGTGGCCCGGGTTCAATCCTCAGCACCACATACAAACAGAGATGTTGTGTCCGCCGAATACTAAAAAATAAATATTAAAATTCCCTCTCTCACTCTCTCTTAAAAAAAAAAAAAAACTTGACCTTTTATACTCTACCATATATTAAGGCCTATAACCTGTTCATTTTGCAAATATTATAGAGCTCTTATGTAGAAGTATTTTTTTCTCACACAGTGAATTCATATTAAACATATAAACTGACTGTCTATCCATGAGAAGTTAAATATAATTGGAAGACTGTTTTACAAGGAAATAACTTTTTCTAAACATTTGCACAATTGATTCTGTTTATATGGTCTTTATATTGGAATGATGCAAAGCATAATGAACTGATGTGTCTTGCTTCTGAAAATTGATCTTTTAGCTAAGTATTTTCAAAAGTAATTCCTAGTAATTTATAGTCTAAGGTTCATATATAAAATGTTTCCTTCTAGACAAACTACTAAAAAGTAGTATATTGTGGTCTGGGGTTGTGGCTCAGTGCTACAGCATTTGCCTAGCACATGTGAGGAACTGAGTTTGATACTCAGTAGCACATAATAAGTAAGTAAATAAATAAATAAAATTATTATTTCAATCTACAACTAATTTTTTTCAAAAGTAGTAGTATATTCTGTATTTCATTTTATAAATGTGACAAAATTCTAGCTATTTATTAGAGATAGAAAAGGTCAAAAGAATTATTACCCCTAAGACTTTTGAAATTCTACACTAAGGCAATGATATATGATATTTAGAAAAGGCAAGATTAACTTTATTTTAAGGAGTTGTTAAATAAAAAATGGACATTCTGTGGCATTTAACTATTAGAAGGTTTTCCCAGCAGTGTGTGCAGGCAGTGGGGGTGGCGGGGGATGGCAGAAGATCAGAGAACACAGGAGCCAATCTTGGAGTTTACCCCGGTGACATGACTGAATGTCAAATAAGGTGGAATAAAACGAGGATGGAATGAGAATAAGGTAAAGAGACTTCATCAAACAATGAAGGAAATGACAGCTTTATTCCAAGGGCAGAAGCAGCAGAAGGGAGCTGCTCTCTCCCTATAACTTAAATTACAAAACTCTGGAAGCAATGGGAGGAGCTAAAATTACAACTCTGTTCTAACTGGGGAGGTGCCTGGAAATCCATCAGGCTAACATGATGATGATTGAATGGTTTAAATATAAGAGTCTAGTGACATGTTTGCAAGAGCCAAGTAAACGTCTGCACTCAGGAGAATATGACACCAGGCAAAAATTCATCCAGGCCTTTTCACTCCAATTTGCATCACCACATATTTAAAAAGTTACAACCACTTCTTTTATGAAGATATGAACTAGTTAGAGTGATGTTAAGGACATATACACATAAAAGGAAAAATATGTCAAGTATCTTCATCTTTCAAGGTCTCAATTTGTTTTCTTACCTATGAAATGAGAAAATTGGACTGGATAACTTCTGGGAGTATTGGAATGGTATTGTTATGTAATTTCTATGATATCGAAGAAATACAAGATCACCAGGGAATGGAAGAGTTCATGAGCTAAAGAAGGACAATATGAATATTAAACTTTAATTATGAAGAGAGGGCAGCGAAACAAATGAATGGGATCCTTAGCTTGAAGAAATATTCTGTTCCTTGATGAAACAAAATAAGGTAGAAAACCAAAGGCTGAAATCAATATTTTGACATCCAAAGGAGGACTGTGAAGTTCCACTGAATTACATGTATACAATCAAGTTTTAACAAACAGGTAGAGAAAAGGTATACAATACATGATTGATTTTGAAATCTTCTGTAGTAATGGAATTTATGCACATTGGTTTATTTTGTTCCATCCTCATACACTGCACACAAATATAAAAGAATTAACTATTAGAGTGATAAAAACTGAAATAAAATCAGAAATACAGTCTTTGTTATTGCATGTTCTTACACAAATTAAGACCAAAATACATTTTATATAAGATTGTATATATTTTACCAAAAAATGAAATAAGAAAGACATTTTATAAAATACAGTCGTGCATTGCTTAATGACAGGAATACATTCTCAGAAGTGTGTCATAAGAGATTTTGTCATGTAAATATAATAGAATCTACTTACACATACTTAAAAGGTGTACTCTGGTACATAGCTAAACCATATGTAGTTCATTCCAAGATACCATCTTAAAGAATTAGAAGAAAAAATGTTTAAATCTGAGTCAAAATTAGATTATTTAAGAGAAAATGTATTCTTGGAAGGACAGAATTAGTCAACTAGGAATGGGGGAATGGTCAAATAAAATGAGGAGTGATAAATATATATTGAATTCACAAAAAGGCATCATGGATGACTTTTGAGGAGCCATCAGTGTGGGATTGGAACAGACTGAAAGTGGACCAGGAGGTAAGGAAGGAGAGGCAGGGAGCACCGATACTCTTTCAGATAACTGAGTTATGAAGAGATAGAGTGGCCTCTGAGTGACATGGTTATAGAGGCACTTGTGGTTTTTTCAACTTTTTAAAGACAAAAGTGTCTGGAACATATTTAAAGTTGATGGGATAGAGCCAGTAGAGAGGGAGCAATTCAGATATGTACAGTTTACTGAATGTCATTTATTCCTCAATAAAACATTAAAATAAAACCTTAAAAATAAAACAAAAAAGGCCTTTTAAAGATCCATAAGATTAAACCACTAAATGGAAGTTGCATAAATTTTGCCTGTCTTTAAGACCAATTTAAAGACATGAATACTAAAGCTTCCAGTGGACTATGTGAGAAATATCATTATAAATTTATTGGAGGCAGAGATCACATCTTCCTGATGTTGCATCCCAGGGACCTAACAAGGCCAAATATCACAAGTACATAGCAGATTTAATAACATTGATAAATGTTTATTGAAATCAATGCTAAATTTTTGGATTTTTAAATCCTTGTGAAAATAAAACTTTGGATGCTTGTCTTAGGGACCAAAAGAAATTAGTACATATTAAAAGGACAGTAGATTATGTATTGGAAAATAAATGTGCTCTCGATTTGTTGCTTTTTCACAAGAATTGCATTTATATAATAAAAATTGCATTTATAAGAGATCCAAGTATACTTGTTAAAAGAGAGATCATTGAATTGAATTAAAGTATCGGGTAAGCAATATAAGTAAGATAATAGCCAAATGACAAGGATGGTTTCAGAAAATATAACAGGACAAATACAAATTTCACAAACTTTATTGTTGGTGCATGGAATTAATCATAAAACCAGAACTACATTTAGTAATAATAATAAATAACATTCTGAGGTACTTATTATGTGCCATACCTGGGCTCAGTATTTGGATAAATTCTGTAATATAGTCTTTCCAGCAACCTTGTGAGTCAGGCACTATTAGCATCCTCTTCTTCCTGATGAAGGAACTGTTGTTCAGAGAGGGTAGTAATGTACTCTTAAATACTAGAAATGCAGTAAATGTCAGAACTAATATGAATCCAGTTCTCTCTGTTGCCAAGTATATTCTCTTTACCGCACTTTTCTCATCCAGTGTAATGTCTGTATTTATCAAGCAGAAACTGAAGCCAAGGGATAATGTAAGTTGTGTGCATTTATGCACCTTGTTAATTGTTAAACCGTGAACTGAATTCAAGTCTCTTCATTCCCAGTCCAGCAATCTCTTATCCATTCTTCAAAGACATAAGCACTGATACATTAATTTCTCACATTTGAAATCAACTTCGATTCATCAACTTAATGAACTAAAATCAACCCTAATTAAGTGTGTGGATCTATTTTCCATCTTGGAAGATCTTGGATTGGAGGGGGAAACAAATACCCATAGGGGAAGTCAGAAAGTATCTCAATGGATACTTCCTGCCCTGCAAAAACTATTTGGTTCATCCAAGGCTAATTTAAGGACAGTAATTCAGTAGTAGAGTACTTGCCTAGCATGTGTGAGGCACTGGGTTCGATTCTCAGCACTGCATATAAATAAATGAATAAAATAAAGGTCCCTCAACAACTAAACAAGTATATTTTTAAAGAATGAAGTATGAGAGTCCTAATGAATGCTTGGAGTCTGGGGGCTGGAGAATATAAGTATGTGACTCTCAGCTGAAGCACTCTGGATTGAGGTGGTATATGGCTGCACTTGCCCTTAGCGGCTGAGTGAGTAGAGGAATGGGCAGTAGTGGGAGTGTCAGCATACACTTCCAGAGTATGAGAGCACTAGAGTGCATGAGTTCTAATGGATCAAATGAATGTCACTGAAGGAAGCCAGCTCTAAACTAAAAGTATTGTCTGATAAAGAAAGACATCCAGCAGAAAAGGTTTGTATGAGGTCCACTTTTAGGACAGAAGCCTAAAAAACTGAAGTTGCCCTGCAAAGTAAGACAGAGAGAATATAATTAACAATAGAGAGCAATGTAGAGTTCCTCCAACATTGGAGATGGGCTCCAAAGGTAGCTACAAAAATATAGTGCATCAGGGGAAAAGCATCATTTGAGCTTCTGCCCTACAGGAGGCAACGGCAGCCAGCTAGCAAAAGCAGCATCAGTCAATGAGCAGACACTTTTCTCCTCCTGATCTCCAAAATTATTTCCTAATCAACTCCCGTTGAATTCATTCTACTTAACAAGCTGGTTTCCTTTTCATCTGCTGCAGTTTCTAAATTGGTCTACTTATCCACAGTCTAGCAATTCGTTAATCAATAATTTTATTTCTGTCAACATTTTTCTAAAATATATTGCTTCCTTGCTCGGACTCTTTCTTGATACCTGCTGTGCCCCAATTAAATCATAACTCTTCAGTTCTCCAGGACAGGATTCAATAATTCTTTCTCTGTATTCACTTTCCAACATATAAGTGTTTTGACTAATAGTTGGACCCTCTGCATTTTGGTCCCCCAAAGTTCTGTGACCATGTGCTTTTACTTCTCCAAACTTTTCATGACTAACACAGTTCTAAGATCTATGTCAGTCTCAATCTGAAATGCGTTTGTACTCCAAATCTAAATCCAACCCATGCTTCAAAGCTAAGCTCAAATATCACCTCTTCTTAAGACTGACTACCTGATTCCCCTATTGGAATCAGTTAGTTCTTTGTAGCTTCTTGTATTATTTTGGCTTTGATCTTATTTCATTCTACTTCATATTATAGTCATGTAACACGGGTAGAAGACAAAGCCCAAAATGGAAAATATAAATTTTAGACACAATAAGGAATTTTTTTAAAAATTAGAAGATTTTAGTTGCATGTAAATCCAAAAAGCCTTCTTGGAAGATATGACTGAGACGCTTGAACAAGTTCAGGTTCAAACAGCTTCCTGACTTGTGAGGAGGAAGCTCTTGACAGAGACCTGAGTGGGCTGTGTAGAAGTACTAGGCCTCAGTCCTGGAGCAATAACAGAAGTGTAATGGGGATGGAACTTGTGGAATCAGTAGTGAGCAATACCAGCCACCAACAATGAGTTCAGAAGCAGCTGGAGAAGAATTTTTCAGAAATGGAGCCTAATAGGATTTTATGATCTTCAGGGCACCCCACGTGATGCTGTTTGTGAATGGGTTGTTACTTCATTGCAGGGAAGAAGGCTAGTTCCTGATGATGATGGTGATGAAGAAAGGAAAATATTGAAAAACATAAGAACATGGCCATGAAACCAAAGGGAAGATGACAAACCTCAATTAGAGAGCTGAAAACCTATGGGATGGGCATGAGGGGCTTAGCAATGTCTCGTATGGGGTCAGTATCCACACAGGCATGGTACTAGTGGAATGAACATGGCGGCCATACCTGCAACATTGTGAAGTGTCAGAAACCGCAGTCTCATGAATTACAGAACTAATTTAGAATAACAGAAACAACCACTTGTGACTGCAGGGGGTCTACTCTAAAAGTCACGAGAAGCATATGTGAACCACTCCCCCGGGGAAGGGATTTGGATTTGAGTTTCAGCTGTCTCACTCCCATATCCCAACAGAGGAGAAACTGAATGTAAAGAGTTGTAATTGTAGACACTTAATAAATGTCTATCATGATTTGTATCTTAATTGTCCCCCCAAAGGCTCTTGTGTTGAAGGTTTGGTCCCCTGCTGACGGCCCTGGTGGGAGGTGATGGAACCTTTAGGAAATGGGGCCTAGTGGAAGACAGTTAGGTCATTGGGGGGTGTGTCCTTGATTGGGATATTGGGACTCTGGCTCTACCTTTCTCTCTGTGTTTGCTTCCCAGCCGCCATGAGGTGAGCAGATGTCCTCTCCTATGGGCTTCCTGCATTATATTCTGCCTCACTACAGGCCCCAAAGCAATGTGGCCAAGTGACCATAGACTAAAACTTCTGATACTGAGCCAAAATAGATTTTTCTTTTTTTATGAATTGATTCTCCACAGTGGAAATTTAACTAACACAATGTCTGTTGAATAAATAATAAACACATGATCATTTTCTGTAGGAAGCTTCACTACCAGTTCTTGCACAACAGCATATTAGTAATTCTCATTCTTGCACTATATTCTCAATTTTCCATGTTGTAGACATCATTATTTTTAACTCCTGAATGTGCCCCTTCCCTCCTCCTCTTCATAAATGCAACTCCCTTCTCTTGGGGAACTCTCTCTTTCTCCAGATATTTGACACAGAGAGGCTGCCAGAGATGGGAACATGAAGCAGTCACTCAGAGGGTCCTGTTGTTTTAGCAATAGGGCTTGATGTCAAAAATTCATACAATACTCAAGCTTGGTTAATGAAAATGATCCACAGAAATGGTATGTACAGAAGCAGGGAGAGAGAAGCCCTGTCTTTCCTCAGAATCATGAAGCTGTCATGTTTATAATCTTGGAGCTTCTACTACCTGCTATGTTCTCTATCATGTGGAGAAAGCTAGTTTGAAGGAAAGAATGAAGACTAGCAAAGACAAGCTTATGTGTGTGTGTATGTGTATGTGTGTGAGAAAGACAAATAGAGAAATAAGAGGAAGAGACAGGGAAGAAAAGAAAATTTTATTAGGAAGACAATAATTAGAATATTTTGTTTTTATTTTTATGAACAACTTCATGCTGCTGAAACAAAAATTATTTCTTTAAATCAGAAGAAATCACAAACCCATGTAATAAAACATATCAGGAAGACACATGTGACTGTTGATCACCGTATACCCAATCCAGCCTCATCAGTCTTTCCTAGTTTAGACTGTTTAGTTCCACTCTACCACCACGTGTGACACTAATGAAGGTTCTAGCTTCATATTCCCTATGTCAGAAGCTGCATTGTTTTCTGTAACACTCTGGAGACCCACTGTAAATATTTAAAGCATGTCAAGCTTCTTATCTACAAGGGAGATTCCAAGCAAAGCTCTCCTAGAACATTAGAGTGGGGGTAAAACAGCCATTATGAAATCAGAAAGTTTTGTAAAATGCAAGTTGATTTTTTATTTCTCGTGGGATCATTCTCTGTATATCCTGTTTCTGACTACATAGTCTTGCTTAATATTTATAAAGTAGATCGCTATAGTGATTTTTAAAATCAAAGAATTTAAAGTAGAAGTAGAAAAGGGCAATCTTGGAATGAAAACGAGGCAAAGAATAATATGTTAAAGAAAAGTAAATCAAAGTTGTCTTGAACACCAAAAGATTTGAAAGTTGAATTATTCAAGGCGGCAAATTTTCTGGATTCCAGCTCTATGCTGCAAGAATTGGAAACAGATAACAGAGGCATTGTTATATATTTTTCACTGCCAGCCTTCTGCTGCCACCACAAAGCACCCCAGTCTGTCTCTTTTGCCAGCCTGTAAGAACTTTACACGGAAGATAACAGAGTCCCTGGTTTTGTATTTAAAAGATAAGAATGTACCTTTAGACTTTTACAAAGAAGCTTCTCATCCAAAATTCTATCTAATTAGTTTTTCTAATAAGGTATCAGGTAAAATTTACTTACATAATTTTACTCACATTAGACAACTGGTACACAGAGACTGAATATGTAAGGCAGATAGTTTTTGAAATATGCAGAACATTCCCATCATTTCTCTCCAACTTGGAATCTTTAAATTGACATTGCCCAAATTTAGTTACCCTAGGTTCACATAAACAATAGATAAATTCTCTCCAACTTTATTTCAAAGTCTGATGCCTCCTAACCCCATACATTTTTAATAATTGGGACTTCAACAATACTTACTTAACTTTTTTTTTCCTTTCACTTCTTTTCAAACAAACTCTTTTTTTCTTTTGAAAATTTCTACCCCTTACTTCAGTAGGACAACCAATGGGATTGTTTTCTTACATGAAAGCTAGACTAGTCTCTGTAATTTGAGGTGCTCTCAGTTTTGTTTTTGGGGTTTTTTTTTTTTCATTTTTTTTCTTTCTCTATAGACTACTTGGTATTAAGTACTGCTTCTCTAGAAAGCATCAGTCATACTTCGGGAGAAAACTCTGATAGAAAAGAGAGAAGAAGAAAAGAAATGGGTCAGAGCCAGATGCTACTCAGGAAGAACAGGCCCAGGGAAGGAGAATCCTGGCAACATCAAATGGGACGCTGAAAAGATGTGTGGATCAGATGAGCGTTTCTTCAGACTTAAGTCAGGTAGCTCATGGGAAAGCAGGACTAGGAGCCTGGTGTAGCACATTCTGGTGCAGATGTTTCCACCCTTTCCTCCCTCCTTCTGGGTTCTCCATATAACAGAACCAGACCGACGTGGGATCCCCAACATACACCAAAAGATGTGAATGTCCACATTTCTGCCACCAATTTCGACTTCAGCTAACTCAGTATTATGGTGGCTGCAGACTTCTAGACAATGCATGTCTAAAAAAATAAGTTTAGAAGAACTAAAAGCCCCCACTCTATCTCTCAGCTAAAATTGCATACAGATGCTGCTCGGTGCTTGTATTAACTTGTAACTGTGAACAAATTATAAGGTTTTAAGATCACAGAAAAGTTTTTGAAGTTGAAAATAACCACCATTACAGACAAAATAACCTGTCACTTCTTTTAGAGTTCAGGGAAATAAAATGTTGTTAAGAAAATAAAACATCCTGGCTGTGTTCCAGAACATAACATTGCATTCTCTTACACACTTCTAAAGTGCTTATCTTGAGTGTCAGCAAATGGCTGTTTGTTTAAATTCAACTCCCTTAAAAATACTCAAGATCTTTTTCATTGACAATATGGACTGTCTGGTACATATAAGATTATGTGTTAACATTTTTCTAAAGGCAATAGTATCTAAACCTTTATAGCATCTGAATCAAACTTATATGTTCTGCAAAACTCATCTACAAATCAAAGAAAGAAAATATTTGCTATGTTTAAAAAAAGAAATGACAACTGTACACATCTTAATACTGCAACATGCTTATAATTTTCCTAGTTTTTATTGTTTGAAACAAATAATGCACACAGTTTAGAATCTGTTTAAAATAACTTAAATTTTCTGTTATAACAATAAGATGTAGGTTTCAGAAAACCTGCTTTACATAATTGTTATGGAAATTTAAGTTCAGAAAAATGAAGTCTAATTATAATTTTATTCCATAATTCCAGGAGTATTGGCTTAATCATAAAATAGAATACATGAAATAATTATATGAAATTTAAAGGGAAGTTGCTTTCACCAGAACTCTGATTACTCACAATATATACAGTATTTTCTCTCAAAGGGAAGAAAACCAGTTCTCTTTAAGATTTCTCATCTGCAGCTGTATTCTACAGAGGTCTAAAAACCATTGAAATGAATTGCCCCAAGGTTCAACCCAGGCTTTTTCTTTGAAGGGCACATTGAGGGTAAATTTTTGAGCCTAATTATTATGCCACTTCAAATACACTCCTTCATCTGGATGGGTGGAACAGAGCCATCTGCACATAGGTTCAGCATCTCAAACGTCTACCCTTCTGACCCTTCTTAGTTCCTCTTCCTATAAGCCAAGCTATTCTGGATTTTATTTGTCTTATTCTATCTTTCTTACTCTCAAAGAGGGGGAAAAAACTTATGCAAAAGAAACTGAATAATGGTGCCAAGTGCTTGGGTGTATAAAACAGAATCTATCTTACATGGATTCTATCTCTATATATTGTTTCAAATAGTGAAAATCAGGAAAAGATTTTTAAATTTTACTAGAAATATAGAGCCCAATGTATTTCAAATATTCCAGAAAGTTCAAAGTCTGAGAACACCTTTTGAAGATTAGAATGATTCATCATACCATTTAACATAAATATTTTAATTTAGTTCTGCCTTCATGTTAATTGATGTTAATTCTTTTGCCTATTTGAGGATTATATTACTTGATCTAAAGGTCAGGAGTTCTAGGTTTTACTCTACCACTGAAACACTGTATAACCTAGAGTAACTTATGTAAATGACCTATTCTATGTGATTCGTCCCTTTACTTTTACAGATACAGTACAGTGTCTTCAAATGTGTACAGATGCTGTTCTATTCACAAAAACTAAGTTCATATAAAAGGCTTATTGAATTCAGAATAGCATATTGTTACTTTGTATTTCCATTAATCATACGATACTAAAATTACAACTGATATTATGTTAGAGAGCTGAGATAAACTGGGACATTAAAAAGAGAGCCACATTAAAATATTCAGTGGAATCTGAGATTACTGCTAGAAACCCTTGGGAAACAAATTCTATGCAAAATGCTTATACTGTTCCATAGAGGGGTTATAGACACTTTAAGATGGAGATAATGGACATTTTTGTTCCATGACATTTTCTGCCTCATTAGCCAATGGTGATTTTTTTCTGTGTATAAGAATGTCTTATTCTATTTTCTGTTGCTATTATGGAATACCTGAGACTGGATAATTTATAAAGAAAAGAAGTTCATTCTGGCTTATAATTCTGGAAGTCCAAGAGCACGATGCCAGTATCTTTTTGGCTTGTGCTGAGGGTCTCAGAAGAAAGTGGAAGGGAAACAGGTACATTCAGGAGAAAAAAAGAGGGCAAAGTGGTCCATACAGTTTGTAACAACCCACTTTTACAGGAACTACATTAATCTTTCCATGAGAGCATGAACTCTTAGGAGTTCTATTGCCTTTCAATACTAGTACATTAGAAATCAAACCCAGTAAGTTTTGGCAGGGATGAACCATATTAAAACCACAGCAAGGAGTATAGATTCTCACAGAACACCCCAGAGTCCAACTTAAACTAAGAACACCAAAGATCTTGAAACAAGTCTACTTTTTCTCAGAGTTTCCCATGAAAATAGTTCAGCCTGAGCCAGGTGTGGTGGTGCATGGTTGTAATCCCAGCTACTGGGGAGGATGAGACAGGAGGATCATAAATATGAGGTCAGCCTGGCAACCTACCAGGACCATATATCAACATTAAAAATATTTTAAATTAAAAAAAAAAAGATGAGAGATGGAGCTGTAACTCAATGACAGAGCGGTTGCCTAGCATGCATGAGACACTGCGTTCTAAACTCAGCACCACATAAAAATAAACAAATAAAATAAAGGCATTCTGCCCATCTACAACTACAAAAAAATTTTTTTAAAGGTAAGTATGTAGCTTAATGGTATACTGCAAGGTTCTGGGTTCAATTCACATTGTTGGAAAAAGAAAAATAGTCAAGCTATAACAGTTGCAACATTTTTCCTTGAACATAAAGTTTAAGCCATGAAGCTGGATGCAGGGACACATGCCTGTAATCCCAGCTGTTGGGAAAGCTAAGACAGGAGGATTTCGAGTTTCAAGCCAGCCTCAGCAATGGCAAAGCACTAAATAACTCAGTGAGACCCTGTCTCCAAATAAAATACAAAATAGGCTGTGGATATGGCTTAGTGATTAAGTGCTCTTGAGTTCAATCCCCCATATCAAAAAAAAAAAGTTGTTTAAGCCATGATATTCATAGTTTTGAGACTTGGTATAAGAAATTTGTGATAATTCTTTTAGATTAAAAAAATGCTATTGGGAAGATCATATACTTCTATAGAATCAGTGCAGGGAGACAGGAAAAACTTTTCTGTGTGCATTTTGTGGTTTAGGCACACAAAACAGGTTCTCTTTTCTCTTATTTTCTTTTAATAGTCTGATGCTAATATATGCATCTAAAATCAAAAGTGGGTTAGGTTTTTATTGGGGATACCAAATTACCAATTATCAAGACAATTAGAATTCTATAACAGTTATAGAGATAAATAGATCAACAGATAGATGCAAAAAGTACATAAGTAATCATCAGTAGGGAATAAACAGTCCAGTTATTCATTCAATCAACATTTATTGAGTCATCATGATACGACAGGAAATGCACCAGATTAATAAATTAAATTCTTTATCCTGTAAAAGGCAAAGAAGAAAATAAACTATTAAGTCACAATGATTGCAACCATTAAGTTATAATGAATATAAAATAGGCCTCTATAATGAGGAGTCTGATTACTACCTTGTTTTTAATGTTGACCCCTAATCAATTCATGCCATAACCTCCCCCGTGCCCTTTTGTTTCATGGCAGGGCATGATGGTTAGAAGGCCTTAGGGCTCCATCCCTTGGTGCTGATGGAGAAGTTCAAACCATCCAAACCCAGTTCCCGTGGGAATCCTCACCACAGCCCCACCCTTTCACCACAATAAAACCCAAAGCTATTGGCTTCTTTTCTCACTTAAGACTTTCCAGACTTGCTTTTGTGCCTGCTCTGCTTTTCCCAGAAAGTCCCATTATGTGAGCAATAAATCTCTTCATACCATTTTGATGCGTGTGTGGTATCATCAGCCTTGACATCTGAACCAATTACGGGTGGGTGTTTGTTGACCTCTAGAGGGCAACCACAGAATACCCCCTATGGTCCTTGCCTCCTTCTGTTCATGTCCTTATATAATCCCCACTACTAGAAAATGGGTTGAGCCTAGAAATTGGCTTTGAATAAATAGAATACAGCATAAGTGTTGGGAAGTCCACTCTGAAATTACATTACCATGAAGATTCTGGCTTTTGTCTTACCTGTTATTGGTCTCTGGCTTGCTCTAATGGAAACCAGTTACACTGTTTTGAGGTACTCTATAAGGAAACCCACATCATAAGAAACTGAGAGATTGTGGTTAATAGCCAGTGAGGAACTGATGCCTTCATTCTATCAGCCTGTGTAGAGCTGAGCCCGGCCAACAACATGCCAGTGAGCTTTGAAGGATACCCTCCTTCATTTAGCCTTCATATGAGACCACTCTTCTGCCAACACCTTTGCTCATAGGCTTTGACTTAGAGGACTGGGTTAAGCTGTGACTGGATTACTGATCCACAGAAACTGTGATACAATATGTTGTTTTAAAACCACTAAGTTTGGGGGTAATTTGTTGAATGCCAATTGATATTGAATACAGTGGAATGCTGCAGTTGCAGAAATACACACAGATATTATTCTTTGGGATAATGGTGAGGGAAGGTCTGCCTGGTCTGGACATCATGAGTTAAACATGGAGACATGAGAAGCCTGGTGAATTAATGAAACGTAGCGGCTTACAGCAATTGAGTGTGGCTAGCCTAGAGAGTCTGAGGATGGTTTGTTGAGGGCTGGTGGGCATGTAGAATTGTACTGAGTCAGGATAAGAGAGTGCCTCAGAAGGCCATGCTAAGTAGGCATCCCTGAAGAATTGCAAACAGAACAACATGATTATTTCTGTGTAACACGAACCTGCACTGTCTTCTCCCTGAGATTCACACATGTCCAGAAAGGTTTTGAGGGCTACAGGTCCAGGCGCTCAGTAATTTATTTGCATGAGTAGTCAAGGAACTTCTTGGTAAATAGTGAGTCTATAAAAAGCAAGAGTCTCAAAGACTCTTGGAGTCGGTGACAGAAAAGCAATAGTTTTAAGTTTAGCAATACAGGGTCTGTCCCTCTGATTGCCCTGCTTCCCAATCCCCACAGATGGATGCTTGACCCCCAAGAAGAAGGAACTGAAATGACCAGTAAAGAAACTAAAAGGAATGTTTAACAAGATTCCCATAGGAATCTCAGATCCCAAAACAATATCATTGAATCAGCAGCAGTGAAGTTAGTAATTTGGCAGGAAGCAAGGTACTGGCTTCTTTGCAAGGACATTGGCACCTTAGACTTTGGACACCAGCACTGGCATCAGTGCCCTGCTGAGGACTCCAGATCTTTCAGCAGAAGGCATTATTCTCTTTGAAATCCAGAACAAGACAGAGGAAAAATAGTGGACAACAAAAAGACTATTTCAGGTCACACATGAAAGCACTGTCCATTCAGGATCCTGTATTTAGAGAAGAATTTGAGGGATCTTGAGGTTCCTTCAAAAACAATGCAGGTTAAAAGAAAACAAGTAGAAAGAAATACTACTTTTTAATAAATAGGCATTATTTTTTAGAACAGTTTAGATTTATAGAAAAATTGAATAGATGGTACAGTGTCCACATACCTACCATCTGCAGTGTCCCCTATTACCAGCATCTTACACTCAGATAGTATAGTTGTTACAATTAATGATCCAATATTGATACATGATTATCAGCTGAGGTCCACAGATTATTCATATTTCCTTGGTATTTACCTAATATCCTTTTTCTGCTCCAAGATCCCATACAGGGTACCACATTACAGTTAGTTGTCGCATCTCCTTCAGTTTATCTGAGCTGAAACATTTTCTCAGGCTTTGTTTGATTTTGATGACCTTGATAGTTTTGAGGGGCATTGTGTCGGATATGTTACTCATCGTGAGACCAGGGTTATAAATTTTGAGAAAGAGCAATACTATTCTGGTATTGCTGTGCCATTTTTACTTCCCCCATTATCTTGGCCTGGGAAATAAACAATGTATAGCATTTTTATTTTGGAAAAAAAGTCACTACTGTGAGGAAATATGGATTAGGGGCAAGAAAACAAGGATTTTGGGGCCTGGGGTTGTGGTTCAGCGGTAGAACACTCGCCCAGCACATGCAAGATGCTGGGTTCAATCCTCAGCATCACATAAAAATAAATAAAATAAGGCATTGTGTACAACTACAACTAAAAAAAAATATTTAAAAAAACAAGAATTTTGGGCAAGTTGAAGACTATTGTAATGATTCACATAATGAAGATCTGTGCTAAGGCCACTGTAGTACGAGAAAAGAAGAAATGAGACAAAAATACACTGAGAACTTAGAAATGGTGGAAGTCTACAACCAATTGCATACGAATGGGAGAAATCTGAACAAGTGAGAAGAAATGGTTAAAATGTAAAATAAGAGCCAGCATGAGCCTGTGCCAAAGCCAAAGGAAGAAAAGTCTCATGAATGGCACAGTAATTCAAATGAAAGAGGACCAAAATGACCTTTGGATTTAGAAATTATGATTATTAGTCAGGGGCAGCAGCATGATTGGAAAGAGTTGGCAAGTGAATGGAATGTAAGAAAATAAAAATAGTGAGTGCTCATAAACATGAACATTTATATTTAAAAAGAAAGGAGAATGATCAGGGTAGTTACCAGAGAGATTCATATAATTGAAGACTTTGGGTGAGACACAAGACATAAGCATGTATTTGTAAACAATATGGAGTGGAATGAACCAGGAAAAGAGATTGAAAATATAGCAAAATGAAAATTGGTTTTACAACAGATGAAAAGATGTGATAATTGACAATAATAATAGCTGTACACATTAATTAAAGACTCTTTCAAGTATTTGAGTAGGACTTCAATGTATTATGTGCATTAAACTTAACATTTCTACGACATAGGTGTGATCTATTCCTGTTTTATGGATGAAAAATCTAAGATGCCAAAATGTGAGATAACATTTGAACCCAAACTGATTAACTCCACATGCTATCTCACTACTTTATATTAATTACATCTCCAAAGCCTGGGTGGTAACCTGAAATAACAAAAGAGAAATCTGTGAGATAGAAGAAAAGCAATGAGTGTGGGTGGCACATGAGTGATTGCATAATAAATATTTGTAGGATGAATGAAAGAATAACAGAGTACAGATACAGATATATAGCTATAGGGCAGGAAGTTGACAGAGGCCACAGTTTACAGTGCTGATTACATCACTATAGATAAATGTGTACCTTGTTGTATAGGATCAGCACAAAGCTTATTTTACAGTATTACAGTTCTGTATTTTACCTCTGTGTCCTCACTTATCTGAATCCCACTTCCTCAGTAAGGAGTTCGATTGGGGCTGATCTATTCCTTGAATTCCTCAGGTCATAACTGGAAACATGCTTCAGGAGGTTCCAGAGGCAAAGAGAAAGCAAAGTTCAATGAAAAGTTGAAATCCAAGAAGCTGAAAATCAAAGGTCCCCAAATAGGAGTAGCAGAAACAGGTTTGGAATCCAAGAGTGTGGAGCCGGGGATTTGAAATCCTGGGAGTAAAGAGCCAGAGCAAAGGCCTGGAAAAATGATCTCAACAGATGTTGCCTTCTGAGTTTTACTTTTAGCTGTCAGTCATGATGATGAATGGCCAAACTGGCCAGTTTAAAGGGTTGCGAGGGGTCAGATACCACCTCCAAGTATTGAATATACTGGGGTCAAGGATTATGACTTTTTTTAAAATCTATAATTAAATATTCTTAGCAACTGACACAGTGCCTGGCACAGAAAATATGTTTAAAAGTTGCACAGAATGGAACAACAATAATCTGTGTTTAAACTAAAATCTTTCTTAGAGTGATTAATAGCTCTCTTTAATTATAAAATATTTGAATTTGAACTTAATAATGGAAATTAAAATGACAAAGTCACTTGAATTTGCATCTTACAGAACATACCTGGTTTATCATTAGATATTATTGACACAAATAATATTCAGCCCTATTTAGGATAACAAATAATTATCCTTCAAGGGGAATAACAGAACTATGATTCACAAATTTATTAACTATTCTTTCTAATTGCAGACAGCTATAGTATTCCAAAACACTTTTAATGAAATCATAAGGAACCGAGATACATCACCCTGGTCTTCAAGTTTTCCCATGTATCAGTTAGGAGTTATCTAATAGAAATACTAGAATTGCTTTGGAACTGTAGGGTTTAGGTCTTATGAAACTGTAGGACTAATGAAGATATTTATGGAAAGCTACTGTCTCTCCCTCTAGGGTGGGCCTGAAGTCTCTGTAGGTCAATAGGGCTGACAGTATGGATGTAAAGCAGAGGTGGATGAGGACAAACCAGAACTTGGAATCTATAAGTTCAAACTAAATCCCTACATCTGCCTCTCACTGTCTCCAATCTTGAGATGTGGGTCACCTGAAGCAAGGACTCTCTTGCTTCTCTGTGGATCTGCACACATGCTTGCTCATGACTCAAGAATCTGAAGGAAGACATGGGGAGAACTACAGGCCAACTATAGGCACACAATAAGGACTTGGGCCAGCAGATCAACCACAAGTACACAAGCTTCAACCATGCCTGGCCCTTTCCACGGATTTTTTTTAGAGCAGTTTCTGCTGCTTTGCCTATGCTTTCCTAATCCCACACAAATTTCCTATGACTAATTCTAATCTACAATCATAGAGTAAAAGTAGTCAGGGAAATTCCATCTCAGATTCACAGAGTTAACACAATATAAAACCACCATGCTATATGATGCCTACATGCTCTGCAACTTTGAGTTTGTCCCTTACTCAGGAACACTCCAGGTACTTTTTGCCAAGTTGTTGAAACACATCATCCTATTTCTGCTCAAGAGTAGGCACAGCTAAGTCTCTGCTGAAATGCTTGATACACTGCAGTAGCAGAAGTATGACACAGCACTAGAAGTGGCCAAGGCCAATAGACTTCCTTTTACTTCCACTCATAAAGTAGACATCAATGTCGCCCCCTGATCCCATATCAACCACCTGTGGTTCTACAGTAGTGAGTCAGATTTCAAATTCCTTGCTCCATGCCCCCATTTCTATATCTGACATTGTCTCTCTTTCCCTCCCTCCCTCTCCTTCTTCAAAACCTTTCCACTATGAGACTATGGCAATGGAATATACCTTTCTTCAGGGAAAAAAAAAAAAAAAAAAACACCTCCCTGCACCCGTCAGGTGTGATTAAGCTACATAGTCTAAGCAAGGAAACAGGACATTTCCTGAGGTTCGCTAAATTAGTCTTATATAACAACATTTGAGCCAGGTGTAGTGACCCACATCTGTAATCCCAGTGATGGAAGGCTGAAGCAGGAGGACTCAAATTTCAACTTAGTTTGACCCTGTCTCAAAATAAAAAGGACTGGAGATGTAGTTCAATGGCAAATCCCACTGGGTTCAATCCTCAGGACCAATAGCAACCTTTGTGGAAAACCAAAGTCAAATTAGCGTGTGGAGTGTAATCTGGCTCCTTTGTTAACCTTTCCTGGAGTTAGATGAAAGCAGGTCCCTACTTCTTTCCTGCTGTGGTCTAGTACCATGACCACATAGTAGCAATGTTTGGAAAAAGAATATTCTCTAACACACACAAACATATATCTCCCAAAATATTCAATGCTTTGTGGCATTTGGTAGCCTAAAACCAGACTTAGTGGAAGAGAGGAGAGAATTCTCTGTCTATGGAACACCTCCCCTAAAGATTATTTATTACTAAGTAGAAGTTTTAACATCTCACCTTAAGTATTGTCTTTTAAGTTCATAGTTGCTTTGTGGTTTTCTCCAAGAACAATAGATCAGTATTCGTCTTATATAAACAAGGTAACTGCCTCTGGTGATTCCTACAACCTCCAGCACCAAATCAGTCTGTTCTGTTTGTGAAATGAAACCTCCACCTCTAGACACTGATAATTGAGCAGCTTTTAAAGGATTATTTTCTAGTTAAAAAAAAAAAAGCAGAAGTTTCAATCAGACATCGTGTTGCCTATCTAATATTCCTCTTCATATAGATGGTTTAATATCTCTGAATCTTGGTTTGTGAAATGGGGATAGTACCTTCCATGAAGAGATATTATAAGAAATAAATGAGGTTCAGTGTAATTTTTGGCACAAACTTAGCATATATTAAATTTATCTTGGTGTGTTTGAGCTTCCATCACTAAATGTCATATACTGGATAGCTTACAAACAACAGAAATTTATTTCTCATAGTTCTGGGGGCTGAGAAGTCCAAGATTATGGCAGTGGTAACTTTGGTGTCCTTTTTGGGTCCACTTTCTGATGCCTACCTGGTGCCTTCTAGTGGTGTTTCCGTGTGGTGAAAAGGGGAAGGCAGTTCTCCAAGGGGTCTCTTTTGTAAAGAGAACCAGTCCACTGTGAGGGCTCCACCCTTGTGATTTTATCATTCCCAAAGGCCCCAGCTCTTAATATCATCACCTTGGGGTTAGGATTTCAGCATATAAATTTGAGGGGGACACAGACACTCATACCAGCACTCAATGGAGAGAAACCACTATTATCATGTATTACTCATAAAATTCACTATATAGTATATATAAACAGATGTGTTATATGAATACATATTCCTATATATGTCTGCTACAAACACCAGGAAAAATTACTTTTTCCATATTGTACACATATGTGAAGAGGAAATGGGACCTGGAGTGAAAGAGACAGAGTGATATCAAGTAAAGAAAAGTTCAGGGAAATATAACAGACCTCCTACATAAATTAACTGTAGCAAAACCCCCTTTATATTCCAATTTTAACCTCTAGCAGATATGCTTAAATAGTCTGTTTGATGTTAAGTCTCCTGAAGTCAACTTCCCTTGACCTTTATTCTTACTATTAAAATAATACTTAAACTATTGAGTACAATGAGTTGTAAAAAATTACCACAGTTTTGCATAAGAACAGATGGTGATGTATTGTCTAATTTTTCACCTTATTTTTTTATATTTATTTTTTAGTTATAGGTGGACACAATGTCTTTATTTTACTTCATGTGGTGCTGAGGATCAAACCCAGTGTCTCTCGTGTGCTAGGCAAGCGCTCTCCCTTTGAGCCACAACCCCAGCCCATTTTTTTAATATTTATTTTTGAGTTATAGGTTTTTCACCTTATTTTAAGCTGCTAAATTCTAACCTGTATTTATTTAAATGTCCCAAACTGAAACAATGCTAATTTTTTCCTGGTATTTTATTTCCTGGTATCTGTTATTATTTTCCTAAGTAAGGGTATTAAATCATATGGGAGGAATCTCTATACTTACCATGCTTTTCTCTTTAGCAAAATAATAAAAATAATATATAATTTGACTCTTATTATTAATGAACTTTTTCATGCATACAAGACCCATGAAATAATTATTGAGATCCTATAGTATTCCAGGTATTGTTATAGAACCTAGAAAAGCAGAAACAAGTCTGTTTCTGACTCTTCCAGAATTATTAAGTTGGCTACTACAGTAGGCATACATCTTATCAATAACTACAGAATATGAGTAGAGATAAACACAAGATATTATGTGGAAAGAAAGGAAGGAAAAATATTTTACCTAGGACAAAGGAGAAGTTAGGAAATGTGGTATCATGGAGTTGATATTTCAATTAGATTTTAAAAGATAAATCCGGAGATGCTGGTCAGAAATAGAAAAAGAGAATTTAAAGCAGAGAAAACAGCAAGAACAGAGTGGCATGGACAGCTGACCAGCCATGAGGTGTCCTGGGTAAGGCAAGTGATGGTCCAACACAGGAGTGTTTAGGAGCTGAGAGAAATAGGCACAGCAGGGAAATTTGGAAAGGCAGCCTGGGATGCCTGTGGAAGAATGTGGACTTTGACCTAACAGCACTGGATATTTATAGATTTATTCTCAAAATATGGACAGCTCAAATAATGAAAAAGTAAAAATCAAATAAAGAAATTTAACTCAGGCATGTCTTGGAATAAGCTCAGAATGGAATACAGATTTTAGTTTTCTTTTTTAAGGTCCTTATCACTACACTGTGGAAAGACTTATTAGAGAACTTTTTCTTGTAGCTTTCCTATCAGCAGTGACTGAAAACTATGTGTAAGACAGTGTTTTGAATGCTCCATTTAATGTACAAGAACAATATGTTTCTTTGGGAATATTTGTATAAGTAGAATGGAAATAACAGACTTGGGATTTCAAAGAAGGCTAGGACTGATCTATCAGAAGATAGTAGGAGCAATTTTACATGTGGAGGTTTATACTGTGATGTAAAGACTTCAAAAAACAAAAAAAAAAAAAAAAAAACAAATAATTCTAAGCAATATTTAAAACAATGCCAGAAAGTAACGCTTCTCTTTGAAAAGAAACTGAAACAATAACGGAAGGAATACAAAATTAAAATATACTTATTTTGAGAATATCACCCGACCAGAGCAGAAGGAGGCAGAAGAAACACATTGATAAAATTATGTCATGTGCATGTATGGAAATTCCATGATGAAATCCACTTTTCTGTATAATTATTATGTACCAGTAAAAATAAATGAATTTCAATGTCAAAATTTCCAAAACTTAAATCATCTTTACTAACTTTAATGTCATAGAGAAATTCAAATTCATTTCAAATTCAAACCACTTAAATCCATTGACTCCTATTGGATTCTAATTAATATAATGTGTGTTAACTAGGATTCCTAGTTGGTTCAACAGTGTCAGTGAGAAGGCATTCTGCCATCTGCAAATAAATAATCAATACTGTTCATAGTTGAAGTGTATCTGAATGTGAACTAGTCCAGGAACTAGGAGATCATATTTTGGTCCCAGCTGTAGCATTAATATCCCAGGTAACTTCACTGCAAACTATATTACATTTTTCAGATTCCTTTTTCCCAACTGTAAAATGAAGTGGTTAGAAGAAAGGTTTAGATTTTCAAGCTCCATATGCTGAGAACCTCATTCATTTATTCACTCAGTGATATTTACCAGGCATCTGTGTGAGGTGCTGGAGACAGGCTCTGAGTCTATCGCATTGGGAAAGCCAACAGAAGTCCTTGCTCTCCTGGATTTCACACATTCATGAAGGGAAACAATAAACCAAGAAGTAAATAAAATTGCTTCTGATAGTTTTAAATGTTGATAATATGATTAAGACTATCTTCATATCTCAAGGAGCCAGGGTTTGGTTTAGATGCATGTGTACAAACTGATGTACAATGCAGAATGTACTTTGCCTACAGTGCTTCATATTGGGGTAGTGTGTCTTGAAATTAGGTTATCCGCTGGTACAGGAAGTAAAATTAAGATGTTTATAGACATTTGATATATTGTTCTTTATTTATTAGCAACCCAATTTAAACAAAGTTCCTTTTAAAATGTAATTATAATCTGAAGCATATATTTAAGTGGTAAGATATTTAAGTGATAAGAAGATTAGAAGAGGGACCATCATGAACTGGAAGGTAGGTAATATTTGCCATGTGCAGAAAGGCAAGATAGAATGAATCAAGGATACATGATTTCCCCTAGACGCAACAGTTCTGCTTCCATATTTATCTTTCATTAAGTAACAGAACTAATTGTCCCTTTCCGTTTCATATTTGGAACACAAAAATAAGTATCAAGGGCTGGGGTTGTGGCTCGGTAGTAGAGCACTCGCCTAGCATATGTGAGGCACTGGGTTTGATCCTCAGCACCACACAAAAATGAATAAATAAAAATAAAGGTATCCTGTCCATCTAGAACTTAAAAAAAGTATTTAAAATAAATTAATAAATCAATGTCTAATTTCCCTAAATAGGAAAAGCTGTTTGTTACTATATATATCTACATTGAGTTTACAGGATGTATATTCACAGAACATATATTCTACAACAAAATTGCCAATGCATAATGTCACTAATGGGTAATTATAATTTTTAAGAAATAAAGAGTGGATCTATGTTTTAGATCATAAAATCAAAAAAATCCCTAAAAATCATTTTTCTATTATATGATTTAATAAATAAATTCTACATCTTCCAAACATGTATCAGATACTTTAAATAGTACTAAGCAAAATAGATCCGAATAAGATAATAAAACAGTAGTAGTTCAAACTGGATAATGAAGGATGTCTATTTCATTGACACATTTATTCACACAGAAGCTTTGAATGCTAGAGAGGAGAGGATCTTCCCTTTACATGGATATCACATCCATTTTTTTAAAAATTACAAACAATAGGCTAAATTGTGCCTCCCTCAAAGCACGCATGGCTTGGCCCCCAGAACACTAATCACACTGGCTTACAGCAGAACAGCTGCTGCCTAAACAAGGAACTCTGGGCAGTGCAGCAAGACAGAGGGGAATGAGTTGACCTCAGCCAGAGAGTCTGCAACAATGTAACTGCAGAAAATAATCCACCTAATTTCCAACAGTAACTAACTGGGGGCGGGGAGGGGGGTACTCAAAGTCAGAGCTAAAGATACCATCAACTACTTATTTAGATTTAAAATTTCTCTTACACAATATGGAAAGAAAGTGTATATATGTAAGCCATTTTAGATAAGACTGGTTTATCTGAGCATAAAATTCTTGGAATTTTCTTGTAATTTCAGCCTGCTCAAAAACAGTAAATAATGACCCACTGTGCTTGGAGAAAATACTAAATATTTTCTGGAACAATTATTTGGCCAATGTAGATAATCTGAAAATAAAAGACAAATTATTTTAAGATAAAAGTTTCTAGTCATACTAGGAAGACTGAGAAATACAAATTTCTTCCAGCTCCTTACAAATATGACAGTGAGAAGCATCACAGTGGTCACGCCCGGTGGAGCACAGAACATTGTTTTGTGTGCTCTTGTTCTCATGGGCCCCCCGACAGGTTATGCTCTTTGCTCAATGTACACAAGCTCAGCAAATTGTCAGCACAGACAAAACTATGGACAGGGCCACAGGGCTTGGATAACTTTCAAACGAGCTGAGCTATCACCAAAGATTGTGAAGCTATCCAGTCACAGACATTTTGTGAATTGTCTATAATCTTTTCTCCTGTGTGACTCAGAATTGATTTGTATGTTATTAATTTGTACCTAATTTGAACTAGTCAGTGAATATTATTCACTTCCAATTCTATTTTAGAGGGGTGCATCTTGCTCTTCTTGTCCTAAGGTCTTCCAAATTGATATAAATAATCAGTGCATGGCAATGATTCTCAATATGTGGGGGTAAGGAAGAGGCCAGAGTGCCCCTCCACACACACACACACACACACACACACACAGTATAGAAGTAAGACACATTGATCAAACGTCTTTCTAATCTTAAAATAATATCCTGTTTTGCCGACAAGCTTTTATGACAATATCAGAAAACTCTCCTCTATTATTGCATTAGATTTCCAGAGAAAACACTTAAAATATTTCTAAAATATGTGAAAAAAGTTTTTTTTTTATTCTCCAGGGCATAACCAAATAATATTTGGTGGTTGACATAGTTCATCTTTATTTTCTCCTATGTCCTTGAATTTGCTTCCACCATTTTCTCCAGCCTCCCACCCATTCCCCATTAACTTTTTGTTCTGAATTATTTTAGACAAATTGCCCACATGGATCTACTTGTTCAGTTTGTGTCGCTCACTCACATTCCCTAAAAACAGCATAATTGCTTTTGACTTGTAGATATGCTCATTACTTTCAACTTTAGTTATCATTGGTCAAAAATATTGGCTGATAAGCTATGTCCTTGAAATATTTTTGCCATTTTTTGAAGAATAGAAGCCCTAATGGGGAATGCAAGAAGAAAGATTAACTCATTGTACTTTGGATGAAGCATTTCAGGTACACTGAGATCCATATTTGGCTTGTCAGATTGCTACTTTGACACCCGTTGCAGACATGTTAGGAAGGCTAAGGAGATAGCAGTTCATATATGTGACCAGACTGGGGCAAGAAACCAGTCAGATCCGCCCTGCCCTACTCCTTAAAACTTCTGTTGTTTCTCAAGATGTTGCCACATGTTCTTATAGGAATGGAATCATTTGGTGCTAACTTAATAGTATATTAATTTAATTTTGATATCAGGAATTGAACCCAGGGGCACTTGACCACTGAGCCACATCCCCAGTCCTTTCTAAAATTTTTTATTTACCAGGTTGCTTACAGTCTTGTAAATTGCTGAGGCTGGCTTTGAATCTGAGCTCCTCCTGCCTCAGCCTCCCAAGCCACTTGGGTTATAGGCATCCGACACCATGCCAGGCTAGTATATTAATTTTAAAAGAATCAAAGTGTGGGGAAATATTAGCATATGATATAGTTATAATTTTAATTAAACCAGTAAAAAAATCCACACAGTAATCAACTGTGCATTTTTCTCAGTATATTTCATTAATGTAGGTTTTCTCCAGATTTTAGTTTTGCATCCTCATTAATTCATAACTGCACAGTCTCCATGGGTGTTCTCATAACACCAGTTACATCAATTGACTTATGATCCCCAATCTATAGCTTCACCCTGTTCCTCTTACTTGAGCTCCAGCTTCATATGGGTTGCTGCCTGCTAAATCTCCCACATCTGTGTTACTTCCCATCTTGAATCTGCATGAATCCCTCCCTCCTGAAGGAGTGTGTTTACCTTCAGTGTACTCTACCTGGTAAAGCCATCACCATTCACCTGGCTATCAAGCAAAACCAGAGATCCTGCTCCTCCTCCTTTGTCACCCCTTGTACCATCAATCCTGGTTGCTTTAATTCAGGTCCTTTATAGATATTGGAGCTATCTCACTAGACAAATTCTTAAATATATGCACTATTATAGTTCTTCATCACAGAATAGTACTAGGTATAAACTCACAGTTACACTTTCAACAAATATTTGTTAACTGATGATCACCCAATTTACCAAATACAATATACTTAATAGACTTTAATGTGTTTTTTTTGAGCACTTTACATGTTATTTGTTTAGCAAACTTACTTTCATACCAGTAAATCTGGATTTTTGATAAGATACTTGCTGTGCCACAAAAATTAAATTGATCAAATCCATTATAATCAAATGCTCTATTTACTATAAGCCAGATATATAGTTTCATGCTTGATTTGGTTTGGTTTGGTTTAGTTCTAAGCAAAAATTATCAGAAAGTGCAAGGGAATAAAAGATGATGGGCAGAGAAGAGGTTTGGATTTTATTTACCTGTGAGATGTGAGGATCACCTGATTGATTAAATGTATTAATTTATTGGTACTCAAAGTGTGGTCTGTGGATGAGGTGCACAGACAACTGGCAGCTTGCTGGGAATACAGAATCTAAGGCTCCATTCCAAGTATACTACATTACATTTTTTTACAGTATCTCTTGGTAATTTCAATGCATATTGAAGTTTGAGGAAAAAACTGTATCAAATTATCTCAAGCAATAATATATATAACTGAAGGAAGATTGATCATGCATCAAAAGTATTTTTAAAATGATAGCCCCAGAAGAAAATGAGAAGAGTCTATTCCAGTATTGTTTATAGGGGGATGAAGTCAGTCTTCAGAGTGTGTCCACTAAGAAAGCCAGCCCTCCCATGAACTCATTCTCCATAAGCATTTCTCCAAAAAGAATGTATGCCTATCATTATACCTGTCTTAAATAGGTGAAGCAATAAGAAATCAATAAGCCCATTTACAACCAAAACATACTTGTGACCAAATATGGGCCCCTTCTAGCAATGGTAAAAGCTCATATCAAATAATAACCTAATTATTTGATATGGTTATTTTTATTTTAGCAAAATCCTAACTACAATTTCTTCATTCTTCTTATGGACTCAGAGAAGAGCCTTATTTGATAATCTGATGAAAATCTCCTCTTTTAGTAGATTGAACAAACCTTGTGTGGTTCTGTCTGCCCCTGGAACTTGTCACCCTAGTTAAATGAAAGTTAGAAAAAACTCAAGTCTATAAAAAGTGTGATAATTAGACTGTCAGTGGCTTGGTTTTTCATGCTTCCTTTCTTCTTCATACAGTCATCTTTACTTTCAGCATTGTCATTATATCTTTCTTTTCTTCATCCCTCTCAGACTCCATCCTTCCAATTCCTTCTAAACCATTAATACAGCAACCCATAAATATCTCTTTGTTTGAACTATTGTGGGATCTTCATACTCAGGAAGTATAAGAATTTCCCTTGTACAGTCTTCCAGATTGGCCACAGCTTCATCAGAAAGCATGATTATGATTTTCCTTGTATCTGGTGAGATGAGGAATTAAGGAATGTCAGTGGGTTAGAATCAAGGAATAGAATGTCCTTTTGCCAAAAAACCACTGTAGGAGTTCCAAATAGAGCAAATCTTTGTGTCAGACCCATGTCCATTCACAAGAAACAGCAGATTTTCTTTTGATCATCTAATGGTGGAAATTCCCTGCATCCTAGCTAGCAGTGAAGAAATGTTGCTTCAAACTGGATTACTCATGCCTCCTACCATGCAAGGCTGCCTATGTAAAGAACTAGCTCAAAATTTTAAAAGGAGGGATCAAGTGTCTTTGAGAGTATTTGGGGTCTGACAAAGAACATTCAAAAGCAAGCTAGAGAGGCAGAAAGCTATACATGGGTTCTGCCACCATCTAGCAATAGCAGGTGAGTTATTTCATGTCTCAAACACTCATTTCTTTAACTGCAAAATGAAGAATTGGATCTTGAAAGTCCTTTCAAACTAGCATCCTTTGTTTTATAGTTCATCATTAAAATTATTCCAAAGGGAAAAACTCCAGTTGCATTTAAATTAAATAAATGAATAGAATAAAAGAAGAAAGAGTGTGGAGTAAAGTATGGGATGAAATTGTTCCAAACTGCTTGGTAGAATGAACATACAGCTATTGCTTTATGAACAAATGAGATCAATTTAACTGACAAATTCCTGCCATGCTTGTGGTCTATGGGAGTTCTAAGTCAGGCAGTCTTTTCTCCCTGGCAGGTCAGAACCTTGCCTGCTAATAGGCTGAATTTCATCAGTGAGCTTGGAATCCCAGAGAATATAAAGGGTGTTTGGGAGACGTGGTGTAGACTCCTAGGAGCCTTTACTATTGAGGCCAGTGTTCTCTGTTCTATTTCACAGAGCAGTTTGACAGCCAGTCCACAAGCACTGAACATGGAACTTGCTTGTTCTCATGCTTTCTTCTTGAATGTCAGGTGGGAGTGGGATGAGAAAAAAGAAGGTATCTGCAAGAGCTGTAAAAAAACCCCAAATAAATCTTGCACTTTGATAGAAAATTGAAATTTTACTTTCATAATTTCATTCTTTGAGTCTCAAAAAACAGAAATGACCAGGAAGGGGCCCCTCCGCCCTTTTTTTTTTCTTTCAATGCAATTATTTTAGAAATATTATTTTGCAATGCTGATTTTAAAACTTTCCCACTTAACTGCTCTTTCATTTCTGCAGGGCCTGAGCAACTCCTGAAGTTCAAAGATCACAGTGCTTTACAAGGCTGCTCAGTTTAACATGATTGTGTTCACACAGAGCAATGAACTGTAGTATTTCATGCTCTTTCAGAATGGTAACTGTTGGCAGGGCAAAACTATTGGTAATCCTTTCCACAGCTGCAAAATAGCCTCTGTGTATCATATCACTAAGTTTAGTGGCAATCAAAATGCACAATATCTTCTCAAATCTACATTTAATTGAATTATTAAGACTCAAAAATCAAGATGACCAAAGTTTTACATGCTTACATGCAATGATCTTATTTATAGAAGGTGCAAATTTAATGCGTTAGTAACATTGCATGAAATATGCATTGAATTTAACTAATCTCATCTGACAGTGGTTTATTTGGCTAGGACGCACAGTACTATACATGTGCCAGGAAGATTGCTATTTAATAAGCGGAAAAAAATGGAGCTCATAAATGTTTGTGGAGGACTGGAATGTTCTACACTAAGACAAAATTTCAGTGATGTATTATTTAAAAATTATAACAACACTTTGGAATTTGAAATGTCTAATGTACTGTGTACTCTAAAACTATATACAAATATCCTCTGTTTTGAGACAAACCCAGTAGCTTGTCTTTGCACTGCTACCCAGAGGAGTTAAAAATCAACAAATGAAAAGGACAAACTTCTCCACAGCTAGCTTCTTTAAGTCAGCATTAGAAGAAAATTATTCTGCTGTAGGATTTCTCCAGAAGTTTGTATTTAGAGACTGTCAACCAAAGGAAAACAATAAAAAATTGCGGAAAAAATCTTAAGTGACCAAGAGAGATCCTTGACTAGAAATCACTTAGCAAATGTGCTGAGGATGGGATGTTAGACAGCAGCATTACACATGTTTTCTTGGTATAAGGCAGGAAACACAGCATCTCTACATGTCTCATTACTTAAATGCATGAAAGTACCAAGTGGAACAGCTGGGTTTTTTCAAAGCTTTTACCCTTCAGTTAAAGTAACATGTTCTAAAGTTAATTGTAGGTTGCTTTTAAATATAGTGTGAGGGGTCTCCAATTTATGATTCTCCTTTTCTTTATTGCAAAGGCAAAAGTAGTAGTACTAATAGTGTGTGTGTTTTGAAAATTTTTATAAGTTCATATCCTGATTATGATACTGATGGTCTTGGGAAATTCATTTCTAAAAAAACTTTTTTTAGTTATAGATGGACACAATACCTTTATTTAATATTTTTTTAAATGTGGTGCTGGGGATCAAAACCAGTGCCTCATATATGCTAGGGAAGCACTGTACCACTGAGCCACAACCCCAGTCCTTATTTTTTTAATTCTATTAATGCTACTGAGTAATTCTCCATTCTTTCTTTTTTAAAATATTCTAGTTACTTCTGACTTTTTATAACTTTATTTTATTATTTATCTATTTATTTATTTATGTGGTGCTGTGGATCAAACCCAGTGCCTCACATGTTAGGCAAGCACTCTACCACTGAACTACAACCCCAGCTCTCTATATTCTTTATTAATCTTGAATTTTTAAAAATTTTTTTGGTTGTAGATGGACGCAATACTTTTATTTATTTTTTTAATGTGGTGCTGAGGATCGAACCTGGTGCCTCACACATGGTAGGCAAGCACGCAATCACTGAGCTACAACCCCAGCCCAATCTTGAAATGTTTATGCACTTCATTCTTTTTTTAATATTTATTTTTTAATATTTATGTGGTGCTGAGGATCGAACCCAGGGCCTCGCACGTGCTAAGTGAGTGCTCTACCACTGAGCCACAACCCCAGCCCCTATGCATTTCATTCTTTTAAACAATCTTCAGCAGAGCTTGATCAGAAAAGGTGGATAACCCAATCCCATCTTTTTTGTAGTCTAATAAAAGATGTTTCCCTAAAAAAGGCATTAAGAGTCCATTAAGATCACTGCACATGTCCAGGGGAAGATAGGCAAAAGATATGCTCCTTAACTCTCAAGAGTTTATAACCTCATGACAATATAAAATTACATATAATTTTATATTTTTATACATAAAAAGTCATACTTTTTTATGGTAAGAACATTTAAAATCCCTCTTAATGACTTTCGAGAATACAATGCACTTGAAGTACTTGAGACCCGTTGCTGAATATTGGTTCTTTTCTCCATGGCAGTTCCTGAGACCTGTCCCAACCATATTATTTGTATCAACAATCTCAATGAGAAGACCAAGAATGATGAGCTGATGAAATCGCTGTATACCATTTTCTCCCTGTTTGGTCAGAACCTGGATATCCTGGTGTCATGGATCATGAATATGAGGGCCCAGGCCTTTCTTATCTTCAAGGATCTTGCAAGCATCTTGCACTCCATGAAGGGTTTCCTTTTCTATGACAAGACCAGGTGCATGCAGTAGGCCAAGAATGATTAATATCATTGCCAAAATGAAGGGCACCTTTGTGGAGAGGGACCATAAGTAGAAAAGAGAAAGCCCCAAGAGCCAGGAGATCCCAGCTGCCAAGAAGGCTGTCTACAGATCTGTTCTGGGTATGCCACCGAAGACGCAGGAAGCCAAAATCATGCACCCCATGCTGAACTAGGCTCCCTATATACTACCCCATGGCATGATCCCACTGCCAGGCCTTGCACCAGACAAGATTCTACCAGAGCCATGCCCCCACAACAGCTTATACCAGCTTATGCCACCTGTCGAATTTTTTCCCGAAAATCCACCAAATCATATCTTGTTCCTTACTACATGCTGTCCCTGCTTTTCAACCAGTTCCCTGGCTTCAAGGAAGTCCCCGGGCAGCATGACATTGCCTTTGAGGAGTTTGACAATGAGATACAAGCAGGAGCAGCTCTGGATGTCCTGAAGGGCTTTAAGATCACCCAGAACAACACTATGAAGATCTCCTCTGCCAAGAAGTAAAATCTTTTCTCCAGGCTTGCCCTCACCCCTGTTCTGTGGCTGCCCTTCCCGCTTGGCTCAGACCCTGAAGATAAGTCCCCAGTTGGAAGCCTTTTCAAAGCCACATGAGTGCATGGTCACCATACAACACTGTAGTCAGAGTCTGTCCCCAGACCTGTAACCTTGCACCTGGTGCTTAAGACTGGAATTAAAGTATGTTTTTGAGGTTGGTTTAAATATATTTATAATGCATTTTTATTAATTATATTCACCATATTGTATGATACATGTCTTGAATTTATTCCTCCTAACTGGAATTTTCTATCCTTTGACCACCATCTTCCCTGTCCCTAGTAATCATCTATCTAACATCTACTTCTGTCACTTCAACTTCTTTAAGTCACACATGTAGCATCATGGAGTGTTTATCTTTCTATGTCTTGCCTATTTCACTTTGTACAATGACCTTCAGGTTCATCTGTGTTATCACAAATGACAGGACTTTCTCTTTAAGGCGGAATAATATCCCATTGTGTATATATACCATGTTTTCTGTATCTTTTCATCTACTAATAGACACTTAATTTCATTCCATACGTTAGCTATTATGTATAAAGCTGCAGGGAACATAGAAGTGCAGATATGTCTTTGGCATACTGATTTCATTTTCTTTAGATGTATACCCAGGAATGGCATTGTGTGATCACATGGTGGTTCTAATTTTATTTATTTACTGAGGATTTCCAGACTGTCTTGAATAGTAGCTATACTAACCCATATTTCTGCCAAGGGCCCCTTTTGCTCCACATCTTCCTCAATGCTTGTTAATTTTTGTCTTTTTGATGACAGCCATTCTAACAGATGGGTGAGGGGATATCTCATTGTGGTTTTAGTTTGTAATCCTCAAATAAGTGATGCTGAGCATTTTAAAATATAAACATTGGCTATTTGTCTTCCTTTGAGAAATATCTATTTAGTCCCTTTGCCCATTTATAATTTTTTTTTTGCTATTGGATTGTTCAAGTTCCTTATACATTTTGGATATTAACACCTTATTAGATATATTTCTCCCATTCCCTATGTTATCTCCTCTTTCTGTTGATTGTTTTCTTGGCTGTATCAAAACTTTTGGTGTGATGTAATCCCATATGTCTATTTTTGCTTTTATTGCCTGTGCTTTGGGTTTCATTTCCAGAATATCATTTCATAGACCAATGTAATGGAGCTTCCCACCTATATTTAATCTAGTAGGTTTTACAGTTTCAGGTCTCATGTTTAAATCTTCAATCCATTTGACTTGATTTTTGTATCTGGTATAAGATGAGGGAGAAAATACATGCTTCTGCTTGTGAATATTCAGTTTTCCCAGCACCATTTATTAAAGAGACTTTCTTTTCCCTATCAAGTGTCCTTGGCATGTTTTGAAAACATCAATTCATCATAAATGCATGGATTTATATCTGAATTTATTTACTTATTTGTCCCATTTATTGACATCCATTATTTTATGTGTCTGTTTTAGCACCAGTACTATGTTGTTTTGATTATTATACCTTTGTAGTATGTTTTAAAGTCAGGTAGTAATGACTCCAGTTTTGTCTTTATTGCTCAAGATTGCTTTGGCTATTTGGAATTTTTTGTGATTATATTATACATTTTAGGATTTTTTTTTCCTGTAAAAAATACTATTGGAATCTTACTTGTTGTTTTTAGATATACATGACAGTGGAGTGTATTTTGACATATTATACATACATAAAGTATAACTTATTCTAATTAAGATCCCATTCTTGTGGTTGTACATGACGTTGGAGTTTCACTGGTTGTGTATTCATATATGATCATAGGAAAATTATATCTGATTCATTCTACTGTCTTTCCTATTCCCATCTCCCCTCCTTTCTCTTCATTCCCCTTTGTCTAATCCAACAAACTTCTATTCTTCCTCTCCTCATCCTCCCTTTTATGAGTTAGCATCTATATATGAGAGAGAACATTTAGCCTTTGGTTTGGGGGGATTGGCTTATTTCACGTAGCATGATAGTCTCTGATTCTATTCATTTACCAGCAAATACCATAATTTCATTCTTCTTTATGGCTGAGAAGTATTCCACTGTGTATATATGCCACATTTTCTTTATCCATTCATCTGTTGAAGGGCACCCAGGTTGGTTCCACAGCATGACTATTGTAAATTGAACTGCTATAAACATTAATGTGCCTGTGTCACTGTTTTGAGCTTTTTTAAAGTCCTTTTGGAACATACTGAGGGGTGGGGTTCCATTCCAAGTTTTCTAAGGAGTCTCCATACTGCTTTCCAGAGTGGTTGCACCAATTTGTAGTCCCACCAGCAATGTATGACTGAACATTTTCCCCCACATCCTTGCCAGTATTAACTGTTAACTTGTATTCTGATAATTGCCATTCTGACTTGAGTAATATGGAATCTCAGTGTAATTTTAATTTGCATTTCTCTAATTATTAGAGATGTTGAACATTTTTTCGTTTGTTCACCATTCATATTTCTTCATCTGAGAGGTACCTGTTCCGTTCCTTTGCCCATTTACTGATTGGGTTATTTGGGTTTTAGGTGTTAAGTTTTTTGGGTTCTTTGTATATCCTGGAGATTAATGCTCTATCTGAGGTGCAGGTGGTAAAGATTTTCTCCCATTCTATAGACTGTTTGTTAACATTTTAGATTGTTTCCTTTGCTGTGAAGAAACTTTTTAGTTTGATACCATCCCATTTATTGATTCTTGATTTTACTTCTTGCACTTCAGGAGTCTTATCGAGGAGGTTAGTTTCTAAACTGACATAACATAGAATTAGGCCTACTTTTTTCTTCTAGTAGGCACAGGTTCTCTGGTCTAATGCTTAGATCCTTGAACTACTTTGAGTTGAATTTAGTAAAGGGTGAAAGATAGCTGAACGAGAAGAAGGGAAAACTATCTCATTCACAATAGCCTCAAAAAAAGTAAAATACTTGGAAATCAATCTAACAAAAAAAGAGGTGAAAGACCTCTACAATGAAAACCACAGAACGCTAAAGAGAGAAGTTAAAGAAGACCTTAGAAAATGGAAAGATCTCCCATGTTTTTGGATAGGCAGAATCAAAATTGAAAAAATGGCCATACTACCAAAAGTGCTATCTAGATTTAATGAAATTCCAATTCCATTCTGCAATTGGAATTTTAATAGAGATTGATTTGAATTTTCAGATCACTTTGGATAGTATGGACATTTTAACAATATGAAATCTTCCAATCAATTAACATGCTATATATTTCCACTTATTTGTGTCTTCTTCTTTCATCATATTTTATGGTTTTCAGTGAATGGATCTTTCATATCCTTGATTAAGTTTATTCCTACATATTTTATTTTTTGCAGCTATTATATATAACATCATTTTCTATATTTTTTATATCCTGCAACTTTACTGATTTTATTAGGTCACAATTGTGTGTGTGTGTGTGTGTGTGTGTCTGTCATCTTCATAGTGTTATCTATAAAGATTTGCACCTAAGACCATGTTAACTGCAAAAAAGGGACAATTTAACTTCTTCCTTTCGTATTTTTTCTTTTACCTAATTTCTCTAGCTAGTGCTTATAGTACTATGTTGCACAGAAATGGTGAAAATATTTATCCTTATCTTGACCCAAATCTTACAGGAAAAACTTTCAAATTTTCATGGCTGATTATGATATGAGCTGATTATGATATGAGGTTATGAATAAATTTTGAATTTTGTCAAATGCATCTGAGATGATCATAGGGTTTTTGTCCTTCATTTTGTAATGCAGTGTATCTCATTTGTAGATTTCTGTATGTTAAAACATCTTTGCATCTCTGAAATAAATTGCATTTTATGATGATTAATGATCCTTTTGATATGATATTGAATTCAGTTTGCTAGTATTTTGTTGAGAATGTTGCCTCTATGTTCATCAGGGCTATTGGCCTGCAATTTTCTTTACTTGAGTGTCCTTGTCTGGCTTTAGTATCAGGGTAATTCTGGCCTCATGAAACAAATTTGGAAGTGTTTCCTCTTCTTCAATTTTATGGCAGAGTTTTGGAATGATTACAATTAAATATCCTGTAGAATTAAGCAGCAAAACCATCAGATATTGGGCTTTTCTTTGACAGGAGACTTTTAATACTGATTCAATCTCCTTGCTCATATATAGTTTGTTCAGATGTGCTATATTTTGTGATTCACAAATTAATGTTTCAGGATATTTTATTTCATGTTACAAAGGAGAAAACAGGTTTTGTTTTTGTATAATATAGAAGCATAAGGAATATCTATTCATGCAGAATTATTTTATAACCATATCAACTTATAAATAAGGTAAATAAAATTCAATGTTGTAATCACATCAGATCCAATTTAGGTATACAATTGTAAAACCCTTGCCACAATAAAGAAAAAATACACTTTTTTTTTAATCTTATTTTTTTTTTTTGGTGGGGTTCTTTTTTTTTTTTTTTTTTTTTTTTGTCTTTTTTGGAACTGGGGGTCGAACCCAGGGCTTTGCGAATGCAAGGCAGACGCTTTGCCACTGAGCTACATCCCAGCCCAGAAAAAATACACTTTAATCCTCTCCAAAAGTTTTCATGTGCCCCCTTCACTCCCTTCACCCTTGCCATAGGCAACTGTTGACCTGTTTTCTTCCCCTATAGATCACTTTTAATTTTCTAGAATTTTATGTAAATGGAACCACAGAATATATACTGTTTTCTCCTACTTATATGCATTCAGCATAACAATTTTGTGACTCACTCATATGGATGTTTATATTAATATGTTCTTTTTTATTTCTGAGTAATATCCTTTTTATGGATATACAACAATTTGTTGACCCACTCTTGTTTTGATGGACATTTGAGTAGTTACTGGCTGCCATGAAGCATTGTGTACAAATCTTCATATGGGGTTATGCTTTCTTTTCTACTGAGAATATTCCTAGGAGTAAAAAGTGAAGCCATAAGGTATGTGTATGTTCATTTAGGACAGTGCCAAAATGTTCCAAAGAGTTCCTACCAATTTATAACCCCTTCAGTAGCAATGAACATTTCAGTTGATCCACATCCTCAACAACACTTAGTATGGCCAGTTTTTAAAATGTTATGTATTCAAATATTTAAGGTGTGGCATTTCATTGTTAACTTGATACTAGAAGTCCTACTAATAACTACTGCTCTGAATAAAGGCCCTCTTCACGTCCAATTAGCCCCCAAGAGTTTAGTTAAGAGGTATGAGAGTATGTGTTGCTTGCTTCAATTGCCTCTGACTGCTTATTGGATAGGCAATTTTACACAGATATATAATGAGAGTAATTAGAGTCATGCATGCTTTTTTTCCTGTCCTAAATTTTGTTTACCACAGATATGCCCTTTTTTTTTTTAATTGGGATGGAAGCTATACAGTCTAGCTGTCCAACCCATGATTATAGTAGAGATCATTAGTTCAACAGCTCTACATGACTTATATCCCCATTTTCAAAATCTCTCTCACACTGCCCTAAGGCAGCCAATGCCAATTAGTTATTAAAACAGGAAATAAATTGAAAGCAAATAAATTTGCTTTCTGTATTTTTGGTTAGTGGCAAAAACTTTCCCAGTAAGTTGTACTTTTCCAAATTTTACTAATGGAATTGAATTCCTGTAAGATAACAGTTGATGACAAAAGCAATAAAATATTGAGGCACTTGTCACTGGTGCTTTGGAATACCTACCCTACTCATATTCTCTTCTGTCAATGTCTATTCTAAAATTTTCAAGGTTTTCTAGGCACCATTTTTGGTCATAGAGAAAATTAACCAAACTATGTAGTTAAGGAATATGTACATTTGGACAAAAACAAAGATTCTTTTTACAGGGAAAATACTTCTTTCCAGTCTGCTTATTTAAGTGCTGATCTGGAAGCAATTTAGTAAATCTATTGCATGTAAATTATAATTAACTTTGGACAGAAATCATTTATTTTCTTAAAAAAGAGGTAGATAAACTCAAGGACAAAGAGATCATGTTCAAATCTTAATCTCAGAGTTAAATGAGGCAGAAACAGAGCCAATATGTGGTGCCAACTATATGTATGTGCTTGACTGTTTAAATTGCTGTTACTGTCTACCATGCTACATTGTTATTTTACAATAACAAAATCTTACACATTTATTACTCAGAATACTCAGTATTATGAATATGATCACTTTAATTTATTCTGCCAATCACATAAAACTGAGGTGAATTGGAATTACTATACAAGCAAGCACCAAGCCTGAAAATGCAACTTTTAAATTCAAAGGTTGTTAATATGAGTGTCAGTGAAATTTCTTAAATAAAACCAACATTAACCATCCAACAAAAATAGATGATCTGAGGCAGAAATTAAAATTCTGCTTATAAAAAGAAATAGTGGTGCTTTGGAATACCTACCCTACTCATATTTTCTTCTGATGCTCATAGCTTTGGCTTAGTGAACAATGGACCCTACGTTTCCACCTCTCCAGCTTATAGATGGCTAGAGAGGTGTCAACCATTTTCAATCCTGAGTAAGATAAGTAATAAAAATTTAAAGGAATAGGTGCGGGAGGCAGGACAGAGGCATGGAGAAAAACAAAGATGACTGAACTAAAATATAAATAGAAGTTGTATCTTTCTTTCTGCACATCAAGGAATCTGAGATCACTGATTTTTTCCCTGGGGAATTCCTTCAAGGATGAGGTTTCAAAAATTATTCCTGTGCAAAAAAGCAAACATCTGCTGGCCAGGGAACCAGTTTCAAGGCATTCTGTCTCTATTGGGGACTATACTGGCTACATCAGACTGAGCACTAAGCATACCAAGGAAATAGCCACAGCCTTCCATGGGATTCATAATCCTGGTTGAGCTTTTCATTATCTTCTTTTCTATCATATTTTCATAATCATCAGTCTCACAGAACCTGTTTGTTAGGTGAAATATATGTCCAAATTTACTCTTTTCTCCTGTTCTGGACCTCAGTTCCCTTGTGTTCCTTAGGCATTGCCTCATTAGATACACATCTCCCCATTTACTCTTTTTATTCAGCTTTTATCATTAAACATGTCTCTCTGGAGCTCCCACAGCACTGCATCTTCCTACCTAGGGCCTCACTAATTTGTTGAGCCTTGCTTTAAACTTGTAACCTTCCTGCCTCAACCACCTGAGTTTCTAGGATTACAGGCATATGCCACTGCACCAGGTTGGTTTTTTACTATTTTTGAGCACTTGATGTAAGGTTATATAATTAACATGTTTCCTGATCCTCTAGATTCTTAATTTTTTTCTTTCCCTTCTCAATTAAGAATTTTGACAGTCTCAGATGTACTCATAATTTCACACCTCTCATTTGCCCCTCAGCCTACTGCAACTGCCTTCTACTCTCATTCCATGATGCTCCTCTCATTATACCCTTGATCTCCAAATTGCCTAGTACAATGTCTTTTATAACCTGAGCAGAATCCTCCTTGTGTACTCCACCAGATTTATTCTCCACCCTCTCCATTCTGTGCCTTGCTGAGAGAACTGACTTATAAGAACTACATCGCCAGCTCTCCTTCCTCCGACATCCAATTGGATTTTTGTCAATATGAGGCACCACAGGAGACCAGAAGATGGTATTTGCTTCCCCAGTCCCTTCTTGATACACCATGTTTTGGCAGCAACCATGTTTCTGCTCATGACCACAACCTACATTGGGAGGCCTTCTATAAGTACCCCTGCAACCCATTCTATTCTTAGTTACACCATTTGAAGAGGCTAAAGGTTTCCTGGGGCAAATCTGGTTGATTCAAGTTCTTATTATAATTATCTTGCTATTGTATAATGTATATTGTATATGTATAATTATCTTACTATTGAATTTTGTACTGTTAAACATCTCCTCTACCATGATATTCTCTAATGTTTTGATACTATAAATTTTTGATTCCATTTTTCAATCTATCTTGTCAGTTCTTTTTCCTCTGATAGTTTTTTTAATTGGTATTATTGCAGAGCCTGGATTATATTTTCTTCATATTTTCACTAGGAATCTTGATCTAGTACCCTAATTGCCAAAAGCACATGGTTGGTATCAAATAGGTACTCAATAAAAGTTTGCTGTTTAAGTGAATTAATATGTGTGCTGATGACCACCAACCTTAACCTCTACCTTGGGTCTCTCCCATGTCTATTTATATGTATTTCTTATTCTCCTCTAAATAACACCACTTGGATGCCTCACAACCTTCTCAAACTTGACACACACACAAAACTGGATGAATTTATCTTTAAGTCTGTGTTCTTTTAACCTCCGTGTTATCTAATTCAAACTTATTTACCAAGCCACTTAATTCATAAATATAGAGGTAATCCTACACAATCACCTAATTCTACACATTGCTCATTAAATCTTGTTGATTTTACCATACTAATTTCTTATTTTTCCGTATGTTATTCTCCCTTTGCTATTCTCATCATTAAGGTCTTGGTGGCCTCTTATCTGACTAATGTGCAACATTTTTTTTTTTTTTTAGCCTGGATCTTGTTGGCTCCTCATTCCTTCCCTAAGGATTCTTCCAACAGCCTTCAGGTCAATCTTTTTATGTCATTTCTCTACTTAAAATAATTTAACAATTCTCATTTGCATGGCCTTCTTAATAGGCTTCCTACCTCACTTTCAAGTATTTCATCTTAAACTTCCAACAGGCACTACACTTCAAAAAACAATACCTATACCCATTACAACTTTCTTTCTATATTTATTCTTCAAATTCTTCACATAATCCAAGACAACTTAAAAGTGACTTCCTCACTGGTGTCATTCTTTGTGACTTCCTCTCCTTTTCTTGTCGCACATAGTTCTTTGTATTCATATTATAAACCTGAACATGTTGGGTTGTGGTAAGTTACCTATTTACCCATCACACCCAAATTTTTGTAAGACCTTGGAAAATATATCTTTACCTAGTTTGGAATCTTCAGTGCCTATCACCATGTCTGCTGTGTGTGGAGTTTAATAAATAATCATTAAATGAATTGATCTTTAAGTTCCTGCTATTTCTATTCAGAATTACCATTCCTTTTATATTAGTCTAATATAACTGATGCTGTATTGATGATGTTTTAAATCTGAAATCCTTAGACACCTGGAAATATCTGAGCTCACTGAAAAAAAAAAAAGAGTTATAAAATCCATTTATCAACTTAGGAGTGATACTGACAAATTAGAAAATGTTCCTAGTGAATATGTCTGGAATAGTGAGGGCCCGGAAATCTATATTAAATGAGAAATGGTTTTGAATTATGTGTGCTTCATGTAGAAAAGAAGAAAGTCATAAGCAGGGGCATCATATGAACCTTCATGTACATGAAGTTTAATTTCTGGGAAGGAAATTAAACTTCCCCAGCTTCTCAGGGGGTCAAGCAATAATTGATATACTATAGTATCATTCCTGTAGGAAGACTGTAGCTTGATATCAAAATACACGCTACTGTCATATATATCTAAAAAGAATGAATAATAAAATAATAAAAGAACAAAAAAGCAAAACTTTGACAAGTGGCACTGGATAATGATTTGACTGTCTTATGAAGTGGATGTTATCTCAAGGCATTTTTTTAACAAAAATACCAAAATGTTAAGAAGAATGCATTGTTATATACAATTCTTAGGAATAAAAAATTAGTGATGGGTTTATTAAATACATTTGAAAGAAATTGACTCATGACTCATTTAAATGAATTTGGGAGGTAGTTGACTAATGTTTTCATAACTTATGTCTAGACTAGAAGCTTAAAAAGCACACCTGTGACTCCCAAGCTTCCGATAAATCATGCCTGGTAAGACAGCCTTTATGTGCAATAAAAAATTAATCACCCACAATACCCACAACTATGAATCTAGAGACTAAGGATGCTGAGTTGTCACTGTTAGGATCCCAAATGCTGTTTCCATATATGTCTCCAGCAGATCTTCCAAAGAGCTTTTTGGCTTTGTGTTGGTACAGAATGTATGTTCCAAGAGTGGCTCAAGGAGGGGCAATTGTGGGAATGAATAAAAGTTTGGACCATCTGTTAGTTTCCACTCCATAAAGTTTCACCACCCTTCTTCATAAATCAATTCCAGGGGCCCTGATTCTTTTTCTTCTCCCCTGCCACTCCTACCCACATTTGAGACTTTGTCACTTTCTCGATTTAACACTTGGGAAAGAATGCTGTTCAGGCTGCCCTAGTTTATTCTGTGTGTTTTTAGCTAAAGTGCAATACAGTTCTTCCAAATTATCTCACTGGGTAGATGTACCCATTTATTGAAAAACTCTTTATCCAAGTTTTCTATAACCTAGGAATTAATAAAATAATCATTTAAGTAATTAAAACTTTTGTAGTCATCCTTAAGCTTTAGTTGCTAGCAGTTAAAAAGCTTTATTGATTAAATCATATTGGCTCTCTCTGATACATATCACAGAGCTAAATGTCTCTGGCTCAAATAGCATTAAGAGTCTGAATCCTATGGACTCCACTTCTCCAGAGCTCTACCTTTGAATCACCCCTTAGTTCCACAGGCAGCTCTGTGACTTGAGAGATGAGACAGACATGCAAATAACTAGGCAGAAATTGGGAAAGTTTAAATTTTAAAAAAATATTGATATATTAGTTTTAGGTGAACATAGTATCTTTATTTTTTATTTTTTGTGGTGCTGAGGATCAAACCCAGTGCCTCATGCATGCTAGGCAAGCGCTGTACCACTGAGCCCCAGCCCCAGCCCAGGAAAGGTTAAATTTTCTTAGGAGTTTTGGACAACATCACCAGATTGGCATTTGCTTTATACACTGATAAAGTGGCATTTTGATAAATGTACAGAGAAAAAGAATGTGAATAAAGGGAAAGTTGGAGCAAAATTCACAAAAGTTGGAAGTAGAAGTGTGTTTTCAGAACAAAGACACACAAAAGGTGCACCCTCTGTCCTTGTTCCCTATATTCTTCATCTCTGCTTCATTCTAGAATGTTGCTTTGGTGAGAGTGATACAGCACAAAACATAGAAGGTGCACAAGTTACAGAGGCTTTATTTACCTCTGCTCTAAATAAGCTTCCAAAGAGGAAGGAAATATAGGAAAAGTTAACATATATATAAAAGCCTTACTTACTGAATCCCAGGTCATTCACAGATAAAAAATATATTAGGCATCCCAATTATCATTGATAATTTCTCACCATTTCTTTTCTCATAGTCTCTGAAATTTTCTTGAATTAATAATTCCAGATAATTAAAGATATAACCAAGCTGAAGCTTCTTAGCTCTACTATAAATTGAAGGGGCTGGATTAGCAGGTCATGAATGTTTTCTGAAGTTATAGTAGTGTTTGATTCTATATGTATAAATATAGTTAGCACATAATATCTTTCCTTTCCTTTTTCTATTCTCTGTCTTCCTCTTGTTTTCTATCTTCCTCTCTCTTGCATACATATAGCATAGAAATGACATATACATTTTAACAATAAAAAAAATCACTTAATCCTAATTTTTGTCCCTAAGTGAACATTTTTATAGTATATTTATAAACAGAGTACAATAATTAACATAAAAATACATCATATGTATATTGTGGGTGGCACTATTACAGACAAAATGTGATTGTGAAGCACTTATAATACAAAATGGTTAATGGCAAATGTGAGTCAACATCACTATTCATCCTGAAAAGAATATCAGAGATAACTAAAAGATATAATAGAATGCTTATTTCAGTAGCCTCACTAAGGCTCATCAGAATTCTCCTTGCCCCCAAAGTTCAGGCTCAAAGCTGCAATGGCTAGAGTCTCTAGGGATTTCATTCTAACAAAACTGACCACCCCATAACAATTCCTCAGTCCTTAGAGAAAAATGAGGTAAATGCTCAAATCCCTTTGAGAAGTTTCTCATGGTGATCCTGAACTCAGAGTTCTTAGGGTCCTATGGGATTTTCAGAACTATCTTCAGGAGTTCAGGGTCTTTGGGGACTAGAGTTAGCCCAGGCCCCAGACAGACCCTGAAAAACAACTTCTACTTAGAACTCTATCCATCCTGATAGTGTCCAGTTACACTGAAGCCCATACACTCACAAGAAGTTCTATTACATGTGGTTTCTTAATGCCAAATGTTAAAAAGGAAAGTGAGAGCTGTGGAAATGGACAGTCAGCCCATGAACCAGGCCATGAAAAGTCCTACAATGGTGGCAAAACACAGGGAACAAACATCTAAGCAATCCATATAAACTGAATCATAATGTATATTTCATAAACATAATGATATTTAGCTTCTCTTAAACATGTTGAATGTTACTAATTCATTAAAAGTATTTGGATAATTTTACAATAGGAATAATAAATAACTTGGTCTAAATTAACCGCAATTGACTAGACTTTACTAGACTGTTATATAATGAATTAGTTCTTGCAAAACAACACAGTACCTTCTATTTGTTAAAAAAATTCATAAACTCAATAAAAACTTTATTCTAACATATGTAAAACTTTAGAAAGAAGAAATCATATAGAAATCTTTACTCAGTAAATCTCAGTAGCAAAATAATTGGAGATATCTTAAAATTTCTGACTTTGGGTTTTAACAAATTTTGTTAGTACATTTTAGTACATGGTTATAACATATATTCCTGGAGAGATACTTAAATTGCACCAGAGGAAAACAGAGAGAGCCTTTCTAATTAAACAAACCACACTCTAAACATGCTCTGAAAGTTAAACTAAGTAAATTTTATAGAATCTTTGAATTAAACTAGCCTTTAATTAAACTAGAACTATTAGTTCTGCAACAATTAAATTATGCATTGTCAACGTTTCCTTTAACTCCTTACATTTGGAAATTAATAACTTGATCAGAAAGTCTTACTTTCAGCTAAAGTTTCATATGAGATGATTATAATTTAACTTTAAAACTCATAATAACAACTTTACCTCAGATACAGCCAAATAGAATTTTCTAGTAATTCAAACTTTATAAGTTTTGTCAATGGCATCTAGTTCAGATTTGTATTGATTAATTCTAGGTTGTTAGGATTTAACATAGGTTGTACTAACATGTCATTCCCACAAAAACAAGTTTAAAACGCATTCAAAAAATTTTTTATGTTTCCTTTAGGAGTTTGTACACAGAACTTGGAAGGTAACCACAGAGGGCAAACCTATTACATATACAATGATTATAGAGAAAAACACATTATCAATTTGTTATTTCAAAGTCATAATGGATGAACTATGAAGAAACTGTCTTTGAAGCTTTTGTTTAAAAAATAACACTATCATTTTAAGAAGTGAACATGATATTTGGAACAGATTACTATAATTTTAAAAACAGAACCAATTTTAAACTTTAAATTATAAAATTCTTTTAAATGTTTGTGGCTTTCTAGGAAATCTATATTTTAAATTGCTTGTGCATATATGAATAAATTACATATTCCCTTGGGCAACAATTATAGTGAAGTATTAACTACATGTTTTAAACTGGTTTAATAAGAACTTAGATAAAATAGGGAATAATGGAACTATGCCCAAAGGCAAAGAAAATTATTTTTCAACCTCTGCCTGTTATTACCACCATGATAGACTATTTTAACAGTAACTATTAAATACTGCCTTACAGAAATATTAACTTAAAATATTTATACCATCTTATAGTGTCATTAAAATAATGACTTAAATATCTAAATCTTATAAATCTGGTAATTAAATTTAAAACATGGCTGCCTTAAGTCCTGAAACTATAAATTCAGACAAGTGTGTGAACCATCCCAAATCATTCAGAGAATGTTACCTATGTATGAAAATGAGATGTGGAGTTTGTGCCTCCTTCTCAAGGTTTCCCCAATGTCTCTTGATCATGTAGTTCAATTATTTAGCAATTTGGGGGGATTAATTAAACATTTTAAAAGGAGAGACCCAGGAAGAGATTGTAAGATATCCCATACTAAAAAGATTATGTGGTTTACGCTTGACAAATGTGAAGTGACATCTGCTGGGCCCTTTTGTAGAATTGGATAAAGGAATTGGTTCATCAAAGAAAAAAAAATCCTTACCAGGAACCAATGAGAGGGACAATCATCATCTAAAAAGGAGCAGGGCCAAGGAAATGTTTCACAGGGCAAGGCTCACAGGAGATGAAAGGGGATGATTTTTGATTCATACTATGTATACCACAGATAAGGAATCCTCCAGATCAAAGCCTACCAACATAATGGGAAGGAATTGAATACAACTAGATTTTAAAACTTCTGTCAAGAGTTTATTTTTTTCTTTCTTTTTCCTTTCCACATTTTTTGTTGGCACATTATAGTTGTTCATAATGATGGGATTTGTTTTTACATATTCATACATGCACACAATATAACTTGGCCAAAACCACCCCCCAACACTTCCCACCTTCTTCCCCTCATTCAATTTCCTGGTTCCTTTCCTTTACTGACCTCCCTTTGATTTTCATGAGGTTCCCACCCCCTGCTTTCTTTTCCTTTTTCCTCTCTAGCTTCCACATATGAGAGAAAACATATGACCTTTATCAAGTGTTTAATGGGCAACAATAAATACATTGGCTGTATCAAGTGATCTTTAAAAATCCTCTCAGCTTTACTGTTGTAAATATTATGTTATGAAATGAGAACTAAGAGGACTTGTATACTTTCAAGTTGGTATTTCCAATGGGAATGGTGAAGAGTATATCACTTCGCCTCGCAATAATAAATGAGGCTATGACAAATGGCTGAAATGTAGGTACTTAAAAGTTTTTCAAGAATTTCTGATACTATTTCAGGCAAGATTCCATAAGTTTTAACATTTATAAATGAAAATCATTGGGGAAAACGTTCAGTATTTTAATATTAACTGGTCAATGAGTCTATTAAAGTGTATGAGCTAAATTTCAAGTATTAGGCTCAGATCTTCATAATATCTTCCTCACAATGTTGCAGTTCTCTCCTTATAGATGTAGCAAAGAATTAGTAGCATTACCCAGGAAAGTACAGATTTGTAACTTTGTTTTGTGAAGACTCATTTGTCTCTTAATGATGTATGGCTCTTGGGCCTCATCATTCTAGGCAAAGGATAAATAGATAAATAGCCTTAAAGAGAGATTTTGCTTATTCTGCAGAAAATCTGACCTGGCCTTCCTTAGATATGTAAATGTTCAGCTACCAATGTCATTGCTCTGTCAGAGGATATGATAAAACACTATTTTGAGGATTTTTTTTTTAAAGCTGCCTCACTCAAGTGTGAAATGAGTCAGGTACTTGGGAAAATATGGTCTACAAGGAAGCCCTCAAGTTCTTTTACAGCTGGATGATAAAAGGGAGGAACTAGTTAGTGCCTTGGTGAAGGATAAACTGGACCTTTGGACTTCATGCATGAAAGAGCTTAAACACTGCAAACTGGGGAACAGCTGGAGAAAGTATTTACAGTTCATGAGGAGCAATGTAGAAATTACAAACTCATAAGCCCACAGATGCTAGCTAGACAGGTGTATTGTCTGAGTGACTCGCACTAGAAGACTTGTCTCATCTAAAAGGGACAGCTGCTTCATGGCTCCCTACAATGACACTGGTCTAAATACTTCCATGAGGAAGTGTTTAGATTCCATGAGGAAGTATTTAGACCAGAACTGCTAGACTTTCTAATACTTTAAAAGAACCCAGAAATCCAAATTTTCACATCAAAACTTCTTTTAAATGAACCCAATGAATTTTAGATTTTATTAAAGCACAGGGATAGATTCAACCAGAGAGATTTACATGCCATCTCCAGTTAAAGGGAACACTTTGGTTACAAGTGACTATACAATGGAACTAGCTTCAGGGGTAAAAGACCAGAGCTTCAATACCCTAGAAAAAACTGGTGCCATAATTAACACAGGGTTTTAATTCACACAGAAGTTTTTCATATATTACATAGTGACACCTCTAAACAGTCTACTATAAGGGAAACTACAGAAGAATGTTTTGCAGAAGGAACCCTCTAGTTCCCTTTCAAAGCTCGCAGAGCCGATGTTTTGTTTGCTTTCCTAGGGTCATGGACCTGGGTTCAAGTCCCCTCCCTCAGGACTCCATCTCTGTCCTTATCTTATCATTTTCATTCATACTCCCCCTGCAATTTTTGGAGGTGATAGACAAATGGGTTGAAGGATAACAAATTAGGGAGCCTGAGTGGAGGGAGTCACATACATAGGGTAAGGCCTTTATTTAACTTCTATTGGATTAGATATTGAAGGCAAAAATCTTTCATAGTGATCTTCTAACTAGCTATTCCACACTTAGAAATCTATATATTGTTACTTGACCACATGGACCAAGTCAAGGCAGAAAAAGGAGGGAAATATATGGCCTATGTCTTGCCTATGAATATTTTTAATCATAAACTGTTATACTAGGTCCAATGGAGACAAAGCTTATACAAGTTATATATAGGAATATCTCATTTTGTGGCTCCCTGGAAATGGGCTCCACCTTTTATTATGTAAAACTATTGAACTCAAGCACTTTACATATTAAATAAGACAGTAAAAATGTATGTACAGACCACTGCTCTTTAAACATTTTGGTTATGCTGAGAGTTTCCTATTAGAATAGAGCATATTAAAATTAAAAGAGGTGCATTAACTTAAGATATGATGACATCTCTTATAATCTCAGAAATATGTCCTCTAACCATTTTTTAACCTATTATATTATGCACTCTTGTACTCTACTATGTAATACTCTTCACTCCTATGGCTTCAATTATTATTTGTATGCTCATGGCAATCAAGTTTTTCAGCCTTTGTCCCATACAACAAACCACTCACTAGATTACTCTTGACCTACCACATACTCACATAGCTCACTTTTATTCAGTGTTCAGACTACAGTAGTATTTTCTCTGAGGAACCTACTCCAGCCTCCAAAGACCATTTCTAATATCTTTCCCATGTACTTATCTGCTCTTATCACTGATTTTTTTCCATATTATGTTTATTCAATCAATAACTATTGAATGCTAGGTTCTTGGAATATAAAGGTAAATAAGCACAAACAAATTATGTGCTAGGAAGTGGTCTAATGTAGAAAAAACAATTAAATAAAGAAAAACATAAAGTTACACAATGAAAATAAGTACAAAATAGAAACATTGTGCTGCGAGAGAATAACATGGGTATTTGAACTAGCCAAGGAGGTCCAGGAAGGAACCATAATAAGCATGAATTTGAGTTAACTGGGTAAAAGGGAAAGAAATACAAATCTCAGCAGGTTCAAGAGTAGGTTGTCTGGAAACTACTTGAGGACTGGCACAGTATCTTATTTACAATCATATTGCTGACATATATAAAAGTGCCTGACCCACAGTAGATGTTCCATAAATAATTGTCAATTCTAGACCAACATCAATATTCAAGTGGGTGCTGTAAGATGAGGGATTACCACCAACAGAATGTTACAATGCTACTCTAGGCCAGCGTTTATGGAAGTGTGATATACGAACTAACTTCTGAGCTCTACCCCAAATCTACTGAATTTCTGTGAGTTAGATATGAAGATCCATATTTCTAGGAGCTTCCCCCACTAAGTAGATAATTTTGGGAAATCATTGGTCTTAGACAAGAAAATGGCAATGAAAGGCTTATTTTTTTTTTAATGGTGCTGGGGACACAACTCAGGGTCACTCTACCAACCCTTTTTAAGATTTTTTTAAGACAGGTGTCACTAAGTTGCCCAGGCTGACCTCAAAGTTGAAATCATCTTGCCTCAGCCTCCAAAGTAGCTGGGATTACAGATGTGCACCACTGCACCCAGCAACACAGGAAATGGATTCAACTTTAGCCAACGGTTGTTAATCCAAACAACAGGTTCAATTATCTTGCAAAGGTTGAGAAAGATGTCAACAGAGTCCCAACTATGTGAGCTACAGATTCATGGCACACTTCAATATGAAACAACAATTTGCACTCATTAATAGTTAACATTAATGTCAACAATTGGAGACAACAATATCCCATGCTCCAGGCTGAGTAATCTGTAAGATCTATGTTCATTTAAACCTCACAACAACACTATAACATTTTTATTACCCTCAAATTACAGTTAAGTAAACTGGACCACAGAATTATTTGCTAAGCTTCCCAAGATACACTATTAGTAAGGCAGAATATTATATAAACCCAGGCAATCTATCTCCAACTGCAATCATGGAGAACCTTACACCTGTAGACTCAGCTCTGATTGGCAAAGTAGGAATTAGCAAAATAGAAGACTACTTTGGATCAGTCAAATCTCCTGGTAACACCTGCATTACTAGGAGAGGACCCATTCTAGTCCAGTTTTCTGGACCAAGGAAGATGAAGGAAGTGAATGGCTCCTGGCTTATTGAAATCTTTCATGACTTTTGGAGATGTCACTCTATCATGCCCAGAGTCAATTGTCAGTGACCTCAGAACACTTACCACTTCAGCTTACCACTGAGTAATTTCCCTAAAATAGGAAATCTGCTCCATCTTGTTCTCATACCCCAGACCACACCAAAAGAAGACTGCCTGCAGGCTCTTGCTGCTGAGGTTTTTCATGCACAAGAGATATCAGCAACATAGGCCAAGAACAAATCTATTCTGTGAGAAGCTCGTGTATGCATGCCAGGACAAAAAGTGAGAGTGAGAGTCTCATACTTCCATAAGCCTCACATCTCCTTCCAGTTTTTCCTTTCTCTGCTCACAAGATCCAAAGTTAAATCAACAAAGCTGCTGAGTAGCTGACCTCCACCCAAGAAATAAAATTCCAGCCTCCCTATTTCTCTAAATCCTCAATCTTTCTTAAGCAATTGTCTTAGATCACTCATCCTTGATAGAGAAGATTGGAAACAGCCCTCTCTCTTTAGATTTCCTTCATGGACATGATCACTTCCAAAATTTAATGACTCTTGTCCTCCCTTGGGTCTATTTTTACATTGACTTGAAGGAGAATAGGTAAATGTGGTTGTTAGTGATAGAGTGGGCTTTATAATTAAGCAAGACTTACAAAAAAAAGTGGTTATCCTGACTTCTGGAAATTCCTTCAATATGAAATATAAAACTTCTAGAAACTTTGCTATTGTATTGGGAATTGAACCCAATGGAGCTTAATCAATAAGCCACAACCCCAGCCCTTTTTTATATTTTATTTAGAGACAGGGTCTCGCTGAGTTGCTTAGGACCTTGCTTGTCGGAAGCCATTCTCACACGTGACTGGGTGACTCCCGGTTAGGGTCTGAGGCACTCTGGCTGTGTCGGAGCTTTCCCGGCCCTCTCCTGTTAAGAGAACCTGTCCGTGTGGGGGTGTAACTGACCACTGACCCCGGAGGCCCAATCACTGACCCTGACCTTGGAGTGCGGCCCCCCTTCAACCTTCATTGGATGGAATTCTCCCCTGAATTTCTTGCTCCCCAATAAAAGGCTACTCCCTGGCGTGCTCTCTCTCTCTCTCTCCTGCTAGCCCTGAGTAATCCTTGCTGCCCTGCCTGGCGGTTAGAGGAGGGAACCAGAGAGGGGAGCCGTCTCGGACCTGGTCATAGAAAAAGGTAACTGAGTCTGTGTGTTTATTTCGATCTCGCTAGCTAACTTTTATGCCAAGAACCTCATTAATGAAACCATTGCGCTGGCCGCATGGTAGACTTGCTAAGTTGCTGAAGCTGGCTTTGAACTCATGATCCTCCTGTCTCAGCCTCATTAGCGCTGGGATTACTGGCATGTACTACTGTGCCCAGCTTTGGTTTTAGCATAAATGTAAGGAAAACAAGAAAATACCATTTGATATTAGCTTACAAGAATCATCATCTCTAGTAATCAGAGAAATGCAAATCAAAACTACTCTTAAGATATCATCTCACTCCAGTCAAAATGGCAGCTAATATGAAGACAAACAACAATAAGGGTTGTTGGCGAGGATGTGGGGAAAAAGGCACACTCATACATTGCTGGTGGGATTGCAGCCAATATAGAAAGCAATATGGAGATTCCTTGGAAATCTGGGAATGGAAGCACCATTTGATCCAGCTATTCCTCTCCTTGGACTATACCCAAAGGATTTAAAAACAGCATACTATAGAGACACAGCCACATCAATGTTTATAGCAGCAGCACAATTCACAATAGCTAAACTGTGGAGCCAACCTATATGTCCTTCAGTGGATGAATGGATTTAAAAATATGACATATATACACAATGGAATTTTGCTCATAATTAAAAAAGAACAAAATCATGGCATTTGCAGGTAAATTGATGGCATTGGAGAAGATAATGCTAAGTGAAGTTAGCCAATCCCAAAAAGACAAATGCCGAATGTTTTCTCTGATATAAGGAGGCTGATTCATAGTAGGGTAGGGAGGGAGAGCATGGGAGGATTAGATAAATTCTAGATAGGGAAGAGGGATGGGAGGGAAAGGTAAGGGGCAGAGGATTAGCAAGGATGGTGGAATGTTATGGGCATCATTATAAAAAATACATGTATGAAAACTTGAATTGGGTGTCAAAATACTTTATATACAAACAGAGATATGAAAAATTGTGGTATATATGTGTATTAAGAATTGTAACGGATTCTACTTGTCATGTATTTAAAAAATAAAATAAAATCAATAAAAGATAAAAAAGAGAATTTATCTTGTGAAAAATACCTCTCTACCTTATTCCACTTTTTATCAGTCTGTGAGAGTTTATGGTGATAAAGTGAACTGTATAAATTAAAATTTTTTAAAATTGTCTCTGTTACCTAAGTATCAACCCAACTACGAATGTAGACATGTGTATTATTGGATAAAAATTGCACCAAATCTGCTCTTGCTAGGAATAGCTCCAATTCAATCGTAGCTCAACTTCTCTCTGCAGAACCGTGATTCCATCACATCTTTTCCTCATTGTTAATTTCAAGCAGACTCTGTAATACATATCCCATATGTGTTCTTTTGTTTAAATTCTGGAGAAAATGTTATCTAAGGAAATATTTTAGAATATAAGTTAAAATGATAATTTGAGAAGTTGGATTTAGTCTTAGATTGGAACAATCACAAAAGGAATAATAGAAAATGGGACAATTAGGTTATTTTTAATGATAACATTCTATAGGATTTCTGAATTCTGTTGTTTTTGTGACATTTGAATTTTTAAAATATTACATAGATAGAATCTATACAATAAGAGGATTGTTTACTGACAGAAACAATTGAAGAACATGTAAGAAGAACATGTATGTATGCAAAAATAACCAGAGGTACACATACAGCTCAGGAAAGGGAGCAGTCAGGATAAAGAGTTGCAGCATTATGCTGAGGCCAAGCTCCACACTAGAAACAATGAGAAGGTCACTATCTTGTCTACTCAAAGTTTCTTTTGTAAATATTTCTCCAAGACCCCCACTTTACAATAGAGTTAGCCTTCACACAGGAGAGGAGTCTGAAGTAAACACATTTTGTGTCTTTTCTAAAGTTTTCTAGTATAAAACCTTTCTCTTTCAGTGATCAGTGGTGGTTCCCACTTGCCTTCTGTTCCAAGTGAAGAGCATGAAATTGAACCTGTTTGCTCCCATGCGGACAACCCAATAACATGCCTTAATGAGTGTTTTGAATGTACTTGATTTCAAGTAAGTGGAACTCTATTTAGTTCTTTTTTTATTTTAGTTATTTTTAAAACATTTCTCTCTATTTTGAACAAACACACAGAAAACCTTGAAAATATATGGTAATGACTTTCTTGCAACATATTGCAAGAGATATCTAGGAAGTAACATATGCCTAACACTTTTCTATTTAGTCATCAGAAGTTTTCATTAAATCTAGCCAAATAGATCTGATAAACCTATTTCAGTTCCATGATGAAAACAAATATTCCTAAGTAAAGGCACTGGTATGACATTGAATTTTCAGAGAATACATTTTAAATTTGACACTGAGAGCGATTTTGTCCCATAAAACGCGAAAAAGAAATTTGCTTACCTAGCTGACTTATTTTCAATGATTTATAATTTTACAAGCAGACTTGTAATTGTAGAAATTTATAAGTGTATGTACTTCTTGAAATTATATTTAATTAGAGTTATAAGAAAAACTGGTAATTAAGCAACTGAAATATAATTTCCTAAAGTAGTATAGGTTTGTTCTTGCATCCTGGAGATTTGAATGGGCTTTGGTCAGATGGCATTTTCCTCAGGCACTACCTAGAAATACTATCTTCGAAAGGAATCAAACTTAACAATCTATCAATCACATTATTTAAACTTGCTTCTTGATTTTTGAGACTTTCCCAAATTTTCTTTAAAAATGGTCACCTCTGTAACTCCCAGAAATGCATAAATAACTTTAAATAATAAAAAATAATGGTTTTAATACACATGTTAAAGTGCAAAATATCATGTCCTTAAATTTATGACTATATTATCAATTTAATGTTAACTTTCAAATTCTAACTTTTACTCATGCTTTTAATAAAAATCATTTGATTAAAATATGTTATGAGTAAATATAATTTTATACTTTGATTTTAGGGTAGTAAAGTCATGGTTTTATTAAAATACAGTGAGTAAATTGAAATATATTTACCCTTTTTCTTGTAATATTTGTGATTAATTTCAAATTCGATCAAAGAATTGGTTTAACTTAAAAGGTAGATAATACCAAAACAATAACAATACAGAATCCACAGTGGAATTATGTTTACAAAGTACTTTTTCTTCTGTTAGAACATTTGATACATCAATTATCCCTTAGAAGAGAACTAGTATGTTAAGGAGAAAGTATGGCTTTCAGTATCTAGTGGATCTCCATATAGGCAACTTAACTAAATTCTAAGCCTCAGTTTCTATAAATAAGGAGGTATTAAAGTAAATTATATTATATGTATATATAAATATGTTAAATGAACTCTACTGTGTATAGTTGTAATAACACTAATAAAAACATTAACAAAAAGGAAAAAAAAACGGTAACTTACAATGTGATTGTAAGAAAAATCAAGATGATACAGGTAATTCACTTAGCAAGTATAAAATCCCTGGCACATAGGTAGGATTCAAAATACCAAAACAATCATTAATATTTGTAGTCAAAATATCTGGATTCCTATTTCTATAATTTGCTAAGTTCTGGACAATTCAAGATCCTCTGCCTTGCATACAGGGCATTAATAATATCTGACTAGTCTTTGGACGAGTTGTTTTGAGGATTAAATGAGATAGTGTCTATTAAAGTAAAATTTTCAGATGAGGAAACTGAGAACTACTAGTTGAAAGTAAACTTCTCATTGTCATAGTACTAGGAAGTAGCAGAGCAAGGATAGGTAATCAAAGCTTTATTCCAGAACCCAGGACTCATTTCATTTTATCACACAGCTGCCTCTCATAAAGTTTTAAAGAACTTCCTTTGCATAGGCCAGGATTAGTTTCAGAGCATGGGATGGGATTAAACCAAAAAAAGAAGTGAAAGAATCTCAGCTGCTGGGGTGAAAGGTTATGGGAGTGGTGAGTTAGGACAGATAACATACCAACCAGTCTGCTTCTAATAATAGCCTTCCGTCTAGTGAATTCAATGTCCTAAAGTCAATCTTTGACTTAATCATTCATAGTTGTTCTTCCAAATCCCACTATCTTTTCCTTTAAAATATTTCATTATCCACACACCCTTCCCACTTGCATAGATGCCACTGTAATATAGCTTTTATTGCTCCATTCCTACCTACAGCAAACACCCTCAGTCTGCTATCCCCTTCCTCTGCCAAGTCACTCTCAGCAATACTAATCGAGAGTTCTTCCAAAGGTATCACTTCTAAGATTTATGAGAGCTGGGATCTGCCAGTGCTGTGCTGGAGCAGGCTCACACCAGGAGGAGAAAAGGGACTATGAGCATTTCTTTTCAAATTTCACATTCGATCATGTCATGTGGATAGCCTGAAATTGTTCATTCTGGGTGTATTTATGCCATTGAAATCAGCAAATACTATAAATTAGGGCTTTCCCCAGGGAGCCAGTTCTTAAACAGGTAACAGCAAAAAATTACACAGTAGTCACTCATTATAGGCACTATGCACAGTGTCTGACACATAGTAGCACTCGATATGCATTTGCTCAATAAATTTAAATCATTCTCTAACTCAAAAATCTTACTTACCATACTTATAGTCCAATTTCTCGCCTAGCTTTCTAGACCTCCCTGACTTGGTTCTTCTCTATGAAGTCAATATTGTTGTCATTTTCTTTTTTTTGTAAGAGCAAATTCCAGTTAAGCTGGCACAGCCAATCTTGGTGCTGGCACAAACTTATCCTCATTCCCCTCCCCCCACCACTGTGTTTCATTTCATGCTCTTCCTCCTACTTGGAAAGATTTGTTCTTCTGAATTTCCACATCCTACTAGTTCCTATGATCAGAATTTCATATCTTCCTTAAGTTTTCCGTCATTCTAGGCCTTCTGAACTCTATATAGTTAGTCCATTTAGTTAGCTTTTAATTATTTTGTATGTTTTATTTCTGTTAGTTTTATTTTTGTAGCTATATCACAGACTCCTTGAAAGCAAAGTCTACATATTTTTCTAATTTGTATTTCCACAAATAAGGTAATATGTATTAAGACTCAAGAAGTTCCTCTAGCCCAGGGGTTTCCAAATACTTCTCCATGATCTTATGCAAATCATGCTTCTCAGATACATTCTAGACTGCTTCTCTTGGAGGCATTTGGTACACAATCCTTCCCCATCCCCATGCTCACTGTGCTCAGTGAGAAGAGAACCCTTGAGCTCCACTTCTTTACTGGCCAGCTCACCCAAACTGCAGTCAAAGACATAGGGCAATCATTGCTTTGACTTTCAAAGTTTTCCCAGAACACAACACATCTAAGTGAAATAGTATTTTCTATATTAAGTTATAAAAAGTAATATAGGAGGATAGCAAAAAGTTAGATAAATGAACTCTACTTTGTGATATAGAATTAAATATGGATTTCCAAATTAACAATTTTCAACAAATGACTAAATAGAGAACAATAAAATAAATTTTTTATATTATAACATATATTTAATAATATTTTTGCACTGTGTTGCATATTCGTATGTGTGTGCATGAATACTTTTTCCTGATGAGGTCATTTTTATTATGTACTTACACATTTTTTTGAGTCCTTACACATTTTTTTGCTGGTAAAATGATCTTTGTTTTATGAAATGATGGTGGTAATTTAATACAGTCTTAATAGCTTTATTTGCAAAATTAAAATTGGTAACTCAATGATTTTTTTTCCTACATCCATCCTCACAAAATCTTAAAACTATGTACATATGTATATATATTTATGTGTGTGTTTGTATTAGTCCATTTGGGCAACTACAATAAAATCACCATAGATTATTTTATAAATAATAGAAATTTATTTGCTTATAATTCTAGAAGTGAGAAGTCCAACATCAAGGCATCAACAGATTCAATGTCTAGTGAGATTTTGATCTCTGCTTTAAAATGGCACCTCTCACCGTGTCCTTACATGGAAGAGAGATAGAATAGTAATTGATATTGCAAAAGGAACTGGAGAGCTCTCTTCAACTTCTTTCATAAGGGCACAAACCCTTTCATGAAGGTGGAACCCTCAAGACTTAATCACATCTCATAAGGTCCTACCTAATAATACTATTACAAGAAGAATTATGTTTTAACATGAATTTTGCGATGATGAGTTTACACCACAGCAATATGTATATGTAGTAAATTTGTATGTGCAATAGAAGGTTAACTCAGGCCTGGGATGTTCAAATCTGGTACAAGTCTTTAAGACTGGCCCTCAATTGTCTCCTGGATGATAACCTGTAAGCCCTTGAAATATCTTGCCTAATAACAATGTCTTTGTATACCTGGGTTTGATTATTTATCATCAATTACATTACTAGTTGACATTTTTTTCTGTGCCAGAAAATTTCAACTAATATGTAATTGATGATGAATACATTTTTGTTCACTGTGTCCCTATTCCATATCTGTTTGACCTGGAGAAACTGTAAACTGAGAAGCTAAGGTTGGTTACTCCATGCCATATGACTAACCCCCAATACTAACCCTGGATACTAATCCTGAACACCAACACAAGTGAACTTCTCTCTTTGGCCACACATTATAACTGAGAGAATTAAGTGCTGTCTGCTGTCTTTGATTTCGCAGGGAGAGGACGCCTGAAAGCTTGTACCTTATCTCTCCTAGATTCTACCCTGTGTGCATTTTTCCTTTGCCCATTTTAACTTGTAACCTTTTGCTATAAACTGCAATCAGGGACATGACTTAAATCAAAGAATACTGATTCGTAGAACAGAGCCAAAGCTCTTGGCCATATAGGCTATGAGAGTGGCACCTTCTGGAGGTATTTAATACAGTGGACTTACCTTAAGCCAATTTGCTGGGAAATTGGGCACTTTGAGAAGTTAAAGGTGTAATAGAGGGATAATAAGAGGTTTGCAACTGGGATTATTCATTTATCTGCAAATAAGATTCTACTTGTAGCACAAAAGGTTAGGTGTTTATGTTGTTGTTTGCCAAGTAATTCAGAGGATACAAAAATGGATCAGATCATGTTTCTGCCCTCATATTTCTTACAATCTAGTAAGAGAGAAAGGCCAATATGCTACACACTGATAATAATTCACTAAAGACTGAAATCTACCAGGCCATCAATTTTAACTCAAAACAATGCAGCAAATTCATCATCATTTTCTGAGAGACAGAACAATGATGTAGCTGACAACACAGATGGGTGAATCTGAATCCCAGCTTGCAATGCCAAAATTCCCCATGCGTAAAATGTGGGTAATAATAATTATGTCTACCTCTTAGGAGTGTTAGGAGATGTAAAATGAGTTGATATTTTGAAATGTTTATTTAGTACAAGGTCTGTCATGTGGTAAGTGCTGAGAGATAACTTGAAGATCTATTTTCTTCCTGGTCTTTTTTTCTTTTTCTTTTTTTGTACCAAGGATTGAAGTCCAGGAACACTTCACCACAGAGCAATTCAACTACTCAGACCTTTTTTTTTTCTTTGAGACTGGGTTATACTAAGTTGCTCATGATGGTCTCAAAATTGGATCCCCTGACTCAAGCCTCCAAAGTAGCGGGAATCCCAGCTACATGCGTGTACCATCACACCTTGTTGCTTTACCAATTTTTTGTTGGTGGTGGTACCAGTTTATCAATTCTTAACCTGTCTCATACATTAGAAAACTATTTACATTGCTTGGTCTCATTTGAGGAAAGAACAAGACAAAAACAAAAGAGGGTAAGTAATCTGTATTATATCATTGCTTTTCTTATCATGAATAGAATGAAAATTCCCTCAGGATGCAGCATTTCTGGTTCCTGGGAAACTGTAAAACTAGAGTTACTTCACTTCACAGAAACAATCACATGCAAATATTTTACGAATTTCTAACCAACAGGTGAGGAAATTAAAGCCTGTTTGGAAATTAAGTCTGTTTGAAAAAAGCTTGAATTCTAACCTAAATTTAATTTGCATCAACTGGATTGGATGTCTTCAATAAAAACTGGAAATTTCAGGGGCTCACAAACAAAATAAATTCAAAGTTTAAGTTAACCTCATAATTGCCTTCTCCTGTCCAAGCAGATTGACAGAATGAAGCACAATTCTGAAATGCAATGACATTGAGTTACCCTGCACAAATACTTTTAGGAATCTGCCTGGAGTCTAATCAAAAAAGCATTGGAACAAAAGAAAGACTTCTATATTTGTTATATTTTCTTTAATCTAACTTAGTGGCAAAACCAAGACTCAACATTTACAATAATCATGTACATACCACTGGGATATTTAAAGGAGCAATAGACCCTTTACATGTTGAGATAGTTATAGTTTATTATTTACTTAAAAATAACATAGTAGCCCTTTTAAGTTAACTTTTCTTACTTTCTATCCTGTTGATTTAAAGCAGACTTTTCCTATATAAGTAAGCAAAATCTTAATGATTAATTGACAGCAAGAAAATTTAATCATGATCTCTTCTCCCCCACAAGAGGTAGCAAAGATTAAGCCTTTAAGCCTACATATTTCATTTAGGCATGACTCCTTAGCTGTTTAAAAAAAAAAAAGCCTTGGAAATATTTCCAGATAACACCCTTCACTGGTTTCATCTGAAGATACTAGAAAATGCTAAAATAAACTGTCCAAAATAACTTTTCAGAAATTGTGATCAAATCAAATAGCTCTATTTTTATAATATCTATTTTTAAAATGAGGACAAAAAAATGTGATTCCATGAAAGCACAAAATTACCAGATAAGAAGTGAGCACAATTTCTCATCTTTTTACTTCTTAAACATTATAAAAAGTAGAATGATTTTAAAAATTGCTTGAGCCGCTTTATTGCGGGACAGCAGAGGTATTTATACTTAACTGATTATATACAGCTTGTTTCAATTAACATCATCTAGATACAACAATCAGCCAATAAGAAATCTCCATCATCTTAATGGCTCAGAAACCACTCCTCCTGGCAAACTGCCAGGCGCCATCTTGACTTGGTTGTGGCCTTCAACACCTGTGCAGTGGCGCATTCCTATAATCCCAGCAGCTAGGGAGGCTGAAACAGGAGGATCACAAGTTCAAAGCCAACCTCAGCAAAAGTGAGGTGCTAAGCAACTCAATGAGACACTGTCTTTAAATAAAATACAAAAAATAGGGCTGAGGATATGGCTCAACAGCCAAGGGCTCCTGAGTGTTCAATGCCCAGTACCAAACACGCACACACACACACACACACACACACACACACACACGAAAATAACAGACTTAAGTTAGATATACCAATAATTAAATTAATATAAAATATCTCAGTTAAAAATCAAAGATTATTAAAATGAATCAACTATACACATTTAAGTAACACATCAAATTAACAGATATACCATGCAAATATTAATAATTAAAAAGTAAGAATAGCAACAGCTGTACTTATAAAGCTGTAGCAGGGTAAACTTCAAGGCTGAGGTATTGTTAGAGATAAAGAGAAACATTTCATTATGGTAGAAATGTCAAGCCACCAGGAAGATGCAAAACTCAAATTTATATGCATATAATAGTATAACCCCAAGCTATATAAGGCACTATTTGACTAAAAACTAAAAGGAGAAACTGACAAATATATTTAAAACAATGAAGAATACACAAGGAAAAGAACGCACAAAGAAAAATCTAATCACAGTGGCTGTTAGTGAATTCAACCAAATATTTAAGAAATAATAGCAGTCTTACACATTTCCAAATAACAAATTGAAAACACTTCCCAACTGATGAAATTTGATAAGGAAAAAGAATTATGGGAGTTGATTTTTAAAATAGTTTGTGGGAATATGGACAGGAACTTTAAAGATGCATACATTTTTGGAACTTTTAGACTTTTTTTAATCTTGTTTTGATCTTGAATTTTAATCAGAACTCAAATAAATTACTATTTTTTTTGAGAATTTTAATATTTATTTTTTAGTTTTCGGCGGACACAACATCTTATAATAAATTACTATTACTGTGACTCAATTTTTTTTAACCAATGGAAGGTGGGGTTGGCAGTAATTCTAATTAATTAAGATCCATGCAAATTCATTAAATCAGAATTTGGGATAACACTCTATAGCATATGTTAGAAGCTTCTCTTCCAACTGCCTTTTAACTTCTCCCCTGACCATGGCTTACCCTCTTCATGTGAGCATGCTCAATCACCTTTCTTCTTCAGAACTCTCCTTCACCCCTGCAGTTTCCTCTGCCACTCTATTCCTTTCCCCTGACCATCAGGACTTAAAAAAAAAAAAAAAATTAACCTGATCTTTTGTCGCTATTTTTTCAATTTGCATTTTCTCTTTCAGCCTTAGCAATCTGATTTCCAACCATACCTTCTAATCAAAGTGCTCTCAGAAATTTCCCCAATGAATCCCCAATTGCCAAACGCAATGGGAGCTTTTTAGTCTTTGTTTTACTGGACTTTTCTGGTGCATTTAACACTGTCAACATGGACTGCTACTTGAAACAGTACTCCTTTGACAACCTTGACAATAATCTCTTCTGGCTTTCTAATCAGTGTGTTTCTGCTGGTTTGGATCCTTCCTTTTCTAACTATTTCTTATCTTTCCTTCAGGGGCCCAAGGAGTGTCCAAATTATAGATGAGTACAGCATCAAATAAAAATAAAAGTATTGTGTCCAACTACAACTAAAAAAAAAAAAAAAACTAACAGCTTTTCAGAAAAATCTAATGAAAAACAAATTTATGGCTTACACACATGAAGTAGAACCATTTGAATATTACCATTTGAATATATTTTGAAATAGATGTCCTGTTCAACTTTTTAACATGCAGTATTTTTATTTAGCAAAATAATTTGTACATCCATAATTGATATAAAAAAAGCTTTAAGAGACATTTAAGTTGGTTAAATATTTCCACCTATTTCACTATGAATGTACCTATTACCAAAAATTAAATAGTCTAGAAATAAAATCTAACATGTACTAGTATGTTGCCAGAAATTCTGATTTGTTGAATTTGCCTGGGTCTGAATAAACTAGAATTACTGCCAACTCCACTTCCATTGACTGAAACATTTGAAGTAATTCTAAATGCATGATGAGAAGTCGTATTATCATCCTTAAAATAAACAATAATATCCAGAAAAGGTAATGACCACAAATTTAATCTTCTCTTTTGCTCATCTTTTGAAAATTTAAGAATTGCCTCTGGGTTTGTTTGTTTGTTTGTTTTGCTTTGTTTTGTTGCTTTCAAGATAAATCAGAATTTTCAGAGTTCAGAAGATAAATGACAAGATTAATAAAATATATGTTACTCTCCCTCAAATCCTTCAAAGACAATGCAGCTAATCACCAAGGCTTCAACCTCATACACAATTCAGAGACTGGGATAGATTCTTTCTAGAAGAACTTCAGAATTGGCTCTTTCTACAAGGGAAATAAGAACATAATTGTAATCTCCACCTAATAGCCTAAAGCTTTCCTCTTACTTTGAACTGACTTAAACTACACATGAATTTACAAGTCGACAATTAAAAGGAGAGTACAGAATATGGGCAAAGAGAGTACTGATCCAGATGTTAGAAAACTACAACTTTCATAAGTACCTGATAGTATTTAAATTAACTTGTCCTTTGGTTTAAAAAAAAATGAGAAGTTTTTACATTTGTCAAACACTTGTCTTACATCAGAAAAGCAGTGTTCTTCACCTCACTGTAAACTGATAGTACATTTTAAGTTCTAAATGTCCGCTCAAATTAAGGGACAGATATTTTATTAAAGTAACCATTCATAAACTTAATATATATGATTCTGGTAAATTCCCTGAAAGTAGTATTTATATTGAGTTTGGCAAATTTACAAAATAGGAAAATATATGTTGAATTTACCCAAACAAAGCACTTCTACTATTTGTCTACAAATTATTATCTCTCACGGGTATTGACTCCTTTTATAAATTATAGCCTGATTAATAATCTCCACAAAATTAGAGAAAAACATACCAAAGAATTTAATATGTTTATTTAAAATTTTTAAATCTTTCTAAAAATAATTTTAAAACATTGTCTAATAAAAGTCATATTCTTTATTCTTTAGTTTGGCTTTATCTCTAATTGTCCCATAATCCTTTCATCAAATGGATATAAGTTATTAAGGAATGAAAATTTTCTAAGTAGGAAAAAACTCAATGAATGAGGAGAAATTTGTGTGGAAAAGTTACTCTTTCTGCATCTTCCTGGTTGCAATACCACAGGAAAATCCCTTCAAGGAAAATCCCTGTCTCCTATGAAAACTGTCTTTCTCCCTCTTCATTCTACTCTACTTCTTCCAAATTGTCTAATGGAGAGAGAGAAAATCCTGAAAGCACTGGCCACTCCCCACAAAAATATTTGGAAAGGTACAGCTCATATTTGTAAATAAATTTTTCTGATATGAAGGACATAAAGTTATTAAACTGAAACAGAATCTATAACTCTTTTATTATATTTCAGTTTTAGGTAAAATTTCTTCACCAAATATGAGGCCATTTGTCAAAAACAATTCTTTCTTCCTACATAAAATGTCTAGCTGCCCTTTGGGTCACTATGAAGAATGGGCCTGAAAAACACAAATATGTATGTGCATTAGCATATAACCCAGTTCGAAGAAAGAGCCTGCTAATGTTAATTCCTGTGAGTCTTCATCTAGTGGAGAGTTTTGCAAAACTGATGGTGCCTTCTTTGAAAGTGTCTTCGTTCATAGTCACAACATAAAGACAGAATAAGGGATACCATAAGAGTGCGTAACGTATCTGGCTGAAATAAATTTGAGCATTTTCAATTGGTATCTTAATGTCTGTTTCCCATTAATGCTAGAACAAACTACTAGAGGCAGCTAGTGCCCATGCCTCCCACCACCCCAGTTCAGCCCTGTCAATCTTCACTGCAACAGATTTTTCTATTAACTGACATGAACAGAAGTCTCCACCACGCCTGTAACCCTAGCTCTCAGCTATGACTTTAAAGATCTAGCAGAACCAAGATAAGATGAATGAGGCAGGAAAGAAAATTGAATCACATTTTCATTTTGTTGACCCTAGTCTGGACTCACTTCCATGCCAGGTTTCTTGTCTGGTCTTTACCATAGATCATCTGAATTTATCTGAGTTTCTTCTTGTTACCTTACAAACCTCACACTCTCCTCTTTCTGCATCTTCCTGGTTGCAATACCACAGCCCCCTTCAAGGAAAATCCCTGTCTCCTATTAAAACTGTCTTTCTCCATCCTCATTCTCCTCTACTTCTTCCAAATTGTCTAATGGAGAGAGAGAAAATCCTGAAAGCACCGGCCACTCCCCACAAAAATAAATACATTTTAACAATAATTTGGTATAGAGAAAAATAATATTTTTTGGTCAAAAAAAGAGAATTACATTTGAGACTGGATGAAAAACTGAATATCTTCCCCTCCCTTTTTCTGCACTTGTACTATTATTTCTTTTTTCACTCCTCAGATCAGCACATTGCCATAGAAAAGGTTAAGTGCCCAAGTGTGACTTTCTGTGCAACTTACTGGGTATATTTTCTAGGACAAGTAATTTAGTCTTCCTCTCAGGCTCTCTATTGTACATAGAATTACCCAAAAAAAAATGCCTAACTCTTGAGGTTGTTGTATGGATCATACATGAAAAACATCACAAAAATGAAAATTTCTCCTTCATTATTTAATTCTATTATAAGTCCTAGCTTTCTATTATTTGATTCTAACTTATCAAACAATATTTTTCTAGTTTTAATCAAAGAGCACATTCTTTAATGCCACATTTTAAAATGTGTTGCAGCTTTAACTCTGTACAGTTGGTAACATTTTCTTAATGAACTACATGTGACACATTCTTCACAGTAAATAACTAGGCAAGAATAACTAAAAGCAAGACCTTGGCATGTGGCCAAGCTGTCATCATTGAAACTGGGTTTGGCTTGTGTGAAAAGAAGATGGTTGAATTTCCAGATAGTCCTACAGCAAAAATATATTGTCCATATGCCAAGCAGGCAGCAAAGAAATGAGTATATAGTGGTGTAACTGCAGGCTTTTGGCATAGCTATGAAAAACACAGAAGCTACACAGATTCACCACTTTTCAGGAAAGTTATACAAAAGAAGAGGTTAACATTAAAGAAATGTTTTGAGAGTCTTAAAGTAGAAGATAGAATCAACAATACTGGCCAAATCTCAAGGTCTGAAAATAGTGGTCTATGGTTAATGTTGACATTTTGCTGTTAGGAAGACTAATGGTTACAGATTGACTAAACAACATTTACTGACAAAGTATAATTACACATTTTATTTTAAAGCCTCTAAGAATCTCTCCCCCACTAATTATTAATCTGAATGTCAATTCCTTTGGCAACCAGAAAGTAAAATGGCTGGTGAGCTCAAGGCTACCCAGTCCTAGGAAAACCTAAAGTAGATTTCAGATAACCAGTTCTGATATTGCTCAAAGAGATAAAGATAATTCTCTCTCTTTGGAATAGCTTTCTTCTTTGGAATGCATTCTTCATATTAATTTAAACATTTCTAATCATGCTATGTGTTGGCTATCTTTTTTAAAGTCTATTATTAGGGTTGGGGATGTATCTCAATGGTTAAATGCTTGTCTGGTATGAGGCCCTGTATTCAATACCCCGTACCACACACACAAACACATACACATACACACACACACACACACACAAAGTTTATTATTAGAAAAGTGTTATTTCATTCAAATGTCAAAATAGATAAAAATTTATCTTTGAAATAACATCTCCTTCACTATTTCTTATTCCACAATAAAATCACTTATCTTGAATAGTTATGAGTGGGATTTATTGATTTATTTATTTATGGTAAACAGCAATTTATTCTCACAGCTCTGTAGGCTGGAATATTAAGGTACACCAGATTCAGTATCTGGTGAGGCCCATTCCTTATAAGTGTCACCTTCTATGTGTACTCACATGGCAAAGGGTAAATAAGCTCCCAGGCCTCTTTTATAAAGTACTAATTCCATTCATGAGGGCTCTATTCTTATGACCTAATCAACTCCTCAAGGCCTCACCTCATAATATTATCACCTTGAGAGTTCAGTTTCAACATATGAATTTGGGAATCACATAAATACTCAAACCATAGAAGGCCTTCTCATCTATGTTTGGGGTTTTCTTATGTTGAAGTTTTAAATTGACAAACTAGGCATGATATCTGCATGGATAGTGAGTTGCATTTCAGAAGTGTAATCCTGAAGCCTTAGAGAGAACCCAGCTCTTCATAATGCGTAATTAGCCTGCCTGACTTTGCACTTAAGAGTGACATATTTAGTATATTGCATAATAAACAAATGTGCACTTTGCCCTGGAGAAGCCTACTATTTCTGTCTTCCAAGGCCAATTCTTATACCAGGGGTCAGCAGACTGTTTTTTTTACAAGATAGAAAACTTGCTAAGCTGTCTGGGCCATATAGTAATGTTGCATTTACTGCTTTGCTGTTATACTATAAAAGCAAAAACAGACAATATATAAATAAATGATCTTGGAATATTCCAATAAAACTTTATTTATAAACAACAGATGGTAAGTTCATTTGACCTGACCCATGACCATCTATGGTATAAAAATATCTCTGAAAATATAGTATGAAACAAAGGCACTTAGTGTCTCTTCTTATAAAATATGTAGCAATGTAAGAGATCATAGAGAACTGTCTCCAAACATTATGAAGCAGTTTTCAGATATAATTTAAGGCCAGATATCTAAATAAATTATATATCCAGTGATACACACATGCGCGCACGCACACACACGCACGCACATACGCGCACGCGCGCGCACACACACGATATCAGAGAAAATATCATTTAAAATGACTCTGTATAAGCAAACTGGCCCATTTATTCAATAAATGTTTATTAAGCATCTGCTTTGTGACGGGAATTATTCTAGGTGCCGGGGAAACAAAGTTAACAAATCAATAGTTTAAAGTGGAGTAGCCAGTAGCCGTAAAGAGATCATGAACAAATATGCAAGTTAAATGTAAATAAGTACTAAAGAATATCAAATAGAATGACTGTGAAACATTTTAATATTATAAAAACACAATCAACAGACTTAACATATAACCGAAACTTATACCTGACAGATGAGGCAAATGGGGGAAACCTGGAAGTTTCAATAAATAACTTTTCAAAACTGGCTAACAAAATGCAAGAAACAAAATTACAACATTACCTCACATAATACACACAAATACTGTCTAGATGAATCAATAATCTGAACACAAATTAAAATTCAAGAGAACATGAAGAATATGTCTGGTTGTGGAGAAAAGATTTTCCTTCATACACTTTTTAAAAATATTTTTTATTTGTTCAGACTCTTATTTAATACCACATTTGTACACAAAAATTCCTATTCCAGGATACTGTCTATAATAGTAACATGATTTACACAGATGATCCTCAACTTATGATAGTTTGACTTGCAATTTTTCAGTTTTACAATGATGTGACACTAACATGCAACCAGTAGAAGCTATACCTGGAATTTTGAATTTTGCAGATGAGCTATACAGAACAGCTATTCTGTTTTTCACTTTCAGTATAGTATTTAATAAATATCATGAGATATTCAACACTTTGTTATAAAAAAGCCTTTGTGTTAAAAGTTTGACCAAATGTAGGCTTATGTGAGTATTCTGAGCACACCAAAGGTAGACAAAGCAAAACTATCATGTTTGCTTTGTTAATTGTATTAAATGTATTTTGACTTATGACATTTTCAATTTACAATGTGCCTATTGGAATTTAACCCCATCATAAATCAAAGAACACCTATAATAGCAAAAGCTAGAAAAAATCAAATATCCATAAATAGGGGAATAGATAAAATATGGTTCATATTTTGAGATAGAATACTGTAATTAAAATAAAGTATATTTAACTATGTCAATGTAAGTTTATTTCAAAAACGTTTGGAGTGGAAAAAAGCCAAGATGCATAATAATTTGTATAGTTTGTTAACATTTGGCGGGTTTAAATTATGTGCACATAAACACAAGAAAGTAGTACTATATATTTTCTATGGATGTGAATGTATAGAGTAGTAAAGGCTTTTAAAATTACTAGTATAGTTATTGCTAGTGGTACTGCAAATTAGTGCAACCACTCTGGAAAGCAGTATTGTGATTGAAAACTTGGAATGGAACCACCATTTGATCCTGTTTTCCCACTCCTGGTTATATATCAAAAAAACTTAAAATCAGCATACTATAATGATGAAGCCACATCAATGTTTATAGCGACTCAGTTCACAATAACTAAGCTATGTGACCAACCTAGATACCCTCCAGTAGATGAATGGATAAAGAAAATGTGGTACATATACACAATTGAATATTACTCAGTCCCAAAGAAGAATGAAATTATGGCTTTTGCTGGTAAATGGATGGAACTGGAGACTATCATGTTAAGTGAAATAAGCCATTCTCAAAAAACCAAAGGCCAAATGTTCTCTCTGAAATGAGGATGCCGATTCACAATAGGAAGGAGGCAGGGAAGAGTGGAGGTTCACTGAATTGGACAGGGAGGAGTTGGAGGAAACACAGGAGGAATGGGACTGGGAAAGACAGTAGAATGAATCACACATAACACTCCTATGTTCATACATGAATACATGACCAATGTAACTTCACATCAAGTACAGCCACAAAAATTGGAAATTATACTCCATGTATGTATGTCAAAATACATTTTATTGTCATGTATAACTAAAAAGAACAAATTAAAAAATTTAAAAATATTAAAGAGGAAAAAAAAGAACTAGTATAGCTAACTAAATATAGTGATGATATTTGAAAAATTGTGGAGATGTCCAAAATTGGGAACAGCAGTCAGTTGGGATTTTTAGCTTTAACTGTAATATCCTATATTTTAATTCAAATAGACCATATATTTACATATGTGGTAGGCTGAATATATTCCACCCCAAAAAATAGGGTATGCGATTCTAGTCCCATCCTATAACTTTAATTAACCATATATGGCAAACCAGTAGTCTGTTTTTCACTACTGTAACTCAAATACCTAACAAGAATAACTTAGAGGAAGGAAGGATTTGTTTTGGCTTACAAATTCAGTCATTGTAGTCCTTAGTCAGGAGGCCCCATTGTTTTGGGCCTGAGGGAAGCAGAATATCATGGCGGAAGGGTGTGGCAGAGGAAAGCAACTCAGCTCATGGCAACTAGAAAGCAGAGAGACAGAGAGAGAGAAAGGAACCAGGGAGAAGATAAGCTCATCCAGGGCACACCCCAATATTCTATTTCTTCTAACTAGATCCCATCTCCCTGTAATTCATTGAGCTACCAGTGGATTAATCCACTGATGGATTAATTCACTGATAAGATCAGAGCCCTCATGATCCATTTACTGCCAAAAAGTCCCATCTCTGAACCTTGCTGCATTGGGGACCATGCTTTCAACATGAGATTTGAGGTACATTCAGATCCAAACCATAACACAGATATAATTACATTAAGAAGCTTGAGATGAAGAGATTATCCTAAATTATCTGGATGGTTCCTACAGGTAATCTCAGCCTATTTATAACAGAGAAGTACAGGAATATTTGGCACAGAACACAGAGGAGAAGAAAGACCAAAGAGAGATTTGGTGATGCTGACCCTGAAGACTGGAGTAACATAGCCATAAGCAAAGGACCAGCAGCATCCCCCAGAAGCTGGGAAAGGTGGGGAAGAGAATATTAAGACAAGAGCTTCTGGAAGCAGCACAGCCCTACTGACATCTGAATTTCAGGCCAGTAAAACTGACTTCAGACTTAGGGCCTCCAGAACTGTGAGAGAATAAATTTCTGTTTTTTGAAATCATCCAGTTTGTGATGATTTTTAATAGTGGTCACCAGAAATTAATGAAATGTTACTTATGCAATCTCTTTAAAGAATACACAGAGAAAAGAGAACAGCAAAAAAGCCAAAATGTTAACAGCTATTGGTTCTGGTCATGGAATGTGGTCATTATTAATTTTTAATAGCAGTCACCGGAAATTAATGAAATGTTACTTATGCAGTCTCTTAAAAGAACACACAGAGAAAAAAGAACAGCAAAAAAAGCTAAAATGTTAACAGCTATTGGTTCTGGTCATGGAATGTGGTCATTTTTAATTTCTTCCTTTTCTGATTTTTCAAATTAAAAAAGGGAAAAAGAGAACAATAAACAGGGCAGGAAGAGGAGAAGGAGAATCACTCTGAGAAATTGTGAGAAATTAGAGTACTTAACAGAATTTTATCTTGGAGCTAAATTTCTCAGATAGGTTATTAATTTAAAGATCATATTGTTTTCTAAAATGGATTAATGTCCTTAAAAATCAAAGAACCATTCCTTTTAGATTAATTTAGTTCTTATATAAGTCCAAAGTTTTTGGAATACCATGAAGAAAATCTGGATTCTATGTAATATTCTTGGGGTTCCTTGCTTGTTTCCAGACACTGGAGAATTAGCATTCCATAGACCCAGACTACAGAGAGCTCACTTTGGCCCGGAGCTTCTATGTCAAAGAAGGTCATTGGCCTCTGGTGGAGAGCAGAGGATTGGACAAGGCTATTAGTCACTATCTAAATTAGCAGTCTTCAAATTGACATATGTTTATCCCAGATATACCTAGATAGCACAAACACAAGAATATTTTTCAGGTGATTACATTTATAGGGATCCTAAAATAATATCCTAAGACCCTGACTGAAAAAGTGCCTTTGCTAGAATGCAGGTTTTCCTTCCCCATATTACGTTTTAAGGAAAAGATAGCTTCTCCCTTGCAAGAAAATATAATATTCTCACCCACCCAAAATCTTACAATGTATATTGCCTTAGTAAATACCTTAGCATTAACTAATGCTCATCCATGGACACAAACTAATTATGGAAAATAGTCCCCCACCCCTCTCACTTAGTGACATGTTACCAATAACAGCTTATTTTTTTTAAGAGAGAGTGAGAGAGGAGAGTGAGAGAGGAGAGAGAGAGAGAGAGAGAGAGAGAGAGAGAGAGAGAGAATTTTTAATATTTATTTTTTAGTTATCAGCGGATACAACATCTTTGTTTGTATGTGGTGCTGAGGATCGAACCCCGGCCGCACGCATGCCAGGTAAGCGCGCTACCGCTTGAGCCACATCCCCAGCCCCAATAACAGCTTATTTTTATACTTACCATTCATGTATCAAATTGCATATGTTCATGTTTTAGCATTTGTGTATTCATTATTATAATAATTGAGAAACTTTTTTAAACTTAGAGCTTATGATCACAGAACATAAGAAGTTAAATCCCAATGTATATATACATTTGTATGAAAAATAAGTATGATGGATATTTAATTTAGTATGGCTCTGAATAAAGTTATTTTTTGCATATTTATTTATTTTGGGTTGGTACTTTCTACATGCAAATAAAGATGAAATTCTCTTTTGTACATTTATATATGCATGTAACATGCTTTTGTTAAATTCATTTCTTATTTCTTCCCCTTTTCTATCCTTCCTCCCTCCCTCTTATTCTCCTTCTTATACTCCACTGTTCTCCCTCTTATACTTATGATATCCAATCCCCACCCCATGGCCTTCTTTCCCTTATTTTGCTCTAGCTTCCATGAATGAAAGAAAACATTTGATCCTTGATTTTCTGAGTTGGGCTTATTTCACTTAGTGTGATATTTTCCAGTTCCATACATTTACTGGCAAATGCCATTATTTCATTCTTCTTTGTGGCTGAGTAAAACTCCACTGTGTATATATACCACATTTTCTTGATCCATTCTTCTATTGATGCTTATCTGGGCTGATTCCATATTTTGGATATTGTGAATTGTGCTGCTATAAACATTAAAGTGGTTGTATTACTTTAGTATTCTGATTTTAGTTCTTTTGAATAAATACAAAGAAGTGGAATAGCAGGGTGTTATGGTGGTTCCATTTCTATTTTTTTGAGGAATATCCACACTGTAAAGTTACCATTTTAATGAGGGAGGTAAACCCAGGACATTGGGGTAAAGGATAAGAAAAGAAAGGCACAGAAGGAGGATGTACAAAGGAGGGCCAGATTTGTGCCCAATACCAAGAAGACTCAAAGTGGGGAAGGAAACTTATTCCAACAATCTTGGCAGCATCAGAGCAAAAGGATATGAGTACTGACAAAATGGGTGTTTTCCTATTGCCAAGAGTCCTTAGACCTGAAATTTTTAACCTTTTGCTTCAGTTTTCCTCTATTTAAAAAACAAACAAACAAATCTGGGAATGGGGCATATAATTCAGTGGTAGAGATTTTACCTCGCAAGCATGAGGCCCTGGGTTCAATCCCAAGTATCACAGACACACAAAAACTCTCTACTTTTATTGCTTGATACGTTTGCTATTTTAGAAAAAAGAAAAACAAACTAGGAAAGGAAATATACAATGGGATGTAGTTTTACAAAACCATTCATCTTCTCCTTGATTTTACATTTTGATACTGTAAACAAACTTCTTGGTTTTTTAAAGAACAAACAAATAGAATTATAATTTTACAGAGGTTTAATTTTGGATTTTAGAATAGCAATCATTTCATTAATCCCAATTGCTCCATTCAAGTATCTAAGCATCTCCAATTATAAAGGACATTTTCAACAGGCAGACCAATAATTATATTATCTTTAGTCTTGATATTTGATCAAGGAGTTTCCTGTCACCTTGGAGCAGGAATTTCTGTTTAGATTACTAGTCAGATACATGCCCTATATTCTTTTTAATCAAGCTAACAACTCTTCAGGCAAGACTACAATGCAACCAAAAGAGACAGAGAAGCATGCATCTGCCAGGAGGGAAAGACTCACGTCACATCACAACACACTATGATGACCTGTTTGCTGTTAGTGAAAAGGCTCACTGCTTCTTTAACAAAATCACACTAAAATTCATTTTAGGCATATCCTTCCAGCATACAGTGGTCTAGCAACAGTCTATAACCTAATTCTCAGTCAATTTTAGATTATAAATCTTTTTAGGATAACTCTGTTTTATTAATCAATAAACCCACACGCCTTCTTTTGCTATACTGATTCCTTTTTTCCTGATGGGTGACACCTAAGAAATTTTGTGTTCAAAACTGAATTTCGAGAATTATTCCTCTCAAGCAGTTCCTAGTGAGAATTAAATTACCCTCTTAGCTCTCACGTTCCTAAACTATAGGAGTAATGATAAGACTTTTTCTACTTTTGGCGATTGTCCCTTACCCCACAGACCCAGAAGGCAGAAGTAACAGGGGGATTGGATGAGGCTACTGTAGTATTTTTCTAAATATTTCAAAACTCTAGTGTAAAGGGATGATCCAAGAGTCTCTGCTTCCTACCACTGAATCTTCTTGTCAAGGACTCTGGGGCCTGATTTTTATTGAAAGGTTGCTTAAAAATACAGACCAGAGTTTTTCTTTTTTAAATGAAATGCTTTAAGTGGGTATTTAAATAAATATTGTTATTCTCCAAGTCAAATAAACATTCAGGTAATTCTGAGCTTTGAAAGAAATTTAATTATCAAGGACAAAAGCCCCCTCATTTTGTTGAAAAGCTGAACAATTTTCTACTGTGTTTCCTTTTAAGTGGAGGCCTCTCAATAGTGTTCAACCCTCAATAAGAAAACTCTGGGGTGGACCCATCAGCTCTGGGTACATCATTATTTTTCAGGATGATTGGTGATTAACAAATGCATTATATCATCAACTTGCATTTATTAAGTGCCCAAATGAACATAATGTTATGCTGCGTGCTGTATGAGGCAAGTTAAATAGACACAATCCCTACCCTCTAGAAGGAAATTATTCATATTTATCAGATAGCAGCATGACGTAATCCATTGTTCCTTTCTTTTGCATAGGTGTTCTAATACTGTTTCATTTCAGTATGGGAAAATCTGGCAACCATGAAACCAACTTTAGAAAAGTTTCCATTTCATCTGATTAATTAAGGTGGTTATGACAGAGCTTCCAAAAGGGTAGTAAACTTATGATTACCTAAAACTATCTCAAGGTAGTGCATGAATAACATTTCAACTTTAATAGTTGTATATTTATTATAAAACGTGGTAGAAGATATTAATGGATTAAATCCTTAAATCATGATATAAAATGTTCTTTTAGATAAACTTAGGATTTAAAAATTGATTTGATTTTTAAAAATATACTAAATGGCTGGTAGATCTAAAGGTAGAAAGAAGATAATAAACTTTGGAAAACATTTGATTACAGTATGAATTTGGTATCTAAGTAGCAAGAGAGCAATACCAACATAGATGGACTGGCTTTTCACATTAAACTGTCTCATTTGATATTGTGATGACTTTTTCTGCATAGAAACACACAATTGAAATATTGGGTAAGAGACTGAATACATTTATAAAGTCAATCAAAACTCATTAAATAATTCAAAATTTACAGACAAAACCCCAAACCATTACAATTACAATAATCTAATACAGTGTTATAAAAACAATAAAACAGTGAAGAAAAACTTTTGTTAAATTTGAAATAAAAATACCACTGAGGCAAATTAAAGATATAAATGAATGACAGATTGCTTGTAAATGGCTTGAATGACAATATTGTTCAAATGTAGTACTCCACAAATTGACTAGAGATTCAATGAGATTCTTTGTAAAATTTTATCTCTTTTGGAGAAATAGACAAGCTAATTCTAAAATTCATATAGACATGTAAGGGACCCAGAACACACAAAACAATCTTTCAAAAGAAGAACAACGTTGGAGAATTCTCACTTTTTTATTTTCTAATTTTATTTTGTTTTCTTTTTTATTTGTTCTTTTAAATTTACTACATAATTAAGACAATAGAGTAATGGCATAGGAATAGAAATGCAATGCAGCTTAATGAAATATAGAGTCCAGAAATAAACTTATATCCATGGATTTGGGGCAAGGGTGACAAGAAGATACAATGAGGAAAGAATAGTTTTTCAAAAAAAAAAAAAAATTCATTCTGGTAAAACTGGACATCAACATGAAAAGAATCAAGTTAGACCCTTACTGCATCCCTTATTTATAATTTAGCTCAAAATGCACCAAGTAACTAAATGTAAACATTACAACCACAAAAATCCTGAAAGAAAACAAATATAAATTTTTATGGTGTTCATTCCTTAGATATTACACAGAAGCACAAATAAAAGCAAAAGGAAGAGTAGATGGGTTGTACTTATAATTGAAATCATATAGAGTATCTTTTTCAGTCACAATGCAATACAAGTAGAAATCAACAAGAACCACTTTGGAAAGTATACAAGTACATGAAACTTACTTTTGAACATCCAGTGAGTGGATCAAGAAAGAAATCAGAAAGGAAATTTAAAATTTTCTTGAAGCAAACGAAAATGTAACCACAACATAACAAAACTACTGAATAAAGCAAAAACATTAATAAGAAGGGAAGTTTTTAGCAATTAACACACCAAAAAAATAAATAAAAAGATCTCAAATAAACAACCTATGACTGCATCTCAAGGAGCTAGAAAAACAAGAACAAAAATTAATTTAAAAAACAGACCTTAAATTATTAAAAGGAAAGAAATAAGGTCAGAAGAGAAATAAAACTGAATCTTTTTTTAACGCAGCAAATTTTACTTATTCAAGTAAGTGCTGTTTTAAAATGGTCCTCCCAGGAGGAATGCACTCATTGCCACTATACAACTCTTGCTCAATGTATTTTTGGAACTCCACTTTTGGACCTATCTTCAGAATCTTTTTATGAATTAGCAAGAAAATCAACTTTACTGCTACATAATTACCTACAATGTAGCATTATCTGCCTCATTCATCAGACTTAGTCCCAGATGATTCCCAGCTCTTAAAAGAATTAAATCCATCTGGTAGTGTATAAACGCTGATGAGTGTACATATTTATTTTTAGGAAATAAATAAGCAAAAAGGAAAATTTCCATCAACCTAGCAAAAAGTTTCCTGTTTGGAATGATTTGGTATATATCTTTTCAGTTTTTTTCTATGTAGGTATATGTTTATAAGCCTATTATAAAGCTACACATACTCTTTTGTAACAAAAAGTAAATGTTACTTAAGTGTAAGCAATTATTATTACTGTAATTACAACCATTTTTTTCATTTGAAAGCATTTTTCAACTTTTTTTAGTTGTAGATGGACACAATACCCTTATTTATTTGTATGTGGTGCTGAGGATCGAACCCAGTGCCTCACACATGCAAGGCAAGTGCTCTACCACCAGCCCCCATTTGAAAGTATTTTATGAACATTTATACATACATACACACACACATACACACACACACACACACACAAACATTAATTTATTGGCTACATAGAATTTCACTGTTGGTTTTACCACAACTTATCTAATCAACTTTTGTTAAAAATCATGTGGTTCAAATTTGCTTTTACTATTATCATGGTGATACAACAAGTTACCTGATACATACATCTTTGAAAACTTGTCCAGTTATTTATTTTTTAGATATTTGTAGAAATGAAATTGCTGAGTTAAAGTTTGAGTTTTGATAAGTTTTGCCAAATGATCATTCATATTATTATCCATATATCGAGGGCCAAGTATTGCTCAGGCCTAGAGGTAAACAAGGTTGATAAGATGTTTGTACTCAGATAACGTACCTTCCATTATAGGGACAGATTTGGGTCAATAAGTTTAGGTTTGTGAGAGGGTAAAGACTGGTTGATTGCCTAGAAGAAGTGGCTCTCAATCTAGGGATTCAGTGAATATTTTTCTGAGAGATATTTAAACTGAGATTCTGAAGAACAGAGGTTACATCAGAAAGAATGTATTTTGGGAAGAGTGAAACAGTATAATAGATGAACCAGGGTTAAAATAGAATACGTAATTAAGAGAAAATTAATCAAGTCCAGTTTGTCTGGAGATATACATTTTTAGGGACAAAGAATTAATATCTTTGCTATATGAAGAAGAATTCTCATAAATGAGTAAGGAAAGTTTGATTACATCAGTGGGAAGAGACAATTCATCAAAACAGAAATATGAATATACTATATTTTTAAGTTCAATATCATTAATAAATAATGTGATTTTAATAAGGAATTTTAAAAATTAATTTGCCCATTATATCAACACTATTTCAAAATAATCAGTATCCAAAATCTGGCAAGGGGCAACATGAACAGCAATACCTAATGGTGAAGCACTTGGCTTTAGAGCCAGACTGCTAGGTTCAAAATCTGCCTCTTTCACTTAGCAACTATATGATCTTTGACAAATTTTTTAAGCACTCTATGTTTTAGTATCCACATATATAAATGGTACTAATACAACCTTATCAGGTTATTGTGAGTATTAAATAATATATGTAAGTGCTTACAGTAGCATCTGATGAATAGCGAATACACAACAAATGCTGTTATTATGCGACTTTCCCGAATGACTTTACAGACCATTGCATTCATATACTAACTCATAAGAGAAATGAAATTTTGGCTTACTTCCCATTGTGCCAGCTTGACACTGTTACAATACTAATTTAATTACACAATACATGCTAATATAATACATGTTAATGACTGAAGTCATATTTTAAAATAAATGTTTATGATAGGATAACTTCCCTGATTATTATTCTTTTGAAGTTTTTGAAAATTGCCTCACTATTTTCACACATATTTTTCCAAAATCCATGGTACAATACTTGTTTTAATTTTCAAATTGAAAAGTAAAAGGTTAACAAAACTAAGGCTTGGAAATATATTTAATTATACATTGATATATTGAGAAATGACATTCTTACCATATTGATAGTGTCCAACAACAATTTATATGCTATCCTCCTTTATTTATTTTATCCATTTATGTTCCTTCATATGTATGTGTGTGTGCTATATGCATATATGTTCAATAAATAGTTCATAAAAGCTATTTGAAGAAAAAACTCATATACGTAAGTATGTGTGCTTTGTACATATATGTTTGTATGAATGTAGATAAAAAATAAATTCTGCAGAAAATTCCAAAATTCTACTTATTGCAAGCACTGTTGAAATAAGTGAATAAGTGTGCCACTTCCAAAAATGACTCTATTTTAAAGGAGAAACAAATCATTTTAAAGTAAAATTACATTTAGCTAAAAATGAATCCCATTACGTCATAGTTAAAGTATGTACATTAGTAATACATAAATATAAAGTATTGAGAAATTCTTTATTTTTTAAGTAAAAATACATTTACATACACAAATACATCTGTTATGTTTGGATCTTGAAAAAAAATCTTTGTATCCCAAAGGCCCAAGTATTAAAGGCTTGGTTCCAGCCTGCAGTGCTTTTAGGAGGCAGCGGGTCATTTAGGAGGTGGGGTCTAAGAGAAGTTAGGTCCCTGGGGGGGAAGCCCTTGAAGGGGATATTGGGACACCAGGCCCTCCTCTTCCTCTCTCTTTGACTTTCTAGCTGCCATGAGTAGCTTCCTCCACCAAGTACACCACAACGTGCTGCCTTATCACAAGCCCCAAAGCAACAGGCCAACCAACCATGGACTGAAACCTCCAAAACAGTGGGCCAAAAGAAACCTTCCCTCTCTTTAAGTTGATAATCTCAGGTATTTGTTACTGTAATGAAAATCCAATTAGCCCAATACCCAACTTTTTATTTTATAATTTAATTTATGAGGAATTCACAGACATTATAGATGAGTTATACTCACTAGAGTTCATGGTACTTCGATTGCTACTTGAAACAGTTCTCATACCAGATAATCAATATATATATAGGATGAACACATGTCATTTAACATAATTCTTTTCAGAAGGAAAAATCCTTTATTAATCATTTACCCTTTAGAAAAGAAACTATATGGTCTCTTGTTAAAGAGAAAATAAAAGGGCAGTCTCTAAGTTCTAGCACATGGGCTGAAATAGGTTCCCTATGAACAGTCAGGAGCCTGATATGCACTGTTTCAACTTCTATTCTGTCATTTAGTAAATACAGTACTTAATACCAATAAAATCTATTAAGTAAAAAGGTAAGATTAGATGAAGTATAACAAGTTCAGGGCAAAGCCTCTAAAAATACATGAACACTGTGGACAAGACTCTCTATGATGCTGAAAGCTTCAGGGTCTCTCACTTGCACAGGCAGCCTCCAAGACCCTAGGATAGACCTCAGAACTGTGGATGCATGGTCATTTTTCAAACTTGCAAAAATATTTGTATTCTTATAGAGGATTCTCCCTCCACCCCACCCCTTGCCATATTATGTGAAGTTCAGGAATCAGAAACTAGAATTTATCCCTTCTTCTCACTCTTGGAAAGACACTCGCACTCCCTTTAGTGAGACTTCTCCCCACTAAAAGTAAAGGGAATGCATCCTCTTGACATGTCAAGATCCATGTTGCTCCTGGATATCATTCCAGTAAGCTAAAGGAAAAAGGAAGGATGAAAAATTTCCAAATATTTGAATTTCTAATTAGAAAGAAAAAAAGAATGATTTGTAGAAGTCTTATTATACTCCACAGAGTGTTAATAGCAAACTTATAATTCTTGTGTCCTACAAAATATATGTCGATGTTATTATAAATTCCTGGCTATGGTTAGGAAGAAACCAAGAAAGACCTCTTTGTATTATCATCCCACCTTATTCTAAAACACAGCTGCTTCTAGAAGCAAAGAAAGGAAGGGAGTGGGCAGTAGATGCCTGAACAGTTCTTAAAGTTTTACTTTGGTTACAATTTCATAGCAGGAGAGATCAGAAAAATGCTAAGATTAGTGAGGGAATATAATTATTTAATAAATGACATCTGTTTGAAAGTAACATTAGAGAATTCAATCTTTTCAAGTGTAAAAACATTGAGAACTCTAAACTCCCCTTCAAGAAGTAAAGTATAAATTGAATAAAGCATTTCTGAAGGAGGGGGGAGAGGAACACATTTTTTATATATTAAAAATTAATATGCAAGAAAAAGAACAAAACTGTGGAAAACAAGTGATATAAACAATGAATTAAGAGAGCAGTAAAGTTGGAACTTTCTGGTGTTAATATTCTTTTAAAACTTAAGTTTCTAGACATTTATTCCTCATTTTAAAAATGTATTCATACATGATACCAAAATACCAAGGAAATGTAAAAGCTAACATTGTTGCACTAAGATTTCATTATAGTTTTTGTTCTACAATTTGTGGATGTCTTCCTAATTGTCTCTCATGCTGTCGCAGCCAGTCCCTGTCTTCTGCTAAATGATGCTAGTCAGAATTTTTAATCCACCTCATTTGTTTCAACTACATGCCTGTTCTTTCCTTCACCTACAAAGCAACAATACAGAAATATGAAATTACTGAAATGCTAACTGATTAAGGAGATTTATGTCAATTTCAGATAATTTTGTTCTATTCTTATTTTTTGTACCTGACCTGATTTGGTAAATAAACAATCAAAACATATAGCTAATGTTTTATTTTTACTACTTTTTATGTCTTATTCCAAGCATATTTAATTTGTTAAGCTGAAAACAAACATGGCAGGTTATAAGACATAAACACATTGTAATTTTTATGTTAAAATATCACAGACTATCTCGACTATCTACCCTGACTAATTGAAATATTTCATTTATTTTCAGAGCATCTTTAGCTTAAAGTAACTTACACTCCACATTGCCTTCAATAGAACTTCTTTTCATCCATAATTAAAGAACTTCTAAACGTCTAGATAGATTCATGGATGCTGCAATAGTTTGGATATTGAGTTCCACCAAAGGACCATATGTTACTCTTCAGTACTCAGGGTGGAGCTTTAGGAGATGATGGAACCCTGAGGAGGAGGGTACAGAGGGAGGTTCTTAGGCCACTGGGAGTGCATTTTTGAAGAGAATGTAGAAGACTCTAGCCCTTTCCTCATTCTGTTTTGCACCCTGGCCATAAGGTAAGAAGTTTGCTTTGCCTTGTGCTCCTGGCTATTGTCATTCGGCATCCCCACCACAGTTCTAAGACCAACCAGTCCACCCAATCATGGACTGCACTCTTTAAAATTATGAACCAAAACACATTTTTTTCCCTTCATAAGTTAATTATCTCAGGTGTTGTTAAAATGATAGAAATCTAACTAACACAGCTGTCCAAAATACAAACAACATTTTCTAGCATCCATTGTAGCTTCATGTGGCATACAACTGAATTCTAGCAAGAATATGTGAACAACAGCTTTCTATTAAAAGAGGAGATACTGGAGAATGAAATCCACCAAATTATTATTGTTATCTTGTGTGCATATATGAATATGTAAAAATGAATCCCACTATTATGTATAATTAAAATGTACAAACAGAATTTTTTTTTACAAAGGTGACACACACTTTTTGTCTTTTTCTTCGTCTATTTTCCTTCCTGCCTGGTAGAATATGGATGGAGCAGTGAACTTACACCATGAATGGACTTTGGGAGTTAAATCCTTATATATCTTTAATAACCTAGAATGTAAATTCAACAACTACAGAGATTGGTTAAATGGATGAGAACTCATGAACTGGCCATATTCTGCCTAAAAGAAATTCACTTCACTAGTAAAGAAATGCAGGCTGAAAATGGAAGGATGGAAAAAGATATTCCACACAAAAAGGAACCAAAAGAGAGGAAGAGTATCATTTTCTGTATCAGACAAAACAGACCTGTTTTAGTCATTTGTTTTCTCCTGCTAAGACAAGATGACCTGAGAAGAACAATTATAGGAGAAAAAGTTTATTTGGGGGCTCACAGTTTCAGAAGTCTCAGTCCATAGACAAGTCACTTCTATTCCTTTGAGCGCAAGATGAGGCAGCACATCATAACCAGACAGTGTGGTGGAGGAAAGCAGATGGGAAGCAGAGCAAAAGAGAGATTCTCCTCACCAGGACAAAATATAAACCCAGAAGGCATACCTATAGGGACCCACCTCCTCCAACCACACACTCTACCTACAGTTACCGCTCAGATAATTCCTATCAGGGGATTAATCACTGATTGGTTGAGGGTCTCATAACCCAAACATTTAACCTCTAAACCTCTTGCATTATCTCACACATAGCTTTTGGGGGTGTCCTCACATCTAAACCATAACAAGACCTTGTGTCAAAAACTGTAAAAAGGAGACATTCTTTTTACAGTTTTTGACAGAATATGATGATCAAGGGGTCAATTCTACAAGAAGACAAGAAAAATCATAAATGTATATTCACCTAATGCCAGAGCACTCAGTTTCGTTTCATAAAACAAATCTCATTAGAGCTAAAGGAAGAGATAGAATTCAATGCAATAATAGTGGGAGACTTCAAAATATCAACAAAGAAACATCAAATTTAAATTATAATATAGATCAAATGGACTCCCAGACATTTGCATAATATTTCCTCAACAGCTACAAAATACACATTTTTTTCATCAGCACATGGAGTTTTCTCTAGAATGCATTTTTATACATCAATAATGAGATTGCTGAGAAAGAAATTATTAAAACAAATCCCATTAACAATAGCTATCAAAAAATACCTAGAAATAAATTTAACCAAGGAAGTAAAAGACCTCCACAATGAAAATATTAAAGCTCTGAAACTGAAGAGAACATTAAAAAGAAAAAGGGAAAGATTTCCCATGTTCATGGATTGGATTAATTAATGTCCATATTACCCAAAGTAACTTACAAATTCAGTCCTCATCAAAATACCAGTGACATTCCTCATATTAACTAGAGAAAACTTTTTTTTTTACAGAAAAATCTTAAATTTCATATGGATGCAAAAAAGGCTCAAACTATCCAAGGGCATCTTGAGCAAAAAACCCCCAAAAAACAAAAAACCAAAGGTGGAGCTGGGCATGGTGGTGTACATCTGCAATCCTAGTGACTAGGGAGGCTGAGGCAGAAGGATCATGAGTTCAAAGCAAGCCTCAGGAACTAAGCAAGACCCTGAACAACTTAGTGAGACCCTATATCTAAATAAAATATTAAAAGGGCTGTGAATGTGGCTCAGTGGTTAAGTCCCACTAGATTCAAACCCTGATACCAAAAAAAAAAAAAAAAAAAAAAACCAAAGGTGAAGATATCACAATACTGGATTTCAAAGTATGCTACTGAGGCACAGTAATTCATAGTAAAACATGATGTTGGATAAAAACAGACACAAAGACCAATGGGATAGAATAGAGTACACAGAAATAGTACCATGCCCTTATAGCCTATTTATTCTCAACAAAGGTGCCATAAACAGACATTGGAGAAATGACAACCTCTTCAATAAATGATTCTGAAAAACACGGCTATTTATGTGCAGAAGATTGAAACTAGACCCCTATCTTTTATCCTATAAAAAAATAAACTCAAAATGGGTCAAAGACCTATTAAGTCCTAAAACTGTAAAATGACCAGAAAAAAACATAGGCAAAACATTTTAAGGTATCAGTAATGATTTTTGGATAAACCCTAAAAGTATAGTATACAAAAACAAAAATAGATAAATGGGAACACATAGAACATCAAAGGCAACAGATAAAAATCCAGCTGACAGAATGGGAAAACATTCTATTTTATTTATCAGATTAAGCATTGATATCCAAAAAATATAGGGAACTTAACTCAGTAACAAAAAATTAATAACCCAATTTAAAAATGGACAAAGGATAAAAACAGACACTTATCAAAAGAAGAAACTCAAATAGCCACAAAATTTATGAAAAAATATTTAACTTCATTAGATGTCAAGGAATGCAAGTCAAAATTATAATGAAATATCATCCCACTTCAGTTTGAATGACTATTAGCAAAAAGACAAAAAAATTAACTATATTGGTAAGGATGTGAAAAAAAGTGAGATTGGAAATTAGTATAGCCACTGTGAAGAGGAGTCTGGAGTTTTCTTTTTTTTAATTAGTTGTTCAAAACATTACATAGCTCTTGACATATCATATTTCATACATTTGATTCAAGTGGGTTATGAACTCCCATTCCACCACCCCCCCCGTATACAGATTGCAGAATCACATCGGTTACACATCCACCTTTTTACATACTGCCATACTATTGTCTGTTGTATTCTGCTGTCTTTCCTATCCTCTACTCTTCCCCCGCCCCTCCCCTCCCTTCCCATCTTCTCTCTCTACCCCATCTACTGTACCTCATTTCTCTCCCTTGTTTTTTTCTTCCCCCCTTTCCCTTCACCTCCTCTTATATGTAATTTTGTATAACGATGAGGGTCTCCTTCCATTTACATACAATTTCCCTTCTCTCTCCCTTTCCCTCCCACCTCTGGTCCCTGTTTAATGTTAATCTTCTTCTCATGCTCTTCCTCCCTGCTCTGTTCTTAGTTTCTCTCCTTATATCAAAGATGACATTTGGCTTTTATTTTTTATGGATTGGCTAGCTTCACTTAGCATAATCTGCTCTAGTGCCATCCATTTCCCTGCAAATGCCATGATTTTGTCAATTTTTAGTGCTGAGTAGTACCCCATTGTGTATAAATGCCACATTTTTTAATCCATTCATCTACTGAAGGGCATCTAGGTTGGTCCCACAGTCTAGCTATTGTGAATTGTGCTGCTATGAACATCGATGTAGCAGTATCCCTATAGTATGCTCTTTTAAGGTCTTTAGGGAATAGTCCAAGACGGGGAATAGCTGGGTCAAATGGTGGTTCCATTCCCAGCTTTCCAAGGAATCTCCATACTGCTTTCCACATTGGCCACACCAATTTGTAGTCCCACCAGCAATGTACAAGTGTACCCTTTTCCCCACATCCTCACCAGCATGGAGTTTTCTTGACACTAAAAATAGATCTATCATATAATCAGATATCCCACTTATGGATGTATATCCAAAGAAAATGATATCAGTTTATCAAAGACACATAACACATCCATATTTGTTGCTGCATTATTCACAAAAGCTAAGCAATGGAATCAACATAGCTACCCATCAATGGATGTTGGATACAGAAAATATAGTTTACATACCCTGTGTAATATTAGTAAGTCTATCCTATCATTTTCAGTAAAATGGATGAAACTAGAAAACATTATTTGAAGTAAAAATATTCAGATGCAAAATAACATGTTCTCTCGCATATGTAGATATTTTAAAAACGTTGATTGGAATGTATAATAGTGGTAGACACTGGGAAGAGTTGGGGGCAGGAAGAAGGTGGGAGATTACATAATGGGTGCCTAAAAATAATTAAATAGAAGTAATATATTCTATAGAAGAGTGAGGGGACTATAGGTTACAATAATCCATTAAATATTTTGTAAATAACTAGAAGGAGCTTGAAGGCTCCAAACTCAAAGTAACAATAAGGTAATAGAAACATTATTACCTTGATTGTATCAGTACATACTATATACACATATTGGAATATCATACTATACTCCATAAATATGTATGTTTTACATGCTAATCAAAAAAATTTGGGGCTGGGGTTGTGGCTCAGTGGTAGAATGCATGTCTAGCACATATGAGGCACTGTGTTCGATCCTCAGCACTACATAAAAATAAAGAAATAAAGTTATTTTTTAAATGTTATATGTTTAAGGAAATGGAAATGTTAATTTCTCTGATTTGATTATTACATACCATATATGTGTGTCAAATTATTACACCGTATTCCATAAAATTTGTATAATCAAACTAATAATTTAAAAATTTTCTAAATAAAGAAATAAATAAATTTAGTGGATACTTTTATCACATTCTTACTTTGGTAGAATTAAGTATATGCTGACCTGTCTCATGTCTTAAAAGGATAATGCATAATCTAAATAATTGCTGGGAATCTGAAATAAGATATTTGATTTCAAACCTAACAATGTGAACCCTAGAAGTTGAGTCATCTGAGGTCATAACAGATACTGTGAATACTGCTATGAGGAAAAACCAATCAGGTAATAGGAACAAGCAGTATTGTGAGCTCCTTTTACACAAAATCAGTTTATTTGCCTCCGTGTAGGACAGAAATCTACCAACTTTTCATAGTAACATTTTACTTACCCAGATTTTACCTACTCCTAGAATTTCATCATCATTAAACAATATAAAATTCTAGTTTTAAAATTTAGATTGATTTTTAAAAAGAGGGCAGGGATGGGCTTTCTTCCATCCACACATAGCTAAATTATGAACTCTAATAGTATATATGTGATATGAATAAATAAACTTGTTCTGCTGTACTGTGCACATAAAAATAGTAAAGTTTGAACAAACACAGATAAAGAGATACTGCTATAGAAAAATCAACAGATCTAGATTTCTAAAGGGAGAGGGAAAAAAAAAGTGAGAGCACAAAAATCTAAAGTAAAGGGGTAAAATTACAAAATGGGCTTTCAGACAAGCTGTAAGTACTCCAGGCAATGAAGGATGACTGAAGACTTGAATTTAAAACAGATTCAGCCAACAAGAAACATATTTTGTGAGGAAGGACAGATGCAATGGCTTGAGGGGAAGAAAGGAAGTAAGCAGTGGAGCACCGAACAGGAAAGAGTGACTCAGCTGCAGTCACAGAAAGGTGATCAGAGAAGAGAGGTTAGAAAGTACAAAAATGAACCAATAGAAATTGGCTTTGCAAGTCAAGCAGGAAATCTGAAATTTGTTTCAGAGTTTAATTAGACAGAGTGAAATGGTACATGATACATAATTCATTGTCTCTCATTCTCAAAATTCTTGAAGTGAGAAGAAGATGGGAATTTGCAGGTGAGAAAAAATTAACACTGCTACATTAGACAAAACAAGTAGAAAGGAATTCAAGTAAAGGACAACTCATTGATTACCTAATTTAGTAACTACAAAATGCAAAGAACTGTGATATGATGAAAGGTTTTCGGTTCAATCGTTGGCTGCTCCTCTTACCATCTTACCATCTCATGCAAGCTCTTGACTTTGATCAAAAGAATCTTCACTGATAAAGTGGAAATAATAACCTATTTAATAGAATATAATCAGGATTATATCCAATATAGATGTAAATCATGTTTATTATTATTGAAAATAAGAGCAAATATTTGTTTTTTAGAGTACTTTTAAGCAGAAGAGAAAACTACTTAGAGAAGTGGAGTCATGTACCCACAGGGAAACAGTGACAGAGCATACATTTGCCCAAGGTAGTGCAGCTATGAGGAAGTTCATGATTCAAAAATCCTCGGCTATACTGCCTCAGTCTCCAGTTTCAGGAAATCTATAATCTAGTTGAGAAAGTATGTGTAATGCTGAAAAATGAGACAATAAAAGGTCACAAAGGAACTATGATTCCATGTCAAATGAATGTTAGACTCAGGGAGGTTTACATTGGAATATCTTTAGAAGGCCTCCAAAGAGAAAGAAGAGGAGTTATGCTAATGGGCATAATTGGAATTGGCTAATAAGAATAAGGAATAAGAACAGAAAAAAAACAAGTGAAATAAAAGGCTAAAAATATAAAGCATAGATATTCAGATTACTTATTCCCATTTATGTGAAAGAGTTTCAAAATAAAACAGAATAGAAATGTAAAATACTGCTTACTTTGAACTTCAAATATTGAATACTCAATATCAACATATAGGATATAGCTATTAAAAGTATTCATTTACTATTTAAAGGAAGTTTCAAAATAAAGTTTCAAAATAAATGGGGCATATCAACCAGGAACAAAAAAAATCAATAAAAAAATATAGGACAAAATAAGCACAATACTTTAAATATTTTATATTTAGATTAAACAGTAGTTTTTAAAATAAAAACATTTAAAATATTGTTTCTTATTTTAGGCTTCTTTCAGAAATGAGGTTTAATAAAATATGGTTTCCAAAATGTTTATTTCCATTGGCCTTGAAAAAGGCTATGAAAACAATTTACTCATAAGAATAGTCCTATCTAAAAAACTATTAAGCCTTATTATAACATGGACTTACAAAGTATAAAAGCTGCATTATATAATCTCTTTTTACTCTGTGGGAATTTTGAAAACACTAAGTTAAAACTCAACCTGGAAACCCAGTTAAAAATATATGAGAAAAGATCTGTGTTTAAATTAAAATGAAGATTACCAAAGCTTGGAGGTGCATTTAGGAAGCATAGATCTGAAAACAGTTCCTGCTTTCTACATCTCTTTGCATTTTTCTTTGCTTTTTTGACTTCTGACAAAAGTATGAAATCTGAATGCTATCTGTGTACTGGTAAGAGTGGGAAATATTGTTCAGGATGGTCTCTGGGAAACTTCTGAATAAGAACTTACCATATTATAACCAAAATGTTTGTTCCACTAAAGCATTTCTTATAATAATGCAAGTAGTATCTGGCAAGAATAATACATTCTGTGATTAATACCATGATTAACATTCATTATCAGCTTAGGTATCTACTTCCCTGGCAGGGCTAAATTTCCCAGAGGACTTATATGGAAAGTTAGAGAAGACACTGGCATGGCTTATGTATTATTTAGGATTCTTTCGTAACAAGCAACAGAAACCAAACTTGGATAACTTAAGTCAAAGCAAACATAATATGAACAGCTCTTAGGACCTAAGGGAGGGCTGAGAAAAAAATGGGCAAAGTGAAACCAGACAACTTCAAAAGATCTTCCCAATCCCACGTGGACACCAGTGCACAGATATGAACAACTGTTTTTCCTATCTTTACATTACTTCATTCAAGAGTCAGTGTCCCAGGAGAGTAACTGATTGACCATGTGCATTACTTCCTTTCCTCTTGACAATACTGGGAAGCTCATGAGAAGCATTTGGCAGAAAGATCCAAAGAAATTCTCTGGTTTCTCTCAGAGCAAACCAGGCACCTGGATTTTATACAAATGAATGAATGTATGAATTTCATACTTCATGCAGTGAAGGAGAGTAATATGAAAAGAACAAAATCAAGGTGACATTAGCAAAGGGAAAAAAGTCTGGGCTGGGCAGAGGGGGAAGCAAATGGCTATAATTTAGTTTTCATGGAAGTTCTTCAAATGAAGCAGCCCAGGACATCCAAAGGCAGTGGCCTAAAAAGAAATAATGCTAATGTGCATTCATTGAGAACATAGAACATACCCTATTAAATAACTCAGTATTGAGCACTGGAGAAAAGGAATGAATATAGAATATACTAATCAGAAATCAAAAGGTAATTTTAAAAATGCCAAAATAAAGACAACAGAGTTTTAAAAACAATTAGTCAATAAAACAAAAAATAATAAAATAAATATTATTGGCTAAGAGCATAGACTCTGGGACCAGCTTGGTTTTATAACCCTTAATGAGCTATTGAATCTCAAATAGTTCATATGACTTTGCATGCCATAAAGATTGTTTTCATGTATAGACAAGGCAAAATTCTTGAAACTGGTAGCATATGTAACACAAATTGCTGTATAATCTTGGGAAACATAAAGTTACTTCTTTTTATTTTCCTAATTAATTGCTATGTTCATACTTTTAATAGTAAAGTTGCTACTTTAAGAGTCAATTTGGATAGGAAAGGCAGAAGAATACAACAGACAATAGTATGGCAGTATGTAAAAATGTGAATGTGTAACCGATGTGATTCTGCAATCTGTATATGGGGTAAAAATGGGAGTTCATAACCCACTTGAATCAAATGTATAAAAAATGGTATGTCAAGAGCTTTGTAATGTTTTGAACAATTAATAATAATAATAATAAAAGATTTCCCCAAATTAAAAAAAATAGTCAATTTGGCATCTACCTTTGGATGCCTCTTTTCCTTAGAATTTTCCAAAATCCCTGGCTTAACCCAGTAGAAGAAACATTCATTCTGCCTTCTTCACACACAGAGAGAGACAGAAAGAGTGCAAACTGGTTCTGCCATTACTCCTTCCTGCTACCATATGTATGTTGATATTGAAAGTTAGTGCTATAGTCTTGTCAAATTGGGCATGAACATCCCACTGAGGATACACCACACTTGGTTCCCAAGGTTACAACAGGCTATTCCGATTCTTTACCATATTAAAGACTTAGGACCCAGAATTGCTGTCTTTTTTTTTCCTCCCTAAAGATCTGGGAGTGTTTTGCCATTGAATCTCCTAAACCCCAAAATTCAGTTTACATTCTTCTCCCCCTAACAAGGCACTTTTCCAGAAATGACACTCTGTCTCCTCCCTCCACTTCCCAAGGGGATCAATCACCTTCAGTGTCTCCAAGGTAGTTTATTGGCCTCAAAGACTCTCCCACTTTCAATTCCTTGATTGAGTTCATGTTGTCTTAGATCTTCTCCTTTATGTGAGAAATGGAGGAAACATCTACACTGTGAGAAACAAATAAGAAAACAAACAAGACAGCCTTTTGTTAGAAAACGATTACAAGTGTATATACAGGTGTATATAAAATATTAGAAATGGAGGCTTGATAAGTTTAAGAAGTTATTGCCAGATAATCCCCTTCTCATGGGGCAGGAACTGTCCTGCCCATGTTCACTCCATGCTTCGTATAGTGTCTGCCATGCTAAGTGAATGAATGAATTAGTGAATGACAATAGACTTCAATGTAAAAGGAAAAAAATCCAGTTATAGTACTTCATAAGAAATTACATCATTAGTATTGTCTTTCAGTTTTCATTTATTCATTCATAAGAATTATTGAGTACCTATTATGAGCTAGGCACTGTGACTGGTCTCATGGGACTTCATATTATGATGAGAAAGACTTTAATCAAATAATCACTCAAATAAAGGTTTATAATTACAACATATTAATGTTGAGGAATTGATTTAAATCACTGTGAAAATTATAATGCATAACTATTTAAATCAGATGTTATAATATTTGTCAGACAAAATATATATTTTGGTCATTACTAAAGAGAGTTGGATAAGAAATAAATTGGTATTTTTGGCTCATCCACACAAATTTACTAATTTAAATTAATTACAGAACAACTAACATGTTCAAATATTTATTTTCAAAGGAAATTTTCTCTATGTTCATCTTTAAGTTCATAAGTTGCCTTTAAAGTCACCAGTATTTGAAATGTCTCTTTATCATTCAAAATGAATATTTCCTCTTTTGAATTGTTTGAGTTCTTTTGAGATAAGAAGGATTGAATAACAATTTTAAGAATTTAAACTATCATGATAAACATATGTGGATGAGCAAGTAAGCATGAAATGAGAAAATAAAGAAAGTACTAGTGTTTTTAAAGTTGGAAATATTGTCTTTATCTAGCACCTCAGAAATTATTTCCAAAATGTCCTACGTGATCAGATGTTATTTTGGATGCATTGATGGTTCTTCTGTGTGGACTTTCATTTCTATGTCTTGAATGCACCTTCAATAATGTAAGCCAATTCCACAAAATTACTATAAAACTCTTAAATTAAATATAATTTTAGTAGAAAAAAATCCACTATGGATATCTGTATATATTAAAATTTTTGTTATATCATTTCTGTTGATAATGAGAGATTTAGTTTGTGTCTTTTTCCCACTTGGCAATTATTCATCATATTTAAGATCTAATACAAGTAGATATGCAAGATATAAACTATTAAAAAATTGCATGTTCCTTGAATAAATATTCAAGAATGAAAACTGCAGAATACTTGACTTTTACCTGGGTTATAAATAAATCATTAGAATATTAAATAGAGCTTATAGATTTCTACCACTATTAGAATGTTTTATATTCCTAGGGAAGGAGTATAAGTATATTCTCTACATTTGCAAGTGTCTGTAATACAGGGTCTACAGTTTTATTAGATCATGCTTCCAAATCAATTCTTGATAAATTTATCATTGTGTGAATACTGTGATTACCATTTCATGCTTACTTGCTCTCAATGTCCCTCTCTTTCTCCTTTCTTTTGTTCATTTTTCTCCCTCCCTTTCTCATTTCATTCCTTCTTTCTTCCCTTCTCTTTCCTGTTCCTCCCTCCCTTCTTCTCTCCCCTTTCTTCCCTTCCTCCCTCCCTCAGTTGCTTTCTCCTTCCCACCCTCCTTTCTTCCATTGATCCTTCCTTTCCTTTTTTGATAGGCAGTAATTCACATATACACTTTATACATATGTAAAATATGCATAAAAATTCTCATTTACATTCTATTACCCCAATTCTCAATTCTCATTTCCATTCCACAGAAGTAATCATTCTTTAATTTCTTTAGTATCTTTTCAGTTTCAATATGTGTATATGAACTGTATATTCTTACTATTTTCTCTTTAAAGAAATAAAAAAGAACTCATAAAATACCATACACACTGTATATTTTTTTACTTAATATGTTGAGAAGATTTTACATGTTAGTACATAGCAAAATTTTTCTTTTTTTCTAACCATATGGTATTTCATTTTATGGAAACAATATTTTAAGTTATTCCATATAGAGGAAATTCTCCCAATTTTTTTGCTGTTTCTAATGTTTTGAATTTTGTAACAGGTATACAATATTTTTCATGTATGCACATATTCTGTAGGATAAATTCCCAGGAATAGAATGCCTATTCAGGAGGTAAATGCATTTGTAATTTTGTAGACTTACCTGATTGCTTTTGTAGTTGTAGTGGTATGTCATCTCACAAGCAATGCAGGAGGTTGACACCTGCCCCCTCCCCCAGACACACATACACAGATCTACCAACAGAGTATAATAAAGATTTTGAATTTTGGCCAATCTAATAGACGAATTTGACCACTCCCCATCTACCCCAACCCCATTCCCTGCCCAGATCTACCATCAGAGTATAATCAAGCTTTTGGATTTTAGCCAATATAAAGGATGAAAATGGTATTTAAGTAGACCTTTATTTAACTTTCTCAGTATAAATGATGTTTAACATCTTTTTCTAAGCTTTTGAGCTACTTGTATATACTTTTCTGTAATACTGTCTATTCATATAGACACTTCATATTTTATGCCCCTTTTTCTATTTGTTTATTAATCTGTATCTCACTAACTTCTAAGATGTCTATATATTGGAGAATCCGTATAATATAATTTGCAAATATTCTTTCCCAATGCATTGCTTACACTTTTACATAGTTTTTTTGTTTACATTTTGACATTATCATCCAGAAATATTTTTAATATATGTGATTTTATAAATCTTTTCTTTTGAAGATTCAAACATCCAGATTTTGGGCTGTGGTACAGAGGCCTTTTGCAATCTGATATACAGGAATTCACTCATGCATGTCTTCTTAATTTAAATAAGTGCATATTTTACATTTGAATCTTTGTTCTATTTTTTATCCATACTATACAGTACATGAAATGGATATAATTTTACGTTTTCAAATGATTAAATCATCATCCCAGAACCGTTTGTTGAATAATTCACTTTCCTCCATCACTTGAAAGTTTACCTTTATAGTTTCTAATTTCTACATGTATTTGGGTCTATTTCTAGACATTCTACCCCATTGATATTTCTGACTATGCTCCATTAACTATTGGAGCTTCTTATTAGTCAGGGTTTTCCAAAGAAACAGACTCAATAAAATATATCTATAGAAAGAGATTTATTATAAAGTATTGGTTCACACAAGTATGAAGGCTCAGCAATCTTGTCATCTGTCCTCTGCAAGCTGGTGACCCAGAAAAAACAGTGATATTAATTATAATGTTAAATTTATGTTTTAGCTCAGCAGACAGAGCAGGTAAATTCTCCCTTTGTCCACATTTTTGTTCTGTTCAGGCCTACCATATTGAAGAAGGCAATCTGGATTATTTAGTCCACTGATTCAAATGCTAATCTCTTCTAGAAGTACTCCCATAGACACAGACAGAAATAATGCTTAACCAGATACCTGGGTACCCAATGACAAATAGACACACACACAATGTCAAATAGACACACAGTTGATCATCACAGCCTTACTAATATATTTTATATCTATACAAGTTAACTATTGTCATTTTTTTTTCTTTTTTTTTTGTAAAGTTTTACAATTCTGATACACATATGTAACCTTTAGAATTGGTCTAAACAAGTTTTTTTTACATAAAATCTATTAGATGATTGATTTGGGATTGCATTGAAGTTATGTATTCATTTAAGAAAAATGGGTATATTGTGTCTGATTAGTTTAAGTCTTCTTTTGAATCCTTTTGTGGGTTTAAGTTTTTCTTTAATAAAGTCCATCCTTTTCTTAATAAAGTTTTTCTAAGTTTATTTCTAGATTTTTTCCTTTGGATGATGTTGCAAATAGAATCTTTACTTCCCTTGTATCTTTAAATTGACGTTTTGCATATATGTAATTTATGGGGCCATACATTTACATACTTGTTATATACTCCGGTATGATTTAAATGTATACTCATTTTTCCATTGACTCTATTAGGGTCTCCAAGTATACAATTATATTATCCTCAAAGAGCAATAATTGTATTTCTCCATTTCAATTTGTCTGATTGTATTGGCTAATATCCCCAGTCCAATGTTAAGTAATAGTGGTGACAGTGAGAACCCTTGTTCTATTCCTGGTGCTATGAGAGTATCTCTGTTTCCCCTCATTATAATAAATTTTAGAATGAGACATATTTTGTCATGTTAAAGAAGTATTCCTCTACTCCAAGTGTTTTTCTCTATTTTAAAATCAAGAAAATAGATGCTGAGTTTTTCCAAGTGTCTTCTCAGTATCTATGAATGCCCAAATAATATCGTTCTCAATAGCCTACTTACATGATAACATATGTTAGTGGTTTGTATATACAGATAAAACCATCAGTTCATTCCTGGAATTTAAAAAAATGGGGTTATAGTATGTTATTTTTTTAAATGTGCTTCTGGATTCTGCTTAGTAATAAGCTGACAGATAAACATATGCATTTATATATTAACATCTTTACATAATTATTCTCAGTAAGATTGATCTGTAACTTTGTTGTTTTGTTCAATCTATTTCAGCTGCTGGTATTAGTTAAAATACAAGCAAAACTACTTTAACAAGGAGAATTGAGTATACAATGGAAAGTTCATCTCTCTCTCACATGACTATTTTGAGTCAAACAGTCAAGCTCATGGGGAGTTTCTATTTGACACTGTTATTTGTGTGGACACATTTGTTTCAGTTTATTCCTTAACAAACTCTCTAATGCTGCTTTTCTCAGTGTGGTTGAATCTGTGTGAGAAGTCTCATTGCAGCATGTGGCAAGAGGAAAGAAGGTTGAAGGGTACACATTCAATATGTGGGAGCTCAGAGGAGGAAGCGCCATACATTCTCCTACTTACATTTCGTTAGCAAGAAGCTGGTCATGTGGTCATACTCAAGTACAAGGGAATCTCTAGGTGGAGATCCATGTGCCCAGGAATAAGTATGTTACTGTAAAAGAAGGGAAGAGAGATTTTCACCAGCAATTTGTAACCTTTATCACGGGTTTCATTGTCTTTGCTTTGCCTGGAAATGGTCTTTATAATATTCTGAAATAAACACTTTTAAAATTTTCTGTATTTTTATTTGTTTTTATTAGTTATACATGAGAGTAGAATGTGTTTTGACATATTATATATATATGGAATACAAATTCCCATTCTGTTTATACATGATGTGGAATTACATGATCATTCACAAATGCATATAGGAATATTCAATTCATTCTACTATCTCTTCTATTTCCATTTCCCCCTCTCCCTTCATTCCCTTTTGTCTAATCCAAAGTACTTCCATTATTCCCTACCACTCCCCACTTATTGTGTTAGAATTCTCATATCAGAGAGAACATTTGGCCTTTGATTTTTGAATTCCCTATAAAACCATCGGATCCTGGAACTTTTGCAAATATAGGATAACAGCATTTTTTTAATTTAAATCTTGAATTTTTTGAGTCATTATTAATATTTTCTTGAAAATTTTACATTTCATTCATGTTTCCAAATTTATATGCTTAAGGTTAACTAAAAGAATAATTACAATTCTTTCAGTTTCTCTCCTCTCTCTTTTTTCCCAGTACTGGGAATGGGACAGTGGACATAGTGAATGCTAGGCAAATACATACAGAAAACTGAGGTTATGATCTTAATAGCAGATTAAGTAGAGTGAATTAAAGAATTAATAATTTAATTCACTCTACCCCAGGCTTTTTTTATTTTTTGAGGCAGAGTCTTGCTAAATGGCCTAAACTGGCCATGAAATAGTGATCTTCCTGCCTCAACTTCCTGAGTAGCTGGGATTATAGGCAGGTGCCATTATGCCTGGCAGTTTTCTTCTCTTTTGGTGGTTATTTCTTCTTTATATCTTCTTGTGCTTTTGTTATGTTCATTATTAATTCTTTAATTCAGTTGTGATTTCAAAATGTTACAGTCCTTCCATATTTTGTGATTTACTGACTTTTATGTTGCTAATATAAGCCACATAAAGTTTACCTAGAATACTACATTGGTAATAAGAAGGAAATTTTATTCTCTATTCCATGTATATAGCTTATATTATTATACAATGTCTATCTTATTAAAATAATTTTTCTATATACAAACATATTGTTTCCATTTAATATGTCATGTCTGGAAAAAAGTAGTATCCTAAAAGTAGTATATTTCTATTTGTCCTACCTACATACTATATGCTTTTTGATTGATGCAACTACTTTATTCATAACTAAAAATTAAATCCATTATAATCCTGTGATCTGGAAATGTTAGCTTTATAAAGACTCCCTTTTTGTCTCATTTAATGTGTTTTGGTTTGAATTCATCCTAATCTGCTATTAAGATCATAACCTCTGTTTTCTGTTTGTATTTGCCTTTTTTTACAACTGTGTACATAACCATTTTGAATTCATTTGTGAGGTGAGCCTGTGGCATAAATGTCATAAAGTAAGATTTGTTCTAAAAACTTTTTTGTTAATTAATCAAATATAAATATATTGATATGACATAAATTTGTCCTCATTTCCATCATAATTTAAATTGGCAGTTTGTATCAGAAGCTGAAAAGAAATTAGACATGCAAAATATATATTGGGTGGAAAGCCTATGGCAAATAGAAGAAGCAAGGGTAGGCAGCCAAGCCTTCAGACCAAGGAGAGGACAATTGGATAGGAGAAGCCTCACACTGCAATGCAGTTTGAAAAAAGCCTTTGCCAACTTTTCAGAGAGTTCCAGAACAGACTGTGCATTAGAGAAGTCTCAAATTGGGTAGAAATGACCAGGCTTTAATACCCCTGCCATGTCAAATCACTGGCTGGAGCTTCTGGAGAAAACACATTCATAACCTCAATACTGTTGCCCATGCTGGAGGTGCTACAGCTTGAAGTTATACTGAATTGCACACCTCAAAGCAGACTTAGTCTTGAAAGAACTTCTGAATGAAATATCTCTATGGATGCCACCCACATTCCATAATATTTTTATTCAAATATAATTAACATACAGAAATGCAAGATCTTAAGTGTACACAGTGAACAAGTTTTGACAAAGTCATAAATTCATTTACTCCATCCCAAACAACATATAGAATATTTTCTTCACACAAAAAAAGGTGCCTTGGGCCATGAGATCCAATCAATCTCCCTTCCCTCTGCCCACCCATCTCCTCCCACATACACCACACACACATATATAAACTGAGACAACCACTCCTCTGATTTTTATTACCATTGTTTATTTTGACGGCTTTGAACTTCATATAAATGGAATCAGACCACATGTTCTGTTTTGTTTCCAGCTTCTCTCATGCAATACAATGTTTTTTATATTCATACATGTAATTGCATGTATTAGTAGTTTTAAATATTTTTAATCCATTGTATGAATAGACCATTTGTTTATATGTTTTCCTTTCATGGACTTTTGTGCAATTTCCAGTTGTTAATTATTACAAATAAAGTTACTGTGTATATTTTTTATACAAGGTTATTTTTGTGTGTATGCATGGACATGTGTTTTCATTAATCTTTGGTAAATATTTAGGAATGGAATTGCTGAGTCATTTTGTAAGTGTATATTAAATTTATGAGAAACTGATGGTTTTCCAAATTATTTGTATCATTTTTCACAAATAGCTGACTGTGTGTTGGTTGGTATTAATTAAGTCTATATCCATTTTGGAGGAAACTGACATCTTAACAAATAGTCTCCCAAATAGCATATATCTCTCCATTTACTTAGGTCTTAGTCTTTCAGAAATGTTTTGTCAACAATGTAAAAAAAATACATAATCACTTGTTAAATGTTTCATGTTTTATGCTATTGTTTGAAAGTTTTTCACTGTTTTTCATTGATATTATGTAGAAATAATTGATTTTATACAATAACCTTGAAGTGCACAAACTTCCTAAAATAATTTATTAGTTTTAGCTACAATTTCATTTGTAGATTCTTTTACGTTTCTATGTATAACATTATATCTTTCAAAGATAAAAATTTGATTTCTTCCTTTCACAATTTATACATTTAATTTCTTTTCCTATTCTATCTCACTGGCTAGGACCACAAGTACAATGGGAGTGGGTAAGAACAGATATTATTGCCTTACCCCTAACTTTTAGGAGTTGTTCAACATTTCACCATTAAGTTTTCTCTTCATTATGGATTACATGCTCTTGTTCCATTTAATGTCTTATTTTTAAAATTTTATTCCCAACAGTAAGTATAAAAAAACAGGTTGTTTTGTTTTGTCAACTAGTACAGGTGCTTTTTCTTAAAAAAATTTGGCTATTAGAGGAAAGGCCATTTAGTCTGATTCTAAATAGGATTTGAGTTGAGTTGAGGCTTGTCTATGGCTGTTAGGTTGAGTTTACCTACTCACAGAATGAAAACTAATATGACTTTTCTTGGCTAAAAATAATTCATTTCACTGTAGTACTTAGTCTACCAAGGCTCCCTTGCACCTAAGACACTCTTTTAGTTCCAAAGTATAATATTTACTTTATCCCCTATATTCTTGTTACCTCTAATGAGATCTTTTATGTCCTTTGACATCCTAATCATTAACATTTGGAAGATTTCAATTGTATCTTAGTTGGAATCTAGTTTGTCTCTTAAAGTGTGTTCCTTATTGTCCATTGTTACTAGTATTTCTTTCCCTTTATCTTCATTTCTCTAAAGATTTGTTTTTGCATCTTTCCTGAGATCTGCTATCCCTCCTCCTCTTGTTTTGTCATATCTTTCCTATGTTTGTTTTGCTTGTTCCATTTCTTTCTGTAGTCTTTCTTCACATAAGTTATTGCTTTACCAAAAAAAATTTAAAAGGCCTGTCAAAATTTTTGCTTTCTTAGTGGATACTTTCTTCTAGTCTGCTGGTGAATTTTGCTGCTCCCTTCCACATGTTTATCATATAGTATATGTATTGGGGTTGTGCCAGTATCCTTTATTACTCATTATTGAATGTGGTGAATTTCCTGGACCAGCCACTCACGGGAGTTTCTTGGTTAGGAGAAAGAGGCCAAGATAATTTGTCAAGTTTTAGAACTAAAAAATTCTCTCCTCTGCTCCCTATAATTACAGCCCATGAGTGTATATGATGCTTTGTTTATCCCCAAGCTAGGTTCATATTTTCTGCCTCTATTCTTGCTTAATTTCTTACACCATTGAAAACAAGCAATATAATTTTTTCTTATTAAGAAAACCTTTTTTTTTCTTTTGTTGCTGTTGAGGTCTGCTTTATTGAATACTTCTGTTACTTTTTCACTTCCAATCATGCAACTTTTTCCAGATCCCAGCTGCTCTTGGTAGCTACTGCATGTACTTTAAGTTTGTTTATTATGTTGTTTTCAGGTTTTTTAAATTGTCATTTTCTTTAATGCTTCTGTATAATTTACAGGAGAAAGATGAAAATGCCCACTTGCACAATCATGTTCCTATCAGACCTCACTTAAAGGTATTTTGGCAGATGCCTAAATTCTAATTCATGTCTTAAGACACAGTATTTTGTCTCCTCTCTTGGATAACAAAAAACACAATCAGAAACACAGTGATCAAGAATTTAAAATGCTAAGTTCACTAATTTGTCTCATTAAAGAAGACAAAACATTTCCCAATAGCGCCTATTAAGAGAAATTCTATTCATCAGCAATTATTAGAGTGATTCAATTATCAAAATACTTTTTTATCACCTAGAAAGTGATTACATGATAAAATAAGGATTTTGAAACTCCAGAAATAGGCAGAGAAAACTGTTACATGGTGCCCAGGTTTTCGTAGAGAACTAAAGTATAAAGAATTCCTAATTAAATTAGATGAGCCATGGGGAAGTTATAAGTGCAAGGATATATTTCACTGTGAAATTAGAGTAGGCATTGAAGTTGAAGGCTAGCCTCCTGTGCATTTTCTTTTAGGAACACTAAATGTTCATCAGTACAAAGGTCACAGAAGTATCTTATGAAACTAACCACGTATGCCTTTTTGTGGCTATGGAATTGATCAAGTCAGTTGTCAAAGGAAGACCTGAGAGCATGGGGCATGAACTAAAAAGAAAATAAAAGAGAAACACACAAGGAAATAAACATGGATATTATTTTTATGTATATTAAAGTTTTGTTTTTTAAATGAAAATTTTGGTTTTAATGTCTGGAAATGAAGAATTATTAAAGATATTGAGGAGTTTTGCCTCATGTTCTTCCCCCATTCCCTCTAGCATCAGATCATGTGGTAGTACCCCCAATTTTTTCCTCATACACACACACAAAAAAAATGATACTTGTATTGCACTAAAGTAGACTGGAAATTAGTGGTATTAGTTAGTGAAATGTTAATTATCATGTTTTATATAATTATGATAAAACCATAACTACTAAGGAAGATACTAAATATTGAGTTTATATAAAATTTCAAAATAAACTATTTTCAATTTTTAATGAGAAACTTAAATTTATTTTTCTAACCATACTTTCATAGTGTATTTCATGTATAAAATTGCTATGCATACTTCTTGGCCCACATTTATGATTAAAATAATAATAAAGTGCTTGTGACAGTGAACAGTAAATAGTAATTGCTATTTAACTGTATATAAAATTTTATAGAGAATTTTTGGTAGTCATTCAATGTCTTCAATAGTTGAGTTTATACTTAAAAAAGCTAACAACTCTTCCTATTCTTGAAAAACTCAATGTTAAAACTTTCATGATAATGAAAATGGTTCTCTCATATTTAATCAAATTCTTTCTTATTCAGAATGTCAAACTCATCATGAAGCTCCAATTTATAAGCCATACATTGTTAGATCTGTACTTTGGTTGTACACTAACAAGACAAATCAGCCCCGGATCCTAAGGAAAATCTCATATATAATAAGAGACAGAGATCTGAGGCTCCTACTTGGAGCTACAGCCTCTCCTACCCTTTACTAGTCATACTTAAGCCACCTGGAATATGAGCTTTTCTCTAGGTCCACAGGTTCCTGGCCATGGGCATATCTTGCTAAAGTGGCAATTTCCTGATGAAGCAGATATACAGGTGATAAAATAAACCTTTGACTAGCCTTAACATACTGAGGAAAAGCAGCTAGTGACAGATGTCATTCATCATACTTGCCATCTTTGGTGATTTCAAAATATATCATGAAATATAGTCCAGGTTGTAACTCCATGAAATCTTAAGTAAGGCCATTCATGATCATTCTGACTGTCTTGATGGTTCTGGAGATTTGGAAGTTTGAGGGAGTTCATATCTCACTGCTTTTTAATGTATTCTAGCACATAGGTTAGGAATCTGAAATAAGACATGGCCCCTTCAATAATCCGTTGAAGTGAGACCTTTAATTCCTTAATACAATGGCATGAATATAGCATCTACAAGCCACAAAGAGATATACTTTGGGTAATGTTGGAGAGAACCTAGCAGTGGTTTTAGGGAAGGCAGACAACTGCAGGTAGTTACAGCTCAAGTCTCAAATTTAGGAGTCCAGTCTGGTTCTAAATCCTAGCAGCAAAATGACCAAATGTTTTTAGTGCCTCAATCCCCTACCCATGTTAATATTTAACACATACTTCACATTTGTAAGTGTACTTTATTCAGTACTAGTTGTTCTCTAACCTTACTTCTCAAGACTCTCATTTCTTTCATTTTTGTTGATTCAGATTAGTTATATATTATTATTCATTTTGATATAATTACAAAAGCATAGAATATAATTCACTCTAATTCAGTCCCCAGTACTTCCCTTTCACCCTTTCCTCTACTGATCTTTCTGTTATTAACTTATGATTCTTATTTAATTAGTACCTTTTGGATATACACAATGGTGAGATTCACTATAGTATATTCATACATGTACACAGAAAAGTCAGGTCAAATCCATTCCACTGTTTATTCCTTATCCTGTCCCTTTTCTTTCCCCATCAATCCCCTTCCTCTGCTGCACCGATCTTTATTCTATTTTAACAGAAGCTTTCACTTCCCCATTTCTTCCCTGTGTTCTTTATTTTGGACTAGCTTCCACATATCAGAGAAAACATTCGACCTTTCGATTTCTGGGTCTGCCTTATTTCACTTAGCATGATAGTCTCCAGTTCTATCCATTTACGAGCAAATGCCATAATGTCATAATATCATTCTTATTCATGGCTAATACTCCATTGTGTGCATACATACTTCGTTCTCTATCCATCTACTGAAGGGCACCTAGGTTGGTTCCATAGCTTAGCTATTGTGAATTGTGCTGCTATAAACATTGATGTGGCTTTATCTCGATAGTATGCTGATTTTACATCTTTTGGACATAAAGAGTAGGACAGCTGGACCATATAAGGGTTCCATTCCTAGTTTTTTGCAGAATCTTCCACACTGCTTTCCAGAATGGTACATTTCCTATCGAGCAGAATCAACAATGTATGAGTGTACCTTTTTCTCTACATCGTTACCACCATTTTTGTTACTTGTATTCTTGATAATTGCCATTCTAACTGGAGTGAGATCAAATTTCTATGTTGTTTTAATTTTAATTTCTCTCTTTCATTTCCTTCATTTGTTCATTCATTTCTTCTGAGAAGTCCTGTTCAGTTCCTTTGCCCATTTATTAATTGGGTTATTTGTTTTTTTGGTGTTGTTTTTTGAGATCTTGATATACTCTGGATATTAATACCCTATCTGAGGTGCAGGTGGAAAAGATCATCTCCCATTCTGTAGGCTCTCTCTTCACACTGTTTCTTTTACTGCGCAGAAGCCTTTTATTTGATGCCATCCTACTTACTGATTTGTGGTTTTATTTCTTATACTTTAGGGGCTTTGTTAAGGAAGTTGGTTCCATGTCAACATGTTGGAGTGTGGGTCTACATTTCCTTCTAGCAATTGCAGAGTTTCTGGTCTAATTTCTAGGTCTTTGATCCACTTTGAGTTGATTTTTGTGCAGAAGTGTCATTTTTTGTTAATAAGGCCAATTTTTCTCCAACATGTTTTTGGCATGTTTGTCTCAAATCAAATAACTCTAGATGGGTTTGTCATCTATCCTATTCCATTGGTCTTCATATCTGTTTTGGTACCAGTATCATGCTGTTTTTATTATTATAGCTCTGCAGTATAATTTGAGGTCTGATTTGTGATCCCTCCAGCATTGCTCTTTTGCTCAGAATTGCTTTAACTATTATGGGTCTCTTTTTTTAAATATCTTTGTTTATTTTTATGTGATACAGAGTATTGAACCCAGTGCCTCACATGTGCTAGACATGTGCTCTACCACTGAGCTACAACTGCAGCCCTATTTTGGGTCTCTTATTTTTCCAAACGAATTTTAGTACTGTTTTTTCTAGTTCTGTGAAGCATGCCATTGGTATTTTAAAGGGGATTGCAATGAACCTGTATACTTTTAGTATGAACATTTTGACAATATTAATTCTGCCTATCAAGCAGACTATCACGGGAGGTCAAGCCCAGCGGCTCAGGCCCTCCCACACAAGCCTCTGCAGGACCCAGGCACACAGCACGCCTGGTCTACCCCTCCCCTGATGGGGCAGAGACCGCCAGAGCCTAGCCTTTGGCGCAAGACTGTCCCTTCTGACCAGTAGACTTCCACGGGAGGTCAAGCTAGTGACCCAGATCCACCCTCACCAGCCTCTGAGGAGGCCCAGGTACACAGTGGGCAAGGTCCACCCCTTACCCAGGGGTGGGGGGCAGAAACTCACCAAAGCCTAGCCTCTGGTGCAGGGCTGCCCCCTCTGACCAGCAGACTACCACAGGAGCCAAGATCCAGCCCAGACAGCCCACATAAGCCCATGTGGGATCATGGATCTCAGTAGGCAAGGTTCACCCTTCCCCCTGTGGGGCAGAGACTGCCAGAGCCTAGCCTTTGATGGAGGACTGCCCCTTCGGACCAGCATACTACCTCAGAAAGTCAAGCCCAGAGGCCCAGATACACCCACACTGGCCTCTGCAGGGCCCAGGTGCACAGCATACCTGGTCCAGCCCTTTCCTGTTGGGGCAGACACTTGCCAGAGCCTAGCCTCTAGTGAAGGACCACCTCTTCTGAGCAGCAGACTCCCACTAGAGGTCAACCCCAGTGGCCCAGATCAACCAACTCCAACTTACCCAGGTCCCAGATCCAGGATGCACTAGCATCCATTGAGGGATACCAGCAGGGTCTGGAAGCCCAACATCAAGGTGAGGTACAGACAATCTGTACAAGCATTACAAGAATATAGGGGGAAAAAAAAACTTTAAAAAAAAAAGAATATAGGGAAGAAACTGTAATATCTCAGAGCCACACTTCAAGAAAGGAAGACACATAGACAACATGAAAAAACGAGAGAAGAAAATGCCCCAAACAAACCAAGACACTATAATAACAAAACTTATAGACAGTGGTTGGAGAAGGATTTCAGAAGGTTCATAATTAAAATGATCTGTGAATGACCTAAACGAGCAAATACAAGCAAAAATTGATCACTCCAACAATTAAATAAGAGAGCAAATATAGGTAGCAAAAGATCACTTCAAGAGAGAAATAGAGATGCTGAAAAAAAAAAACAGTTGGAAATCCTTGAAATGAAGGATACAATAAATCAAATAAAAAATTATAGAAAGCATAACCAACAGACTAGATCACTTGGAAGAAAGAATGTCAGAAAATGAAGACAAAGTTTACAATCTGGAAAGTTGATTACACAGTGAAGAAAGTTAGAAACCATGAACAGAACATCCAAAAATTATGGGACAGAATCAAAAGACCAAATATAAGAGTTATTGGGATAGAGGAAGGCACAGAGTTTCATACCAAAGGAATGCATAAATTCTTCAATGAGATAATATCAGAAAATTTCCCAAGCATGAAGAACGAGTTGGAAAATCAAATAAAAGAGGCTTATAGGACACCAAATGTACAAAATTACAACAGATCTACACTGATGCACATTATACTGAAAATGCCTAGCATACAGAATAAGGATAGAACCTTAAAAGCTGCAAAAAAGAGGAATCAGATCACATATAGGGGGAGACCAATTCGCATCTCAGCAGATTTTTCAACCCAGACTCTCAAAGCCAGGAGATTGTGAAACAACATATACCAAGCTCTGAAAGAAAATGGATGCCAACCAAGAATCTTATATCCAGCAAAACTAAGTTTTAGATCTGATGATGAAATAAAAACCTTCCATGATAAACAAAAGTTTAAAAGAATTTATAACTAGAAAGCCTGCACTACAGAACATCCTCAGCAAAGTATTCCAAGATGCGGAAATGAAAAACAATGATGAAAATCAGCAGAGGGATGGATTACACTAAAGGAAAATCTAACCAGAAAAGAAACCAAGTCACATTAAATGCCAAAAATAAACAAAGATGGCTGGGAACACAAATCATGTCTCAATAATAACCCTGAATGTTAATGGCCTAAACTCACAAATCAAAAGACACAGCCTGGCAGATTGGATGAAAAAAAAAAAAAAGACCCAACAATATGCTGCCTCCAAAACAACAGAGCAGCAATGTTCATTAAACAAACCCTTCTCAAGTTCAAGAATCAAATAGACCACAACACAATAATTATGGGTGACTTTAACACACCTCTTTCATCACTGGATAGATCTTCCAAACAAAAGCTGAACAAACAAACTATAGAACTCAATAATACAATCAATAACTTAGATTTAACTGACTAGAATATTTCATCCTTCAATGAAAGAATATACTTTCTTCTCAGCAGCACATGGATCCTTCTCTAAAATAGACCATACAATATGCCACAAAACAACTTAGTAAATAAAAAAAGTAGAGATACTACCCTGCATTCTATCAGACCATAATGGAATGAAATTAAAAATCAACAATAAAAGAAGAATTCATTCCAATCCCTGGAGACTAAATAATATGCTACTGAATGAATAATGGGTTACAGAAGATATCAAGAGGAGATTAAAAAGTTTTTAGAGGTGAATGAGAACACAGATACAACATACCGAAATCTCAGGGACACTATGAAAGCAGTTTTAAGAGGAAAGTTCATTACATGGAGTTCATTCCTTAAAAGAAGAAAAAGTAAACAAATAAATGACTTAACACTACATCTCAAAGTCCTAGAAAAAGAAGAACAAATCAACACCAAAAGAAGCAGAAGACAGGAAATAATTAAAATCAGAGCTAAAATCAATGAAATTGAAACAAAAGAAACAATTGAAAAAATTGACAGAACAAAAAGTTGGTTCTTTGAAAAAATAAATAAAATCCACAGAATTTTAGCCATGCTGATGAAGAGAAGAATAAAGAAAACTCAAATCACTAACATACATGATGAAAAAGGAAATATCACAACAGACACTACAAAAATACAGAAGATAATTAGAAACTATTTTGAAAACCTGTACTCCAATAAAATAGAAAATATTGAAGGCATAGACAAATTTCTAGTCATATAATTCGCCCAAATTAAATCAGGATGATATATACAATTTAAACAGATCAGTTTTAAGTGATACAAAATAGCAGATGCCATCAAAAATCTACCAACCAAGAAAAGCCCAGGACTAGATGGATACACAGCTGAGTTCTACAAGACCTTTAAAGAAAACTAAGATCAATACTCTCCAATTTATTTCAGGAAATACAAAAAGAGGCAGCACTTCCAAACTCATTCTATGAGGCAAATATCATTCTGATTCCAAAACCAGGCAAAGACACATCAAAAAAAGAAAACTTCAGACCAATATCTCTAATGAACATAGATACAAAAATCTTAATAAAATTCTGGCAAATCGAATACAAAAACTTATCAAAAAGATCGTGCACCATGATCAAGTGGCTTTCATCACAGGAATGCAAGGTTCGTTCAACATATGAAAATCAATAAATGTAATTCATCACATCAATAAACTTAAAGATAAGAATCATATGATCATCTCAATAGATGCAGAAAAAGCACTTGACAAAATACAGCACCCCTTTATGTTCAAAACACTAGAAAAACTAGAGATAACAGGAACATATCTCAACATCATAAAGGCTATCTATGCTAAGCCCCAGGCCAACATCATTCTAAATGGAGAAAATTTGAAAGCATTCCCTCTAAAAACTGGAACAAGACAGGGATGCCCTCTTTCACCACTTCTATTTAACATAGTTCTTGAAACACTGGCCAGAGCAATTAGACAGACGAAAGAAATTAAAGGGATGCATATAGAAAAAGAAGAACTCAAATTGGCACTATTTGCTGATGATATGATTCTATACCTAGAAGTCCCTAAAAGTTCTACCAGAAAACTTCTAGAACTAGTAAATGAATTCAGCAAAGTAGCAGGATATAAAATCAACACCCATAAATCAAAGGCATTTCTGTATATGAGTGACAAATCCTCAGAAAGGGAAATGAAAAAAAGTACCCCATTTATAATAGCCTCAAAACAAATAAAATACTTGTGAATCAACTTAGGTGAAAGATCTATATAACGAAAATTACAGAACCCTAAAGAAAGAAATCAAAGACCTTAGAAGATGGAAAGATCTACCTTGCTCTTGGATAGGCAGAATTAATATTATCAAAATGACCAAACTACCAAAAGCACTATACAGATTTAATGCAATTCCGATCAAAATCCCAATGACATTCCTTATAAAAATAGAAAAAGTAGTCATGAAATTCATCTGGAAAAGTAAGAGACCCAGAATAGATAAAGCAATTCTTAGCAGGAAGAGTGAAGCAGATGGCATCACTATACCAGACCTTAACCTATAATACAGAGCAATAGTAACAAAAACAGCATGGTATTGGCACCAAAACAGACTGGTAGACCAATGGTACAGAACAGAGGACACAGAGACTAACCCACAAAACTACAATTATCTTATATTAGACAAAGGTGCCAAGAACATGCATTGGAGAAAAAAATAGCCTCTTCAACAATTGGTGCTGGGAAACTGGAAATCCATATATAACAAAATGAAATTAAACCCCTATCTCTCACCATGCACAAAACTCAACTCAAAATGGATCAAGGACTTAGGAATACAACCAGAGACCCTGAGTCTAACAGAAGAAAAAGTAGGCCCTAATCTCCATCATGTGTGATTAGGCCCCAATTCCCTTAATAAGACCCCTATAGCACAAGAATTAAAACTAAGAATCAATAAATGGGATGGACTCAAATTGAAAGTTTCTTCTCAACAAAAGAAACAATCTGTGAGGTGAAAAGAGAGCCTACATCTTGGGAGCAAATCTTTACCCCTCACACATCAGATACAGCACTAATCACTAGGTCATATAAAGAATTCAAAAAACTAGACACCAAAAAAACAAAAACCCAATCAAAAATGTGGATGTGTAACCAATGTGATTCTGCAACCTGTATTTGGGGTAAAAATGGGAGTTCATAACCCACTTGAATCTAATGTATGAAATATGATATGTCAAGAGCTTTGTAATATTTTGAACAACCAATAAAAAAAAAGGAAAAAATAAATAAATAAATAAATAAATGGGCCAAGGACCTGAAGAGACACTTCTCAGAAGATGATATACAATCAGTCAACAAACACATGAAAAAATGTTCATCATCACTAGCAATTAGAGAAATGCAAATCAAAACCACTCTAAGATTTCATCTCACTCCAGTCAGAATGGCAGTTATTATGCATACAAACAACAATAACTGCTGGCAAGGATGTGGGGGAAAAGGTACACTCATATACTGCTGGTAGGACTGCAAACTGATGCAGCTAATATGGAAAGAAGTATGGAGATTTCTTCGAAAATTGGGAATGGAAGCACCATTTGACCCAGCTATCCCTCTTCTCCGTCTATACCCAAAGGACTTAAAAACAGCATACTACAGGGACACAGCCACATCAATGTTTATAGCAGCACAATTCACAATAGATAAATTGTGGAACCAACCCTGATGCCCTTCAATAGATGAATGGATAAAAAAAATGTGGCATATATACACAATGGAATATTACTCAGCAATAAAAGAGAATAAAATCATGGCATTTGCAGGTAAATGGATGGAGTTTGAGAACATAATGCTAAGTGAAGTTAGCCAATCCCAAAAAAAACAAATGCCGAATGTTTTCTTTGATATAAGGAGGCTGATTCATAGTGAGATAGGGAGAGACATTATGAGAGGAATAGACAAACTCTAAAGAGGGCAGAAGGTGGGAGGGGAAGGAAGGGGTCATAGGGTATTTAATGATGGTTAAATGTGATGAACATTATTATCCAAAGTACATGTATAAAGACATGAATTGGTGTGAATATACTATGTATACAACCAGAGATATGGAAAATTGTGCTTTATATATGTAACATGTATTGTAATGCATTCTGCTGTTATATATAAATAAAAAAATTCTGCCTATCAAAGAACATGAGAAGTCTTTCTTTTATCTAATGTCTTCTTTAACTTTTCTTTAGTGTTCTATCATTTTCATTGTAGAGTTTCTTCACCAGCTTTGTTAATTTCCCAGTTTCCAGGTTTTTTGTTTTGTTTTGTTTTGTTTAGGTTATTGTGAATGAGATAGCTTTCCTCATTTCTTTTTCAGCAGATTCATTATAGGAGAATAGGAAAGCAATTGATTGATGTATGCTGATCTTATATCCTGAAACTTTATTGAATTCGTTTGTCAACTCTACAAGCCTTCTGGTGAAGTTTTCTCCATCTTCTAAATACAGGATCATGTCATTAGCAGAGATAAGTTGACCTCTTCTTTTCCTATTTGTGAATCCTTTTAATTTCCCTTTCTTGCCTGATTGCTCTGGCTAAAGTTTCAAGGACTATGTTGAATAGGAGTGGTGAGTGTGGGTATCCTTGTCAAGATCCCTTTACACACTCACAGAGCATTTTCTGACAGTTATGTGTACAATGTTTACTGTATTAGAAATTGAAACTGAGAGATGTTTTAGATATTAATTCATTTAAAATTATAATAATAAACCTACCACCCACTAGAATACATTACATAGTCAGTAAAAATAAAAACTTCTAATTAAATTTAGTTAGAAGCATAGATTTGTTTTACATTTTTTTTTTAAAAATCACTTTAATACCAGGACCAATAAAAGACAATTGGATTTCCCCATATACTTCTGCACTGAATCTACTGTGGTATCACATAACTTTCAGCTTTTGGGAAAATGAGAGAAAATTAAAAAGACAAATATCAACTTAGTGGGAAATTAGTTTTGATCTCAGACTTAATGAAAAGATCCTGGGGAGGACCAAAGATCCTGTAAGCACAAATTAAGAATCAGCCCACTTATACTGACTTATTATATGGGTGCCATTTATCATATGGGTGTTGAAGGAAGAATAATGACAAAGTTCCTAAATACCAGTGATTTGTATTTGAAAAGTGAGATATTCAAGATGCTTTCTGAAGGAGTCCCTGTGGTGCTTTTTTGAATGGGACAGCATTTAGGCTAAAGCTGTTTCTCTCTGGCATATGCTTTTGGTTTTAAGAATCTCTTGACTTTTTCAAACCTCTAAACAAAATTAATCACTCCCCAGAGGCACTGATTACTGAATTAAATGGGTTAAAGTTAACAGCATAACTTTATTCAGGAAAATCAGATAAAAATTATTCCCAGTGTAATGTCTCTCTTAAGATAACACAGTAAACAAAATAACAAGTTACAAAAGTTGCAGTTAAAAAAAATACCAATTCATTTACAAAATATTTTGAATGATGGTTATATTATGTATACAACCAGAGATATGAAAAATTGTGCTCTATATATGTAATAAGTATTGTAATGCATTCTGGTTTCTAATTGGCAAATGTATTGAATATATTTAATGTGTACAGTATGATGCTTTGAAATATATATACAATGTGGAATGGCTAAATTAGCATATGCATTACCTCATTTTAGTGTGTGTGGTGAGAACAATTAAAATCTAGTCTCAGCAATTTTCAAGTGTACAATACATTGTTGCTAACTATAGTCACCATGTTGTACAATAGGTTTTTGAACTTGTTTCTCATGTCCAACTGAAATTTTGTATTCCTTGACCAACATCCCCTGAACCCTCCATCCTTTTTCAGTTTCTAATAACCACTATCCTACTCTCAACTTGTATGAGATCAACTTTTTTGGATTCCACATATGAGTGAGATCATGGCAGTACTTGTCTTTCTATGTTTAGCTTATTTCACTTAACATAATGTCCTCTAGAACCATCAATGTCTTCACAAATAACAAAACATTCTTCTTTTTAAAGGCACAATTGTATTCTACTGTATATACATAGCATATTTTCTTATCTGTTCATCTGCTGATGGACACTTACATCTTAGCTATTATAAATCCCTTAGCTATTATAAATATTTAGCTATTATAAATAGTGCTGCAATGAATGAGGGAATTCAGTTATCATTCTGACATGCTGATTTCATTTTCTTTGCAAATGCACCAATTGTGGGATTGCTGAATTATATGGTAGTATTTGTGTGTGTGTGTGTGTGTGTGTGTGTAAACTCCATGCTATTTTTCATAATGGTTAAACTAATTTACATTCCCATCAACAATGTATAAGGGTTCTCTTTCTCCAGGTCTTCTCAAACACTTGTTATCTTTCATTTTTTATGATAGCCATCCTAAAAGGTGTGAAGTCATATTTCATTGTAATATTTATGTTCTGATGATCAGGATGTTAAATGTTTTCTGATAAGCTCATTGACCATTTGTTTTCTTTTAAGAAATGTTAATTAGAGCCCGTTGTCCACTTTGGAGAGGTGCTGGGGATTGAAGAGAAGCTATATCACCAGTCCTTTTTTAAATTATATTATTATTTTATTTTGAGACAGGATCTTGCTAAATTTCTGAGGCAGGTGTTGAATCTGCAATCTTCCTGCCTTAGCCACTTGAGTCACTGGGATTATAGGAGTGCATCACTGTACCTGGCCTTTGCCTATTTTAAAATTTAATTATTTTATTTCTTGTTATGGGGTTGAGCTTTTATATATTTTAAATATTAATCCCCTATTAGATGTATAGTTTGCAAATACTTTTTTCTATTCCATAAGCAAAAATTTCATTATGTTTTCTTCCTTTACTGTGTTCAGAAGTTATCTCAAAGACTATTATGCCCTAAAATGCTTAAAATGCAAGCCCAATATGTGTTTGTCTGTGAACTTTAAAGAATATTTTAAAAGCATGTATTTATGTAACCACATCCAGGTTGCATGACAGTCTGAAAATAAAAATTTACACTCCAAGCTCATACTAAAATAGAGATGCCAAAATCCTAAACAATATATTAACAAATAATATTATAACAAGACAGAAATAAAGATATGTATGATTCCATTCACACAAAGTTTAAAAATGGGCTAACCTATATAATTTTATATGTAAATGAATATAGAGGTAGTGAAGCTATAAAGAAAAGGAAGAAAGTTATGATTAAAGTTGGAATAAAGACAACTTCAGTGGGTGGGGAATTGTTAGTAGGGAGGATTTATGAAGAATTTCTTGAATGCCAACAATGTTATATTAGACCTGTGACCTCATAAAATAAGTTGGGGACTGTTCCACATTTTTCTAATCTATAGAAGAGTTTGTATAGATTTGAATTCATCACTTTTGAATATTTAGTAGAACCAGTCATTAAAGTCATCCAGGCTTAAATTTTTCTATACAGAAAAATGTTAGGAAACTGGTTCATTTAATGGTTGTTAGGATTATTCAATTGTAGTATATTTCGGTGACATAATATCATTAAATTACATTTTTAATGAGTTTTCCATTTTATCTAAATTTTGGCATAAAATTTCTTATCACATCCTGTCTACATGTGCTACTTTGAGGGGTTTTGACTTTTATTCCATTAATACTGAAACATTATGTAGCCTAAAAATAATGACAAGATCAGATTTTCTACTTTTAGAAAAATTACTGACATTAGTATAGAAGATAGACTGGCTAGAATAAAGAATAAAGACCACCCAGTTAGATATTTAGCACAATAATCTAAAGGAAAGAAGATATGAACATAGAAAATAGAGTCATCAAAAGCTTCACTATGAAATTCAAAGAGAATGCTCTTTGAACTCAGAATAAGTGTTCCCCTATGTGAAAACTGCATTATTGTTTACATAGCATAAAAATGTAATTAAAATTAGTTTCCTCTTGAAAATCATGTGCAAAAAAAATCCATTTTATTATAACCTAAGGGGAATTATAACAGTTTTAATAGAATCTTCACCTTCCCTTTTTAGAAAAGAACACTAGTCTTTTATGACCGGGGGTTGGGGTGGAAACAATCAGTTAAGGTTAAACCCTATTGTAGTAAAAAATTCAGAATCCTGACCTAACCAGTCTAAGAAAATGTCACTAAGGCTTACTGCAAAAAGGGTGGCTTAGTATAAAAGCATAAAGAATTGAGTTCCTATCCCCTTCCATTCTCAACAGGATCCTGATGCCCAAACACCTTCAGCTAAGAATTGACCAGCTCATTGATCTTTTCCCTTTTAAAACAGCCAAATAGCTCTAATTTTGCCTTCATTGTTTAATTTTCCTCCTTATAACAGGGTTTTATTTCTACATTTGTGGCTGAGTCTTCTTCTTAAGATTAAGAAGACTTAAAATTAAGAAGATAGTTTAATATATCTTATAATTTTAATGTTTTCCAATGTCTACATTTAAATGATTTCATGGATATCCTGACTTCTTCCCATAATCAAAATATTTCTTTAGTAATAGAGGGTCCTGCCTCAAAGTCTCTGAGAAAATAAATTGCTTAAGAAGATTAGACTCATTTTCTTTACTTAGAGGCATTTCTGACAATCCACACTGAAATTACACAAGATTAACTCCATTAACATTATTTCCTATTCTTGAAACCAGTAGATATTTAGAAAGCAGCATTTGGACCGAATAGTTCAAAATATATTTTAAGAACATCTCAAACTTCTTAGTAATGCTAATACAAGTATCATTTAAAGATTAGAATAGGGTGCTGAGAGGACAAGCAACATATAGTGAGCCATAAAATATAAAGATGTTGCTTCTTTTTCTCTTTGTCATTTAGTCTGCATATTATATTTGCAAGTATATTTCAAATCAAATGAAAAGCTATAGAATATAACACTATTATCCCCTCAAAAATAGGGTTATTATCTTGTATTTGTCTTTCTCGCTGCAGATCATAGAGTGCCTTTAATTTAGGGTCATTCAAGTATTTGTAGACTATTATATTTGGTGCTGCTTAGTGGCCAAAAAAAAAAAAAAAAAAGTGTAAAGCAGAAGGTTTAAAAAACCAGATTAAGATAGTTCCATAGACATCAGCTCTCCCTAAGATGGATGCTACCGGAAATGTGAAAGCAAAAAAATTCCTAATATAGGCACTAAATTTTAAACTAGAGTACTAAGCTGTTATTGGCACTATTAAAAGGTATAATGCATAGATTCTCTCCCTGGCATTATTTGTTGGTATGGACTACCAGAACCACTCTGAATAAACACAATCATAATCCATCAATTCTTTTACCTTCTACTTTCTGAAACTCAAGTAGACTTCAAGGTTTTTATTTGCAGAATTAATACCCAACCATATTCTTGTTTTAAAATTAGCCAGGCACAGTGGCACACACCTGTAATCCCAGCTACTCAAGAGGCTACGGCAGGAAGATTGCAAGTTCAAAGCCAGCCTCAGCAACTTAGAAAGAGCCTGTCTCAAAATTTAAAAATTTAAAGGCCTGAGGATATGGCTTAGTGATTAAGTGTCTCTGGTACCAAAAAATTAAAATAAAATAAAATGCAAACATTTCAGAAGTTGAGAAAAAAAAATGTCCCATTTTGCTGCCTTCTGAGCATTCCTCCAATCTTTTTTCAAACCTTTCATTAATACAAAAAAACTTTGCATTTAGTTATGCAGGGTTACACTGCTCTTTTTGGTCTCTTAAAGGTTGTTTCCAGATGGAAAATGTTGGGAAACACTGGCCTAGATAGTTTGAATGAACTTCTGAATCTCCGGATTTAGAGATAGTCATTTCCACTTATTTAAAAAAAAAAAAAAAACAAAACAAAACAAACAAAAAAAAAAACTTCTGTGAAAGCTAATTTTAATGACTTTATAACAAAACACATGGATCTCAATGGAAAATCATTAAATACGAATTTTATAAGAGAGCATAGAGAAGTAATAATAACTCTAAGAACACTTGATGAAATTTACTGAGTTTTACTTGGTACCAGACACTATTCTTAGTGCTTCACAGGATTTTCTAAAATGAATTCCTATCAGTAAAAAAAAATTTTCCCCTCCTGGGGATTGAACTCAGGGGCACTCAAACCCACTGAGCCACATCCCTAGACCTATTTTCATTTTTATTTAGAGACCGGGTCTCAGTGAATTGCTTAGTGCCTCACCTTTGCTGAGGCTAGCTTTGAATTTGCGGTCCTCCTGTCTCAGCCTCCCAAGCTGCCACCGGTGGTTTTTATCAGTAAAATATTAAGATATGGTACATGTGATCATTAGTACCTCTATTCATAATTTTATTTTATTTTAATTTTTTGGTACCAGAGGTGCTTAATCACTAAGCCATATCCTCAGGCCTTTTAATTTTTTAAATTTTGATCAGAGGTACCTCTATTCATAGTATTGGAGCTCATGTCTGAATTAAAAGATTCTCAACTACACCAGTATTTCTTAAACTTTAATCATTCACATATTATCATCATAATTACTGCTATATTTTCACTGTTATTTACTGAATACCTTTCAATTGATTCTCCCTCTTTAAAATTAAATTTAGTTTTAAAGGAAATACAGTATTATCACATAGACTAGACACCAAAATTGTTTGCCATAAATACACATTAAGTGGAAAAATACATTCAATAAAACAAAGCAATCTTATTAAATTCTAGTTAGATATTGCTGGCTGCTGATATTCCTGAGCATAAGTTCCTAGATTTTTCTGCTAAAAAAAATTAAATCAGCAAGCATTACTAATATATGTAAATTAGTATCAATCAGGTTTAAACAGAAAAATTGATGAGAGGACTAAAAGAGAATTCCAACTTCCTTGCTATGCTTTTTCAACAATATTTAACTTGGACTAGGTACTACCTAAAATAACTTCCTAGGACCTATATGGTTTTGCATTTCACTACAAAACAAATCCCAAAATATTCTGCAAAATATTCCAAAATGATTTGGAAATTTCCTGAAGGATCTCTTTTATTTCTATTTTAGTTATGAATCTCAAAAGAAATCTTGTTTCAAGACACACTCCAATATGCCTATTAACTAATGGTAGGCAACATCAAGCTAGCAGAAATGAACTTATCTAAAAACTCTGTCTTCAGAAGGCAAATATTGGGTAGATGAAATAGTACTGATCTATGAAGCATAATCAAATTCAACTATATACTACCTTCTTTGACCTTAAATAGGTCAATAACACTCAGATATGTTTCTAATCCACAAAAAAGAGGGAAGGGGGATGCTACCTCCCCATAGGGAGGGTATATGGACAAAATGAGACAAACTTGCATAACAGACACTCAATATATGACAAGTGGATCAAAAGTTACATGTAACCTTTAGTTTTTTCCAACTGACAAAACATCCAGGTGTTTTTATCTTAATAAAAAGAACTCAAAATTGTTTCCCTATAATAATCTATAGAAACTATTATTCAGTTTCAAATACAACCTTGAAAACTGAAACTAAACCAAAGGTCATGCTTATGAAGATCTGAAATATCCCATAAAAAGTATAAAAACCCGGGTGACTGGTCATCAGTTAGTCCAAAGTACAATAATAATACAATTCCTAAACTGAAAAAAAAATATCAAGGCAAATATTATTGGTACATAAAAAATGATTTCCCACATGAATAATATCTAAATATATTTTACAGTGGCTTAAAATAAACTAAGTCATTCTTTCTTCCTTCAATGGCTGTATTTATTTACTAAATAAATAAATAAATAAGATAGCTAAAATTACAGTGCCATCTAGAGGCAAAGTAAATAAGGTGGCAAATTTTATTCCTTTCATACTCCACATTTACAAGAATGTTTTCTCTGATATAAGGAGGTTGATTCATAGTGGGGGAGGGAGAGGGAACATGGGACGAATAGACCAAATCTAGATAGGGCAGAGGGGTGAGAGGGAAGGGAAGGCGCATGGGGCTAGAAATGATGGTGGAATGTGATGAACATTATTATACAAAGTGTATGTATGAAGATACTAATTGGTGTGAATATACTTTGTAAACAACCAGAGATATGAAAAATTGTGCTCTATATGTGTAATAAGAATTGTGAATGTATTCCACTGTCATATATAAATAAAATAATTTTAAAAAAGAATGATTCATGATGTAAGACATTATGAATGTAAGATTCATGATGTAAGACATTAAGTTTTTGAAATGGGCAAAATGCTTTCTTCTTTTAGCAACAGAAAAAGTAAAAATAATCCTCTTACTTATCACTTATGAAGATGACATTGTCTTGATTCTCAAAAAAGAATCAAATTCACTGGTAATTTATCAGAGCTGGATCTAAGTAGAGATCTGACTCTAAAGTCTGTATTTTAGAAAATAACCCCAAAAGCTAGGGGTCAATATATGTGGGGATATAAAAATTATATGAAAATATTTATTTCAAGTTTTATCAATTATTTGTTTCATAAAGGGGTAATAAATAACCTGGGATAGCTATTATAAAGAAGCATAACAATATTTTCCTCATATGTAATTATAAACAATAATTTCAAAAACAGAAAAGGATGATATTTAAAAATATATATTTTTAGTTGTAGATGAATACAATACTTTTTATTTTATTTATTTATATGTGGTGCTGAGGATTGAACCCAGGGCCTCATACGTGCTAGGCAAGTGCTCTACCACTGAGCTACAACCCCAGCCCATGATGACATTATTAATTAGCAAAATGCTACATCTGTTTCTCTCCAAACATAAATGATTTCAATGCAATCTAGTTTAACCTGTGTTCTAAGCAAGGAGCTAGAGGATATGAATACTATTTCACAATTTTTATCTTACGTGTTAGCTTACAGCAATATATGGTATTAATACAATTGGCACCTTTATGACATAGAATAAAGTTCACTGAAGCATGATAAAATAGAAACAACATAGGCTTTCACACAGACCTTAAATTCAGACCCTGACACTTACTTGCTATATGTCCCCTGGAACTTTAAAGCATCAAATTCCCCAACTTCTCAGGATGCTGTGAAAAATCAAAGGAGACAACCATTACGAAGCTCCTAACATATGGTAGACAGTCACGAATTTTTAGCTACCTTTCCTTCAATGACTGGCACACACACAATTATATCAAAGGTATCAGTTTTGTTTTGTTTTGTTTTTTTATTTAAGGGTATAAGTTTTAAATGTCATACTTCATTACTTCCCTCAGACAAACTGTGGCATAACATGAAGCATCAAGATTAAAAGAGACCAAAAGAGATAAAGTTGATTCATCGATGTGGGAACCTTCCATTTTGACATCATGATCTCCCATTAGTTGGTATGAGAGATTATGGGCATGTTTCAAAATCTGTCTATAGCATCCTGGTACGTTCAGTTTCAGAGTAGGTACTTTAAACCTACATGTCTGTAGTCCATCTCTGCTAAGTGTTTCCTGGTACCATTGCCCTACTTGATTCTTTGGGTACTGAATATTGTATCCAAGTACAGGAAGAACCACCTGTGAATGGGAAAAAAAAATACATGAAACAGCCTTCAGAAAGATGTATGTATGATCATATTTTACTTTTATGACTGGGACCTACATCTGTAAAAACAGTTCAAGATGTGGTGTGTGTGTGTGTGTGTGTGTGTGTATAAATACGCACACTATAATAGTCAGCCAACAACATGCTTTGGACACTAAACACAATATTTTTAATGCCACCAGGTAAAGAAAAAAGCAAACTTTTTTGTGAGTCCCAAATAAAGGACTCACAATAACTAAGGTGATTCCATTTACCAAGATGTGATTCTATTTATATGACATTCTTTCAAAAGCAATACCATTTGACAGAAAATAAATAAGTGGTTGCCAGGGGTTGCAGATAGAAGTGGAGGTTAACTATAAAAGTACATGGGGGCCGGCTGCGGTGGCATATGCCTGTAAACCCAGTGGCTCTGGAGGCTGAGGCAGGAGGATCTTGAGTTCAAAGCCGGCACAGCAACTCAGTGAGACTGAATCTCTAAATAAAATACAAATAAGGGCTGGAGATGTGTCAGTGGGTAAGCACCCCTGGGTTCAATCCCAATGCCAAAAAAAAGTACATAGGAAAATTTGGGTAAGAGATGAAACTATTCTTTATATTGATTTTTATGACAGTCACATGACTTTATATGCTTATAAAACATGTAGAACTGTAAAGTGAACTTATACATAAATTATAACCTAATTTAAAAGTTTTTTTAAATTTCTCTAAAGCAGGGGGAACTGGTCAACATTCTGTCTTTAGGGAACAAGGTTTACAGTTAGATTTTAGTGACCGTGTTTTTTAAGCAAGTTTACCTGGTGTATTGTATATGTGTTAGCTGATTCCTCTTCTTCTGTCACCAGATGAACCTATTTAAAATATTTATATATATGAATAACTCTCAAATGTTAAAATTACCTCAAATTTCTCTAACTATTGCATATAATTTGATTCCTATACTGAATATGCAAACAAACAAGATCTTTTCATAATTTGTCTCTGGAGACATAGACTACATAAAAACTAGAATATTTCTTCCTGCTTTAACTATTAATAACTAAAGTTGGAAAACAAGGAGAATGGTGGGTTAATCTGAACCAACAATCTTTTCCTGATTTATAAGTTGTTCTTTATTATGGTGAATCAAAACTCTGTTTCTGTAAAACAAACCCCTCTAATGCCACCAACCTCTGTCCCCAACAAATATCATAATACTCTATGCTGGTGTGGTGTTTGTCAACATTTGTTTCATAGAATAGTAATAAGTGTCACAGAGAGGAGGAAAAAAAAGATGTACATGATGAATTCAGTTTGAAAATTATTGCTATCAACACTTAATATATAATATATAGCATATAATATAGTGTCTACATCCCAAGTCTACTTACCCACTGAGCCACATTCCAAGCCCTTTTTTGCATTTTATTTAGATACAGAGTCTCACTGAATTGCTTAGTGCCTCGCTAAGTTGCTAAGGCTGGCTTTGAATTTGTGATCCTCCTATACAATTCTGATTTCTCTTCTATATAAAAGCTCAAGTATAAAGGCAGCTATCATCTTGGATTTAAAGCATTTTGATATTTCCAAAATATCAGATTAAAAGGATTAAAAGCATTCTGATATTTCTAGAGCAGACATCATATAATATGCTACCTACAACCCAAGTTTACTTGCTTTCCCCTCAATTTTTCCTACTCATCAGAAATTTCCCTCCTCTTTTCTCATTTTAGGTTTTTTTGTTAAATTATTGGTAAACAGCCCCTTTTAACAACACTCAGAAATGATATAAAGTTCTAATGCTGAGATGTGATCTGACCAAAATACAAAGGGTAGACAAATGACATAGGACTATGATCTTTCTTGAATCAAAACTTCTAGCTTTTGGTCTTCCATAGATTCATACACATAAGTATAATCTGTATTCCACAGATCCATAGGCATATTAAATAACAAAACAGATACACTTGTTAATCTAGTAACCCATCAAAAGAGGAAATGAGATTAGTCCCCTATAGTTTTTAATTACAGATGTATAATATTGTACGCCCAATTATGCCATTTTTAGCAATCTTGTTCCTTTTCATCTTCATATTTTAAAGTTTACCTCCTGTCATGCCTTTTTTCTTAAAGAGAGAGAGAGAATTTTTTATATATATTTATTTTTTAGTTTTCGGCGGACACAACATCTTTGTTTGTATGCGGTGCTGAGGATCGAACCCAGGCCGTACACATGCCAGGTGAGCGCGCTACCACTTGAGCCTCATCCCCAGCCCCCTGTCATGCCTTTTCTTCTGTCAGTGGTAATAAAATAATCAATAAGATTTAAAATATATAGTCTCTTTTTTCTGTTAGCAAAAGGAAATTCTGCAATTTTTCCAGCTCCAAAAAGAAGAATAGATACAATTCTGATCACAAAACTATCCTTGCAAATGTTATTTTGAATTAAAAAAGAATGATTAAGTAGATAGCTTTCTCAAGTTTTTTTAATTTCTGATTTTTAATTATTTTTCTGATTTTTAATTATTTATCAGAAGATCACTCGCATATCTTTGCCCACATGATGTAACTACAAAACCTATAAAACTGCTAAATTTCTTTTTCCACAGTTTGAGAGTCTGTTTCAATCAAATAGCCATTCTTAGTAATAAGTGCTGTCCCCTGGTGATCACTTTCTTACCTAAATATTTATAAACCATCCATTTAATGAAACAGTGAAGCACACATCTGTTGTCTGGCATGTACAACCTTTACTTCCACTTTTCTGTACTAGCACCCTCATTTTCCAGGGGATCTTCTCCCAATTCTCAGATACACATTAGGTGGCATTGTCCCAGGAACATAGACTTAGTCAGATATTCCAGTCTATATTAATTTGTTTGGTATGGACACGTAACCCAGGCCAGGCCATTCCTAGCCACTAAGATTCAATTCCATGGCTCCTGTACACATTGTTGGAAAAGAAAAGCCTCTTTCCTGCAGGAAAATGAATAGAGTTACGAGAAGTAAGCCTAGAGTTTCTAATAACTATCTTGCCATTAAAAATATATGCCAGGAAGAAAAGACATATTATTTAGAACACTGCTTAAGTCCCTGGATGTAGCTGCATCTGAATCAATCATAACTTTCAGTCATAAGGATGAATAAGTTCCTGGTGATTTTTCCTTAAATTAGTTTTACTTGAAACTAAAACACACATCTAGAATTTGTCATTAACTTAAATAATGCTTCCTTCATACAGAGTTCAGATCTATCTTTCCTTAATTTTTGAAAAATCAGGCCCCAAAATCTAGTTCTTGATGCTGGCCTCTTTTTTATCTTCATGTAGTAGAGACCAATCTGGGTTAGGAGTCAAGAAGCAGAGTCTTTCTAGTTCTGTTACTTGTGTGACTCTGGATCTAAATTCTTATCTATAAAAAACAGTCTCACAGGTAATCCCAGTGGCTCAGAAAGCTGAGGCTGGAGGATCGTGAGTTAAAAGCCAGCCTCAGCAATTTAGCAAGGTCCTAAGTAACTCTGTGAGTTAATGTCTCTAAATTAAAAAAAAAAAAAAAGAGAGATGGGAATGTGCCTCAGTGGTTAAGCACTCCTGGGTTCAATCCCTAGTACCCTCCCCCCACACACAAAAAATAGTCTCTAACAGGGATGAGGTGGGAGGAAAAGGGAGAGAGATGGGAAATTGCATGGAAATGGAAGGAGACCCTCAGGGTTATACAAAATTACATACAAGAGGAAGTGAGGGGTAAGGGAAAAAAAAAACAAGGGGGAGAAATGAATTACAGTAGATGGGGTAGAGAGAAAAGAGGGGAGGGGAGTGGAGGGGAGGGGAGGGGAGGGGGGATAGCAGAGGATAGGAAAGGCAGCAGAATACAACAGACACTAGTATGGCAATATGTAAATCAGTGGATGTGTAACCGATGTGATTCTGCAATCTGTATACGGGGTAAAAATGGGAGTTCATAACCCACTTGAATCAAAGTGTGAAATATGATATATCAAGAACTATGTAATGTTTTGAACAACCAACAATAAAAATTAAAAAAAAAATAAAATAAATAAAATAAAAGTAAACAGATCACTCACATTAAAAAAAAAAAGTCTTTTTCTTCTTTAAAATTCAATTGCTCATATGATGTAATATATAAGCACTGCTCAAATCCTTTAAAACTTATTTGGGAGACTGACTTAAGATAATGCTGGAAAACAATCATTTATTCCTTTTTTATTACAATATTATAAAATAAATTTTTGCACATAATTTATTGAATCTAGTTTCATAATTTAGTTAAAACCCACAGAGATAAAATACTACTTGAACAGAGAAAAAAATGAAAGGATCAACTTTTATGATATAAATAGTTATAATTTCATTAATGTAAATGTCATTAAAAAATTGTTAATCTAACCACTATGGAAAACAATATGGAGATTCCTCAGAAAACTTGAACTGGAACCATTTGACCCAGTTACCCCACTCCTCAGTTTATACCCAAAGGACTTAAAATTAGCATACTACAGTGACACAGCCACATAAATGTTTATAGCAGCTCAATTCACAATAGCTAAGTTATGAAACCAAGTTAGATGCTCTCCAACAGATGAATGGATAAAGAAAATGTGGTACACAATGGAATATTACTCAGCTCTAAAGAAAAATGAAATATGGCATTTGCAAGTAAATGGATGGAGCTAGAGAAAAATCATGCTAAGTGAAATAAGCCAATCCCCCAAAACCAAAGGCTTATAAAATGTTCTCTCTGACAAGTGCATGCTTATTCATAATTGGGATGGGGGTAGAAGAGAATGAAGGAACTTTAGATTGTGTAGAGGGAGTGAGGTGTGGGGAGGGGATGTAGGAATGGGAAGTATGGTGGAATGAGATGGACATTATTACCCTATATACATGTATGATTACACTACTGGTGTGACTCTGCACCATATACAGCCAGAGGAATGAGAAGTTGTGCTCCAGTTGTATACAATGTGTCAAAAATGCATTCTACTGTCATGTATAACTAATTAGAACAAATTAAAAAAAATTTTTTAAATGTTGCTCTGAAATAAAAAACATTGTTAAGAGGAAAAAAGGCAGTTATGAAACCATATTTACATAAAATCACATTTATAGAAAAGAAACCTAATATTACATATTCTGTGTATCATGATTACAAAACTTATTTTTCTTTTGACATTTTAAGTTTTGTGCTTCTAAGCCTTGCCTTTTCTTTTCTCAATGTTAACTAATGGAATAAAACCCCACTTTCTGTGGATATTTATGTAAAAGCATGGAGAAAAATCTAGAAAGTCAAATGCCGATCAACAGAGGTTGATTTTCCAGAGACAAGGAGGGAATCAAATTAGGGTAGCTAAAGGAATGAAGCCCCAACTGCTATGTTTTGACTTTAATTTTTCTCGTTTTGTGCATTGCCCATGTAATTTTTTTTAAGTCAGTTCTTTAAAGGAAGTTTTAAATGGCACCATGCACCATTCTCACTCCATACCACTTACTATTTTTATTTTTCCATTTTCTTTTTTTAAATATTTATTTAGTTGTAGATGAACACACAGTATCTTTATTCATTTTTATGTGGTGCTGGGGATTGAACCCAGTGCCTCACACATGCGAGGCAAGCACTTTACCTGAGCCACATCCTCGACCCCAATATTTTTCCATTTTCTAACTTGTTAATCCTCAACTGACAGAGAATAGAAGCAGATGATCAAGACTAAGTAAAAATAAATATAAAGTATGCTTAGTTTGAAAGTGTTTCCAAAATCAGAGGTTCTGAAAATTAATGTCCCTGATATGATAATTAAATCTCCTTGATGAATGATACTTACTTTAGTACTTGGAAAATACTCATCAACATCTTCATCCAAACAGACCAAATCACCCTTCACTACTCTTGATCCATAGGTTTCAAGTCGGTAAGACACTGCCTCGTTCCAAATTTTGCTGCTATATGCATGAATGTAGAATAAGCGCATGGAATGGGGAAAAGAAAACCATGCCTGGATACAACCCTCCTCTGTCATCCCAAAGCGATGTAATGCCTCCAACAACGATCTCTCTCGAACTTTGAATTCAGGCATCAATGAAAGTGTGCCTTTAGCATCCTCTGAAATAAAAAGCAAATCAGATAGCCATTTTTATTTAAAAGTCACTATGGAGATTTTTCTTATGCTGTCTAAATGAGAGGCAATCAACATATATATGAAGATGACTTTTTTTATTTGTTCGTTTTAGTTATATATGACACTACAATGTATTTTAATATATCATCCATACATGGAGTATAACTTCCCATTCTTGTGGTTGTATATGATATGAAGTTACACTAGGTGTGTATTCATATATGAACAAAGGAAAGTTATGTCCAATTCATTCTACTGTTTTTCCCATTCCCGTAGCACCTCCCTTTCCCTCCAACCCACCCTATCCCTATCCGGTGAACCTCCACTCCTTCCTCCTGGCGCCCTGCCTATTGTGAGTCAGCATCCACATATCAGAGAGAACATTTGGCCTTTCATTTTTGGAAATTGGCTTATTTCACTTAGATGATAGTCTACCATTCCATCCATTTACCAGCAAATGCCATAATTTCATTCTTCTTTAAGGATGAGTAATATTCCATTGTGTATTTGTAACACATTTTCTTTATCCATTCATCTACTGAAGGACACCTAGGTTGGTTCCATACCTTAGTTATTGAGAACTGAGCTGCTATGAACACTAACGTGGCCTCATCACTACAATATGTTGAGTTTAATTCCTTTGGATATATACCCAGTGCTGGGAGCCATCAGCCAAGTAGGTGTGACAATTTCCTTGCCAGCGTACTCCCATGCTGTCTAGTGGAAGGACTCCTGAAAGGTGACCTTGCTCAAGGACCAGGGTGGATCCGTGTTTAGGGTGTCCCTGGTTTAGCATAATAGGAGATTAGGGTGTTCCCCGTTTAGAATAGGGCGTATCCTGCTGCCTGAGTTCCTCTTGAGTTCTTAGGGTCAGACAGTATATTTTGGGAGACAGAAGCCCAGTGGGTGTGGATTTGGGCAGAGAATGTGGATTCCCCCAGAACGTGTTTGTAGACGGCCGGTGTGAGTTCGGGAATAAAGAATTGCTGTTTGAATCTACAAGCTGTGTGGTGGCTCGTGATTTGTGCCCAGCCAGAGACCGCGGCATTTGGTGGCTCGTACACGGAACGCCTGAAGCTTGGGGGTAAGTGAAATTGCTCGCCCCTGAGGGAAGGTGAGAGAATGGGTGACCATTTCAAAAAACAATGTGTTCTTCTTTTGATTTATTTTGTTTTTCTTTCAAGCTGCCTATCCCTAGAAATTTCTCAGGCAAACTGGAAAAAATGGTTGACTAAAGGTTTGAAGTTTGTCGGCCCTGAGGAAGAGAAAATTGATACAACAATTTTTTATTCCGTTTTTGTTTCATTCAGTTTCAGTTTTGTTTTGTGTTATCTTATTGGGTTGAGTTATCTTTATAGTAGATTAAAACAAACTGAAAAGATGTTAAGTAAATTGTTAGAGGTTCAGAACATGGAGAAAGACATTTTAGATCAAGCAAAAGAGAAGGTCTCTTGAGCTAGTCAGACAGAGGAAGAAAATTTAAAGGAAAAAGGGTTGTTAGGAAAAAGGCCACAACAGGAGGCTGTTACTAACTCCGTTTTATCACAAGAGGGCGTAATTCAACCAACAGCCCCACCGATAGAGACAGCTGAGTGGCCCTCAAACCCCGTAGTTGATAATTGGGATCCTGAGACAGGACCTCAAAGATTAGCATGCCCTGTACTTGAACAGGTAGGAGGGCAGCAAATTCACCGTGCTTTAGATTTTAAAACAGTGAAGCAGTTAAAGGAGGCTGTAACAACCTATGGTCCCCAAGCTCCCTTCACGGTAAGCATGGTCGAGTCCATTACTAACTTGGACATGACGCCAGCAGATTGGGCTAGCATGTGTAAATCTGTGCTAAATGGAGGACAATATTTGTTATGGAAGGTTGCCAATGAGGAATTTTGCGCAGAGACAGCTAGTCGAAATGCAGCAGCCGGTTACCCTCAAAGAAATCTAGAAATGTTGCTAGGGAAAGGACCTTATGAGGGTCAGCGGCAACAAATTGAATATGATCCTGCTATATATGCACAAATTGCTGCAGACGCAGTTAGGGCATGGAAGACTTTACAAGGACATGGAGATTTACAAGGTGAGCTATCTAAGGTAATACAGAGAGTTAATGAACCTTATGCTGACTTTGTAGATAGGCTAATTCAAACGGCTGCCAAAATTTTGGGGGATACGGAACAAGCAATGCCATTAATAAAACAACTGGCTTATGACCAAGCAAATCGTTGCTGCAGAGAGGTTATTAGACCATGGAGACATGAAGATTTAAACACATATATTAAATTATGTAGAGATATTAATGAACAAGGGCAAGTCTTGGCAGCTGCAGTACAACAGGCTTTAGATGCCAGGCCAAAAACATGCTATGATTGTGAACAAACAGGACATTTTAAAAGGAGTTGCCCCATAGGAGGAGGGTTTAACAAAACTAGGTATCAAAGAAATAGAATACCGGGTATTTGCCCACGATGCCATAGAGGGAGACATTGGGCTAATGAATGCCGTTCTCAAACTACCATAGAGGGTACTCCCTTATCAAAAAACAGACAAGGACCAGGTATTTACCCATGATATTGTGGAGAAAGGCATCAGGCTCCATTGCCAAAAAACGGACAAGGGGGTCCAATGCTCCGGGGCCCACAACCACAAATATACGGGGCAGTGGAGGAACCCAGCAACACCATCAAGGTAGTGCCCAGGACACATTGTCCATTAAATCCCTCATCAGACAAACCCGAGGGAGCGCAGGGTTGGACATCTGCGCCTCTGCCAGAGCAGTACTAACTCCAGAGATGGGAGTTCAAATCATTCCCACAGGAATAAAAGGACCTCTTCCCCAAGGGACAGTAGGCTTATTATTGGGACATAGTTCATCTACATTAAAAGGACTTATGATAAGTCCTGGGGTAATTGATCCCGATTATGTAGGTGAAATAAAAATTATAGCTAGTTCTCCAAGAGGTATATCAGTAATTTCACCTGGAGATAGAATAGCACAGTTGTTAATAATACGCAGCCTACATAATAAATTTCCTAGTCATAGTGTAAAAAGAGGTTCCAGGGGATTAGGCTCCACAGGTGTAGATTGGGCTATGTTGTCTTTAAATTTAGATTCTCGCCCAATGTTAAAACTAAATATTCAAGGACACGACTTTAATGGGCTACTGGACACAGGTGCTGACCTTAGCATCATATCTAGTCAGGAATGGCCAAAACATTGGCCATTACAACAAGCCACTCAAACGCTTCGAGGCCTAGGAGTGGCTACTAATCCCCACAGAAGTGCAATGGTATTAGATTGGAAGGATCCTGAAGAATGTGAGGGAACAATACAGCCATATGTATTGGATCATCTTCCTATAAATTTATGGGGACGAGATGTCCTAGATCAATTAGGTTTGACGTTAACAAATAACATCAATCCTAATGTGCCCACTACTAGGGCTAGACAAGGTTTTAGGAAAGAAAAAAGATTAGGAAAACAAGGACAAGGTATAGCAGCACCAATTCAAATAGATCAAGGAACAGACAGACATGGGTTGGATTTTCAGAAAGGGCCACTGAAACAATAAAAATTACTTGGAAATCAGAAAGACCAGTGTGGGTTCCTCAGTGGCCCCTGACTAAAGAAAAGATACAAGTAGCCCATGATCTGGTCAAACAACAATTAGCGGAAGAACATATACAACCTTCCATATCTCCCCATAATACTCCCACTTTTGTCATTAAAAAGAAATCTGGTAAATGGAGATTATTACAAGATTTAAGAGCCATTAATAATGAGATGGTTATTATGGGACCTGCTCAATCAGGGATTCCTCAATTGTCTGCTTTGCCAAAAACCTGGCATGTTTTAGCCATAGATATTAAAGATTGTTTTTTTTCAATTCCAATTCATCCCGAGGATAGTCCACGTTTTGCATTTACTATCCCTGCATTAATCATGAAGGTCCTGATCAGAGATATGAATGGAAAGTACTCCCTCAAGGGATGGCTAACAGTCCAACTATGTGTCAAATGTATGTTAACAAAGCTATCCAGCCACTTAGAAATCAAAATCCTGAACTACAAATATTTCACTATATGGATGATGTATTATTGGCACATAAAGATAAAAACATATTGCTGGAATGTTATGCCACTTACAAACTTATTAAAAAATTATAATCTAGAGATAGCAATAGATAAAGTACAATTAAATTTTCCAATTAATTATTTAGGAGTTCTATTATCCTCAACCATGGTCCGTCCATCAAAAATTCAAATACGAGTAGATCAACTCAAGTCACTTAACGACTTTCAAAAGTTATTGGGAGACATAAATTGGAAAAGGCCTTATCTAGGCATACCAACAGGAGAGTTGGGACCTTTATTTGATATTCTAAAAGGTCCATCAGATCCAAACTCACCTCGCATGTTAACTCCTAAAGCAAGAAAGGCATTGGAAATTATTGAAACATATATGGAAAATATACATTTGGATAGAATTGATATAAGTTTGCCTTTATTATTTATTGTACTACCAACAAAAAATATTCCTACAGGAGTATTTTGGCAAGAAGGTCCATTATTGTGGATACATTTATCTTATTCTCCTAACACTATTCTTACTAGGTATCCTGAGGCTGTAGGACAATTAATACTCAAAGGAATAAAAGCAGCGAAGGGAGTGTTTGGAATTTCTCCCAATAAAATTATTACTCCATATACTATGGATCAAATTGATGAGTTAGCTAATGAGTTAAATACTTGGGCAATAATCATGTGTAAATCTAATGTTTCATTTGATAATCACTTACCATCTAATCCTTTGTTGTCTTTTTGGTCTAAGCATCCTGTAGTTTTTCCAAAAATGACAAGAAAAACCCCTATCATGAATGCTCCAAATATATTCACTGATGGGTCAAATAATGGTACAGCAGCAGTAGTTACCCCTGATCAAACTTTTACATTTTTAGTACCCAAACAATCAGCTCAAAAGGTAGAGCTTAATGCAGTTTTACAAGCCTTTTTGATGTTTAAAGATTCTGTATTTAATTTATTTTCTGATAGTCAGTATGTAGTTAATGCTATAGTATCTCTTGAAGATGCTGGTAGGATTTCCCCTTCCTCTACTGTTTTCTCTTTGTTTTCCACTATACAAAGTCTAATCTGGGACAGAAAAGATCAATTCTTTATAGGACATATTAGGGCACATACAGGATTGCCTGGAGCCCTTAGTTTGGGCAATGATTTAGCAGATAAAACTACACATGACATACATATTTTCTCTACACTAGAAGAAGCTACGAATTTTCATTAAAAATTCCATGTTAATGCTAATACTTTACAAAAGCGTTTTAAAATAACTAAGGAACAAGCCAGACATATAATAAAACAATGTCAAAATTGTGTGACCTTTTTACCACAAGTTAATCTTGGAGTCAATCCTAGAGGACTGATACCTAACCATATTTGGCAGATGGACGTCACACACTTGCCAGAATTTGGAAAATTAAAATATTTACATGTTACAGTTGATACCTCTTCCGGATTTTTGATGGGCTCCCTTCATGCCGGAGAAAAAACTAAAGATGTTATAGCTCATTGCTTACAATATTTTGCCACTGTGGGCGTTCCTAAACAGTTAAAAAACGATAACGGTCCTGGCTATACCTCTACATCTTTTAAACAATTTTGCTCATCATTTGGTATTACTCATATAACAGGAATCCCATACAATCCACAGGGACAAGGCATAGTTGAAAGAGCTCATCAAACTATTAAAACGTACTTATTAAAGCAAAAAGAGGGAATTGGAAAGGGGTATATATCCCCCAAAGATAAACTTAAAATAACGCTTTTTACTGTAAACTTTTTAAATTTGGATTCATCAGGGCTTAGTGCTGCGGAAAGACATTTGAATCCAAAAAATGTACATAAGTCTAAGGTACTTTGGAAAGATATTCTAACAGGACAATGGAAAGGTCCTGATCCAGTGATTATCTGGAGTCGGGGCTCTGTTTGTGTGTTTCCACAGGGAGAACAGCAGCCGATTTGGATTCCAGAAAGACTAACTAAAACGATTTCTACAGATCGAAAAGAAGATGATTTGACTCAAATCCATAACAGCTGATATCTAGAACTCCAGCTTGGCCATTCTTACATCTGCGACAGTGATTAACCAGGATGCTTTTTTCAATATCAATTTTATTATTGCATTTTTTCCACATCATAAGGTTCTATTTTTATTTTTTGAGCTCATACAAACCTAGGTTAATGTTTTTCTGATCAGTTTTATTTTTTGACTGTGGAGTTTTTAAACACTGCAATGGAGATTTCACCTAGGTAAAGCTACAAGGCCTTTATTATTATCTTATGTGTTGTACGTTTGTTTGCACATTTGTGTTTTGTGTTGTATGTCTGTGTGTGCGTATGTCCATATTTCATATATGAGGAGCGCTCATGAAAAATGGATCCAAATTATTATTTTTTTTTTTATTCACGTGATTTAAATGGCTTAATTTAAATTAGGTAAACAGCTGTTAAGGATTGTTTTTAAAGGTGGTTAACAGATCTGCTTGTTTACTAATTTAAATCAGATAAACAGCTGTTAAGGATTGTTTTTTAAGGAGGTTAACAGATCTGTTTGTTTACTTTCACCTTTCCTTTTCATTATATTTAATAATTCTTTTCAGGATAATGTCTCTTTAGCATCATTGCCAGAATTCCTATCTTCATCCCAATGAATATAACTCAACAAGTATGCTCAATCAAGGAGTCAACTTACTTTGGGAGGAGACGGACATATTGATAGATTCCTCCACTTTGAACCGCTTGCAGAACTTGCCTGGACTATGTAACTATCGTTTAGTGCAGCAAATTGTGGTAATGCTGGCATATCTTTGCTGATGGTGTCACCAGTGATGCAATTTTTATTTCCTTGCCAGCGCACCACATGTTAATTGTGGTAATGCTGACATATCTTTGCTGATGGTGTCACCAGTGATGCAATTTTTCCAAAAGGAACTGTCAATTGGCTTGGTGTCGTGGCATTTCTGTATCCTCCTCCCTTCTGCTAGTGATGGTCTAAATTTGGGGGCCAATGGCTATATGCTGGACCTGTAGTCAGTGACGGGTATGATCCAGTTGCAGTGCTATCAACCTAAGACAGGAGGCTGACGCCTAAAGGTCAGTTTTCCAATGACGGGTAAGAACCATATGTTGAACTGGACAACCTACCAAGCACGGTCCTAAAGCCACATTACTTGTTGTTTAATTAATCAGAAGGAGGGAGATGCTGGGAGCCATCAGCCAAGTAGGTATGACAATTTCCTTGCCAGCGTACTCCCATGCTGTCTAGTGGAAGGACTCCTGAAAGGTGACCTTGCTCAAGGACCAGGGCGGATCCGTGTTTAGGGTGTCCCTGGTTTAGCATAATAGGAGATTAGGGTGTTCCCCGTTTAGAATAGGGCATATCCTGCTGCCTGAGTTCCTCTTGAGTTCTTAGGGTCAGACAGTATATTTTGGGAGACAGAAGCCCAGTGGGTGTGGATTTGGGCAGAGAACGTGGATTCCCCCAGAACGTGTTTGTAGACGGCCAGTGTGAGTTCGGGAATAAAGAATTGCTGTTTGAATCTACAAGCTGTGTGGTGGCTCGTGATTTGTGCCCAGCCAGAGACTGCGGCACCCAGGAGTGGGATAACTGGGTCAAATGGTGGTTCCATTCAAGGTGTTCTCAGGACTCTCCATACTGCTTTCCAGCACCAAATTGCAGTCCCACCAGCAATGTATGAGTATACCTTTCTCTTCACATCCTCACCAACATTTACTATTACTTGTATTCTTGATAATTGCCATTCTGACTGGAGTGAGATGAAATCTCAGTGTTGTTTTAATTTGCATTTTTCTTTTTTTTTTTTTAATTAATTTTTATTGTAGGTTGTTCAAAACATTACATAGTTCTTGATATATCATATTTCACACTTTGATTCAAGTGGGATATGCGGTCCCATTTTTACCCCATATACAGATTGCAGAATCACATCAGTTGCACAACCATTGATTTACATATTGCCATTCTGGTGTCTGTTGTATTCTGCTGCCTTTCCTATCCTCTACTATCCCCCCTCCCCCCTCCCCTCCCCTCTTCTCTCTCTACCCCCTCTACTGTAATTCATTTCTCCCCCTTATATTTTTCCTCTTTTCCCCTCACTTCCTCTTGTATGTAATTATGTATACCCCTGAGGGTCTCCTTCCATTTACATGCAATTTCCCTTCTCTCTCCCTTTCCCTCCCACCTCTCATCCGAGTTTAATGTTAATCTTCTTCTCATGCTCTTTGTCCCTACTCTGTTCTTAGCTACTCTCCTTATATCAAAGAAGACATTTGGCATTTGTTTTTAAGGGATTGGCTAGCTTCACTTAGCATAATCTGCTCTAATGCCATCCATTTCCCTCCAAATTCTATGATTTTGTCATTTCTTAATGCAGAGTAATACTCCATTGTGTATAAATGCCACATTTTTTTTATCCATTCGTCTATTGAAGGGCATCTAGGTTGGTTCCACAGTCTTGCTATTGTGAATTGTGCTGCTATGAACATGGATGTAGCAGTGTCCCTATAGTGTGCTCTTTTTAGGTCTTTAGGGAATAGACTGAGTAGGGGAATAGCTGGATCAAATGGTGGTTCCATTCCGAGCTTTCCAAGAAATCTCCATACTGCTTTCTAAATTGGTCGCACCAATTTGCAGTCCCACCAGCAATGTACAAGAGTACCCTTTTCCCCACATCCTCGCCAGCACTTGTTGCTGTTTGACTTCCTAATGGCTGCCAATCTTACTGGAGTGAGATGGTATCTTAGGGTGGTTTTGATTTGCATTTCTCTGACTGCTAGAGATGGTGAGCATTTTTTCATATACTTGTTGATTGATTGTATGTCCTCCTCTGAGAAATTTCTGTTCAGGTCCTTGGCCCATTTGTTGATTGGGTTATTCGTTATCTCATTGTCTAATTTTTTTAGTTCTTTGTATATTCTGGATATTAGGGCTCTGTCTGAAGTGTGAGGAGTAAAGATTTGTTCCCAGGACGTAGGTTCCCTATTTACCTCTCTTATTGTTTCTTTTGCTGAGAAAAAACTTTTTAGTTTGAGTAAGTCCCATTTGTTGATTCTAGTTATTAACTGTTGTAATATGGGTGTCCTATTGAGGAATTTGGAGCCCGACCCCACAGTATATAGATCATAGCCAACTTTTTCTTCTATCAGACGCCATGTCTCTGATTTGATATCAAGTTCCTTGATCCACTTTGAGTTAACTTTTGTGCATGGCGAGAGAAAGGGATTCAGTTTCATTTTGTTGCAAATGGATTTCCAGTTTTCCCAACACCATTTGTTGAAGATGCTATCCTTCTTCCATTGCATGCTTTTAGCCCCTTTATCGAATATAAGATAGTTGTAGTTTTGTGGATTGGTTTCTGTGTCCTCTATTCTGTACCATTGGTCCACCCGCCTGTTTTGGTACCAGTACCATGCTGTTTTTGTTACTATTGCTCTGTAGTATAGTTTGAAGTCTGGTATAGCTATACCGCCTGATTCACACTTCCTGCTTAGCATTGTTTTTGCTATTCTGGGTCTTTTATTTTTCCATATGAATTTCATGATTGCTTTCTCTATTTCTACAAGAAATGCCGTTGGGATTTTGATTGGCATTGCATTAAACCTATAGAGAACTTTTGGTAATATCGCCATTTTGATGATGTTACTTCTACCTATCCATGAACAGGGTATATTTTTCCATCTTCTAAGATCTTCTTCTATTTCTCTCTTTAGGGTTCTGTAGTTTTCATTGTATAAGTCTTTCACCTCTTTTGTTAGGTTGATTCCCAAGTATTTTATTTTTTTTGAGGATATTGTGAATGGGGTGGTTGTCCTCATTTCCATTTCAGAGGATTTGTCGCTGATATACAGGAATGCCTTTGATTTATGCGTGTTGATTTTATAGCCTGCCACTTTGCTGAATTCATTTATTAGCTCTAATAGTTTCTTTGTAGACCCTTTTGGGTCTGCTAGGTATAGAATCATGTCATCTGCAAATAGTGATAATTTGAGTTCTTCTTTTCCTATTTTTATGCCTTTAATTTCTTTCGTCTGTCTAATTGCTCTGGCCAGTGATTCGAGAACTATGTTGAACAGAAGTGGTGAGAGAGGGCATCCCTGTCTTGTTCCAGATTTTAGAGGGAATGCCTTCAGTTTTTCTCCATTCAGAATGATGCTAGCCTGAGGCTTGGCATAGATTGCTTTTACAATATTGAGGTATGTTCCTGTTATCCCTATTTTTTCTAGAGTTTTGAACATAAAGGGATGCTGTACTTTGTCGAATGCTTTTTCCGCATCTATCGAGATGATCATATGGTTCTTATTTTTAAGCCTATTGATGTGGTGAATAACATTTATTGATTTCCGTATATTGAACCAGCCTTGCATCCCAGGGATAAATCCTACCTGATCATGGTGCACAATTTTTTTGATATGTTTTTGTATCCGGTTCGCCAGCAGTTTATTGAGGATTTTTGCATCTAGGTTCATTAGAGATATTGGTCTGTAGTTTTCTTTCTTTGAAGTGTCTTTGTCTGGTTTAGGAATCAGGGTGATGTTGGCCTCATAGAATGAATTTGGAAGTTCTCCCTCTTTTTCTATTTCCTGAAATAGCTTGAAAAGTATTGGTATTAGTTCCTCTTTAAAGGTTTTGTAAAACTCTGCTGTATACCCATCCGGTCCTGGGCTTTTCTTAGTTGGTATCTTTTGATGGTATCTTCTATTTCCTTAATTGATATTGGTCTGTTTAGGTTGTCAATATCCTCCTGACTCAATCTGGGCAAATCATATGACTTAAGAAATTTATCGATGCCTTCACTATCTTCTATTTTATTGGAGTATAAGGATTCAAAATAGTTTCTGATAATCTTCTGTATTTCTGAAGTGTCTGTTGTGATATTGCCTTTTTCATCCCGTATGCTGGTAATTTGAGTTCTCTCTCTTCTTCTCTTTGTTAGCGTGGCTAAGGGTCTGTCGATTTTATTTATTTTTTCAAAGAGCCAACTTTTAGTTTTGTCAATTTTTTCAATTGTTTCTTTCGTTTCGATTTCATTAATTTCAGCTCTGATTTTAATTATTTCTTGTCTTCTACTTCTTTTGCTGTTGTTTTGCTCTTCTTTTTCTAGGATTTTGAGTTGAAGTATTAGATCATTTATTTGTTGGTTTTTTCTTTTTTTAAGGAATGAACCCCAAGCAATAAATTTTCCTCTTAGAACTGCTTTCAATGTGTCCCATAGATTCGGATATGTTGTGTCTGTGTTTTCATTTATCTCTAAGAATTTTTTAATTTCCTCCTTGATGTCTTCTATAACCCATTGATCATTCAGTAACCTATTGTTCATTCTCCAAGTGATGCATGATTTTTCCTTACTTCTTTTATCGTTAATTTTCAATTTCATTCCATTATGGTCAGATAAGATGCATGGTATTATCTCTACTCCTTTATATTGTCTAAGAGTTGCCCTGTGACATAATATATGATCTATTTTTGAGAAGGATCCATGTGCTGCTGAGAAAAAAGTGTAACTGCTTGATGTTGGGTGGTATATTCTATATATGTCAATTAAGTCTAGGTTATTAATTGTGTTATTGAGCTCTATAGTTTCCTTATTCAACTTTTGTTTGGAAGATCTGTCCAGTGGTGAGAGAGGTGTGTTGAAGTCTCCCATGATTATTGTATGGTGGTCTATTAGACTCTTGAACTTGAGAAGAGTTTGTTTGATGAACATAGCTGCACCATTGTTTGGGGCATATATATTTATGATTGTTATGTCTTGTTGGTGTATGGTTCCCTTGAGAAGTATGTAGTGTCCCTCTTCATCCCTTTTGATTAACTTTGGCTTGAAATCTATTTTATTTGATATGAGTATGGACACTCCTGCTTGTTTCCGAAGTCCATATGAGTGATATGATTTTTCCCAACCTTTCACCTTCAGTCTATGTATGTCTTTTCCTATCAAATGCGTCTCCTGAAGGCAGCATATTGTTGGGTCTTGTTTTGTGATCCATTCTACTAGCCTGTGTCTCTTAATTGGTGAGTTTAAGCCATTAACATTTAGGGTTATTATTGAGATATGGGTTGTTCTTCCAGCCATATTTGTTTATTTATGTTACTAAACATGGTTTGTTTTCCTCTTTGATTATTCCCCCCCCTTTACTGTACTACCTCCCGCTGTTGGTTTTCATTGATATTTTCCATTTCCTCTTCCTGTAATATTTTGCCGAGGATGTTTTGAAGAGATGGTTTTCTAGCTGCAAATTCTTTTAACTTTTGTTTATCATGGAAGGTTTTAATTTCATCTTCCATCCTGAAGCTTAATTTCGCGGGATACACGACTCTTGGTTGGAACCCATTTTCTTTCAGTGTTTGAAATATGTTATTCCAGGATCTTCTAGCTTTCAGAGTCTGTGTTGAAAGATCAGCTGTTATCCTGATTGGTTTACCCCTAAATGTAATCTGCTTCCTTTCTCTTGTAGCTTTTAAAATTCTCTCCTTATTCTGTATGTTGGGCATCTTCATTATAATGTGTCTAGGTGTGGATCTCTTATGATTTTGCACATTCGGCGTCCATTTTGCACATTCGGCGTCCGCATTTTTCTAATTGCTAGTGATATTAAACTTTTTTTTCATATATTTATTGACCGTTCATATTTCTTCTTCTCTGAAGTGTCTGTTCAATTCCTTTGCCCATTTATTGATTGGCTTATTTGAATTTTTTTGTGTTAAGTTTTTTGAGTTTTTTATGTATCTTGGAGATTAATGCTGTATCTGAGGTACAGGTGGCAAAGATTTTCTCCCACTCTATAGACTGTTTCTGTTCTTGATTGTTTCCTTTGAAGTGAAGAAGTTTTTTAGTTTGATACCATCCCATTTATTGATTCTTGATTTTATTTCTTGCACTTTAGGTGTCTTGTTGAGGAATTCAATTCCTAAGGTGACATGATGGAGATTTGGGCCCACTTTTCTTTTTTTTTGTACTGGGAATTGAACTCAGAGGCACTCAACCACTGAGTCACATCCTCAGCCCAATTTTGTATTTTATTTAGAGACAGGTTCTCAATGAGTTGCTCAGCACCTCACTTTTGCTGAGGCTGGCTTTTGAACTCAAAATCCTCCTGCCTCGGCCTTCAGAGCTGCTGGAATTAAAGGTGTATGCCATCGCGCCTGGCTGAGCTGACTTTTGTTAAGACGATTTTTAACACTATCAGTTAAACCTAGCTATCCTTAAGACATTCATTGCATTGGCCTTCCTTTTACTTTCCTTGCTTTAAAAAAAAAAAAAAAATGAAAAAATTCCAACATCAACATCAGTAACAGCTTGCCAGAATTCCTTCCTTTAGAATAGAGCTAAACTAACTTGCAGGTTATTCAGAAGACTGCCAAACAAACAGCAACAACAACAAATATCCCCAAGAATTAAATAAGCTGCTGAGCCAGTAGGAACTAGAGATTTTAAAGAGTTATTTTGGACATATACACAGAATTTTTAGAGTAAGAAATCATTGAGACCTGGATCCTTTCAGTATACTATTAGGCCTCACTAATGAGACACTTTTTTAAAGCATAGATTACTAAGCACTACTGCAAAGATGCTCATTCAGGTAGGGCCTTATATTTGACATTTTAATAAATACACAAGGTGTTTCTCATGCACATTAAAGTTTAAGAATTATTGATATGAGAAAATTATCTTCACAGTGTCTATATCTATAGTAAGGTATAAACAAATAAGTCACCTTGAAATGTCTTTTATTATTACTTAGATTATTCATAAAGTCAAAAATGTTCATACTATTTATATATCATGGTGTGACACAAAAATATTTCTCTTCTGTGAATAATTATCTATATTAATATGTATATGATTAAAAATAATGACTAGAGATTTGAAAACTGATGTCTTTTATTTCAATGTAAGTGAAATTTAGTACAAACAGGTATGTTGATTGGGTATTTGAATGAACCTGAAATGGTATGGTTGCTTTGGTTATTTTTTAAGTACAAGTTCTATTTGTTCAGTATGGAGTATATGCCAGCCACTATTTTAAGGGTATCATTTAAATCTCTTAACAACATTTACGTAACATTATTAGCTAAAATTTACAGACAAGAAAACAAAAACAAAGAAGTTAAATGGCCTGCACAAGATCACACAGTTGGAAAGTACTTAAGTGAAGAGTGAAGTCCATGCCTTTTGACTGCAGCCTCACTCACTGCCACTTTTCTTCACTGCAGCCCATTAAGGGTTTTATGTATACACCATAACATTAATCTAAAATTATGAAGGCTGAGAGTCAGGAATATTTTACAACTAGATCAAAAACAATGCATAAAGTATTTAATATCAAAAATGAACTTTTAATTAGATTATGTTTCAATTCTTCACTGATTCTAATGAATTACACTGCCATCAGTACCATTTAAAATTTGGACCTCCTCTCTACAGAGGATTTCAGCTTAGAAAAACAAAAATACCATCTTATATTATATATCAGTATGGCTATGTATGGGATAAAGAAACTAACATACCAGTTTGAAGAAAATATTTCTTTGCTCTATTTACAGGATCATCCAAGTCTTCTGGTGTAAGAAATAATTTTATGGCCTTCACCTTGAAAAAATGAAGCAAAAAAATATATATTAAATGAAAATCTCAACTTACTTTTTTAAAAACAGATTTAAATTCTTGTACACCCTAGTAGGATAGGCATTTAATGAATGATATTTGATGCTATAATTTTCTCTGGAGGCTTTCAAAAGTTAATAGTCAATGTTAAATAAACCTCCAAAATGAACTAATTTTATATGTAGGTTTAAAACACTATAGACTGGGAAAAGTGCCCCCTCCCCCAGTCACTTCCGTAATTCTTCTTTTGTCATTCTTTTCCTAAATTGAGATGTGAACACAAGTATAAAGTAATGACATAAATATTCAATACACACAACAAAATAGGGAAGGAAGCAAGTACAGGGAAATGGCATGCCATTGATTTTATTTCATTTGTGTTCTCAATTCCCTGAATTTCTTGGTCTTAAAAATAACTGCCAAAATCTTAATGAAAAGATTCTCAATTTTAATATTTTATTTTAAATTTAAAAATGACATCTACTCAGTTCCTATATTTTATCACTGTCTCCAGTACTGAGATTTATTTGTAGTATATATCTTAGAGTAAAAAGGGATCTTAAAAGAGGTCATTCAACCCAATCTCCCACTCAAGCTTCTTTTATAGTATTCAATCATTCAAGAAAAAAAATCAAAGCTCAAATTTTTTTAAAAAGAGAGAGAGAGAGAGAGAGAGAGAGAGAGAATTTTTTAATATTTATTTTTTAGTTTTTTCGGCGTATATAACATCTTTATTTGTATGTGGTAGTGAGGATCAAACCCGGGCCACACGCATGCCAGGCGAGCGTACTACCGCTTGAGCCACATCCCCAGCCCCAAAAGCTCAAATTTTTTTTGGCATATGGAATCTAAACCACAATAAGGGGTTGGGGGAAGAAAGAAGTTCAGTACCTTAGATAAAGGGGAATGAAGAGAAGGATGGGGAAATAGGAATAGGAAAGATAGTGAAATGAATCTGACATAATTTTCCTGTGTACATATATGAAAAAAACATAAGTGACACCCACCATTGTGTACATCGACAGACTGGGGTCCTAATTAGAATAAGACATAAATGTGCATGTATAATTTTACCAACAGAGTCTACTATCATGTAAAGCTAAAAAGAATAGATTAAAAAAATTTTAAAGAATAAAGTGGTAAATAGGAAAATAAATATTTTAAAAAATGGAAAAGGAAAAGAGAACCAGAGCATTAAAAGTTCAATTGAACTTTTTAAAATATATATATTTAGTTTTTAGTTTGTAGGTGGACACAATATCTTTATTTTATTTTTATATGATGTTGAGGATCAAACCCAGCGCCCCGCACATGCCAGGCGAGTGCGCTACCACTTGAGCCACATCCCCAGCCCCTAAATATATTTTTGATAACTTTTTTTACTTTTTTTTTTTTTAATGTGGTGCTGAGGGTCGAACCCAGTGCCTCACTCATGCTAGGCAAAAGCTCTACCACTGAGCTATAGCCCCAGCCCCTCAACTGAACTTTTCAACAATCATCTGCTATGGGTCTGGCTTTCACAAAAGCTATATCCTTACTTCTCACAAAAATCTTGTGCTATACATGTTATCTCTATTTTACAGATAAGGAAACCTAGGCTTAGGAAAGTTAAATAGTCTCCCTATAGCAACACATTTGACAAATGGTGGAACTTAAGTAGAATGTATGCTGTATCTTTTAAATCCCAAACATCTCTTCTTTCATACAATAAAATTTCAAATATTTTGTGTTAATTTTCTCTTTAGAGTTTTCCAGACTGAAGCAATACCATTTGTTAAACATTTTTCATGAATATGGCTTCTGGACCACGCTTTAGGGTATCAGTTATTTTCTAGTTGTTAAAGTCCTTCCTAAAATGTGAGGCCCAGAACTGAATACAAATTTACAGATGTGGTATAAATATACTGCTGTTAGCCTTACTTCCATATATAAGATGATGTTTAATGCGCAATGCTTCTCAGAAGTTTTGCTGCTTTTCTCTTCCACTCAAAACATTAGAACACAAATGAGTGAGCATTACACCATCATATGAATAATCTTGTATTTGTTCAAATATACAATTTTTATTGTGCACTCCATTCCAATGTAAAAATATGTGAATATATAACATGTAATTATAAATATAAATATATATTAAAGTTACATATACAAATATATGTGTGCATACACACACAGACTTTTAACTGGTGAAATGCAGCTTCTTATTTGTGACACACATTTTTATTTTCATTTGAGACTAGTCAGATTTTGTTTGCAAATTTGTTGTTTCACTTTTAGTCTTTGGACTTTCTTTTATATGATTTGTGCGCTAGTCAGCTTTTTGTCGCTATGACCAAAATATCTAACAAGAACAACTTAGTTTCAGCTCACAATTTCAAAGGCTGTCTATGGTCAGCTAACTTCACTGCTTTGGATCCAGGGTGAAACAGAATGACATGGCGGCAGGGAGTGGCAGAGGAGTGCTGCTCTGCTCATGGTGGTCAAGAGGCAGAGAGAAAGGGGGAAGGGGCCACAGGGAAGTTGAACCATTTCAGGGAATACTCTTAGCTATGCCCCACCTGTCTATAGTTACCACCTAATCAGTCTGTTCAAATAAGGATAGACTGATTATGGTACAGCTTCACAATCCAATCACTTCCCCTCTGAATATTTCTGCATTAACACAGGAGCTTTTGGAGGACCCCTCATATCAAAACCATAGCAATCTGATACCTGATTTCTGTATGTATAGGGTATGTTTCCTTTAAATCTTCTATTCGGTTCACTAAGAATTGAAGGAGTGTTAATTCTTTGCCAAGTCTCAAATAAGTATTATTAAGGGACACCACATGTGGTTTGCTTCTTTATAACATAATATCAAGAAAACAGTAATTGTTTAATAAATGTTCAATAAATATAATCTATGTGTGTATAAGTGTTCAGAGGCTAAGGTTAAGAAAGCAAGGGGCTGGTTTATGTGATAAGTATAGATGACTCAATAGATAAGATTATATTTTCAAAATCCATACCATTTCATTCTTCAGCAAAGCCAATCCAATTTGGTCTGTATAAACTTTCCTTCCCTTCCCAAATCTCTGTGGTCCATAGTAATTCACAAAACCTTTATTCTATAAATACAAAAGAGTCAATAAATTCAAAATAAATAAACATAATCATTGCATCAAAAATTTACCATAATCAAATGTTTTTCATCATATTTATTTTTTAAAAATTCTGTAATCAGTAGTAATATGTACTCAGGGAGCAAATAACTAGAAAATTAAAAGCACATAAGACCAGTGGAAAAAGTTTAAAAAATATGTCAGCTTCCCATTCATAATACTGAGGATTTCCTAGGACATGCAATTTTCACTGTTAAAGTCAGGAAAGTTCAAAGAAAACTGAAATGATGTTGGTTACCTAACAATAGGATCTGATCTCACCCTTGGTTTCTTTCTTATTCTGAGACTCTTCTGCTGTTAGGAAATGTTAGGAACAAGAAATATTTCTTGGGGCTGGGGATGTGGCTCAAGCGGTAGCGCGCTCGCCTGGCATGCGTGCGGCCCGGGCTCGATCCTCAGCACCACATACAAACAAAGATGTTGTGTCCGCCGAAAACTAAAAAATAAATATTAAAAAATTCTCTCTCTCTCTCTCTGTTCCTCTCTCTTAAAAAAAAAGAAATATTTCTTTTCAAACCCCACAAGTCTTGACTCATTTATATATTCATTTATTATTTAGTTTGACTAGTTTCTTAAAAGCTGCGCCAACAAAAAGCCACGATGTCACTCCAGCACTACTCTAGCTTAAGCCAACATAGCACTTAGATTCCAGGGTGGAGCACAGAAATCACCTCTTGATGGAGGTGAATTTTGATGCCATGTTTCCAAACTGCCATAGTACTCAGAAGAAATAGAAAACAGTAATTTACTGCTCCAAAGTGTATGTATTCATCCAATAATTATTGTTGAGCAATAGCTCAAAGACTATTCAGTAAAACATGCTAAGATAATTTATTATCAATATGATACAAAAGGAACTCCATCTTTATGTCATGTACAAAATCAACTGTAGTAGATTAAGGACTCTACATTAAATCTCAGTTGAATATTTTTAATTATTTCAAATTTGAATAAACTAATATCAGACAATAACTTAGAATGACCAGGATAATTTCAACTTTCCCTCCAAATTACTTAAATATAATAAAAGGTTGATAGCAATCAGTTATTACTATCTAAAGAAAACTTTAAAGACTCCTTATTTTCAAGGCTACTCAACTCTCTTATTTGATCATGAGAATTAAAAGAAAGCTGACTATTGGAACATTGGGAATGGAACCACCATTTGATCCAGCTATCCCATTTCTTGGTCTATACCCAAAGGACTTAAAAACAGCATACTACAGGGACACAGCCACATCAATGTTTATAGTAGTACAATTCACAATAGGTAAACTGTGGAACCAAACTAGATGTCCTTCAGTAGATGAATGGATTAGAAAACTATGACATATATATATATATATATATATATATATATATATATATATATATATATATATACACATACACACAATGGAATATTATTTAGCAATAAAAGAGAATAAAATCATGGCATTTGCAGGTAAATGGATGGAGTTAGAGAAGATATTGCTAAGTGAAGTTAGCCAATCCTGAAAAAACAAATGCCAAATGTTTTCTCTGATATGAGAAGGCTGATTCATAGGGAAGGAGAGGGAACATGGGAGGAATAGTCCAACTCTAGATAGGGCAGAGGGGTGGGAGGGGAAGGGAAAGTGCATGGGGTTAGAAATGATGGTGGAAAGTGATGGTCATTATCATCCAAAGTACAGGTATAAAGACACGAATTGGTGTCAATATACTGTGTGTAAAATCAGAGATATGAAAAATTGTTCTCTGTATGTGTAATAAGAATTGCAATGCATTCCACTGTCATATATAAATAATAAATAAATAAATAAATAAACAAAATTTTAAAAAACATTAAATTTCACTTAGGTATATAAATTGAAAATCATTGTTGGTGCAATGTAACTCTCTTCGCCTTTCTAACTGTTTTAACAGTATTATCCTTTCTTAATATGTAAGAGAAATTGACAAGTTTATAATATTGTCTTTTTAAACCAAAGCCTTACGATTTGGGAAATAAATCCTGGAACATAACTTAATTAAAAAGAAGAAGAAGGAGGAGGAGGAGGAGGAAGAGGAGGGGAAGAAAAGCTGGCTGAGCCACTCTTCTGACAGAGGATATATAAAGACATCAAAAAACTTTACACCAAAAAATCAAATAGTCCAATTAATAAATGGACAAATGAATTAAACAGACAATTCTCAAAAGACAAAATATAAATGGCCAACAAATACATGAAAAAATGTTCAACATCATTAGCAATTAAAGAAATGCAATCAAAATTTTACTGAGATTTCATCTCACACAAATCAGAATGGTAGTCCAAGAATACAAATAATAGTAAATGCTGGAGAGGATGCAGAGAAAAGGAACACTTTTGCACTACTGGTGGGACTGTGAGTAAACTACTATAGAAATCAATAAGGAGGCTACTCAAAAGACTAGGTATGAAACCACCATATGACCCAGCTATACCACTCCGTGGTATTTATCCTGAAGAATTAAAGTCATCTTACTACAGTGATAACATGCATACCCATGTTTATAGCAGCATAATTCACAATAGCCAAACTATGAAACCAGCCCAGATATCCATCAATAGATGAATGGATCAAGAAAATGTGGTTTATATACTCAATATATAAATGTGGTTTATATACCCAATACGTTTTATTCAGCCATAAGGAAAAATGAAATTCTGGCATTTGCTGGAAAATGGATGTTAAGCAACATATGTGAAACTCAGAAGGTTAAAGATTGTTAAAGATTGTTTTCTCTCATATGCAGAAGCTAGAGAGGAAAAGGGAAAAGAAAGGTGGGAGTGGATCTCCTAAAATCAAAGGGAGGTCAGTAAAGGAAAGGGACCAGGGGATCACAGTTGGGAAAAGAGGAAAGTGCTGTGGAATGATATTGAACGAATTATGTTCGAGGATTATATTGTGTACATATATAAATATATAACAACAAATCTCATCAATACGGACAACTATAACACACCAGTAAAAAATGTAGAGCTAGGTATGGTGGTACATGCCTGTAATCTTAGCAGCTCAAGAGGCTGAGGGAGCAGAATCACAAGTTCAAACGCCAGCCTCGGAAAATTAGGGAGGCCCTAAGCAACTCAGTGAGACACTGTCTCAAACTAAAAAACAAAAAGGGCTATGATGTAGCTCAGTGGTTAAGTGTTCCTGGGTTTAATCTCTGGTACCAATAAAAAAAAAAAAAGCAAGTAAACTGGTTAAAGCTAAGATTACTTCTAATGGAAATTTTATAATATATAGTTGTATCTTCCTAAGTACCACTGGATGACTAGTAATAAATGTTATGGGAGTTCAGTGAATTCCCCGCCCCCTTTTTTAGAAGACACATCATTTTAGAAATAGTTTTTTAGGAAAAACAGAACTTTTAGATAGATCAGTCATGGAAAAGATAAAAAGTATAGAATATATAGTCAGAGAATTCCTATACCTATGTGACAGTGCTAAATTTAAACTCTTTAGTTGAAATATATTTTCCCAACTCTAAGGCAGCTAAAAATCATGCTTTGTTTGTTTTCCTATTAGAGAAATATAAAATTATGCAAAAAGATCTTTGTGGTCAGAACTTGGATCAGTGTCTTTCTATGTTAGCCACAGAGTAGAATTACTTAAAAAGCTGTTTAAAAATACCAATGCCAGGGTAAGAGAGAGGGAGCATGAGAGGAATAGATGAACTCTGGATAGGGCAGAGAGGTGGGAGGGGAAAGGAGGGGGCATGGGGTTAGAAATGATGGTGGAATATGATGGTCATTATTATTCAAAGTACATGTACGAACACACAAATTGGTGTGAATATACTTTATATAATCCAGAGATATGAAAATATTGTGCTCTATGTGTGTAATAAGAATTGTAATGCATTCCACTGTTATATATAAATAAAATATAATAGACATATAAAAAATAATAATAAAATATCCACATAAGAAAAAAAATACCAATGCCAAAGCCACGCCCCAAATGTTTTTATTTAATTGACTTAAAAGTAGAAATTGATTGCTGAAATTTTTTTAAAGTTCCCCAGTATGAGAACTACTCTCAATTAGGAGTTGGCAAACCACTAACCCATAGGTCACAGTTGGTTCAACACTCATTTTTAAAAATGAACTTCTATAGACATGTTCATTCAGTTATGTATTATCTATGACTGTTTCTACACAAGGCCAGTTGATTAGCTGCAATAAGAACCATATGCTTACAAAGCCAAAAATATTTATTACTGTCCCTTAATAGAAAAATTTGTGGATGCCCTAGTCTAGTTGATTAAAGACTGTGTTTGTATATGCATATTTAAATAACTGGCAGATGTCACTTAAAAACTTAAGTAATTTTTTACTATAAGACATAATAAAATGTGCATGATCTATATTTATATATTGAAGAAAATTTTAAATCAAATTAAAAAGAAAAAAATATTATGTACAATTTTGAAAAGTAATTAACTATTTAACAAAGATTTCTAAAAGAATTACTGAAAAACTTTTCCAAAAACTAAATAAATAAATTCCCCTGACAAAAATAATAAAGAAGATTCTAAAAAGAAAAAAGAAAATAAATAAATAAATAAATAAATCTCTTTTTAAGCAAGAGATTGTTCTCCTTTTTCTAAGGGATCTCCATATACTGTATTTTTAAAATTATATTTATGTTATTTTAATAAAACTGAATTAAGAACACAGAAAACAAGCCAAATAACCCTATCATTTTAAAAATAATTATGCACGTACATAAAAAGGTACAGAAGGTTCTGTTCTCACTTCAATGTAAAAAGAAGGACTATGAAGGTTTTCCTGTGATTCTCTATTTAAAAATTGAGTTTTCTTACCTTAACATTTTCTATCGCCTCAAAAATTCTCTCTCTCAAATTTGCAGAATCATTTATTTGATTTTGTAAATTTCTGACGACAATATCAAAGTGATTTCCTTTGAGCTGTCCAAGTCTAAGGGGCTTGCCAACAGATCGAATATTAAACACATTCATTCTTTTCTTTTCAATTTCTTTTTCAATATTTTTTAACCTGCAAATGATAAAGTATATAGACTTGGTTGAATCTTACATTTAAAAATTACTTTTATATAAGATTTGAAATGATAGTTGCCATGTAATTCATTATACCAGAATAATACTGATACAGTATTTTTTCTGGAACATTCTAAAGTTAATGTTATTTCAACAAGTAATATGCACTTGTCACTATTATACTAACAGAAGTAGTCCTATTTAGGAACTTGAACATGTATTACTAACTAATGCTATCACGGAGTACTTACGTAGGACTTCTGATTTCTCCTTAGTTCAAATGATAGGTGTTGATGATTCCCCTGATCTGGACTTTGCTCCTTTCCTTGTCAGTCCTTTTTCCCAAAATTATCAAGAAAAGCCACTAGCACAGAGAATTTTCCTGAAATTCTGTTTTGAACACTTCCTTATTCAAACTTTTGATTCTTACCCAACACCTAAAGTAGATCTCAGCTTTCTTAGAATGAATTTTAAGATTCTGAAGGAGCCAATGTAAATTTTCTTTTACCTTCATATTCTGTAGTCTTTATAAAATTATGTTTTATTAGGAAATTGTTTATTTTATTATCCCTCCAAATATATCTCTAGGTTTTTTGCATCTACTAAAATCCTGTTATTCTTGGAGAGTAATTAAAACCCCTTACCATGAGACAAATGAAAGCAAACTCTCTTGACAGGAACTAATAACATTTGTTTTCTTTGGTAGTTAAAAACTAGCTTTTTTCTCAAAGGCCCAAAATCTAAAGTCTTTCTTTCTTACTTATACTGTATTTCTTGACCACAAAAACAAAAACCACAACTTTTTATCTCTTATACAAGAAACTCGGAAGAATTTAGACAAGTCTACTTGTACATAGGTGAATACTTAAATATCTGATGAATAAGGATTAAAATATTAATAACACATCAAATTTGGCTGAATTTTGACCCAATGATTCAACTTTTCGATGTCGTCTTGAGGAAAGTATGCATGAGGTATAGATTTAAGTATAAAAATGTTAATCATAGTATTATTTATAATAAAAATATTGAAAGAATTCCTATTTCCAAAAATAGGTAACTGTTAATAAATCTGTATCACAGACATGATTTTAAAATATTTGATGACATAAATTTTCATATAATTTAATTATTTTATTTTGAAAAGTAAAATATAAATGGCATATGTAATATGATATTCATATATATAATAAATATATGTGTGCTATGAATTCATGGTAGAGTCTGAAAAATATCTTAAAAGAAATAAACCAAAATGTTTATGCTAGTTATTTCTTAGAATAATCAGTGATTTAATTTATTTTTTACTTTCTAAATGCATAATAAATTTTTTTTGCAATTACAAAAACTTTTAAAAACTTGATTAAGCTAATGGGAAGCTAATTAGAGTATTTTATACTTAACAAGGATTATCCTAAATAAGGATAATAAAGTTATGAAAGTATTAAAACAATTAGGAAAAAATTATTTATGACACTTTCCTGAATATAATACATATTTGAATATAGTACAGAATATTTAGAAACAATTTGGACAATTAAAAATTGTCACTTCTCAGTTTTATTCTAAAACTTCCAATATTTTCAATGGAAAATTGAGACAAAACTATGTAGAAGACAATTATATGTTTAATGCAGAGTATTCTGTTTGGTCTATAATAAATTAATTAATGTTGATAGGTTAATACACTTATAATAATACCTTATTACCTCTCTGGAGTCACTTTTCTCACAACCATTGCTTGATAGGTGATGGCTTTCTTGTCTTTAAGGCCTGCATAAGTAAAATCCGAAGGAATCACACCAAGTTTGATAGCTAAAAAACCAATTGCTTCAAACATCTCCAGATTTTCCTTTCGTAGGGTAAAAGCTGAAACACAAATTATCCCAGATTATTAAAAAAGTAGCTACCACATATCTATGACACTCTTACCAGATTACAGTTCAGGATAATAAAACAATTTAGATAAAGAACTTTTTTTAAAATTTTAATCGACACATAGTTATACATATTCATGGGTAACAGTGTAATATTAGATAAAGAACATTTTTAATTGAAATACAAAATCAGTATCATAGATTTCATCTGTTATTTTTTAAAAGGAGTTGACTTATTAATGGCCTACAAATTTAAAAAAAATAATCCAAATCCCTTAACCTTTCATTCATATCTAGCACAAATTTAGCTTTCCCATCTCCATATGTACCCCTTTCATTGTGTACCCTGTAATTCTGACACAGAGAACTTCTTTAATCCTTGGATAGACTAGAGCCTTCCACAGTTCTGTACTTTTGTATGCGTCTCTCTGTCTTAACACGTGTACCTTCCATATATTATTCGTCATACTTTTATTTGTTCTTCAGGATCTAATAACAGCAGCATCTCTTCCTCAAATTCTTTTCAAGTTCCAAGGTTAAATGCTCCCCCAAAATAGATTATTCTTATTTTATTAATTATTATATTCAATGACTGTAGTTCTAGGCTAGCAATCCAATTTAAATTTTATACAATAAGATTCATTGTAGGAGATTAAAGATTAGGGTTCAACATGTCATATATATTCCTGATAATCTTGGGGATATCATTAGGAAAGGTCAGCCATGTAAGAAGGAATCCCCAACTCATTTAAGATTAGCAGTTTGTTGCAAATTAGCCTAAGGAAATAAGCACTTTTTTTCTTTCTTTCCTTTTTTTTTTTTTTTGGTGCTCGGGATTAAACCCAGAGCCTTGTGCATGCAAGGCAAACACTCTACCAACTGAGCAATATTCCCAGTCACAGGAAAAAAGCACTTTTGTGTCCATAATTATTTGGAATTTCATATAACCATTTTAGAGAATCAAATCAATGATATTATTACATCTACGTATAAGTTTATATCCTTGAATTTAAGGCAATGAGACTTTTAGTTCCAATTTTAAATAATCGATTTAAATTTATCTTTCTACACTGAATCTTATTGAAGTAACACAACATGGGAACACTTACAAAAACTTAAATGTCACTAAATTTATAAGACATATAACTTTTTCTTATTTGTGAAAATGAAGCATTACAAAGAAAATCAATAATATTAAATTTTAAAATTTAGTTTCAGACTTCCACCTTGAAGCTATGTTGGAATCATGAATACCAGCCCATTGTAAACAATTAGAAAACTGAACAAAACATATAGAATAGCTGTTTTTGGAAACTGAATAACAGTGGTCACATGAGGTGAGTCCTGAAATGCTGCTGGTTTTCTACTTAGAAATATTTTCTGGACCACAATACATGGAGGTAGAATCCAGATAGAATAGTCTTGCTGAATTAAAAGGGTAAAGAGACTGGAGTTCAGGAAGGCTAAGTGAGCTGGAATTTACCCGGCAGAGTACCAGATAAGAAAGATTTCCAGAAATCAGAATAGGTAATCCCTTGAGTTCGTTGCTGATTAACAATTTGTATATATCTAGGGTTAAAGGCTATGTATTATTAATCTAATGTTGCATAACAAGTCACCCCAAACCTTAGTGGTTTACAACGTTGATATATCTCTCATGGTTACTCTGGGTCAGGAATTCAAGGGCATCTCAGTTGGGTGGATCTAGCTTAGGTCTCATGAAGTTCTAGTTAAATGTAGCTAGGGCTACCGTGACTTAAAAGCTTAAGAGGAACTGGAGAATCCATTTCTAAAGAGAATCACTCACATGGTGAGCAAGTGGGTGCTGGTTGTTGGTGAGAGGGCTTAGTTCCTCTAGAATGGATGGCTTCAGTATCTTATATTATAGTAGCTGGTTTTCCCCAGAGTAAGCAATTCAGGAAAAATGGACCAAAAGTATAATACTTTAAAGATCTAGCTTCAAAAGTCATATCATACACCACAATTACTGTCCTGTTCTATTGGTCACTCAGGCCAAACTGTGGCAACATTAGGAGGATTGGCACACTGAGAGCCATCATGAATGCTGAAACATAAAATCCATGCTCTGAATCATATTTAATGTTCCAATCCTATTCAAAATATACATATTTTCTACGGCCCCAAAGACTCATCCTATTACATCAGCTCAAATTCTAGGATCTACATCTACATCAAATTCAGAAATAAGGCACAAGTTGGGTATATTTTCTTTTGAATTTATATCCCCAAATACAACTTCTCTTAATATAAAGGATACAAAGAACTGTGAAAGAAAACATATCTGATTTTCACACACCTCGATATGTTGGGGCACACATGGCATAAGCACTCTGAATTCCACATTCAAACTGTAATTACGAAGAAGTCACTGATCCTTAGTAATTCCATGCTAGCTAAGTAAATGTTAGTAGTCCCTTTATTAGAATTTAGTACTATCAATGTCTAGGAATTTGTTAATGGCTCTTACATTTACCTCTGGTTCTTAGTTCTGGGAGGAAAAAAAGTATTTTTCCATAAATGTCTATTTGTAGCAAAGTAGTTTTCCCACACTAGTGACTGCCTTTGCAAGTTTGGGAGTTCAAATGCCTCTTTATTTAGTACTTCCTGTCTGACCCTTTAAAAGAACTGTATGGATCTTCTTTGGATTTATTCCCTTAGACAAAAGATACTCAAATTTATTAAGAAAAGACCTTTCCTACTTTGGGCTAAAGCTGCAGAGATATATTTCCCCTAAAAATCCTAGAACTACTGTTTAAACAGGAGTCCAAGAATTACACCTTTAGAATCCTTAGAAGGCCTCTGTCTGAACTACTCTCTAAAGCATTATTACAAATCTTTCTAAAATTTTAACAAAAGGATTGTATAATCACATCTAGATTTCCTTCTTAGAGCATGCTGTCTGGACCTTGCCTGGAAGCCATTTCTTAATTTAAACATCATGTGCGACTTGGAGTGATTGGAAATTTAAATATGTATGCATATAATTTGTTTGTTTGTTTGTTTTGGACACAGAATATCCAGTTCCTTTTTATATGTGATTGGTTTTCCATTAGAATTTTACCATAAGCAGTAAAAAGCCAGTTTACATTTCAACACTTGCCTGGAAATCTTTGTTTGAGCATTCCTTCAACAGACACATTTTTCGCTTTCCATTTTAACTGAAGATTAACACAATGTTAAATTTTCTGGCACTATATTACAAGGATTCCTTTTGTCTTGATTCTAACATTTTACTGTAAACTATCATAATAATCCCTTTTCATAATAGGGACATTCAAACTTCTGCCTAAGAATAGGTACCTACCAGTTTTAGGTTTTTATTATAGAAGCAAACATTTCTGGTACCAAAACCACTATTAACTTCTGAATATTGCACTAAAACTTAGTGACATAAAATAATAATAATCGTTTATCATCTGTTATGTACTGATTATATGTACACCCTCAAAGTTCATATGCTTAAGTCCCAAACACCAGTATGGCCAGTTTGGAGAAGGGGTCTCAAATGAAGTAATTAAAGTTAATGAGGTCATCATGGTGGAACCCTAGTACAATAGGTTTAGCATTTTTATAAGATACAACACAGCATTCTCATTCTCTTCCCTCAAAAGCACACAATGAAGGTCTGGGGTCATAGTTCAGTGGTAAAGCATTTGCTTAGAATGTGTGAGGCACTGGGTTCATTTCTCAGCATTGTATATAAATAAATAAAATAAAGGTCCATCAACAACTAAAAAATATTTAAAAAAAAACAACAACATGAAAAGGACATGTGAGAGAGAAGGTGCTGATCTGCAAACTAAGGAGAGAACCAGACTCTAATATTACTGCACCTTGATCTTTATCCTGGACTTCTTCTAGACGAGAGCTCTATAATGGTCACAGAGTAAAACCTACTGTAAATTTCCCTTTAAACTTAAAATGAAACCTCAAATGAATCTGCATAATACTTTTTACTTGACAAAACAAAGTTCAACTGCTTTAAAAAAAAGACAACACAATTCAGATACTCAACAATGCAATAGCACAATTTTGGGCCTCTAAAAAAAGTATTACACATGTGAAGAAGCATAAACACATGACCCATAACCCAAATAAAGATCTGTCCATGAAAGAGATGAAATTAGCAAACATTTTTAAGGCTCTATCAAAAATAGACTCAAAGATTAAAGGAAAGCAGAAACATAGTGAGGAAATTTAAGACCTACAAGTCAAATGAATCCTCTAGTGATGGAAAATAAATATCTAAAATGAAATTTTTATTGGATGCTTAAAGTCTTTTTTACTAGTATTTCAAAAAAGTGTCATTGAAAAATAGCAGAGCAATTTCTCAAAATATTAAACACAGAATTACCATATAACCTAATAATTCTACTGCTATGTATATACCCCAAAGAACTGAAAAGGCAACTTGAATATAACCATATTCATAGCAGCATAATTCACAATAGTCCAAAAGTAGAAGTGACCCTATCCATTGGAAAATGAATGAATGAACAGAATGTGTTATATACATACAATGGAATATTATTCAGCCTTAGAAAAGAAAGAAATTCTAACACACACCTCAATATGGATGAACCTTGAACACATTATGCTAAGTAACACAAACCTTCATTTAATAAGTATGGAGTGTCACCCTGGGAAGATGACAAAATTCTGGAGACAAATAGTGTTGATATTTGTGCAACAAAGAGAGTGCCCTTACCATTGAACTATACACTTAAAAATAATTAACATGGTTTTACCACAATTAAACAAATTTTAAGGATTTTTTTTAAAAAGGATCCAGGTTTTATAGAGATCTGGTTATTAAATATCTTTACCTTTTGATTCTCATAAAGCGTTGCCTAAGCAAAAATATGGAGTAGGCAAAACTTATTTTTGTCTCTTTCTTTGTTCTTGGGCTTGTAGGTATCCCAGTACCTTCATAATCATCCTCAGGCAAGCCATTAATTCTTCTTTTAATATATCCCTCCAACCATTCATAGCTTTACAAAATTTATTTAAATTAATATAAAAAGTTTCCATATTTGACTCATTAACTCAAATTAGTACTATTAGAATTTCAAGTAGTATTAAAAATAAGAATTCCTAGAGCTGTTTAAATCACTTAACAGCAATTGTTCTCCCTACATATAAAGTTAATATTGTTTTTCCTTCATAATAGACTAATCTGCTAATATTTATTGCATGCCTGATATGTCAAATTCTATGCTAGCAGCTTTATCTTGGGAAAGTCAGGTCATACAACTAGATAGAAATTACCAGGAGAGAAAAAGATGCTAACGTTTAAGTAATTATTATATACTAAATAATTTCATGAATTTCAATTAATCCTGAGAATATCATTGTAAGGTTTTACTATTATCTCATTTTTAAAGTACACTTAAAAGTTATGAATTGTGCCAGGCATGGTAGTGCACACCCTGTAATCACAGTGCTTTTGGAAGCTGAGACAAGAAGTTCTGAAATTTAAGGGCAACCGTGGTGGCATCTTAGCAAGACTCTGTTGCAAAATAAAAAATCAGAAAGGTTGGGGATATAGTTCAGTGATACAGCACCTTTGAGATCAATCTTCAATATTGAGGAGGGGGGAAAAAAAGATATAAATTGTTAGATAATTTGCTATATATTATTTCCATTTTCACATTTAAGGAACTTAAATCTTAAAGATATTTAAAATTTCATAAATATTTTTGTGAACTAGAGTCATAATAAAAAGTTAAATTCACATAACTCAAAAATCCAAACTCTTTTTCATTTACAACACAAAGTATATACATGGTACATAATCCTGTTTCTGTGCCACATTCAACCGTGCAAACTTGGGTTACTGGTCTTCTTTTAAATGATTCACTAAGTAAATTTGTAAAACATGACCATATGAAATACTTTCCATTCTTCGAACAGGACACAGACCAATTAAACTTTGTCAGCTAGAACTGTACAATGAGATTTCATCAATTTCATCCGTCCTAGGAATTCTATACATCTCCTAAAACAGTGATTCTAAAAATGTAGTCCCCAAACCAATAGATAAAGTATTATTGAAGGATTTGTAAAGTCCCCCTCCAACCCTTCTGAATCACAAACTGGAATGGGACTCAAAAATTCATTTTACCAAAAATTTTTGATGATTAAAATGCATGCCAAAATTTGAGCACATCCTAGAGAAAACTGACAGAGCCCAGTTTTAGGAGTCTTTACCATGGGTAGGGAAGTTTAATTGTTTTGGGTTATGGAGGATTCAACTTTTCCAAACATAGCAAACAAATTCTTCTTATCTCCAAAAACTTAATTTTAATTGATGTTCAAAATGTGAAATCAATATTGAGCACAAAGCAATGGTTTCAACATGATACAATTGAGGCTATGTTAACTATAAACATCTTTTTTTCCTTTTTTTTTATTGGTTGTTCAAAACATTACAAAGCTCTTGACATATCATATTTCATACTATAAACATCTTTATTATCCAAGTTTTCAGGCTAATTTTTATACTGATATAATTTGGAAGGATTCATCTTCCTTTAAGTAACAGACCAGTATATTTTTTCCCAGAATCTCTCTAGCCATGTCTACTCAACTCATTGAAGGTATTCAGCTTCCACATAATTTTAAATTTAAGTAAGATATTCCAAGACATGATTTATTAGTTACCTGTATATATCACTTTTCTTTCCTGACATTCAAGAAGAGACCTTTTCTTGTGCTTTGTTTTTTCCCGAAATCTTACTGTTATTACTACATTTGGATCGCCAGCACTGTAAGTCTGTTCAGGAAAAGATTTGGTCTCCACAAGGTTTCCAAATTTCTTATTGACAAAATGGTGGACAGCTTTTCTGTGGTCTTTGTTTGCATCAGGTTTAAAGGTAAATTTGGAATTTTCTTTCTTTGCATCCAAATACTTAAAAAAGTCAAGTGCTTCTTCTTCAGATACCAAATGGCAAAGTTCTTTATACTCAAGATTTGGTTTTATAACAATTTCACTGTTTTTTCCCACAGTTATTAAGAAAGGAAATTTCTGCCTAATAGCACTGTGTAAAATAGCCCTTTGGTTTTTGTCAAGGATCCTGCCTAATGAGAATTCAGGAGATGGCCCAATTAGCTCAGTTTCTGAATTCCATTTCTCTTTTACATCACAGGCAAACTGATTCAGTAATTCATTTGTTTTTTCATCTAAAAAGAAGTTTAATACATCAGCTTTTTCTTCTTCACACTTGGAAGTCCTATCACTGATGGTATCTTCTTTTTCTGAATTAGACTGATGATTTTGGTCACCATCAGAGCACCTAGACAAAGTATTAAGTTCTTGGTAACTTCCATCTTCAAAGGACAAATTTTGAAGATCTAATTTTGGCTTTTTGGCAAAATTATTCAGCTCAGGTATTTTATTAACTGCATTAATTGGTTCATCAACAGCTTTATTAACTAACTGTCCTTGTTCATCGATCTCAATAACAATAAAGTCACCAGGTGAGCTTTTTATAGTACCCTGAAATCCAACATGTTCATTGATGAAACACAAAGAACTAAACCTTATTCTATAATGTGTATCCTCTTCCATTCTTCAATAATAATGCCTACAAAAGAAACAAAGAGACAATTAGTTAATCAGAAAGAGAAGTTGTAGCTAACAAAAAAGGGAAAAGGTTTACAAGATGTACACAGATCTGTGTTCCTTTCAATCCTGAGTCCCCTTAGATAACATTAACAATTTATGACTATAAATCATGTGTATTTGACCCATTTTTGGTACAACTAGTGATTTATAAATTGATTCTTCATTCACTCTAGTCTTCTACCTCCTATCCAGAATTAAAAAGGATCAATTCCAAGCTTACAAAAAAAAAAATCATCTGTAGGTCCACAAAGAAAAGACAAGTACAATGATTTGTCCAATCCCACCTCTGGAGCCTAAAACTTTCAACTAATTCCAGAGAAATAGTGGCTAGATTTTTATATATTAGAAGTTAAAACAGGAGAGGGGAAAAGATTAAAAAAAAAAAAAAAAAAAGTCAAAACTGATAGCTTAACAAAGTTCTAAATGCCAACCTACTATGAGTTTACATTTCATGGGAGGTTTAGGTTAGTCCTGGTCTTTAAGCCTTCCCTAAAGCCCTCAATTAATATTGATATAAAAATGTAAGGTTGATTCAGAGAATAAATGTAATCATATCCTTGGCATCATAGACAAGAAACCCTTACAGGGTTTTTTTGAAGCAGTAGACAAGAGAATAGTTCTCTGAGAACACCTTCACTCAGTAATAAAATCCACTGCTACCATAACTTATGGAGCTGTTGGAAAGATAAATTGTCTAGGGGACTTAATACTCAGTTTGTGTTATTCATATTATGCAGATAATTTATCATCATCTGGACCTTCATCTCATCTCTAAAATATACTATACTAAACTGGACCAACTGAGCAAACCACTTCCCTTCTCAATCCTTTCCATTGTGCTACGCAGAAATCACAGCAAATTCTCTATATCCTAATTTCCTAATGAAGATATACATTTTCCTTAATTCTTTAGTTTCCTACACAGTCCCTTCTATTTCTTGCCCTTATTAAAACCTGGCTATTTCCCCAGGTCCCTTCTTCAATAGTCCTCTCAAGTAAAGTGGTTTTGTTGTTGTTGTTGTTGTTTGTTTGTTTTTTGTTTTTTTCCTACACTTATCTAGTTGAGGACCTGGAGATTATACTTTGTTTCCCACAGATCTTTCCCTATTATTTCTTCCCCTACCTCTAAAAATTTCAATTCCTTTGCAGATCATGCCATCAGGCATTATCCTCCACTGCCATCCTCTCTCTCCTGATGACTTTTCTTTATTCACTTAAAACTTCTGGTTCACAATATTCTTATCCAGCATTACATCATGATCATCTATATGGATAATCCATTTAATTCTTTGGTTTCTCGCTTCCTCAATTTCATCCTCAAGCTCTCACTTTATTTTTGTTATCCTTTCTTATGGTCATAACTTTGACTTTCTCACCAAAAAAAAAAAAAAAAAAAAAAATCTGCACAAACTGTAAGGATATGACTCCCTGATCACTCTCACTGTCCTTTCATCACCATTACTTTAAATACTTCCATCCCCCAAATTCTCAAGACTTTGTGAAGGCCTCTAATCCCTGCTTATGCATCCAGCCTACTATAGTCCTTCTCAATGCAGTATCCAGAATGTTGTTTAAAAAGGTAAATCATATCACAACTCTGTTTAAAGCCCTCTTATTACATTTATAACAAAAGTCAAATTATTTGTACTGGCTTTCAAAAACATTTTGCCTTTGTTCTCCAAACTCATCTTGTACCTTTACCCCATTACCCACTATACTCCAGTTATACTGCCATTCTTCACTATCTTCGTAACTGTTTTTGCTGCTTAAATTTGTCCTTAATCATATAACTGTATCTTTTAGGATTCACATTCTGAGACGTTTATTCTGACCAATAATCCATAGGAATATGCAAGTCATTCTCTTCCACAAAATCCTATTTAATTTTCTCCATAGCATGTCTAGCTAATGTTTCTCTTTATTATTTACTGTCTATGTCCCCAAACCTAATATCAACTCCATATGAAAAGGAACTCTGCATTATGCACTGATTAACCCGTGTTTAGAATAGCATCAAGCACACAGTAAGTCTATAATCAATACTGATTGTTGAATGAAACACCTAAAACAAAATAAGAGCTTTAAGAATGAAAAGGAAGAAAAGGTGACTTTTGCCTAGGATAATCGGGAAAGACACAATATAAGAAGCCGACATCTAAGTCTTTGAAATATTTCAAGAGGTAGAAACATGGCAGAGGCATAAGTAACATGCAAACAAAATACGCAAAATGTTAGAGAAAAATGGCCCAGATACAGAGCACTTAGAGGTGGGAGGTCAAACTTTGACAGAATTTTGGAAAAAACAGCTGGATTAAGGCCAGAGTATGAAGGACATTGAATGGTCTGTCAAAGACTTAGAATCCATTGCACCATCACTAGCTGACCACTGGAGATGTTGGAGTAGAAAAGGAACACAATCCAAAAGGCCATTTTTCTAAGTCGACTTTGAGGAAACTGAGCAGGATGCATCTGATGGAGTAAGAGTTGGGGAAGAACAACAAGGGGTTCAGCTGGAGGAATTGGCCCCATAAGAAGATGATCATTTCTTTCCCCACGAAAAGGAAAAAGATATGAAAGCCTTCTAAACTAATGAAATAGGTGGAAAAAACTTGAGGGGACCTTGAGGGTGGAAAGGGCGCCCAAGTGGAGTTATGCATTAAGGGCTAGTGTTCGTCGGATGATGAGGGAAGAGTGGGGCGCTGAGGGCAGTTGGCTGGCAGTGGTTGAGGAACTGCTGACTGAGGAGGGATACTGCGACGGTGTTGGAAACAGAGAAGGGTAGCTCCTTGTCCTTCATCCTCTTCTTTCACCAATCGCCCAGGCCTGTGAAACTCCTACGGAAGCCACTCCTCCACAGAACTACAGTCTCGAGAGGCAAAGCCTTCACATCCAAACACTCTCCAACACTGACAGCAGCTCTACTTGTTTCTTCGCCCACCCCTCCCCCGCCCGTACAAGGCGCGACCCTGGCCCACGTCACCCTTCTCTAGAGGATAAAAAGTAGGACTCCTCATGAACACATACACGATCCCCACGTGGCGCCAAAATCTCGCACCGGTGTGAAGTCCAGAAGAAGGCGTTCCTCTGCGCGCTCTGCGCATGTCCGGAAGCTTTTGATTTTTCAGCCTCCGACGGAGGCATATTTAAAGGGACAGGCTCACCCTTAAAGAATCGACCTTCGCAAGAGTTTCTCCAGTCGTAGAGCCGCCTATTGGCACCTAGAGGAATCAGGGGGCGTGGCCTTAAGAACAGCACCGCCCCTCTCCAGCGCTTCCGGGTGCGCTGGCGTTCCACTGCTGGCTCGGCCTGGCGGTGTCGGGTCAGTGCCTCCCATCTGACTCCCCGGCAGGTAAGGGATTTCCGGCCTGTGCATCTCCTTCTCGGAAGGTTGTGGGAGTCGAGCCTCATTCTCTTTGCTCAGGGTTGTCGCGAGATCCGCCGCAGAACGCAAATCGCCTTACCATCAAACTCAGAAAAGTTAGGAAGTAGGCTGCATGGACGGAGCTTGGTGGGTCCCTGGGGATCCAGAAGTTGGTCAAACCAGAGCACGAACCTGTGTCGTGGAGGGGCGTCACCCAGCCATTTGTCGGCTCAGACACTCTCTGTTTCTTGGCTCCCAGGGTGTGTGTTCCTGAGCCTTTTCCCTCAGAACCAGGAAGTCAAGTCAGCACTCACGGAGAAGCTTGTGGCGGGGAAAAGTTTCTCTGGCTTTCAAGATTCCAATTAGAAAGTGGAGAGGCATTGTAGGATCAGATAAGTACATTACCAGATTTGGAACATACGTGACGACTTGGAAGCAAAAGACACAAAAGGATAAAAAGCAAACCCTGAGAAAATACTTTTAGCCACTGAGAATGGAAACTAGCGCTATTGGTACCTCAAAAACCTGCCTGCCCCAAGCGCCTTAAAAGCACAGGATATTAAATCTGTCGTTTTCCTTTTCTGATAGTGATCCTGTAGACGTCTATTGGAAAATTCAGATTTCTTTTTTCTCCTGTTTTCATACTAAATATTCATGGGAAGTTTGATTTCTATTTGTCCGAACTGACCTCCTGATCTTCCAGAACAAACTTACTCCTTCCACAGTCTTCCTGTCAGTATATGTCAGGAAATGTGTTCAAGTCCAAAGACCTTGGTGCTATCTTCTGCCTCCCCTCATCAGCACACAAGATTCTATTGGCTCTACCTCAGAATATACCCAGCATCCTGGGTCTTCTGCATCTTCTCTGCTCTACCCACTAGTCCAAGCTGCCAGCATTTCCCATCAGATTGTTGGTACACTCTCCTAATTTGTCTTTTCCTGCTTCTGTGTCCTTACTTCAACATACTATAGAATTCATTCATTTGCTTACTCCGTGACTTCTTTATTAGAATATAAGTTCCAGCAGTTAATTCTCCCCCCCCCAATTGTCCTAAAGCTCTATTTCCAGGAGCCTTCCAGCACAAAGAGACACTCTGTAAATATTTGATGAATGAATGACATTATATAATTTTTAAATACCCCAAACATTTTAAATTACTTACCATTGAGTTAAGTCATTTTTTTAAAAAAGATACATGTTTATTTATGATATGCCAGCACATATCCCAGTTTGAAAAAGGCTACCCTGTAGCATTGTGTGTGAAGTTATCATCAGTTTTTGTATTTGGTGATGATATTGAGGTGTTCAAAAATAAACATTAATGACTATCTGGCATATTTTGCTAAGAACATATGAAAGCAAATAATGTATTTTAGAAGGGTTACAAATGTGTTAAAAAGTACTGTGCTTGATTAAATAAGACTGCCAGCATCTGAAAAACTCAGCTATATTCTCATATCTATTGTTTGTACCCAACCAGTAACCCTTCAACACTACTCTAAATATTGAAGTTACATATATTTCTGTGCATTACCTTTAAAAACAATGTTATGTAATAAATTCTGTCAAAAAATAATTGTTCCCACACCCATGCAAACCCAAAGTCCATCATTCTCCAACCCCTATACATTCCCCTCCTTTTATCACAGTCTTAAACTGTATTAATTCATTTGACAAAAATGTTTTGAAGTCTCTTGGGGCATACTATGGGCATATGAACAGAAATGCATTTGGATTCCACAAGCAGACATCGATTTTAGTATATTGCCACCTCATCTAGTATACTTGTCCTCATTGTCATATTTGAAAATATGAATAGTTTGTCTTCACCATAGAAATTAGTGATATGAGAAAATAATCATAAGGATACTTATAGATCCAGCACCACTTCTATTAATGCAGAGTATACTAAAGTACATTTTAAGGAGTTTAAAAAAGATAATACTTTCTAGTTTTTCTATAGAGTTTATTTTCATTATTGAAAAGTCATAAAAGCAAAATTAAAATCACCATAAAAATAATCATCAAGAGATAACCACTGTTAATATTTTGGTTTATATTCTTCCAAATATGTGGTTGGGGTGGTATGAAAATATAAGGTAAAATTTTAAATTCTGGAATTTAGAACTTTTGGGCATACATCTATGGAGGAGATGTTGAAAGGCCTTCCTTTTCCTGATGTCCCTACACATGTCTCAGCTAGAAATCTGGGTGCAGGAGAGCTACAAAATTTATTTCTGACCATGATATAGCCTGTTTTTGTTCTCAATTCCCTGCATTTTAGCTGTAGGTTTTAGAATTATTGAGCATTTGTACCTTTCTAGCTTTGTCAATCATGTATTTCTTACAGTTTAGAGAAATCTGGATAAATAAGGGAAAATAACTTGAAGGAGTCAACTGCATAATCTATACGTAGACAGGATTTCTTAATTTAAAAATATCAGCCTTTCATTCAAGACAAATGTTTTCTGTAGCTGCTGAAGTAAATTTGGTTGAATTGCTACCCAGGAGAATACACAAGCAGGGAAGACAGAAACACAATAAAATATAATAATTGTTGTAATAGAAGAATGATCAGGTGACATTTTGGAGCAAAAGAATTGATTGTCAGGAAAAGCCAATACTACCTTCTGAGTTGGACTCAGAGGAGTAGCTGGCTCTTAAGGTGCTTGAGCTTTTACTTAGCCCTAGATGACTTTGTGTCCTACTTCATAGAGGAAATGATATTGTGTGGCAACTCTCCCTCTATGCTTCTTTTTAGATTCAGAGGAATAGATTTCCTTCTGCTCAGCACTGACCTTTTCACTATCTCATTTGTATCAACAACAAGCTTAAGCCTTAAACTCTTAACCAGCAGCTCTCAAAATGTGATCAGGGGTCCTGAAACTCTTTCATAAAGTCTGTAAGGTCCAAATCACATATGGATAAAAGATTCATTGAGTGCAGTGGATTTAAATGTGCAGTGTTCATTGATACAACTTTAGATTCCATATTTCAGCTTCTTTTCCTTCTTCAACTCCCTTCCCCTGTTCCTCTCCTTCTCTTCATAGATGGACATCTTGGAAAATCAATTTTTAACCACCCATTCACTGTTCACTATAACTGTTCTTAAGTCACCACTATCCTTCAGGTTTCCAAATTTTACATACCAATCGGTATTTATTTGACCTCTCTAGGTTTCTAGAATGGGGACCAACCAGTCCCCATTCTATAAATCTAATATGGTACTGTCCTGATTTTCTTTATGCCTCCATGACTTATCAAGTGCTTTTAAAATTGCTTCTTTTACTTCATTCCTTCTCATTCTATATGTCGCTAGTAGGCAAATTTATTTTTAACTTGTTTCCTCAACTGTATATGCAAATATGCTCTTAATTCATAATTTTTTTAAAAAAAATAGATGTTGATGGATCTTTTTATTTTATTCATTTATTTATATGCAGTGCTCAGAATTGACCCAGTGCCTCACACATGCTAGGCAAGCGCTCTACCCCTGAGTCACACCCCAGCCCCTCAATTCATAAATGAGAATACATAAGTGAGTATTCTGTGCTGAAACCTCTCTGCTAAGCTCCAGACATGCATATAGCTACTTGATGCTACCTTTCCTAGATGGTGCCAGAAATAGATATTTCACAAAATCCAGGCATCCTCTCATTATTCTCTCACTCTCCCTTTCCTCTAATCTCTGATCTCTTATGAATTTTCTCTCTTTCTTTCTTTTTATGATATGGGGGATTGAACCCAGAGCTACTTAACCACTGAACCACATTCCTGGGCTATTTATTTATTTATTTATTTATTTATTTATTTATTTATTTATTTTTGAGACAGTGTCTCCAGGGCCTTGCTAAATTGCTGGGGCTGGCTTTGCACTTTCAATTTTCCTGCCTCAGCCTTCCAAGCCACTGGCATTATAGGTGTGCACCACTGTGCCTGACTATGAAATTGTTTTGATTTGGTCTCTAAACTTTTTCATCTATTTTTTTTTTTATCTATTGCCTGAAAGTATACTTTTTTTTCAGGCTTTCATTTCTGCTCATCAAGATTATTGCAGATGTTTTCAAACTGGTCTCCTTGCCTTGATATGGTCTCTTGACCTTGACTGATCTCTTTAATTTTTTTATCCAGAGGAATCCACTTAACAAAGATCATACAATACCCCCTTCTTAAAAATCATGAAGTTGCTCCTCTGAAACTTTTAACACTAATTTAAACTCCTTGTCTTAGCCTACAGAGCACGTAATGATTTGGCCCTCCTGTTTCTCCAATTTCATCTCTCTTAACTATATCACATACACCTTGTGGTCCAGCTATAATAGATATTATTTGAGCCTAACCCATGCTTTCTCATCTTTTCCCAGACTGTTCCTTCTATACAGAATTTCCTTTTGGGTTTATCATAACCTTTCACTCATCCAACTAACCTCTCACTCAACCAAATATATCATAATATATGACACCAAACCAAATATGTCCTAATATACCTAATTTTGACTGCCTCTGCTTGATGCTCCTTCTCTGGGCCACATAACACTCTAAACATACCTCTTTGTTTTTTTTTTTAAAGAGAGAGAGAGAGAATTTTAATATTTTATTTTTTTAGTTATCGGCGGATACAACATCTTTGTTTTTTTTGTATGTGGTGCTGAGGATCGAACCCGGGCCGCACGCATGCCAGGCGAGCATGCTACCGCTTGAGCCACATCCCCAGCCCCATACCTCTTTGTTTATCATTGATTTTAATTGTTTGTATTCTCTGCTAGACTGAGCAACTTAAGAACAAAGATTTTCTCTTTGGGATACCATCACTTAGTATGAAGCCTGATGCATATGTTTGCTGAATGTATAAATGAATAAAAGGAAAGGAATGGTCCCTCTAGAAAAGAGAGTGATATGAACAATGCATCAATTATAGAAGCAGGGTTATATGGCATGAATTTTGGAGTCAAGAGTTCCAAATGAGTTCAAGTTCCTGATCTTTCAGTTACTACTATGCAGTATAAAAGTGGCAAAATTGTCTTAGTTACTGAAAGGATTAAATTAAATACATAATTCACCTAGTAAGGTACTGGGCAATAATTTGTTCATTCCTAAAATAAGCACAGAGCACTAGTATCTACAATGTGCAAGTCTCTGGGTTTATATTAATTCATAAAATCAGTATGGTCCCCAAACTCATGAAGTAACAACTAAATATGTGTAGTAATGAAAGATACCTAGGCAGAGAACAGGTAAACCTATTTAGATATGGTGGTCCAGGGAAGACAAAGAGAAGAAGTGAATATTGACCTAGAAGCCTATGATACAGAGACTTTGCTTTTTACTGTTGTTTATAATTTTATTAATTTTTTACCCTCTGAATGTATTCTTTACTTTGTAACTACATTGTTTTGTATTTTCAAGAAAAAAATAAAGGGAAGCAAAAATAATTGACAGAAAAATATCTGTCTTGAGTCATTGGAAGGAAAGATCACCATCTACTGAGAATGAAGGGCATGAAAAAAGTTAAAGCTACATAAAGAGGTAAAAGTATAAAATAGTCACTAAGAACAATGACACAAGAGAAGTAAAAAATAATAGCATTGAATGCCCAGTTGAAAAGGGGTTGTCATAAACTGGTGTTCACACCAGTCTGTTCCATTATCTAGTTCTTTACAGCTGTATTCTACAGGTCTGGTAAACAAGTAAATTTGTGAGACTTATCCCTTGCTTCTGATCTCCAGAGTAAAGTTATAGAAGAAAAGGGAGATTGAGGAAATAAAGGTACTATTTAGAGAGATGTTGACATGGCAAACCACATATTTTGGCTTAGTAGGGAATGAAAATTGTGGTGAGGCAGATCTCAAGGACTCAAAGTATGTGTAGGGGATCAGGTGTGGTAGGGCTGGCCTACAAGCCCAGCCACTGGGTAAGTTGAGGTACGAGGATCACAATTCAGAGGCCAGTGTCAGAAACTTAGGGACACCCTGTCTCAAAATGAAAAGAACCAGGGATAGAGACAACTGGTAAAAGTGCCACTGGTTTTAATCCCCAATACCAGGAGTCGGGGAGGTGAGGCTGGCAGGAGTGAAGGGGTCAAGGAACAGCATGCTAACAAAGTATGTGAATGGACCATATCTTCTGTGTGTGTGTTTGTGTATATGTGGTACTGGGCATTGAACCCAATACCACTGAGCTATATCCCCAACCTTTTTAATGTTTTTTTATTTAAGACAGGGTCTCACTAAGTTGCCAAGCCTGCCTTTAATTTGTGCTCCTCTTACTTCAGCCTCCTGTGCCACTGGGATTATAGGCAAGTGCCACCACAACCATCTGGGCCATATATCTTTTAATGCTATTAAATTATTTCAGTATATTTACTTTTCACTTTTACTAAAGAATATTGCATAGATTTTAATAGTTAAGTATTGATAGAAAAAATGCATTTTAAATGGAAAGATAAATAAACTTGATTCCCAAACATACTCACAGAAATTTTTCAGGTAAAGTTAAAATTTTTGCTGCATTGTATTAATTTCACTTGGCAAATATCAGTGTCAGAAAAAAAGTCCTCCTGTTTTTATTGATATTTATAGGTGGAAAAATAAAGCAAAACCAGAGGACAACTTGAGAAATGCATTTTAATTTGGATTTCTTCTTAGGACATCAACTAGTTGACTTTGGAGTATTGCTTTGTTGTGTTATAATCAGTTGCCAACATTTCGTGCAGTATAGCAAAGTATGATATATGAGCTCACAGATGTCACCTCCAAAACTACTGTGAAATTTTAATGAGAATTTTTTCATATTTCAGGAATAGAAGATGAACAAACCCATAACACCATCAACATATGTGCGCTGCCTCAATGCTGGCCTAATTAGAAAGTTGTCAGATTTTATTGATCCTCAGGAAGGATGGAAGAAATTAGCTATAGCTATTAAAAAACCATCTGGTGATGATAGATACAATCAGTTTCATATAAGGTAACATAAAATTCTTTTTCTTTTGAAATTTTTACATTAGTAGGTAAAAATACCTACTAACTGCTTGTTCTCCTGCTATCCCTAATGTTATTGACTCATTGAATTTAGAAAGTGAACCTCTCTACTGTGGGTAATAAGTCACCCCTTCTTGTTTTCTTCTTTTCTTTTTGCAATTTTTGCTTCATTTTCAACTTGTCAGCTGGGCTAATATTATAATCTTGAAAATAAGTTTTTGAGTTAGAGTAAAGAGTCTCACCTTTGCTCTAGTTCTCTGTCACTCTGTTGTATACTTTGAATTTTCAGATTGAAGAAACATAAGACTATTGTAAAAATCTAGTAAAATTCTAGAGTTTAAATTTCTAAGTGTGTGAATCTCTAGGCACCCTTACCAATGTATTTTGGCAGTTTTTCAAATTGATTTTAAAGCTGTTAACTTGTAAGTGTTCATATCTACAAATGTAATTCTTAGATCATACCCAGAATCTTTCAACACTAGCTTCACATGATTTCCATTCTTTGTTTCTACTCATTTTTTTCTTAGTGTAAAATATGTTTTATTTTTGTCAGTCACTGCAATTAAGACCTATGTCAAAATCTATCTTTGAAAGCAAGAGAAAAGGAAATTTATTTTTGGTATTCAACAATCACCTGGCACAGAATCTAAAGCCTTGACACCTGTATTAGTCCTTCCAGGAAATATTTGCTGATATGAAGGCTTAAACATCTTAAATTACTTGTGAAAGCATCACGTTTAAAACTTAAAAGCTACTTTTTAAAGATAGTTTGTTGATATTACTATTTTAAACTTGATAGTTGTAGGAGGGGGATAGGAAGAAAGCTCTTCTTTACAGAATAATGCCAGGAAATAATGATTAAAATAATGATAAAAATTATCATTAAAATAATGATAAAAGTTTATTTATCTTTATCAAAGTTACAAATTTACAACCGCTAATGATAATTGGTTCATCATTGAACTTAAAAGCGTAAGATAAAGGTTGTTGATGAACAGATGTACAAGATTTCCACATATTACTCTCAAGTTACTTAATTAAGAAGGGAAAAGTTACTTTTATCATAAAGAAACCCCCCTTAAACAAGTGATCAACAGTAATGACACAAAATGGCATTTTTTTTAACCTCTGAATATGACACAGTGAGAAGGGTACATTGTCACTTACGTAGTGATCTTACCAAAAATTTTAACCTGAATTTAATCATGAGAAAGTAGTAAGGTAAATATAGATTGTGAAATATTATGCAAGACATCTGTTTTACACTTCAAACACTGTCACACTCACAGATGTTGAAAAACAGTATGTTCAAGAACCCAGATGTAGCAAAATGTTAGCAGTTGGTGAATCTAGACAAAGGGTAGGTAAATGGTTGGTCATTGCATTATTCTTTCAACTTTTCTGTAGGTTTGAAATTTTCCAAATAAAATAGTTGGAGGAAAAAACAGAGAAAACTATATTGATTAAATTTTTAAATGTTACTTCATGAAACTAATTTTTAATTTTAAAGTGCTGAACAAAAAAGGCTCTGTTTTCTTTCAATTTAGTTAAATATTAAGTATAGTTAAAATCAAAGGAGTAATTTCCTGAACGTGTACATATTCTATTTGTTTAATTAAGAATGTGTATTTATTTTTTAAAATTAAATAAATAAAAATTAATTTAGTTAATAAGTCATGAAGGAAGTAATATAGCTTAGTATGTTGAAAGTACATTCTTATGTGAAGAGAAATCTGAATTTGGATCTCATCTTGGATGTTTCTTATTGGCTGTGTGACCCTGGGCTGGTTACTCTACCTGTCCAACTTTGGATTTCTCATTAGTAAATTAAAATGGTAATCATAATATCCTTAAACAAGTTCATGCATTTGCATCCTGTAGCCCACTAAGTAATCAGTAAATGTTAACTTTTATTATCATTATCTTCAGCATCTTTTCTCCTGCCTCTCCTTCCTTGCTTGTGGTAATTTTTGCTTGTTCTCCTGCTATCCCTTCCCTTTAATTTTATAGGAGGTTCTATAAGCAAGACAAGGAGAAAGGAGGCTAATTCCTGTTTTCATATGAACTCAAATTATATCCTAATTTGTTTCTTTGTTACTTGCTTTTAAGGAGATTTGAAGCATTACTTCAAACTGGAAAAAGTCCCACTTGTGAATTACTGTTTGACTGGGGTACCACAAATTGCACAGTTGGTGATCTTGTGGATCTTTTGATCCAAAATGAGTTTTTTGCTCCTGCAAGTCTTTTGCTTCCAGGTAAACTGAGTGTGACCAGGGTATCAACAATTAGGGTAGAAAGACAAATGGCAGAAATGGAAACATTTCTACTTACTCTTACTTTCTTTCTCATATTAAATGAACCTTACATTTAAGAATTCCTTTCATTCTTTCAGCTCTCCCATACTCTTTAACAAGCAGACACAGGACACTTCAGACTGCTGCTAAAGTGAGTCTGATCTCCACCATTAAAATTAGATAATTCTGTGCCATTGGGAAGTTCAGAACTTGTGTAGGCTGTAGGAAATTGTTCTTTTGAACTCTTGCTTTTTCCACCTTCAAATTCCACTTTGATGACACTCTATCATCATGATTTCCCCACACTGCATTGTAGTATGTTAGTGTCTAGTTATCTTCTTTACAACCTTAACTTTCTCCCTTTGACGCCCTTTATACCAGTTGTTCTCAATCTTTATTGTGCATAAGAATCATTTGGGGTTCTTGTTGAACAAGGAGGTCTTTTCCAGACCTTCTTAGTCAGAAATTCTGGAGTTAGATTCAAGGTCTATATTCTTAAACAAGTACTTCAGTGTTTCTGGTGCAGGTGGCACATGTGCCACATTTTGTAAACACTGCCTTACTGTACCAATCTTTATTGTGATTGACAAGTTCTTACTAGGTAGCTTCTATGTATGCTGTCAAAATATAGTGCCAACCTCTGAAAATTCAAATGTTATTAATTAAACTGAGTTCTTAATTGAACTTTTTTACAAACACTTTCTTATGGAAGGAAGACTTGTTTCTTATTCTGTTTTGCAGATGCTGTTCCCAAAACTGTTCATGCTGTACCTTGCATAGAAGCTACAACAGTTCAGCAGAAACAGATGCCTCTCTATGAAAAAGACAGAACATCTGTGATACCTGTGCAGAATCTTGAACAAAATCATGTGCTACCTGACTCTTCAAGTCCAGAAAATAAAAGTTTAGAATTTAGTGATACACGTAAGTAACATTTTCAGTGCTCTCTTTACTAGTAAATTTGTCATGATGACAATCACTGTTTTAAAATAAATTTCTCCTTCTTTCATTTGTTTAGCAGTCAAAGGCACACTGGCAATAGCTCTTGCATGATTTCTTTTCCCTCTTCATTTATCATGTACTATCTTCATTGCATTAACAAGTTTCAGTGATTAGAGGTAAAGATATGCAATAAACAAAAACAACAACAAAAAAAAACAGCATAGAAAGTGGTAGGCTGGGGATATAGCTCAAAAGTAGAGTGCTTGACTAGCATGCATCTGTGTTTGAGAACCAGTACCGCAAAAACAAAACAAAATGTAGAAACTAGGGAAAAATAAGTAAATATTTTAATAACTTGCAAGCAACATTTTTTTAAAGAAATTATGTGACTTCACTTTGGGTAGTAACTAGAATGTTTGGTTGGTAAGATCACTAAGCATAATTTTCATAATAAAGTTTAAAATTTGTGTTTTAAACATGGTTTTATCCCGTCCCATCTGTCCTGTCTTTTCTTTTGTATTTGCATATGTACGAAATATTAAGTTGAGAAAACATCAAAATTATTAAAACTAATTTCCTTTTTATTTAGTCACTTTTTCCTTATTTTATTGGCATTTTAGGTTTTCATAGTTTTTCATTTTATGAATTGAAGAATGTCACAAATAATTTTGATGAACGGCCCATTTCTATTGGTGGCAATAAAATGGGAGAGGGAGGATTTGGAGTTGTATATAAAGGCTATGTGAACAACACAGCAGTGGCAGTGAAGAAGCTGGCAGCTGTAAGTAATGTTTTTAGGAGGAAAAGAATGAAAGGAATAGTTGCTTCCTAGTATGTGATATAACAAGCTTTACGTTAATCTTTAGGAAATATGTTATTTCACCATGTATTTTCTTCTAATAAATGCCTTCCTAAAGCTGGTAGTCCTTAACATTTAAAATTCAATTGAGAGGTATGGACCCCACCCTAGAAAAAAAAATATTTTGCACACATGCATATGATCATACATACAATTTTGAGAGATTTGCAAAATAAAGTTGAGATATCTTGCATCACATAGTACCTCATGAGTAATCAAAATAAAAATGATACTAAGAAAATTTATATATATATATTTTGTATTACTTTTCTTGTTTAAAAATATAGTTTAGAAAATATATATCAAGACTAGAAATCTTCTTATCTGTATCCTTTGTTCCCATTTCTGTTTACATATTCACCCCTTACTTTTTGATTTGTTATACTCTAAATCTGTTGTTATAGCCTAAAAATATTAATAGATCGCATATATATGCATTGTCATTCTTTCTCATATATGTTTCAAACATTTTATTTTCTTTTTACATTCAAATTTGCTGGTTTTCTGTTACTGCAAAATTTCTATGCAGTGAAGTCTCATTCTATTTTATTTCCACAGTAAAGAGAGGCTCATAATTTTTTTCTGTTCTCTGATAAACCATGGACCTTGAGCAAAACACTAAAATTTCTATATATCAGTTGTTCTATAAATAAGGAAAGTAGTACCTTATTGTTTTAAAGAAAGCAGATCAGCCAGCTATTTCTTGAGCTGCTTCAGCTTTAGACGCCATGGGTAATGATACTGTATTAAACTGCATATTATTTTTTCAGATGGTAGACATTAGTACTGAAGAATTGAAAAAACAATTTGATCAAGAAATAAAAGTAATGGCAAAGTAAGTATTACTTGGCAGTGTGATAGAGGGGAAAAGAACCAGTTAAGGTACAAGGAACCTGGTTTCTTTACCAAAGTATACCATGAACTATGGCTATTTCCAAATGCAGTTACATAAAATCAAAGTAAAGGGTTTAGATAAGTACTATTGGCTCAATTCTATGACTGCATTTCATATGCTTGTAGATTAAACAGGAGTTAGTTTTAAATCATAAGGAAGTTACGTGGAATTTCAGTTTTCCATTATTATGTTTTCTGCACCCAAATTTCATGAAAGATCAATTGTAGAGATACTTTTAAAAAAACTTTACAGAATAATAGACCCTTAGATAACAATCATAAAGTAACTAGGGAAGCATTATATGCAAAGATATTTAGAATACTATGACCTAGAATGCTAGGAAATTGTTGACATCATCAAGAAAGGTAGGAGAAACAAATCAGAAATGTATTTAGTACTTATACTGATTGACATTTGAGTGTATACAATATGCTGGACACTGTGTTACATATTTTATTTATATTGACTCATTTAATTTTCAGGACAACTCTTACAACCTCCCTTTAAAACAAAGAAAGATTTAGAAGTGTTAAATAACTTGCCCAAGGTCACATAGACAGTAAATGTTAAAAGATAGGATTCAAATCCAGATCTGATTCCAGAGCCTGAGCTCTGGATTTGGATCTTAATGGGATTTACCAAATTATATCCCCGAGGCCCATTGCTATAAATTACCAATTCTATTTGGTTAATCTCAAGAAATATTTAATAAACTGAAATTGATTCAGGTATAGTAAAAATAATGCACACTGAAAAAAAGAAAATTTGTTCTCTCTACTCCTACCTCCATTCTCCAGTTGTAAAAGTAATTTGTTCAAAGTAGATAAACTGGGAAATATAGAAAAACTTTTTTTTTTAATAATAAAAACCAACTCTTAAATATATAACTCAGAGGTAACCATTGCTAATATTCTGATGTACTTGCTTCATGATGTTGGTAGCATTTTTACCATGTCATTAAAAATAAATTTTTAAAAAATTAGATTATTTGTAACATTCGTTTATAAAGACCATATCTTACTTAACCATTATCCTACTAGATTTTTTTTCTAATTTTCAGTATTACAAATCAAAGATCCTTTAAGGATCACAAAGATCTTTAAATCTTTAAATATATTTTGGCTTATTTCATCAGGATAAATTCCTAGAAGACTTACCAGGTCAGATTACATTAACTTTTTAAAGACTTTCCAAATACATGTGCAAATGACTTTTTATAGATAAGTAATGGTAATTTATTTAATTTTTCTGAGGATGGGGATTGAACCCAGAGTCTCACTCATGCTAACCACATGCTCCACCACTGAGCTACACCCTCTACCCCAAATTGTGATCATTTTACTTCTACTAGCAGTCTATTATAATTTAAATATCACTGCTACCTAATCACCATTGCCTATTTTTTTTGATATGTGCCAATCTGATCCTTACTAGTAGAATGACATTGACCAAGTCTCTTTACTCTCTGTCCATTAGTTTTCTAATCTGTAAAATTGGATAATATTACCCTGTTATGAAGATTAAATAAAACAAAGCAAATGAATCATCACAATATCTTAAGGATAGTATAAATTCAGTAAATGTTAACTACTAATATTTAAAATGTGTCAGTTTGGTGGAAAATGAAACAATTATTGTTTTAATTTATACTTCTCAAAATATTAATGAAGGTAGAGATAATTGATTTGCTATAAGGAAATGTTAGAAGTATCAAGCATTTTGAATGAACAAAGTGGGTAAGCACTTGGAAGGAGTACTTATATGCCAGGTATGTTTCTAGGCTCTTGTATATTTATTCATTTAATTATAAGTGTTCATATTACCAATTAGCTACTATTTTCTGCATTTAGCAAATAAAGGAGCTGAGTCTCAGTGAGGTTGTTGACCTGCTACAGGTCACATATCTAAGAAGTAGCAGAGCTAGATTTTCAACTTGACTTTGAACTCAGCTCTGTTTTCTCTAAGCTGAACCACAGATCCATGAAGTTGTGTTATACTGTAACTTCTCTTCAGTTTTATTACCCTGAGGTATATATATATAAACAGACAATCAGATGTGATAAAAGATCAGACATGTATAATTTAGATGTGATTAAAGATCTGGCCTATAAATCAGTGCTTTAGTGTGTGATAAAATATTTTGGTGTGTTATAAAATTCTTGAGAGTATTATAAAAGTTTGGGCAGACTTCTTAAAATCTTCTTTATGCTATTGAAAATTGTACTGAACAAATACAGGCATCAGCCTAATCTTTAACCAAGTTATGACAAGTTCTAATGAGCCAAATTATTGAATTTTCACTATAAAATAGAAAGAGGTTTTGCTTCTAACATTGGTCAGTATTTCAGAAGAGAGAACCATTTACAGAAAATTATAGTTATATAATTGACATAGATATATATTTGATATATAACATACTATTTTCTTGATCTTTTTTCTGTTGAAACACTAAATTGAATATTGACAAATAGATATTATAATAATCTACATGGAAAATTTTTTGTCATAGGTGTCAACATGAAAATTTGGTAGAACTACTTGGTTTCTCAAGTGATGGCGATGATCTCTGCTTAGTATACGTTTACATGCCCAACGGTTCATTGCTAGACAGACTGTGTTGCTTGGTAAGATATTTTGTTCATCATATCATTTGGCTTTCTGTTTCTGTGTTAGAATATTAATATTTACTTTGTACAGGATCATTTAAATTACACTAATCTTAATATTTTTCTTGCTCTATAAAAACTGTCTAGTTGAATACATATATGATGTTGTAATGAGAAAAAGAAAAAAAGTGTGTCACATTAGATTGGATAGAGAGAAAGGATGGGAGAGGAAGGGAGGAGTAAGGAGGATAGGAAGGGCAGCAGAATAGAATTGACAATATGATTGATGTATGTACATTCCATGTATGTATTATAAGTCAAAATTCATTCTGCTGTCATGTATGACTAAATAAATAAAGAAAGAAAGAATTAAAAAAATAATACCAGAAAAAAATGAAACAAAACAAAGAAAAAAAACTGTCTAGTTGATATGTAAACAAGTAGGATTGCCAGTCTGTTAGGTGATCACCTAAAATGTGAAATTACTAGTCAAGGTTAGATGTTGAAATGCTCTTATATATTTTTATCTTCAAATAAGAAATGCTAGCCTCCATTTGATCTTATTTAGGACATATTTTAAAAAATTATAGTCCTAAATTCTTAGTGATAGTATTTTTCAGTTATTGCCTAGAAAAAATATTGAGTTACATATTTTCTGTAGATTTTTCATCTTTTTTTAATTGGTTTGTTTCTTCATAAGGATGGTACTCCACCACTTTCTTGGCACACAAGATGCAGGATTACTCAGGGTGCAGCTAATGGAATCAGTTTTTTACATGAAAACCATCATATTCATAGAGATATTAAAAGGTAAATGCAGCTGTGAAAAGTTTTTGGAAAGCTATATTTAATTTGTTGTCACTGTGTTTATTCACTATTCACATGCATGTCTTAACCTGAAGCAATTGGATACATGTCTCCATAAGTCCATGAAAGCTCTTCTCACTGAGGACATCTGTAATCTGCTTTATTTCAAATCTAATGACCTATTTCTAGTACTCATACTACATGACTTTTTTTTCCTTCATTTGTTGACATTATGTTATTCTGTTCTTCTTGAATTCTTTTGCCTTGTGGAAAATAGTTTCTTTGTTAGTTTCTGGATCATTAGTCTTTTCTGAATCAACTTCATCCTCCATGAGTACTTTTTCAGTTCTCTTCCTTCTTAAGTATTATGTCAGCTTTGTATCATTGTGACAAAATACTTAACATGAACAACTAGAAAAGGAAAGATGTATTTTGGCTTACTTTTTCAGAGGTTTCAGTCCATGATCAGCTGGCTCTGTTGCTTTGGGCCTGAGGCATGGCAGAACAAAACTGCTCACCTTATGGCAGCAGAAAGCAGAGAGAGGAACTAAGGAAGGAGTCATAAGAAATACTTTTGCAAGGCATACCCCAGTAACCTACTTCTTCCAACGAGGTCCTACCTCCCAGTAATGCCATTATCTACAAATCCCTCAATAGATCAGTCAGTTGATGAGGTCAGAATACTCCTGAGGATCCCAAAATCCCCACCTCTAAACGTTTCTTTATTGGAGACCAACCCTGCAACACATGAACCTTTGGATATATTTCATATCTAAACCATAACATGTATTTGTATTTCTCTAGTTCAATATTAACCTGCTATATACTAAGTATTGTAGATGATGCAATTTAGCAAAAGTGGCATATATAGAGTTTAACATCAATTGAATAATCACAAAATAACAATAGAATCATAGTATTTAGTATAGGTTTAGTGTGTATGAGTATGTATATGTGAAATATATTATCTCCATCCAAAGAATGAGAAGGAAATAAGCAAGAATAGTTTGAAGGCAGCAATAGAAGATGGAGAGAACAATCTAGACAGAAGGAACCATGTTTGTAAGTTCAGTAGTGGGAAGGAATATAGGAGTTTAATGAGTTAAGAGGTAAAATAGTTTGACTGTTATGTAGAAAGTGAAGGGATGCAAGAGTTGAAACAAAATTAGACAGATAGATAGGGAGTTAAGACCTATAGGACCTTATAGACCAAGGTAAGGTTTTATATGTGATTAAATCTTAAATGTAATGAGATGTTATTAAAATTATAGTAAGGCAGTGACATAATATGTAAGTTTTACAAGATCATTGTGACTCTGGTATAGAGAACAGTTTATAAGAAGGGGTGATTAGTAGGCTACCATACAAGTCTTGGTCATGGCAGTTAATTTGAAGAGAAGTGAGCAAATTGGAGAGATTAAGATGGCATACTTTGCTGATATCTTGGCAGTGAAGGGGGGAAAATATCAGGAATAACTCTTGGAATTATGACATCCGGAATTGTACTCTGGAATCATTATGGCATGATTCACTTATATAGAAAGAGGTCTCTGTTGGAGTGGTGTTGGGGAAAGTGAAAATATAAATTCTCTTTTGTACATGTTGTGTTTGAGGTTCTTTTAAGATAAAGAAGTGTAGCTGGGTGCAGTGGTGTATGCTTGTAATCACAGCTACTAGGGAGGCTGAGGTAGGAGGATTGCAAGTTTAAGACAGCCTGGCACTTTACTTTAAGGGCAGCCTAGGTGACTCTCAAGTCAATATCATCAGCTTCTAATACTGTATTTTTCAATGTGCCTGTACCAAAACTCCTTGCCTGAGTATCCCACTGGAGCCTCTAAGTCACTATCTTAGAAATCAAACCATCCCTTCAACCAAACATCTTTTTCTTGTATTATCATGACCTGCATGGCATTTACTCAGTTTACCTAAATTCGAGATGATGAAGTGATTAAAAATAAAAAATATAAGAAATAAAGACAAAAAACTCAATTAGTAGATTAATAGTGGGTCTCAGTGGGTGAATCAGCCCTGGTGGGGTCTGATCTCTAACAAAAAGGGGAGCTCCATGTACTTTATTTTATATGCAAACACATCACAGGGATTTATTATGAGAAAAACTTCTACAAGATAAACCAAAGTGAAGCTGAGGGGAACACAGCATAATTGGTAGCATATCAACTTTTGCATTATTTCTTCCTCCTCCAGGCACCTGGTGCCTCAAGTCAGTTGGAGCACACTGCTGTCTCTTTCACCTCCAGGCAGCTGTTTGAATCTAGAGCTGTGTGAACCAGTAAATTCTGTGGAAGACAGAATTTTTTCACCCCTGCTATCATGAGCAAATGAGAGATCTCAAAAGAGCAATGCCCCTGCTTTGAGGTGGCTTACACAAACCCATAATTCATCCATAGCTCCCAAAACTGTATTTCCTTTGTAATCAAATGAAGTCACTATTTATTCATTTCCAAAACTTAACACTTTTCAGTCCCTATATCCCATTGTCACAGATTTCTGTGCCTGAAAATGTGCGCTTCCTATTTATTCTGTCTCTGTTTAGATCTTTGTTATCTTTTATTGGCTTTATTTCAAACCTTCCTAGTCAATGTAAAACAAGTCTGTACCAGTTCTCACCTGTTCACTACAACACTTCCAGGTTATGGTTCTAAAAGATAAATCTGAAATTATCAGTTCCATACTATGTAAACTTCAGATACTGTTCAAATTCACTCCATCTTCATGAACACTAGTTTTTAAATTGATTCTGTATACCATATGCTGTCGTGTTTTCATCACTTTGTATATGTTCATTTCCCTGACATGCCTTTCTTTCCTTCATATAACCATCAACTTCAAATAATCCTCCAAAACAAAGTATAATTTATACCTTCTCTTTGGAATTTTCCCCAGTAATTCCTGGCACATGATTGGTTTTCCAGCATTTGGTATCTGATATTCTCATCATGTAATACTGTTTTTTAAATTTTTTGGTAGCTGTACATAGACAGAATGCCTTTATTTTATTTGTTTATTTTAATGTGGTGCTGAGGATCAAACCCAGTGCCTCACACATGCTGGGCAAGTGCTCCTGCTACTGAGCTACAGTCCTAGCCCAGTGTAATTCTGTTTTTTTTTTTTTTTAATTTTCATATGCTTTTTCCACAGATAAAGTTCTAAGATTCACCACCCATTCAGCACCAAGTTTAAATACTATAAAACAAAGTCTTCTCAATAAGGTTTTATTGAATGAAAATATGAATATATAAATGGATTCTTGTCATGAATTCATTAATATCTTTTATACATAATTTTATCCTTTATAAGATTCCAGATGGTACAAAAATAGTTCAAAGTAATAAATAATTGAGATAACTTTAGAAATTTGTTTTTAAGTGAATTGAGTATTGTTAGGAAAGGAATTAAGAATGGGGTTTTCAATTTATTTTAAAGCTAGACACAGACAAATACCACATTTTCACTCATTTTTGGAAACTAATAAGTCAATCTCATAGAAGAACAGAATAGAATAATTGTCAATAGAGACTTGGAAGGGAAAGGAAGAAGGAAGTTCTAGGGCACCAAAAAACAGAGTGGAGGAATAACTTCTGGTTCTTTTATAGCACAGTAGGGTAACTAGAGGTTAAAATAACACTATGATATATTTTGAAATCACTAGAAGAGTATGAGATTCCCAACACATAAAAATGATTAATGTTTAAAGAGTTAGGACTGCTTATTACCCTGATTTGATTATTATATATTATATATATTGAATAATTAATATATCCTACAAAGATGCACAAATACTATTTCTCAATAAAAAAAATTAAAATTTTGTTAGAATGGTGCTTTGAAGACTGGAATATAGCTCAGTGGCAATCACTTGCCCCTGGTATGTGCAAGTTCAATGGGTTTAATCCCCATAACCACAAAGAAAAAGAAAATGGTGCTTTGAAAGACTGGGAAGTTACCCTGTGTTATGATTTCCTCCTCTGAAATTGTTCTTCTCAGATCTTTTAGTCACAAGAGCAAAAAGCTGACTAAAATTTCCTGTAAAAAATTATTTATGGAGCTGGGTTGTGGCTCAGTGGTAGAGCCCTTGTCTAGCATGTGTGAGGCACTGGGTTCAATTCTCAGCACCACATATAAATAAATAAAATAAAGACCCATCAATAACTAAAATTTTTTAAATTATTTGTGAAATATTTATGAAAATATCTCTCACTAGCATGGAAATTTCTATTTCATTTTTATGCTCCTAAATGTTTTTCCTCTTTCTATTTGACTGTAATCTGAATCCTAGATATATTTACACAAATTTCATGCTTTTATGATATATCCAATAAAATGGCAAACAATGTAAATATATGTGTATATACATGTGTGCATATATACTTTCATATATCTATCTAAGGAACTATTTGACTTCCTTGGGAAGAAAACATTTTTTCTCAAAATTTTACATTTTTTCAGTGCAAATATCTTACTAGATGAAGACTTTACTGCCAAAATATCAGATTTTGGACTTGCCCGGGCCTCTGAGAAGTTTGCCCAGACAGTCATGACTAGCAGAATTGTGGGCACAACAGCTTATATGGCACCTGAAGCTTTACGAGGAGAAATAACACCCAAATCTGATGTCTACAGCTTTGGTGTGGTAAGTTACATACAATAATCATTCTTCTACAAGTACAAAATTAAAAGAGTATTTTAATATACCTATCTTGCTTAGCTTTTGTGTTTAAAGATGTTAATCATTTATGTTAACCTTTGATTATATCAGAAAGTTTATGAAAATGTCTCCCAATGTATGATATTTTTGAGGTTTTTTTTAATTGTTACAATAAATGATTTTTTGTGAATTGGATGAGCTTAAATTAAATCAATGTATAGAATGAGTCATGTCATACAATATGTACTTTAGTCTCCATTTTCTTGGCATTTTCTGATCTACTAGTCTGTTCTTAATAGTTACTAAGATTGAGTAAGGAACAGAGTGTGAGTGTTGGAGATATTAAGGGCTTTTTTCTTCATCTAATCTTTTTCAAATATATTTCACATATGGAAAGTTGACTTCATTGCACTGTAACATTAAAGCATGGGGTTGTAGAATATGTCTAGTATTTAGAACATAAGATTCTTCTAAGAGCCAGAGAATTGGGATTTGATTTTCTTTACTCTTGTGAAGAATACCCTGAAAGACTGGAGAAGGATTGGGAATTCCTGGAACACATGTTGATTGGATTGATTCTTTTACAAGTTGATAATAGGAAAGAATTGCTTATGGGGGCATGGTGGGATCCTAGGTGCCCAAGAAGGAAGGTGATGAGAAATGCCCATGGTTTGTGTTCTTTCTGCTTGAATGCCAAAAGCTATACATTTTGTTCAGAAAATATTTACCAGATTTCATAATCAAGATTCATATTCCTTCTAGTTTTTATGTTATCCTAAGTGTTATATTAATGGATTTTTTTTTCTTCATAGGTTTTACTAGAAATAATCACTGGACTTCCAGCTGTGGATGAACACCGTGAACCTCAGTTATTAGTAACTGAAAGATTCAATTTTTTTCTAGTTCTTTTCTCTTTGCATTTATTGTCTAAATATTTACTATGTATGGGTAAATTTGACATCTAGAAATGGAATTTTATTTTACAAGTATTTCTACTGGCAATACATAATGATATATGGAAAGAGCATTAAATATTTCTAATCTCAACTCTGCCATGAAATATTTGTGAAGCCTAGAACAGTCACTTATACATTCTTTGTGAGTGAAATTAGAATATAACTAAATGATTTCTGAGATCTTCTCCAGTTTACCTTAATTTCTTACTTTCCAGGGTGGTTACTAACAGTTTTCTAGCTCAGAAAGAAATGACTACATTTAAATTTGTATCAAAATAGGATTGCTTGTAAACATTCTCTATTTATATTATAGATTATTTATAAAGTTTTAGAAAATTTTATCTAATTTTATATATTAGACATTTCATTAACAATTTATAAGTAAGTTAGCTGAATGATAAATAAAACTAGAGGAGAATTATGCCCTGATTTTTTTTTCTATGTCACAAGTTTTAAGAATTTTGAAATTTGTATGAAATTAAAGAGTGATAGAAATATCATGTATAGGTTTTTCTTAAACTTGGATAAATAACCACACTGATTTCATTGGAATTTATGTATCCAAATGGGACAAACCAGTACTATCAAATCAGAAATATTCATATACCAGATTATGTAGCTAGAACTGGAATTATAAAATCAAAAGGATTGATTTATTTGCTCAAGGATCTGGTGCCATACCTTTTTGTGGAAACCATAAGTAAACTATCTGTATGTTATAATATTTTTTCCATTATAAAAATATACATCATAAAGCTCTCCATGGTATATTGGTAATGCAATAATGCAGTAATACATGCAATATAATATTTCATATCAGTATATTTATAGATACAATGTTAAAGTTATTGTTTTAGTAATATTTAAATTTTTAAGTGGCACATTAAAAAGTAAAATTTTGTCTTAATCAGAGAAATAAAATTATCTGTTTAATTGGTTATTGGAAGTTGATGGAAAATCCTGGATTGGAGATGCTGTTTTTGAGCCATTAATTAAGTCATAGATAAAGCTTTGGGTGTGGATTGAATTATATAAAATATATAGATTAAAAATAGAAGAGGGCAGAGAAAAGAGGTACAGAGGGCAAAAGATAGAACCCAGTGTTTTACCAACTTAAAACAACTTAAAGCTTAAACTTTTTAGGCAAGGCTTACCTGTCTAAAGGCCTACTTTTTCTATCCTATTACCTAAATCTTTTTCCTCTTCAGAACGTATAAGAGCCTCAAAACTTCAAATTAAGTGAGGATGTAATACAGAAAAGTACAGAATCTCTCTTAGTCACAAGTTTTATACTTCATCATTTAATAGTGAACATCATAAAACTTAAGGGAAGATTATACTTTTTCACCCATTCTTAAGGCTTGAATATGGTATCAATATAAAATAATAAGATTTTAATGCACAGATAGCTAAGAGTGTGATGCTTTAATAAGCCCTTATGTCACTAGAGAACATTTTCTTATCTTTACAATCTATTTCTTATAAGTAATCTTTTACATCTGTACTAGTTTTCTTGAGCTGCTGTAAAACATACCACAAAGTAGAAGACTTAAAGTGACTGGAGGCCAAGTGTCTAAAATCAAGGTGTTAGCAAGGCTGTGCTCCCTCTGGAGAGTCCAGGGGAGAATCCTTTCTTCCTCTTCCACCTTCTTTTTCTTGGGGAGAGGGGTTACTGGGGATTGAACTCAGGGACATTCAATCATTGAGCCACATCCCCAGCCCTATTTTGTATTTGATTTCGAGACAGGGACTCACTGAGTTGCTTAGTGCCTCTCCATTGCTGAGGCTGCTCTTCTGCCTTCTGAAGGCATTCCTTGACTTATGGCTCTACCACTCCAGTCTCTGTCTCTGTAATCACATTGTCTTCTATATATCTTTTTTCCTCTTTTTGTTCATATACAGGCACTTGTCATTGTATTTAGTGGCCACCTGGAAAATCCAGCATGACCTCCTCTTAAGATATTTAATTATGGGCTGGGGATGTAGCTCAAGCGGTAACACACTTGCCTGGCATGTGCAGGGTGCTGGGTTCGATCCCCAGCACCACATAAAAATAAAATAAAGATGTTGTGTCCACCGAAAACTGAAAAATAAATATTAAAAAAAAATTCTCTTTCTCTCTCTCTCTCTTAAAAAAAAAGATATTTAATTATGTCTACAAAGAGGTAGTTTTTCCAGATAAGGTCACATTTACAGGTTCCAGGAATTAGGACATAGACATGTTTTGGGAGCTACCACTGTACCACCATAGTCCTAGACTTTATCCTCATTCATTATTCTTTCATCCTGGCCTCTCCCTTATGTCCCCTCCTTTTTTTCTCTTTAATGAAACAATCTAAGTACCTATAGAGAAGTTTTTCAAATGCTGGGAGGGGTGTATGTGTCTAGGAGTTGGAATTGCATTAGCAGAAGCACATCATGAGGCAGATAACTCTGCCCTGCCTGCCTATTAAATGCTACTAATGGGAACACATAAGCAAATAGCTCACATGTAAATGCAAAAATTAGAAGGCAAGAGGTTAAAAGTATTTAGGGGGTTTAAATAAATATTTAATGTTTGTTCTGTGTATCTTCCATTCTTTTTTAAATTTGTAAATTTATTTATGTATTTGTTTGTTTATTTATTTATTTATTTTTGTGGTGGTGAGGATTGAACCCAGTGCCTCAAGCTTGCAAGGCAAGCACTCCACCACTGAGCTACAACCCCAGCCCAGTGTCTTCCCTTCTTAAAAGTGCTATAAAAGAAGACAGTGAAAGGATAGTAAAAGCATAGGTTAATTTAGATAATTAAAATTGATATTTAATTTATTTCTCTTGTATTTGAAGCTCTTAACAGAATTTTAACACTCATTTTTAAGCTAGATATTAAAGAAGAAATTGAAGATGAAGAAAAGACAATTGAAGATTATATTGATGTAAAGATGAATGATGTTGATTCCACTTCAGTTGAAGCTATGTACTCTATTGCTAGTCAATGTCTTCATGAAAAGAAAAATAAGAGACCAGACATTAAGAAGGTACCAATTTTTTGCACTCATATAAAAAGTAAAGGGAATGAAGGGGATGAGGTTTGTCATTTTTTCCTAAATGTACATTTCAAACCAGCTGTGTAATGTAGTTTTTCATTTGTTCTTTCTTTTTAAAAGGTCCAACAGCTGCTGCAAGAGATGACAACTTCTTAAAATTGTATAGGAAAGGACCCTTGATTTTATAGATATAGATATAGATAGATAGAGATATATATCTATATCTATATCTATATCTATCTATATATATATATATATAAACAATTTTTAAAACTATTTTTTTTATAAATTCTTTTCCTTATCTTTAACAAGACATCATGATGCAATGCAGTGGTTATTAAAGCATACATTGAACTTCCAACATATAGAACAAATAAAAGTACAGTCACCATATCAACACTTAGCCCTACCCACTTAGTATTAACTTCAGTACACATAATAACCCCTGAAGCATCTCCTTTGAACATCACCAAACATGATTAAAAACTTTTTTTTTCCCATCTATAACATGAACTGATATCTCCTGCCTCCCTGGTAGGAGGTTGTGAAAATCAACTGATGCAGAATATGTACAAGCACTGTGTAAATAGTGAGGTAATAATATTTAAAGTTTACAGATGTGATTATAAAATTTTATTACACTCAAATGTTTATAGGCTCATGTTCACTTTATACTATTTTCAACAGTCATTCACCACAAACTAAATATTCCCTGATGATGCTGCCCTGATGATGTGGCTGTTATTAGATTATATTACATGGCAAAGTTGAAGGGATTTAGCAGATGCAATTAAGGCTCTTAGTGAGCTAACTATAAGTATTAAAAGGGGTACTGTTTGAAATAGGTCTAAACAAGTCAAGTAAACCCTTCAGGAAGTAAGAGAGATTCTCCTATGGCTCTTGAAGAACTAAGTACCATGTTATGCGAGGGCAACATTTCCAAAACTAAAGGATGGCTTCTAGCACATGAGAGCTATTAGTCGGCAGGAAACAAATGGGAACTCAGTTGTGCAACTACATGGAACTCAATTCTGCCACAACCTGAAAGAATTTAGAAGAGTACTGCATCTTCAGATGATACCACTGCTCCAGCTGACACCTAGATTTTCACTGTGTGAGATCTTCAGAATGTGGGCCTGTCTGAGTTACCTGGACTTTTGACATGTAGAACTGTGATATAATAAATGGGTTGTGTTAAGCCACTAAGATTGTGGTAATTTATTATGTGCAACAGAAAATGAACACCAAGAGACTCCTATGATGATTTGCCTGTGATGATCCCATCATATTTATAGGTTCTGCACACATTCAACAGTGTGTGAAAATTAGAGTATGATTATACCCTAGGGTTGCAGTGTACTGATTTTCACTAGATTCTTTATTTCATCAGGCCCTAGTTTTTTGAAATTGATTTGTTTTATCATAGTGAGAGATTTCCTATAGTAGTGCTTTTTAAAATGATTTTGAAGTATTTCTTCTACATTTAAAATTTGTAGTTTGTTTATATTACTTGAAAATGTTATGGCTTTGGATGAACAGAAGGAAGGAATTTATTTTAGTATGAAAAATGACTGAAAAACACCCTCGTATAAGCAACTGGCATCAACTAAGCAGTACTCCTTTATTCACCAAGGCTTTTCTAACATATTCTACCTCATCTTGGGTCCAGAGCAATGGAGTTGACCTACCAGGGCCTGAACTTCTGAAACCATGAACCAAACAAACTTAGCTCTAACTTGTAATTGTCAGGGTGTTTTAGTCACAGAGACAAAAAATGAACACAGAAAATTGGTACTAGAAGTGAGGTACTTTTTGTGACTAATCTGGACTATGTGGTTCAGGGTCCTTTGGAGCTGGTTTGTGGGAGGAATTTGTAAAGGTTTAGAGATTAAAGCTAGAGAAGTCTTAGAATTGGATAAGCATACCTTAATGGGTAATTGTGGAGGGAGCTTCAGAACCCAGAATGCTGAGAGGAATGCAGACAATAAATTCTGTGCTCATGAGGTTTCAGAAGGGAATGGGGACTCTATTGGAAACTGGACTAAAGGCCATTCATTTTGCATTCTGGCGAAGAATTTGTTTACATTTTTGTACATGTCCTGAGAATTTGTGTGAGGCTGAGTTTAAAGGTGATGGACCGCTGGGTGTGGTGGTGCACACCTGTAAACCCAGTGACTCAGGAGGCTGAAGCAAGAGGATTGCAAGTTCAGGGCTCACCAGGTTAGTTAGAACCTGTCTCAAAATTAAAAAATAAATAAATAAATAAGGGGCTGAGGTTCTGGCTTAGCAGTAGAGTGCTTGCCTAGCATGTGCAAGGCCCTGGATTCGATCCACCACACAAAAATAAATAAATAAATAGAATAAAGGTATTGTGTCCAACTACGACTATATTTTAAAAAAATAAAATAAGTAAATAAAAAATAAAAATAAATAAAATGTGCTGGGATGTATCTCCCTGCGGATGTAAAGCAACTCTTGAGTTCAATTCCTGGTACCAAATAAGTGAATAAATGTGATGGGCTAATTAATCTTGTGGAAGATTTTCAAGGCAGCACGGCATTTAGGCAGTGGCATGGAATTTGCAGACATCTTTTAATCCAGGTTTTCAGGGAGAATCAGAGACAGAAAGAAGAGTCTGATGATTTTTTAAACTTGCATTTTAGTGAAAAGAATAAGTACATATAATCCCAGCAGCTTGGGAGGCTGAGACAGGAGGATCATGAGTTCAAAGCCAGCCTCAGGAACTTAGCAAGGCCCTAAGCAACTCTGTGAGATCCTTTATCAGAAAAAAAAAAAAAAAAAAAAAAAGGCTAGGGATGTGTTTCCATCATTAAGCACCACTGGGTTCGATCCTGGTAACAAAATAACAACAACAAAAAAAGGACCATGAGGACACCCCATTCACGTGGGTGCCCCAAAAGTTGTTTTCCCAAAATTCATATCATTGTGCTTAATCATGGAAGCACTCACATGTCATTGCAGCCATGGTCCAATGGTCCAAAGCTCAAGCTGGCAGCCAACCTTTGTATCATCCACATGATGCTAATTCTGCAAGAATGCAGCACGCTGGAGTTAGGGAGTCCTGGAGGTTTCTACCAAGATTTCAAAGGCAAGCCTGGGAGGCCAAGCAAAGTATGTCAGTATCAAAATACTTGCATGCAGCACCTAAGAGGGCAATATGTGAAGCCATGAAAAGGAAGCCAAAGCTACAATGGAGACCCCTTAAATTAAGAGATGCCAATAACATGGACTGTCTTCTGAGGAAAGCTGTTGGCTGCAGAGACAACCAACTGAAAGAGGCCACATGTGCATGACCAGCCAGGCCAAAGGGGCAAGGCTGCCAAAGCCCTTTGGAAATCGTATCTCCCCATCATGTGTCCCAGATGCCAGAGGCAGAGCCACAGGAAATGTTTGCCTGGCTGTGTTTAATTCTTGCCTTCATTCCCTATTCCTCTCTGTTGGAAAGTTTACTCTTTGCCATTACGTATTGGATATATGTAACTTGCTTTTGATCTTTACAGGGGTTCAAAGCCAAGAGTTTGCCTTGAGTCTCAGATGAGACTTTTCACTTGGACTTTTGGACAATACTAGAACTGTTTAGACTATGAGGACTATAGAGATGAACTAAATGTATTTTGTATTGTGAGATGAACATGAACTTAGGGGGATAAACTATTACACTTTGGATTTGAGGTGTTCCCCCAGAGCTCCTGTGTTGATACAGGAATTTTCAAATGCAAAATGATGGATGTAATCTAATCAGACTATCCCAGTTTGAATGGACTAACTGGGTGGTAACTGTAGGCGGGTAGGACACCATGTCCCACTATTGGAAGAGGTAGGTCACTGAAGTTATGCTCTGGAAGGGCTATCTTCCCTGTGTCCCCTTCCCTTGTTTTTCTTACCTTCCTGGACACCATGAATGTAGCAGTGTTCCTCCACCATGTCCTTCTGCCATGATATTCTGCCTCACCTTGGGTCCAGGGCAGTGGAGTTGGCAACCATGGACTAAACCTCTGAAACCATGAGCCAAAATACATTTTTCCTCCTCTATGTTGTTCTTGTCAGGCAATTTGGTCACAGCAATGAAAAACTAACACAAACACAAATAAATAAATGAAGTACAAAAATAAATAAATAAAAGTCCATATGGAGTCTTCAGCAATGGAACTCCAAAATTAAGCTAAGATCTGAGTCTTATATTGAGACTAGGAAAAAAATCTTATGAAATAGTCTTACCTAACATAATAATGTATAAATTAATGTAACAAATGTTTAATAATCATTTTCTCTGGTTTTCCTTGTAAAGGCAATGGACATAAAATAATGAACAGTTAAAAAAATTCTTCTTAGGAACTTATTCTCAGGAGACAGTCTTTTCAAACGAATGTGACACACAAATAAGACAATACCAGATAGTGATAAATATTATGGAAGCATTAAAACTATGTCATCAAGAGAGATTTCCTTGACTACTAAGCTTTAGCAACACTCAAACTCAATAGAAATGAATAAATATAGCCTTTTAGTAGAAAAAAATACCATGATCATATCAGTAAATATAGAAAATGTATTTTACAAAACCCAGCCTCTTTTTATGATTGATTTTTGTATGTGGAATCAACCTTCTATCCCTTGAATAAATTCTACCTGGTTTTAACATAAAATACTTTTATATAATCTTTTTTATGTTTGTATGTAAATCTTATTATATGGATTTAAATTGCTAGAATATCTTTAGATTTCTGTGTCTAGTGAAAGACCAAAATTTTCCCCTAAAATCAGGAACATGACAAATATATTTGCTCCTACCTTTTCTAGTCAATGTTGAATGGAGAAGTTAGCCAGGATTATAAGGTAAAACAAAACAAAATAGAGGAGGAAGAGGAAATGGTGGAGGAAAAAGAAGTGGTGGGGAGAAAAATAAAATGAAAGGGAAAGAAAAGGAATCCAGACTAGAAAGAAAGTAAAACTATCTATTTGTGGATGACATGTCTTAAGTATACAAACCATAAAGAGTCTACACACAGCAGGGAGAAATACTACTAGAGCTAATGAGCAAATTCATCACGTTTGCAGGATTCGAGAGAAATGTGTGAAAATGGGTTGCATTTCAATATGCTAGCAATGAAAAATCTGAAAGGAAAATTTAAAAAACGATTTCATTTACATAGAGTCTAAAAGAATAAAATACTGATAAATGAAATAAAGGAGTGCAAGAGTTATGAAAGATAACTACAGACCAATATTGAACAAAAATTAAAGACATAAATAAATGGATTGGAAGATAATATTAAGATGGGAGTGCTTCACAAAACAAGTCTACTGATTCAGCGAAACCCTTAGCAAAATCCAAGTTGGCTTTTCTGCATCAATAAAAAAACTCATATAGAAATGTAAGAAACCCAGAATAACAAAGTTATTTCCAAAGTTGGAAGATTTACAATTCCTAATTTCAGAACCTACTGCAAAAATATAGTAATCAATATTAAATGGCATTGACATGAAGTCAGAAATATAGCTCAATGACAGAATGAAAGTTCAAAGATAAACTGTTGTGTATAAAGTTAATTGATATGCCAAAAATATTCAACAGGGGAAAAATACATCTTTTCAATAGATATTGCTAAGACAACTGGGTATCAACATGCAAAAGAATGAAGTTGGACAACTACTTCACACATATGCAAAAATTAAATTCTTAAGGAATAAAAAACCTAAAGATAGAGATAAAAGAAAAAGCCCTTAGAAGAAAACAAGGGTATAAACACTTGTGATCTTGAATTAGACAAAAGTTTCTTGAGCTATGACACCAGAAACCTAAGTAAGCTTTAAAAGAGGAGAGGCTTAATTAAGATTTAAAACTTCTGTGTGTCAAAAGACATTATTAGTGGGATTTGGTGGTGGTGCTTGTAATCAACCAGAGGGGAGGCAACAGGATCACAAGGTTGAGGCCAGTATGGGCAATTAAAAATAAAAAGGGCTGGGAATGTAGCTGAGTGGAAGAGTGCTTACCAAAACGCACCAAGGCCCTGGGTTTAATCCTCGGTATGAAGGAGAAGTTTAAAGAATAAAGTTTAAAGAAATGATGTTTACAAACTATATATGTGGTAAGAGCCTACTATCTTAGAAGACATAAAATACTTTTTTGAGTCAATAGTAAATTAAAAATAACCCAATTTTAAAAATAGGTGAAGGATCTGAACGAAAATCTCCCCAAGGAAGACATACTAACAATGGTCAATAACCATAAAAAAAGATGCCCAATATCAAGTCATTAGGAAAAGACAAATCAAAACTACAATGTGATATCTCCTGACACTGATTAGAATGGCTACAATAAAACAAATTTTTAAAAAATCACAAGTGAAAACTATTGTTAGTGAAGATGTGGAGAAACTGGAACACTTGGATCTTGCTAACGGAAGTGTAAATGGTACAGCAGCTAAAGAAAACAATATTGTTTGGTAGTTCCTCAAACAGTTAAATAGAATTAGCATATGATACAACATATGATTATATTTCCATATGGTATATTTGTTTTGGGATTTATACACCTGGGTGTATACCAAAGGAATTGAGAACAAATACTCAAACAAATGTATGTACATACTGGCTCACAGCTTCTTCCAGAGCTAGCATATGCTCCCAGAGAAATAGCGGCCCCCAGTTGCTGGGTTTGTCTCTTTTTTTCCTCTCCCAGATCTTGGCCCTATATTTCTTAACTACTTTGTGTTCTAATGCCTTCCAACAAAGGGATGATACCTCAAAAGTAGTTTTGATCCTACATACTGTATGAAAAATCTTTCAATATGAAGATATAGGATCAATTTTTTTAATTTGTTCTTTTTAGATATATATGACAGTAGAGTGTATCCAAACATGTTATACATATATGGAGTATAACTTTCCATTCTTGTGGTTGTACATGATGTGGAGTTACACTGGTTGTTCATATATGAACATAGGAAAGTTATGTTCAATTCATTCTATTGTCTTTCTTATCCCCATCCCTCCTCCTTTCCCTCCATTCTCCTTTGTCTAATCCAATGAACTCCCCATCCCTTATTGTGTGTTAGCATCCACATATCAGAGAACATCCAGCCTTTGGTCTCTTGGGCTTGGCTTATTTCACTTAGCACCATAGTTTCCAGTTCCATACATTTATCTGTGAATGCCATTTCATTCTTCTTTATGGCTGAATAATATTCCATTGTGTATGTGTATAGACACACACAAAACGCACATACCATTTTCTTTAGGATCAATGTTTTATATACTTAAAAATAAATCTTCCACCTTACAATGTGTGGCTAATTATATAATGAAAATAAGCACCAAACTACTTACAATATTATCTCAGACACCTTATCTTAGTTCTCTTGAGTAGAAATGCCTTCAAAAATTAAAATTAGCCTTTTTTGGGCTGAAGTTGTGGCTCAGTGGCAGAGCACTTGCAGATGTGTGAGGCCCTGGATTCGCTCCTCAGTACCACATTTAAATAAATAAAATAAAAGATCCATTGACAACTAAAAATTTTTTTAAAAAAAATCAGTTTTAAGAAACTTTATTTTCTATAAAACTGCTAAAAGTCATCTATTTTGTAACATATCCTCAATTAGAAAGGAAATTGCATAGTAGAAATGTATTCAATATTTTTGGATGAACAGCAAGTCTTTAAAAATTTAACGTCAAGTGCCGCAGTCTGTCTGGGCACAAAATAACCGAGCCGCCACAAAGCCTTGTGGATTCAAACAGCAACTCTTTATCCCCGAACTCTCACTGGCACTCTACACACACTTTTCGGGAACACACTCCCTGTACCAGTCTCAGTTCGCGCCAATTCTCTCAGAACCCCACACGCGAGAACTCAACGGGAACTCCAAAGAAGCGGGTGCCCGAGGCAGCAGGATCCGCCCTAATCCCAGCAGGGTCCGCCCTAATCCCAGAGCAGGGTCACCTTCCAACCATTCCATCTAGCAAAATGCCAGGCGTCATTCCGACTTAACTGTGGCTCTCAACATCTCCCCACTTCTGTTTAATTAACAACAAGCATGTGGCTTAGGGACCATGCCTGTCTTAGGTTGTCCAATACTACATATGGTTCTTACCTGGCATCGAATGAGCTGACCTCAAGGCATCAGCCTCCTGTCTTAGGTTGGTACCATTGCAGTTGGATCTTACCCATCATTGGCTTACCGGTCCAGCATACAGCCATACTTTTGGATAGGCCTTTGCACCAGTGGGGGTGTGAGGTTCTTTGCCTCACATCTGTTGGCCCCCAAATTTGGCCTTGGTGCCAGTGGGGGTGTGAGGTTCTTTGCCTCACCTGTGTTGGCCCCCAAATTTTAGACCATCACAAGCAGAAGGCAGGAGGATGCAAAATGCCACGGCTGCAGCCAGCCGGCCTGTGGCAGATGGTGGCCTGTTACGGGGAGCCCCAGGACACTTGGGGATAAGTGACGAAAAAAAAAGCTGCCTGTCCATAGATAGGATGGGAGCAAATCTGCTTGTCCGTAGGCAGATAGGGCGAGAGGAAAAATGGCCATTTTGAGAAAATGGAGAAGACTGATACAGTATGTTTGTGTCTTGTTTTGTCTTGAAATGTTGTATTGTCTTTGGGATGAGAATATAGAAGGGGTATTAAATAAATTACTAAGGGAAGAAGGCACCCCAGTGGAACCAAGAACAGTTAGGGCATGTGTTGATAAGAGCCCAGGAACTCTAGTCAGAAAGAAAAAGAAAGTTCAGAAGAAGAAGGATTATCAGGAAAAATGTTGCAGAAAAAGGCTATTACTGAATACTTTTCGTTACCGGAGGGTGCGTGAATGGGCGCAACGGCTGCCACATGCGCGAGCCGGTCATGACACAGCAAGGACTTTCCAAGCGGCGGCAGCTGGCTCTTCCCCGCCCCCCACCCGGGGAGCGGGACGGCACTGCTAGAGCCCAAATCCAAACCTGACCCGGAGGCACAGTCTCACAGGCTCTTGCTCCCTGTGCCCAGTGGCAGTTTGAGTCCGGAACACTCCCCAGAGCCATCTGGGGCTGCAGGCAGAAGACGCTCCCTGTCATTTTAGAAGAAAACCAACTCAGTTCAACTTTCAGCAGTGGGACTGTGTTAGGGTCTGTAAACAAGTCAGGATGGCGCCTGGCAAAATGCCAGAGGGAGTGGTTTGTGAAGTAATGCCAGTGAGCCATTAAGTGTGGAGATTCCTTATTGGTTGACTGCTGTATCTAGTTTATGTTAATTAAGATAAGCTGTGTGTAATGTATATATACCCCTCCTGTCCTACAATAAACGGCTCCTACTCCTGTTGTATCAATGTACACAAGTTGTTCGTCACCCTCCCCCCACCCGGGTTATTTTGCTGCAGCCAGGCTGTGGCATCAAGCATGCTAATCAACATATAATACTGGAGTGCTTCTACCACAACAGGAACTGAGTAACGTATGGAATTTTTTTAAATGTATTTTTTTTTTAGCTGTAGTTGGACACAATACTTTTATTTTATTTCTATGTGGTGCTGAGAATGGAAGACAGTACCTCACATGTGCTAGGTAAGCATTCTACCACTGAGCCAGAACCCCAGTCCCTAACCTATGGAATTTTCATGAGTGCTACAATAGTGAGAAAGCTCAACTAAACACTCTATAATCACAACTATTCTTGCCAAGGTTTCAAATTACTTAAAATACTTTACGGATTTAGGAAGACTGGTTAATAAAATAAATAGATGAATGAAATTTCTTTTTTAATATTTATTTTTTGTTTTTTTTGGGTGGACACAATATATTCATTTTTATGTGGTGCTGAGGATCAAATCCAGTGCCTGGCGCATGCCAGGCAAGCACACTACCACTTGAGCCACATCCCCAACCCAGATGAATGAAATTTCTAACCTATCACCAGGTATTTAATTGTGTAAAATTATCCAAACATTAAAAAAGTTATACTAGAAAATCAACCTAGAACACACACAATTTAAAGAGAAAAAATCTTTATTGTGATATAAAATGCACTTATAAAATGTCCACAGAAGGCATGTTATTTTTCACTGCTATATAAATTTAGTGGGAATATGTTATTCACCATCTAGTGTCACCTAAAACGTACTGTAAACAATGAGTTTTACTCTAAAATAAATGCATCACTGATTTTCAGCAATCATTTTTTTGATTTAATAATAATTAAAGATTATATAATCACATCTATATTCTGGAATGTCCATTTACTTCCATGTAGTGTAGCAGAATTTAGAGTATAATTGCACATAGATGGTACAGAAAAACATTCACTACTAAATTATTTATATCTTCATAACAGATAATATTCTTCCTGATTGAAAAATGACAGCATCAGCTATGGTCTGCAACATAGCTCCCAGATTCTTAATGCAATAATTTGTTTGTCTATTGGTGTACCCATGGAACAACTTAAAAGTGTATCTTTAGTAAACAAGTGCAACATTACTGTCAACTATTTTGCATGTTTAAATATTATAGTCTAATTATTTGTAAACAAACAAAAATCCCACACAAATACTCTTAAATCTATTTTTTAAATCTTTCAACCCATAATTATTCTTATATGCTTTACTTAAACACACTGAATTTCTGAAAGGTGCATGTGTTATCTTAAATAATAAGGTTTAGCAATGAGTGCTTCATATTTTTTCTATGAAATGTGCATTTCTGACATTTGTTTTACGCAGCATGGAGTTTAGGTCAAGAAATTCCAAATCCTGGATACCCACAGTTCATTTTGAAAACTCCTCAGTTATGGCTCTGCAGCAGGTTTAACAAATTAAATATGAAGTGTTCTAGCTCCCTCTATTTCAAGTATCAAAGAAATATGAGGCTCAAAATCTCTCTAGGTTATAAATGAAAATGCAAAGGTTTAGAGAACAGTTAAATGTGTTTTGAAATAAGACACTAATTGAAACAAGATCATTAGCTAGTTGTTTATCTGTGTTAAGCTGTTAACCACTAAAACTTCTAAATGCTTTTATATCTGAATATTTGCACAGAAGTGATATAGAACATAAACTACCCATAATTAAAGAGAACAAAGTTTAAAAATTTTTCAATATTTTTTACTTTAGTTTGGTATCCTTTTGAATTATATTAATTTAAATTTCAATCTGCACATAAACATTTGGCCTCATAGTACTTATAATGAAATGAATTACTTTGGAAATAGACATTTTTTTAAAGCACTAGAAAAAAGAACTAAGGCTATCTTTTGATGTTATCAGAAATATTGCAATATAGAAAACATCTGGTACCCTTAAAGTTTCAGAGTGAGCTGATCTTCAGAAATTTTAATGCCATTAAAAAAAAAAAAAAAGTCAAATAGAAAAGACCACTGCAGTAAAGCACTGTTTCTAAAAGTTGCAGACGTGATCCCAGTCTGTCAGCACAGCTCCTCAGAATAAGCAATTTCTACATTTTCCTAGGCATACTAAATTTTCAGCTTAGAAAACAATCTAACCTGGTCCTTAACTATTCATCAAGTAGTATGAATATTTTAAGGTCTTTCTGCTTCCCTTAAAAAAAAATTCTGATGTCTCACCAAACAGTAATAAGTAGATCCCACTTTAAGACATCAGACTTTCTGGAACTGGCCCATCTATATAAAATTTTAAGAATTATGTGAAAGTGTGGAATCAATATTCTATGAAAACAGTGTGACAAAATTAAACATTACTAGGTTGAAACCATTTCTAGCTTTAACTCAAAAATAGAAATCATGAGTCTTCTATAACGTTAATTTTAAAAACACACAGAAGTGAAAAGTGCTATTTTTCAAAAAGTACAATTTTTCTCCCTATCATATATCAACATGGAATGATTTCAGTTCTCCCGTACTAAAAGCTGTACTTTTAAAAAACTAGTATTTCAATGCTTAATATAACAATTTTAATCAGTAGTGGCTTCCGTTTCAGCTGGACCCCGAATTAGTCTTCGAATTCCTCTTTTTCCTGCTGGACCTTTTGGTTTTGCAAAACTTTGCTTATGTGCATGCTGTTTGGGATGTACTTCCTCATAAAGGAAATCTGCAGTCAATTCATCCCCATTGTCTATCTCAATCTGCAAAGAGGAAATACTAATTTGTGTGACACAATATAAAAAAGCATAACATTCAAAACCTAATATAAGCAAAAAGCCAGTTTTTAGGTATGAATGTTCATAAGCAAATGCATAATACCCATTTCAGTAAAACAGAATCCAGGACCATATATGTAAATTGTTTCACCTTTTTTTCAGGGTATGCTAAATGAATTGCTAAAATACATACCCAACTATAACCACTTTCTATTTGGTTCCCTCTTACTGTTCCTATTTAAATATGTTTAAAAATAGAAGCTACTTATTACATGCTCAAGTTGTTCTGCTTTGTTTCACTATATATTCAAGAAACATTACTCATTACTTCATCACTTGGTTCACTTGAAATCATGCTAGAACAGATGTAGGCAAAGTGGTCTGCAGACCAAACAGAGCCCAAGTCAAGACTATTTTATATTTTTAAAGGGCTGTAAAATCCAAAAACAACAAATAGAACATGTGACAGGGACCATATGTGGCCTAGCAAAACCTAAAGTGTTTACTATCTGATTCTTTGTAGAAAAAAAATCAGCCAATCTTTGCTGTAGAGGTGTTACCCATAGTACAGTGATTCTTACAATCCTAATGGCTCACACAGTTCAGTATCTAAAATACTGGGAGTCTGAAAGGACCTGTATTTTAAAAGTTGAAGGGCTCAATAATAAAGCATTTCTTTCCTTAAGGCTTATCTGCACTGAAGAAAATGAATTTAAGAAAACTAGTAGCTTGGTTCCCAAAACTCATGTTTATGCCAACTATTTCCTTTCTTAATAGCCGGAATGACTCCCAGAGATCACCACATTGACAGATATAAACGGAGACTATAGTTGTGTATTAATAAGAAATTCAGAATTAATCACAAATATGTAGCTCCAGCAGCACTGTCCAACAGAATTTTTTAAATGGATGGAAATGTTCTGTAAGTGCTATAACTCCCAATACTGATTAAGAAATTAAATTTTGAATTTTACATACATTTATATTTAAATTTAAATAGCCACTTATGATTTATGGCTACCATATTAGATAGTGCAGACCTGTAGAGAGATGAGAACAATGATAGCTCATCTCTAAGTACGTATAGGATACCCTAAAGATTCAGGAAGAGAACAATAAAAATAAACGTTTTCACTTATAACTCATAATATACCCTGTAGTACATGGAAATGATAATAAAAAAATCTAGTGAAAACTGAAGATTTTAAAATAGATGAGCCTACCTTTCTGATTATATCCATTTGTAGCTGTCTCTCGACAATTTCTAGCAGAGGACTCTTGCAGCTAGAGTATAGCATCCGTTCTCTTATACTGCATGTGTATCCAGGCATTGAATAAATAAAAACTGTTAAGTTAAAAATAATAACAACAAATACAATCAGTAGCATATCAATTAAAGCAAGTACATAAACCACATAAAATTATAATTAAGTCCACTGGACAAGAAATAAATAAGAATATAGTGCTGAAATATCAATAAGCAAAATGAAAATAACATATTAGAAATAATATACTATATATATATACCTATGGACTCTAAGTAGTCTCCTTCATGGGAATGTTTATACAGGAAGAAATGATAACGTGCTGAATCCTTGGGAATCCTCTTTGGCAAATCTTTCAGTTCTGTATTTGTTGTGTTGGCCAAAATTATAAATTCATTTTTTATATCTATTTCCTATCAGTAAGAAAAAAATGTTCATTAAAGCAGAGATCAAGTTGAAAGTTTTTTTAATATGTTTTTTTTAGGTGTAGGTGGACACAATACCTTTATTTTATTTATTACTTTTATGTGGTGCCAGGGATCAAACCCAGTGCCTCATGCATGCTAGGCAAATGCTCTACCACTGAGCTACAAACCAGACCTAAAGTTAAAATTTTATAATAAAAAACCTATAATACGCCTGTAATCCCAGCAGCTCAGGAGGCTGAGGTGAAGGATCACGAATTCAAAGCCAGCCTCAAAAACTTAGGCCTTAAGCAACTCAGTGAGACCGTCTCTAAATAAAATACAAAACAGGACTGGGGATGTGGCTCAGTGATCAGGTGCCCCTGAGTTCAATCTCCAGTACCCTCCCCTCATAAAAAGCTGCAATACAAAGGGGACTTAGTTCTGAATTGTTTGACATTTTCATAATAAACACATATAGTTTTTGTAATTTTTAAAAACGAGTAAAAATAGTCAAGAAATAAATTTTAATAAATTAAAGTTCTTAAAAAATAAACTTTATACAAGCTGTAAGCTACCAAAAAAAGTCCTTCATAACAACCCTTATACTTCTCTTACCAACTGCACATAGTTGAGCTGTCTGTTGTTTAGTTTTTCCAAAGCCTGAAAAGCTTCTCGAGAAATAGGAAATGCTACTCCTTGTAGTGTTTGATGCTTAGTGTCCACACCCACATCAGTTTGTACCTAAATATGATAGATACAATAATTTGCTGGTAAAACTATAGCAATTAGCAGTGTCCTATGGCAAAAATGAGAAAACCCAACATCTATGACATAGCATCATTCAACCCTTTCCCAACCTATAATTAAAATAATTAAAATTAATACCTAAAACACTGTGAATTTAAAAGCAAATTATTTTTCACATCTGTTCATGATCCACTAGCACTCTGTTGACATGCAGAGTCCATGGCACATCTTGATGAAAACGTTAGGAGTGAATATTTGAGTAAGTGTGCAGTTTTAGTGGAAATTTGTTGTGTTTTTGTTCTCTTTAATCTTCGCTATGATTGGTTTGGCACAATTTCAATGAGATATATAAACTTTTTAAAGTGTCACCTGATCAACCCTTTTAAGAACAAAATTTTAAATTTACAAATCATAAAATATATGCAGAAATTTACTTGGTTCTCTTGGACATAAAATACAACACAAACACCATGCACTGAATTGAAAGAAGTACAAACAATATGCAAATACACAACACAGCTCAACAAGCTATACTACTGCAGAAGTTCCAGACGTAATAGCTTTCTTTACTAAGAGTATAAGTGTGCATGGATTGGAAGAGGAGGATTTTTCAAGAAAGCTTTCAATGAACATGTTTAAGATTTTTATACCCGATAAATAATAGCTAGGGTAGTCTCATTTGCTGTGTTTCATCAGAAAGTGAAATACAAATTTTACTTTTTAAAAAATGAATGGAGATTCTACAGCATGATACTGGATAATGAAAACATCATAAAACATATGCAAATGCATACCCCAATATGATCCTCTGGGTTCTGATTGCAAGGAATAAAACAAACTATCAAACTTGTAAAAAAAAAAAATTCACATTAAAAAACCCCATTCAAATAATGAGTTAAAATAATATAATGATAGATTCTTGCTACTAATTAATGATACTTAACCCTTTTCCAGACCAATTCCTATTTGTATGATACTCAAACTACTGAACTGTGGTTTGGGTTACTTGTTCTTTTCTATAAAATCCCAGTAGAAATACATGAATGATTTCAATATTCAATTAGAATGTCTGCAGAAAACACATTAAAATATGATAAACTATAATGTGGTTGAAATTTATTGACTCATATGCTCAATAACTATGCAAATAACAATCTTCCACACTTATCTCCATCAAAGTTCATAGAAGCTAATTTACAAAGCTTGTAGAAATCTTGTACATTCTACAGCATTTTTATTTTTTCTCTTTAACCTTACTATTCTCTGAAAAACATTTAAAAAAATCTGCTTCAGGCAACCTTATTAGATATGAAATTCTTTGCAACACACACTTCCCATTTATACAGTATTTAAAGCACAGAGTACAACAGTTGTATTTCTAACAGAAGATTTATCGTTATAACATACATTTGAGGAGAAAGCTATTTATTAAACTGATATAAAGTTTAATAATTATTTTAACTTTCAAATAAAAATACATTAACCACACAGGTTTAACTCCAAACTAAACAGAATAAACCTAACTGTGCTAATATCTTTATTCTCCAGTTACCACTATATCTGTTAATTAAGAATAGGGTATTCTGAAACACTTATAATCTTGCAAGCATTTCAAAGTTGTAATTTACCTCATTAATTTTAATCTGTCGTAATTCCTCCTCAGCTGCAGTCAATGGGGCAGGGGAAGACTGTGAGAGCAAGTATTTTTTATATCCATGTAATGACACATCTTCCTGTAAGCATAGAAATGAACTATAATCAGAGCAAAGTTACTTTAGGAAAAGCAAAACTATTAATTTACTAGAAATGAAATGAAATGAAAAAGCATTAAGAATTTTATTTCTTTTAAAAAATCCTCTATTTTGAATATTTTAAAGGTTTCAAATTTTCTTAAGGGGAATGTCTATGCTTTATTTCCTGAAGTTTTATAATGATTACATCTTTTGTCTGAATTTGGTGGTGGTGACGCTGGTCATGATTCTAGTATATAATTGCAATTAACCTTCCGGGAATAACTGTCCAGTAATTATGCAATAAACAATGTATTAACATTCTGAATTTGATACTAAAATAATTATATAATTTTTCTATAATTATTCAAGGAATATTATTATAGTTTTATGTTAAAATAAATACTTCAAAGAGGTCTTCATATCATCCAAATTTTGTGGTTTGGAAGACAAACTCCAAAGAGAATTCAACCCAACCCACAATTAATGGTGAACAAGCATCATATTCCCATTTATTCTTTTGGGCTATCTAGTAGATTATATTACTTTATGAATCAGGAAAGCTCTGAACAAGTCAATAACAACAAAAAAAATCTGTTAAAAACATATTTCAATTTTCTTAATTTGTGTGTATATGAATAAATACATTTATTCGCCATGTGAACATTTCAAAAGGAAAAGTATATTTTAGTAGAACCAATTCTATGAATTCAAAATTATATATACTTTAGAGTTAACTTATGTATCATGAAATACATTTTCTCTCTTATCCTTTTGTGTACTGATTCACCGATCTAAATTCTTATGAATCACCCATTTTCTAGGAGTTCTTCTTATTATTTTATTTATAATATCAAGAAACCACATAAAAATATAAGTTTTAGATGGGCACAGTAGTGCACATGTATAGTCCCAACTATCAGATAGCTGAAAAAATAGAATTGCTTGAGGAATTTGAGACCAGTTTGAAAAACACAGTGAAATCTCATCTCTTACAGAAAAAAAATTGTGTGTGTGTGTGTGTGCGCGCGCTCGTAAGTTTTATACCTTTACTGTTCCAAATACTTCATCTTTAATGTGGCCACCTCCAAACTCCTTTTTTAAAGTTGCTCTTGTTGCTGCATACAACATTTTTTGCCGAACCTATTCAGTTGTGAAAATTTACTTAGAAGTTTACAGATGAAAACACACCATTTCAAAAGAAAGCAAATACTCAATGTATGAAAATATTCAAGCACATTAAAAATAAATTGGTAAAGCTGAAGTTCATATTGTAAAGTTCATATGCTAAAGTATATGTATATGAATAACCATCATAACATGAGTATGTCAACTGTCAATGGCTATGGTAGATTTTAAATTATATGTCACATTTTTTTAAAGTGAGGAAAAAAAACCAATTTTTAAAAAGTTCCTCATTTTTTCAAAGCACAAAATTAAATCCATTAAAAATACTTTAAAATATGAGGAAAAAATACTGAAATGAGGTAACCTGGATAGTGACATTTTTCTCAAAGCTAGATCAGATATTATCACTGAAATTGCTAAAAATCAAATAGTCATGGCTTACTTATGGCATATACCATTCTATGAGGCGCACAGAAATGAAAAGAAATACAATACATACTATTATGTAGAAGTTTACTACTATCTATGGAAAGCTACTAAAGTTAACTACCAACTAGCAGAAATAATTTCCTAATCTAGAAATAATTTCACAATCCTAAATGGTAAAATGCAATATTTCTTTTAGAGAGATTATGTAAAATTAAGATGGAATCATGTTTTTTTTAATATTTTTTTTAGTTGCAGAGAGACACAATATTTTTATTTTTATTTATTTATTTTTATGTGGTGTTGAGGATGAAACCCAGAGCCTCACATATGCAAAGCAAGCACTCTACCACTGAGCTACAACCCCAGCCCCTGGCATCGTGTTTTGCAAATGGTTTAAGAATTATTTTTTAATACGAAACTTGACAATTCTTAAAATACTAGGTAGTATTCATATATTAATTTCATTTTTTGTTCTATTTAGTCAGTCTACTACCAACCTTTCTAAATGAAATTATTTGTTAGTGTGCATGCCCATCACATGAATGATACCTATTAATAATCTATGAATATTAACAAAATTTAATATAATCTTCATTTAGTTATCAGAATTGTTATTACTCTCAGGGCAAAACAGCTTCATTCTTTAGAGGCAGAGTCAATTATAATTGCCCCAGATTTAAAATTTTTAAATCAATAATAATTCTTTTGATTTCAAGGACAAAATTTCTGAATCTAAGCACATTATTCCTCATTCCACAATACCAATCTAAGAATTATCCACATGATCGATCATTCCCTTCTACTGGAAATGACTAGTTTATTAACCTTCATTTGACCTAGAAATATTTCAAAAAATTTTTAAAAAATTCTAGCACTTAATGGTAAACACACTAAAAAAATTACTTACATGAGAATGATCTGGAGACCATGCAATGAATATCCATTCATATCCCTGAGCATTCTGGGAATCTAACCTGAATAATATATAGCATGGCTGCTTGTCCTCCAACAGAGGTAAAATAAAGGAATCATAATCTTTATCCCAGGAATCTGAAGGCTGACTACATGATCCAATCACAAGTTGCTCTATGAAAAGAAATTTTTAAAAAGACAAATAATTGGTCTGAAATACCAAGTTTAAAATAGAATATATACAAATGATCATAATAGTTTAGTTTAATGGTTGAATAATGATGATTGATTATATTTCTTTCAAAATGTCTATGCTATAAATTACCAACAAGACACATTTAAATAACTGTACTACCACTTAAAACTAGCATTTCTGAAATTAATATTGAACTGTAAGACATTTTAAATAAAATTAGATTTACCAATTTTGCTCAGATTTAAAATTTGCCTCAAAGCATAACTTGTTATCTCCACTTCTAAGTGCTATCTGCCAGAAAAGAGTAAAACTGTGGATGAATTCTTCACACAGAATTTTTTGCACATATGCACAAAGGTATTCACTAGTGACAGTGAAAACTAGAAATAGCCTCAACACTCATCAATAAGAACAAATAATATGTGGCAGAGTTATATGAAAACATTCTACTTAAATAGGATCCATAAACTATCAAAATGCCTTATAAAAATAACATTTATAGAATATGCAGAATTTAAAAAATATGCAGAATAAGATAGTATGTAGTTTATGTGAATTTAAAATACTCAAAACAGCAGTACATTTTATTTAAGGATACATGTAAAAATAGATTGTACAAACCATTAAACTTTAGAAAATCATAAATTTAAAAATTTTTTAAATTTATAAGATTGACTTTAAAAAGGCTTGAAGCAGGCTGGGGTTGTGGTTCAGTGGTAGAGCGCTTGATCCTCAGCACCATATAAAAATAAATAAATAATTGTTTTAAAAACATTTTATTTAAAAAAAAAAAAGTCTTGAAGCAAGTACTTTAAAATATTTAAGTCATTAATTTAAAGGAAGAGATAGGTATTTGTAATTTATTCTTTGGAATTTATTTTTTTCTCAAAACAAACAAAAACACAGAAAACAATGACATAGGAAATAGTTTTCCTTCTGAAGAGATGCTAGTTAGATGAACTTTAACTTGTTTACTTAACTAGTTACTTAGAAGGTAATGACATTTAAAATTTTAGCTCAATATTGCTAAAATATGCTGCTTTACAGCATACATTTATTCCTTTGAATATTATATCTACAAACAACTGCTGATTTTAAAACTATTCTGGTTTTGTTTTTCTGTCTTTACAGTATTAGAGATTGAACCCAGGAGCCCTCTATCACTGAGCTATATCCTCAGCTTGTTTTGTTTGTTTTTTTGTTTTTTAATTTTGAGACAGGTTCTTGCTAAGTTGAAGCTGGCCTGGAACTTGTGAATCTCCTGTGTGTACCTCTGAGGTAGCTGGGATTATAAGTGTGTGTTAATGCACCCAGCTGTTCTAGTATTTTCAATAGACAATAGAAAAATAGAAAACAAATTAGATTTACTTCCAGTTTATTAAAGAACAAGTTATTTTTCCAAAGCAAAATATTTCCAAGTATTTAAGAAAATAGGTCATTGGAAGATCTTAACACATTCAACAATCAAGTACTTATAGCAGTAACCGTACAAATTCAAATCTATCTGATTTCAATTCTCCCAAACCAACCATTTTCCCAGTTTATACAATTATTTCTAAAAATTCAACTCAGAGTTTGTTAATTCTCAGAACTTTCCCAAAACAAGAAAAGGTAATTATTTCTGTAGTACAGGTTGCAATCAGATGGAAAAAATGAAAGACTACTTCAAAACAAACTTTACCAAATAATAATAATAAATTCACAAGCTACCTTTTTTCCATTTTTTATAATCACCCGTTTACTGATTTCCATACAGAAAAAAATGGAAGCACTGACATTAGAAATAGTGATGCAGAAATTTGAGACACAAAAAAGCATAAGAAAGATGTTACACTAAAAATAAGCTTTATGTTTCCCTGATAACTACAGAATTCAGAAGAACAGGGGCCTTTTAGCAACCTGCACAAAATGTGAAAAATCAAAATTTCTTGAGTGAAGGTTTGAACTTGCTTCATACTAATTAATAGTTCGAATTACTTACAATATTTAACAAATTTAAAGTATAACACCTAGTAATCCAGAAATACAAAACATTTGAAAGTTTAACTAACCATTTTCAATAGATATTTTCAGAAGTCTGTATTTTCCATTTCTGGCTCTGGCAAAGATATCTTTAACGTCTTCACTTGCTGTGGAGAAAAGGGAAAATAAACCTAGTTTTTATACTTAGAAGTACTTTATTTTACTATCTAAATATAATGAAAAAATAAATTATAATACAAAGGAAAAGCTGGAGCATTCTCTTATTATCAATATTATAAAATTTAAAGGCATAAAATAGTGGGTATTGAATACAATTAAGAAATGTTAATATATGCTCTTCAAACATTAATTAATATACATATTAACATATGTCCTTTAAACATATTAATTGCAATCCATCTTAGCTAGATAATTCTGCAGGAATAACACAAAAGTAAACATACTGAAGGTACTCAAACCAAATAATCAGCAAATTATTGTTTTGGAAACGCTTTTACTACTTGTTTTCATTGTCTTCTAGTTCAATTTCAAGCTTGTGATAGACAGCTTTTTTATCAATTCATTCTCTGTATATGCCTACTAAAAATAGCAGTATCAGATATCCTATCCTGATTAAACAAAAAAGCCAGTTAATACCTGTTAGATCTTATACTTCTTATATTTTTCTTGTATTTCCCCAAAAGTTAAGCTCATTAAAATACACAATAACACAACCTTTCTGCACCTATTAAAACTTCAATTTCGTTTCTGTTTTTTCTGTTACCAGCAAAAGGACGCTTTAGGCAGTGCTTATTACTATGAGGTTCAAGCATAAACTCATAACTGCATATTAAAACACTAAAATTAATGCGGACAAATAAAACAATGCTTTTAGAACTGAGACTTTTTGCTTGTGTGTCCGTGAGACTGGAGGTTTGCGAATAGTCAAAAGACCCTGAAGAGTACAACATACAATTGGGGAAGGATTCCTTGCCTATTAACAGAAAGAGGTTGAGTTTATACTGGAACTCATTAAGAGATCGTGAGTAACCCCGGGACATATTATTTGATTCTGATGAGGTGAGCGCTTCCAGGCTGCCCATTTTCAAACCAGGAAATAATGGAGGGCAGATACACAGTAATTGCACATTCAACTGTCGACACGGGATATAATTAAAGGCAACCACACAGATCAGACTTTCTCAGTTCCCTTGGACAGGACCTAGGAAAAAGATCGAAATGCACCCCATCCTCAGGATTTGTCTTATCATAGTCTACGCTCACATTTGGAAGAAAATGCGGAAAAGAGTTTGGGAAGCACCCTACAGATTTAAAAAAGACCCTGATATGTTTCTTTTTACAATCAAAGTCTAGTAACAATCTCTTTTGATTGTGAAAAGAAAACTCGCCCAGCCCGACAGATAAAAAGAATCCCAGGCGCCTCCACTCTGGCAGCTCTTCCCAGCCTGACAAAAGGGGGAAAGTTGAGGTAAAGCCGGGGTACGGAGGGCACGCCCCCTCCACACCGGCCGCCTCGGACAGCAGTTTCTGACGCTCCTCGGAACTGAGGGTTGCCGGTTACGTGGCGGCGGCCGGGGCTGGGAGGGACGCAGGCCGGGAGCACCCGGGAAACTGGAGCGCCCGAGGAGCGGGGCAGGATCGACCCGCAAGTCGCACTCCCAGCGCCGCAGCCTGCCAGTTTCCCGTCGCCTCCCGGGAGTCCCTTCCCCGAGGGCCGCGCCAGGCGCCGTTACCTTGGATGCCGGTCTGGTGGGACATGGCGGCGGCCGCGGGCTCCCGGCTCCAGCGCTGAATGCAGCGAGCGGCCCCGGCCGGCAGCTCCAGGAAGTGGCAGCTCCTCCGCCGGCCGCGGTGCGTCATCCGCCCGCGACCCACGGCCGCCCCGCCCCGCCCAGCCCCAGGAGGCTGACGGCGCCCCTAGCGCCCAGCCGCCCTCCGCAGGTCCACGCCCCCGCTCGCCCGCGCCCTGCTCCCTGCCAGGGGTCTATACCTTTCGTCATCTGCAGTCGCTCCTTTGATTTCGCCAGCCGGAAAGCTGGTGCTAGCACCCTGCATACCCGCCGCACGCTGGCTCTGCAGAGAATGCTCAAAAATGGGAATGACCATTTTACTACACGTATATTTTCACCTTAGAGGATGTGCACAACCTCCTTCTTGGTTTACTCTTCCTGTGATCCACACAATATGATGTAAAGAAAAGGTCTTTCCTGCATCCCCCCTTTTAAAAATGGAAATTAACATATAAGAAGGTCTTTATTTTCCCCACGATTTAAATTAATCTCAAACTGTTGACTTTTCAATTGGGCATATTTAAACCACGTTTTTCTTCTCTTCATTCCCAAAAGAGGCAGTCACTGAGAATGAAAAGATTAGTATTGAGTACTCCCCTGTGGTCAGTTCTACCCTGGAAACTGTAAATCTGCTCCAGATTGGCCCTCTATTCTCTTAGACAATTATTCAAGTAATTTGCATGATAACAGCATATATCAGTTAAAATTCTTTCTCATTCTCTGTACTGTTCCCTTCTGAAAGATAATTTTAGTATCTATGTTTGTACAGCTTTTGTACTACTCCTGGGTATAAATTAAGATCATGTTGTTAGGCCCTTCGACAAAAAAAAAAAAAATACACAAAATTATTATCTACTTATGAACATACTGTTCCCACCAGCAATGTAAGTATAAATTAATAAAATCACTCTTTGAAAACAACATAGTTTAAATTAGTTACTAAATAGCTGATCTGTGCAGTTTTCTTTACAGAGTCCACAGCAAACAAGGTTGCTACATTTTTTTACTTATTATTGAACTCTCCCTCAAACAAATCCTCCTATTCAGGAATAAGCACAATTTAATCTGAGTTTCATGACTTGTTTGGATTTTAAAACAAAGGGTGGCATTTAATTCTAACCAAGTTCTTCCTGACACAATGATTCACCCTGATTTACTAGTTTTGATTGCATTGTTGAGCAGAGAAAAAAAATTGCAGAGTTCACTTGCAACTTTTTGGCTGATTCATGTCCTGGTGACTAGGGGAAATTGCTTAAGGAAGTTGGCACTGCTCAAAAGTACTGATGAGAAAAAAAAAAATTGACTCTCCAACATTGATGCTTAAAAGGACCACTGACTACATGCTCAGCCCTGAAGAAGAGGAAAGTCCAGTTAAATTAAGACCACTCTGGCATCCTCCAGATAGTGCTAATTTTCTACCAAAATACTTATTTTCTACAGTAGTTTGAATTAAAAGCTGTAAGGGCCTTGGTTGCATTGCTCTGCCCTAGCCACAAAATTTTAACAGTTTTTCTCATCTAATGTATCTCCAGTTATTGAACATTTGCCTTAGAGCTGGCCTTGGAATTTTACAGTGATTTACAGTTTTCAAAGAATATATCCATGTACAAATATGCATGTGTATGAGTGTGTGTACACACACACACACACACACACACTATATTAACACCAACATGACCCAATCTGGTAGGCTAAATGACCAACATAATCCTGTCTGGCAGGTTTTATTTTTTTTTTTTAACTTTAAGAAATTTGGAAATTGAGGTATTGAGGAACTGAGCAGACATCAAGGGGCTAGGACAAGTGTAAGGAACAGAAAGCATTTAAGACAATGTATACCAAAAGGTTATGTATTATAAGGATATAGTAGAATCTCATGGATCCTAATGGCTTAGCTCTTCTGCCTCTTGTTTTCTATCTGCCCCCCCTCCACCCATGGAGCCGGCTTATGCAGTCACAATAACAGAATACAGCAAGACATGGTGGTCTTTGTATATAATCCCAATAATTTGGGAGGGAGATTGAGGATAACAAGTTGGAGACTAGTCCAATCTTCAGCAATTTTGCAAGACCATATCTCAAAACGAAAAATAATAAGGGCTGGGGATATTACTCAACAGCAAACTAAAAAACAAACAAATAAACAAACAAAAAAGATTGTGGCCACAAATTAACAGTCCCAGTTCCAGCTTCATGCAGAGATTTAATAGTTTTGCTTTCTTTCTTTTAAAATAAGTCCAAATTCCTAGAAGGAAGCATATGATTAATTGCCCTTGGTTCACAAGTCATATCAGTCTTGGTCTCACTGACTACTTTACTCAGATCACAGTGCCCAAGAATAAAAGGCAATTATCATAGAAGAGACAACAAATCTTGGGTTTGGAACACAGGCTTAGAATATAGTAAAGCTGGTGCTAGAACCTAAGTTCAAGGTCACAAACCCACATGCATGCAGGAGTGGGGACAGTTAAGTAACATAAATTAGTGAAGTTGACAAATGCTGACTGTGGCACTCAGGAGCACATGTTCCCCTGAAAGGGAGCTGCTGCTGCTCAACTCCAGCTGACTGATGCCCTATGGGAATTCAGGTCCAGGGTAACAGATCTTCTGATTTTCAAGGATGTAGGAAATTAGACTTTTATGTAAAATCTCTATTTCAACTTTTTAAAGTATGAAAATACAGAAGAACCATACATACATACAGATGACATTTGGTCTATGGATTTGTTGTTCATTTACGACCATGACCTGAATCTTCTATCTGGATAATTGTCAAATAATGACATCTAAAAATCTCACATCCTCTATAAATTCTTTATACGTAAGAGAATTAATGTGAACAGTACACATTTGTATATAGAGCAAATATATATAAAACTATAAAGAATCCTTTATCTATCTTGTTGCTTCTCTGAATTAGGAAATTTTGTTAGGAGAGAATCATTTTTTCTTTTATCTGTGAAATAATTATATTATAAAATGCTACATTATTTATTTTAGGCTTTTATATAGAAGAAAGTCTGATGTAGAATTAAAAATTGACCTATGAATTTGTATGACTATTAATGAAATTATTTAACCCCTCTCAGCTTTGATTTTATTTTTATTCATATACCAATAGTAATATCTTATAATTATCATGGAAATAAAGGCATTGTTTTAGATGTTCAATCTGTGTTAGGTTTCATATCACATAGACAGCATTAGGTCCAACACAATATGTTATTATACAATATGCTTCAAAATAATCATTAAAACAGAGCAAATAATGTTAGACTGAATTTCTTAACATCATGAGCAATTATCCAAAGTTGATTTCTCCTGTTGGTTCCTGCAGTATCACTGTTAGCTACTGAGTCTTATATAACATCCTTAGATTTATAAAGCATCAAATTATGAAAAGAACACTTTGGGTCATAAAAAATGAGGATCAAACATTAAAGCAATGTACCTTAGCTGAAATTAACTTTTATCATAAGCATGTAATTAGTATCCCCAATGATCCCTAATAAACACCTGGCAAGCCTGCTAAAACTTTTGACAAAATGGAATTTATAACAGAAGATCCTTTCATTCTGATCAGGCTGTGTGGTGTTTGGATGAGTCACTGAGAAACAGAACAAAGAGTTTGGGTTAAAGATCAGTTCAAGGAAATAATATCTCTTTATTACTTTCCCAAGTGAAATCTGAACTGAAGTAATCCTAATAAATGATATGTATTTTCTAATGAATAAAACAGAGAACATTTTGGTTCAAAGGAGTTGTTGATAATGATAAGGATGCAACTTGGAATGAAAGTGCAGGAAAGCACAAAGCAGCCAGCATATTAATATATTATTTATAGTGGGATTTTCACCCTGGGTTGAAGAAGTACCTTAGCAACAGCATCTTGAATCTTTTTCTCCTTATCTCTAATCTCATTCGGGGTAGGATGGTTTAAATGGCTAATGGGAATATTTGCAAACCACTTTGAACATAACAATTCTGTCTCTCTCCCTGTTTTCTAAATCTTTTCTAGTGATGTTAATTAACACTTATAAAGCTCCTCTGATGATTAAATAGCATGTGCAGAAGATACCCTCTAATATTTAGTTTAATATGAGCAACAACTTTTTATGTCTTTCAATTATGTTTGCAGTCACAACAGACTCCAGCTCTTCCATGTTAGAGGAAAAATTTAAGAATCTGAAATCTGGCTGGGAGATGGTTCAAGGGAAAATGTAAAGCTGAGTTTGCAAGCAGGGTTTTGTTTGTTTTATTCTATTGCATTATTTTTAAATTTTTTGTTGTTGTTGTAGATGAACACAATACCTTTGTTTTGTTTATTTTTATGTGGTGCTTAGGATCCATCCCAGTGCCTCACATGTGCTAGGTAAGCACTCTACCACTGAGCTACAACTCCAGCCCTGTTGCATTATGTTTCAAAGAATAAGTTAGAAACAAAAAGTTCATAGCAATGGCGGGGGCCGGGGGTGGTGGTCATGGGAGGAATGGAGGAACTTTAGATAGGGCGAAGGGGAGGGAGGGGAAGGGAGGGCAGAGAGTAGGAAAGATGGTGAAATGAGATGGATATCATTACCCCAAGTACATGTATGAAGACACGAATTGTGTAACTCTACTTTGTGTATAATCAGAGACATGAAAAATTGTGCTATATGTGTACTATGTATTGAAATGCATTCTGCTGTCATATGTAACAAATTAGAATAAGTAAGTAAATTTAATAAACAAGTTCATAGCAATAAATGAGAGAGGGGTGGATGACAATACCTAGAGAGATTATGGAAGAGTTAAAGCCTCTTTATGTTCTTTTTAAACTAGTTTTTGGAACTGCCTGGAGACCCTCTGCCCAGAGTTGGGATCCAAAATGGACTAACTTTTCACTAAGCACTGCTCCATAACAAGGACTTTATAAAACAGTTTCAATGTATCTATTATGGTGTTTGTTTGTTAAAAGTAAGCTAGATCAGTCTGGTGATCTTCATTTAGGGTTGTTCCAGTGAAACATTTAACTCTTAACATTTTGTTAATATGAGAACAGTGATACAATGAATTGAAGAAAAAAGATTGTTCAAAAGACATTAAAATAATTATATTAGAACACATTCATTTCAATGCTTTTGGTGAGATGGACAGTCACTTCACAATATTCTTACCCCTTTATAACAAAACTCAGATTTCATTTGGTGTGGCAATGTACCCAGCTAAAAGTCTGTGTTTCTACTGTCCTTGAAGCTAGAAGTAGTTAAATTCCCACAAGGGATGGAAAAGTTGTTGGGTGAGTCTTTTTGAAAGTTTTTGTTAAAAAGGGCTGTTTGGATCATAAGAATCCTTTTTTACTTCCCCATCCCACTTTCTCCTGTTTCCTATTGGAGTAAAGATGTGATAGCTGTTGTCTTGTACCTGAGGCAAACATAATTATAAAAACTATAAATTTGGATGGAAGAAAAGACCTGGGTCTTTATACTGTGCTCCCTTATCAGTCCTGTAATGGATCAGATTTATTCTATGCCCAAGAAAAATAGCATCTACTCAATTTAACCCATTGTTATTTCCAGTCTCTGTTACTAAGAGCCGAGTATGTTTTGTGAGCTATTTTACTTTACCCAAACTGTTATGTACAAATATCTCTCATTATACAGTTCTTTAGTTCTTAGCATAAGAATTTGGATAGCAAATTTGTAAAATGAGGGATGCTGTAATATGCAAATCTATTTGGTTCCTGAATTTTAGATTACAATTAGAGAAAATTTGTATACAAGGAGGCACATATAGTTTTAAAGGTGAAATTATAGTTAGTTGATATTCTACATTTCCTGCATATAACAAGATAGTGGCAAAGAATTTTTATAATTTTGCTAAATAGAGAAGCCAATCAGCCTAGATCCAAAAAAATAATACTTTGTACAAATGCCAGTAAGTAAGCTTTGTTTATTGTATTTTAAAATACTGCAGATCTTTCAAAATATATAAATATTTCTCTTTAAAAACATCAACTTTAATAAGATTCACCTCTATAGTAATTTAAAATACTATAGGAGATGGATATATTTTCTGAATCTCAACATTTATTAAATATTGAATCACCCCAAATTTATATAAGAATTTAAAAATTTCTGCTATCTTCAGAAATGTTTAGAATTCTATTTGTTGACTACTTTGTGGAATAATTAAATAGTACTGTGAACAGGAGTCAATATTTTCTCTCCGAATTTGTGCTATAATCCTTTAATGCTGTATTGTACTTCATTCTTTGTTACCTACAGTCTAGATCTGACACTGTTTTATCTGTTCTCTCACATGAATTTTCAGAGACAGTTACTGAAAGAGAAAGTCCTTGGGAATGCTTTCTCTTTGCTGTTTTATTTTAGTTATGTTTGACCTGTTGTCAATGGAGAATCAAGCTTGTTGGAACATTGGGTTTGGGACCAAAGAAGTATGAAGCTTGTCCTGTCTTTTCTTTCTCTCCCTTGACTCACTGCAGGCAGCAAATGTCATTACAATTAAAGTGTATCTTGGATTTACTACATTAAGTGGAAAGTTGGGAATATGCTTACAAACTATTGAGGAAAACGTAGACTACTTATTTTGTTCTATTTCATTATTATGTTAGCAAAAGATTCATAATTTAACCAGATTCTTCTTGTTTCTGCCTCCTGGTCTATCTCTAGTCCTTGCAATTGACAGTTCTGATCAATCTTATTAAAGCAATTGATTTTGATCCTGGGGATAGACTGGGCTCTCTCCTTAAAAACTTGAGTCTACCACTCCGACTCCTGAGTCTAATTTTCCATTTGGTCTCATTAGAGAACTGCAATGTTCTGCTTGGAGTCCCTGGACTCACTGACTCAATGGTCCCTCCCCTTGCTCTCATAATTATATTCTGACCAGACTCCCCCATGATGTTGAGTGCTTTTCATTAAGGTTTTCTGGATGGATTTTCCTTTCCATCCTTCACATCATGAACTCTTTCTTTTTTTTTTCTGGGAAATTATATTAATTTATTTCTCTACATTCTAGCCCTTTGGTGTGGCCAACCTACATGGGTCTCAACTGGTTCATTTCTCTTGTCAGTGTTTACTGGACTCCCTCTCAAAGAAGCTCATTTCAAGGCCCTAACTTGTTAACTATTGCTTCTTTCTGAATTGTTCTTTCACAGAACAGAAGCACAGTTATAATTAAATCACAGCTCACTTGTCCAGACTCTGGCCAGATAACCTGCAACCCACTTTAACCTTGTTTCATTTGTTTTAAAGATTGTTTCTACCCTTCTCTCTCGCTCCCTCTCTTTCTCATTCCCTCCCTACCCCTTTTCCTCTCTTTCTTCCACAATCATTGTCACAGTCTTGATATTTTCTATTGAATTATTCTAGCTCATTAACAGTGAAGTGGAATAGAGGGAAGAAATCCCCAGTGAGTTCTCAGGTATATTCTTATTGTTACAGCCCATCTTAGATGTTTATAATGGAGATGAAATAAAGTGCTCAAAAGAATACAGATCTTTCTGTTCTACAATTCAAGTCTGGGACAGAAATACATTTGAAATAATGTGTAATGTTCATGAGAAAAATACAGCTCTCAGTGAGTTAAATTGCACTTTTAAGAATTCAGTGTTCTAATCCATATACAGGAGGCAGTATTTCTTGATGGGAAAAGTCTCCGGGTTGCATTCTCACTTCTATGACTGAGGGCCTGTGTGATTTTGAATAAGAGATAGTGAAAAGGGGGAAGAAAGGACCACAGCTGCAGTGTCATCTCTGAACAACAGTATTGGCCCAGGATTGTTTTGGCTACTTTTTCATTTTGCTGAGTTATTTCTATTCACTTCATTACCATCCTTCTAATATTATAATATTTTTTGTGATCTTTTCCTCCTGGTTTCTCTGAATGGTGTCTCACCCAGGCCTGCTCATGCCGAGTCCTTTGCTTTGTGCTGCAGTGTTCCTTCCTATTAACACAGATAACTTGTCTCGGGTCTCACTTGTTCAGAAAATTTGCCAGGTAACTGGAAGCCAATGTGGTAAACTAGTTCACAGGAAGGTGCCCATTCACTACTTCATTAAACTTTTATTGAGCACCCCAGCTCCTGTGCTAGATGTCAATGACTGATCAAGGCTGTTTTGATGCATTATCAGTGTCCAGCAGAGCAACCTGGGCTTTGTGTTTGGACAATCCTGCGTTCAAATCTCACCCTGTCACTTGCTAGATGCAGCATCTAGGAAAAATTACCTAATCTTTTCAGAAGTCTCATTTTCCTCATTTGTAAAATGGGGCTAAAACTGGATTCTTGTAGGATTTCTTGAGTTTTAAGGATAATTATATGCAGTAGAGAGCGCATAGTTAATGTTAAATAAATAGTGACTATTATGTTGTTGTTTATTCTTTCCATATATTATTTATAAGAACCTTTAATGCTTCAAGTTTGGATGTAAATTGCCAGGGCCTTGACAATTAAGAATTTTAGTCTTGAGTCAGGTTAGTTAGAGATAATTAGGGAGTCAGGAAGTCGCCCCTTGCCTCTCATCAACACCCTTTGTCTCAGTTCTGATCATAAAATACCCAGTATCAGCTGTCTGAGGAACTGAAGCAGAGTGAATTGCTGAAGACAGAGGAGAGGTGTTATAAGGATACACAGAGGTACACTTTCAAATGAGGCAGCCTGGCTATAAAATGCCAGGAAACAGCAACTGCAGATCATGAACTGAAAAGTAGGTCACTTGTTTGGAGTCAAGGTGTCAGGTAGCATACAAGGTGAAGAACCCAAAGCCATAAACAGTAACAGACTGTGAAAATTGCTACAATAGCCATAAACTAAGGGCTTCCTTTCCACTTATGCTGGATGGAGAGAACTGCTGGTCATGCAACGATCTTTTTGCAACCCTTGCATACATGCAAAACAACACCATCAGCCATCAGCAGCAGCACTTTGAATACAGAAGACAATGCTAAATAACGAGACCAGGTAGCTGGCTATGCACAAGAGCAGAAAGGCAATGCAAGAGAAAGCAGAAATAAAACTCTCCATTAATTTTCTTTGTCACCTAAATTTGTGTTGTATTTTTCAAATATTTACGGCCTCAGATTTTAATGTGTCAAGTTTTGGAATGCCTACATGAAACATCTGCTTGTTTGCATATTCTTGTATATCAAGTAGACCTTCTGCTATTGTAAGTTGTTTCTTTGTGGGGAGGATTTTTTAAAATGCTTATTTTATGTGCAAATTATAAGGATTCTGAGCTCAAAGCTCATGGTCATCACTTCAAATGGCATTATCACCTGGGCTCCTCAGCTCTGGAGGAAGGGAGGAAGTAGACAGGGCTCTTTGGATTGTGGGAGATAACATTGGGTGGTGGTGTTCCTTCTGCTCCATTGCCTCAATGTCACTTCATTCCTTCTCCACAGTCATTTCTCCTTACTTTACTCACCTCCTTTTCATTACCCATAACATTCTAAAAACTCTAGAGAGATGGCCAAGATAAAAGAGTAGCTGACAGAGAACAGGTTTTGTTTGTTTTATAAACACTGCATTTGGAAAGTAGTTAGCAAGAAGGAAAAGACTTACCCACCACATCACCACATGCCAGTGTTTCACTTTGGTGATTTGCAAAATCCTCCAAAAGTTTTAGGATTCTAAAGATACCTGCACTATCATTATTACCTTTTAAGAAAAATGACTTAGCTATCATGAAATAAAGATTCTTTAAAATGGGATATCAATACCATCAAAGTTATTGAACATAAACCACCTGACAACCAAAATATGATGTAATGCTAGCATTATTTTCTCTGAAAACTATGTTCATTCTATGAAAAAATGACCTAAATAAATTTCACATGACCTGAAGTTCATTAAGAGTTTAAAATAAGTGGCAGTTATTTAGGCACTGGGAATATGAACTATGAAAGAATATAAACATCTCCTAACTGCCAGTCCTGTTAGTCTTCATGAACAAGCTGGATTCTTCAGATCTGGACACATAAAGGATCTTTGAAAAAGCCCATATTTATATGAATAAACAAATTGGTCCTAAAATGATTTTTTAAAAATAACTATAAGCAACAGACTTAAATAAAAATTTACATGGTTTTAAATTGTTTGGAAAAGCAAGCTGGGCTCAACAGCCTATTGACCTACTCTGGGAAAATAATCTTTTTTTTTTTTTTTTTTTAGATCTCTGCCAAAGGCATTGGCCTTACCTAAAGGGATAATATACTGGTTAGGGAAATATATTTCTTCCAGTAACAATTATATTTTTAAAATACAATAATCAAATATATATTCCTCTTGGAAGAAGAATGAGGATAAATTAGGAGATTCTCTCTTTATTGTGTGATTGAGAAGAATATGTACATTTGTTTATTTCCATGTGGAGTCCTGACTTGACAAAAGGAAAATTTGAATTTATGGCCTTAAATTAATGGAATGAACTCAGTATTTTTACAAATTTGACAGCTCCTAAGATATTTTATTTCTAAAAGCATAGAAAGTATTTAAATATTTTAAAATCAGCTGAAAGAAACTACATGATCTGTGAGTTTTTAAAAAATATATTTGAGGGCTGGGGATATGGCTCAAGTGGTAGCGCAGTTGCCTGGCATGCGCAGGGCACTGGGTTCGATCCTCAGCACCACATAAAAAATAAAATAAAAAGATGTTGTGTCCACCAAAAACTAAAAAATAAATATTAAAAAATTCTCTCTCTCTCTAAATATGTATATATGATTTTTCTGACCATAAATTATGTAGAAAACAATTGTCCTGAGTATTATTGAAGGGACATTATATTAGGTTAGTTAATTCCAGAAAAATAAAATTGCAATCCTTCTCTAAGCTCAGAATTAGATGCAAATTTATTTCATTATTTCCTACTTACACAAAACTTACTTATATCAGTTGTATTAATGCAAGCAGAAGAGTTTTATTCTTCAGAGAGATTGGTTTTGTGAACTAAATTTAGAGTCACTCTTAATTTTATCTTATGAAAGATTTTTTAAAAAAACATTCAGACGCAAGGAGAGACTTTAATGCTCACATTTTACTTATCTTACTTGAAAATGTATATTTAGTTAAAACACAGGTATATATATGCACTTACATAGCAGCACAAAAATATAGGGAAGAAGTTTTATTCTTCAAGGATGCCTCTCTGATGAGTTAGTAGAATCTTAAGTGCACCTCCACAGTGTTATTGAAGAAAAGGACTTCGATTTTTTTCCCCTACATGCTCTTCAAAACTTGAAGATAAAGTTATACAAATAGATTTTCACTTCTACCCATTTATGTATGATTAGTTCTAAGTGTTTGAGTGAATCAAGTTTCCTGTGGGAAATGGAAAGTACATAAATGTAAGTGCTAACAATTTTTCTTGTTCTGTTGACTGGAAAATAAAATCAACTTTTTTTTTTTTTCTTTTCTTTTTTAGTACCAGGACGAAACCCAGGGACACTTAACCACTGAGCCACATTCCCAGCCCTTTTTGCTTTTTATTTTGAGACAGGGTCTCTCTAAGTTGTTTAGGGCCTTGCTAAATTGCTGAGGCTGACCTCAAACTTGCAATCCTCCTGCCTCAGCCTCCTGAGTCACTTGGGATTACTGGCATGTGCCATGGGGAAATCAACTTTAAAACACATTTGTTTTCTAATTTATAAGTAATCTGTATGCATGCCCACCCTCCCTAGCTTACTTTTCATATTTTTAAATTTTGTATTTTTTCTCTTAAATGTAATATTTTAACATTATTACTCTTACAGTCTTTGTTCAGATTTTGATACAATTTTTTAATGGAGTCAGGAAGGAGATTAGAATGATCCGTATATCCATGGTGTTTAAAGGAAACACATACCTTCATAATACCTCTGTCCATTTATTAATTTCATTCTGTAACTTTGTTTTTTCTTTCTCATAACTTGCTCTATCAATTTGAAATGTCTCTCAGCACTACATCATTCCAGCAAAACTGGTAGAATTTCCATAGTTCTCTATGATATCTTGTATAAATTGAGAACACAGGGTTAAAAAGAAACTAAAGGCACAGACTCATAGGAAGAGGGGCAACACTGCACCACAGCTATTGATGAAATCACTAAATACCCGGAGAGGGGGATTTGTTAAGTTAGTGGTTTGTGGATTTAACAATCCACTTTCTAGGAAGTGTTGCAGACATAGATTTTGTCAAATTTTTGCTTTATTTCTTGCTCCTTAGCTTTAAGGGAAAAAAGAGGACTTACCTGATTCTAAGTCTTTCTATTTAATGTAGGTTTTTCTGATTTTCAATTCTGAAGCTTGACTGGGGGCAGACTCCACTGTAAGATGAACTTCCCTATCTTATTTCTCAGAATAGTATCACATTTCCCCCTTGTGATATTTCAGAAGGGATGTCTGACCCAATAGCATTGATTTTCTCTATTATAGCCAAGACTAGGTGGTTAAACTGAAATCTGCATCATTACAGAGTGTAACTGTAGGCTGATGCTGAATTCTAGAAAAGAGTTGTATTTGATATCCTAAACATTTTGTAGTCTCTTTCTATATGGAAAAGATCTAAACACATTTCTTAAATCCTCTAAATTTATATTTCATAAAGTTGAATAAGCATGGGCAAATAAAATTAGAAAAAAAAAGAGAAAGAAACATGATTATCCACAGCTTGAATTGAGCGTTTGACCACTGAGTCATATCCTCAGTCCTTATTATATTTAATTTAGAGACAGGGTCTTGCTAAGTTACTTAGGGCCTTGCCAAGTTGCTGAGGCTAGCTTTGAACTTGGGATCCTCCTGCCTCAGACTTCTGAGCCACTGGGATTATAGGCTTGTGCCACTGAGCCCAGTTTCTCTAGTTCTTATCAGCATGTAGTTTTCAAATAGAATCAATATATTACTGAAGATGATTATATAGTAAGCATTCTTTATTCCGTTGATACATAATTGCATGCATCTTGCCCACTTCTCTGTCCTCATGATCAGAAGATAGCAAGAGGGGCAATGCTCACTCATAAATGAAAGACAAGAATTCTCAAACACAGACAAATATAAAATTAAATTTTCACCCAACTATTTCTCTTCCTACAAGAAGTAAAGGCACAAAATAAGATTTTTATTTATTGGCATTTGATAAAAATTATTTAGAACTATAGAATTTTAGAAATTAAGTAGAAGACTTAATTGTTTTTGGTCTACTATCTTATTTTTTTTCTTTTTAAAGAGAGAGAGAGAGAGAGAGAGAGAGAGAGAATTTTTTAATATTTTTTTTTTTTTTTAGTTCTCGATGGACACAACATCTTTGTTTGAATGTGGTGCTGAGGATCGAACCCGGGCCGCACGCATGCCAGGCGAGCGCACTACCGCTTGAGCCACATCCCCAGCCCTACTACCTTATTTTTTACAGGAAGAAATCTTGTGCCTTAGTAAAGATACACAGATGCACATGGAGAGAAGCTTGGGTACCCATAGTAGTCTTGAAGTCTTGAATATTAATACCATATCCACAAATGTTTGAATCTATTAAAGTTTATAAAAATTCATTCATAAAATGATTCATTTATTTGCTTCATTTCATTTATTTGTTTATAAAAATGAGGTGTTGAAATCACAGAGATTAAACAACTCATCCAAGATGATTCATATAGGCAGTGGCAGAGCTGACTCAAATCCACCTTTTAAGCTTTCTAATTAATTCTCTTTTTGTTATATTCCAAATGTGATTATTTGCAGGACTACCTAGTTAGATCATTGGGGAAGAGCAGAGATTTGGATCCCCTCAAGACAAATAAAATTTGCATTATTTTATCTTATTTTATACATTTCTAAGATATAGTCCATGAGGGTAAGAGCACTATGTTGTATGACCCATCTGTGAGTGTGATCATGTGGGTATGGTTGTTCAGTCTCATCTATCTCTTGTGGGAATGATTACAAAAATGGCAATAAAGAAATAAATCATTGCTAGGCTTGATGGCACATGCCTGTAATTGTAGATACTTACAAGTCTCAGTTAGAAGGATGTCAAGCTCAAGGCTACCATAAACAACTTAGTGAGCCCTTGTCTCAAAATTTAAAAAGGGTAGCGGGCTGGGGATATAGTTTAGTGGATTAATGCTTGCCTAGCATGCACAGGGCCCTGGGTTCCATCCTTAGTACTGCAATAGAAGTAAAATATTATGGGCCCCAATGCATTTTTTTAAAAAGACATTCACACATTTGTTCACACATTTGTGAGAATATAATTGACATTCAAGATTTCAAGACCTCTTTAAGCATCTAAGATGCTCCTCATGTGCATATGACATTTTTGCTAAAATACAAGTATGAGTGACTTCTATGAGAAATCAGCTCAAAGTAAGATTCTTCTTTTTTTACTATTAAATCTTTGATTTTTCAGATTAAAGTAAATCAAGATTAATGCTCTTTCATTATTTCTATATTTTAACATACTTTGGTTTAATGACAAAATTAATTTTTAACAATTTTATAAATGGCTATAATTTGGGACTTATAAAATCCTTAAAGAGCTTAAGGAATACTTTAAAAATTTCCATTATTAGTAGCAAATATTTAACAAAATTATATGCTGTAATGATATTTATTGAAGAGATATTTTTAAAATTCTCTGGGTGTATTTTTCTTAAACATGCATATTTATTTTGGATAACACATTCATATACAAAGCAATCCATGGACTGACAGAGCAGAATGTAAATTAATGCAAAGTAGTATACAAGTAAAACACCACTAAATCAAGCTCTATTTGTCATAGTAAAAATAAGTTTTCATGTAATTTTGAATCATTTCAAGTAATTTTGTAATATTACTTGTTAGTTCTTCTGTGAATCTTTCCATATCTAAACTAGCAGTTCGGTATTCTGTGTTCTCATAGGACACTTATTTCTTTGTTCTTATATTGGATTGTAATGATGATGTGTTTACCTGTCTACCTTTTTCTTTGTAAGATGAGCAGGGACAATGTCTTCTTTTTTGTTTCTCTGACAGACTGTAAAAGTGTGTAAGATAATGTTATGGTTTCAGTATGAGGTGTTCGTAAAAAGTTCATCTGTGAGACAATGCAAGAATTTTCAGAGAGGAAATGATTAGACTAGGAGAAGTGTAACCTATTCAGTGGATTAATCCACTTATATGGATTAATTGGGTGGTTACTACAGGCAGGCAGGATGTAGCTAGAGGAGATAAGTCACTGGGGCCTCCCTTTGGGGTTTATATTTTGTTCCTGGTTAGTGCAGCTCTCTCTGCTCGCTGATTAAGTCCTGAACAGCTTTTTTTTCCCCTCTGTGCCCTTCTGTCTTGATGTTCTGCCTCCTCCGGGACCTGGAGCTATGGAGTCTGCCCCCCATGAACTGAACCTCTGAAACTGTGAGCCAAAATAACTTTTTTCCTTAAAATAGTTCTTGTAAGATCTTCTGGACATAGAGATGAAAAAATTGATTAAAACAGATGAATCAAATATTGCTTACAATAAGTATAAGTCCAATGAAATTTGAAAACCTTCTTCTCTACAGATAACTCTACCTAATAGTAGTGGCTATGATATTAGACTTACTGTACCAAATGAATCAACAACACATGTTTAAGAGATCCTAAATGAAGATCTGATAATTTTTTTCCCACTAAAATGTTGGTGAAATAGTCATACATAAATTTTATTTTAAAAATTTAAGGATTTTCATTTCCAATTTATCTATTGGAAAGAAACTTAAAGACTTATAAAGATGGTAACAGAAGATATGCCAGGATATACCTGATGTTTATTTTAACAATTTCATCCTCACTGTAGTTTACAAATTATATAATAGTCAACATTTTCAGACAAGGATATCTGTTTTAGAGAGGTTAAACATTCTGGCCAAGTTCATAGAGCATATAGCAAAGTAGGACTTGACCCCAAACCCATCTAACTCCAAAAAACTATCTTCTTTCAATTGTACTACACATTTACTCAAGGGAAAAAAAATGAGATAATCAAGAAAAAAAGTTGGGCATAATCCTTTAGGTATGTCTGGAAATCATCTCAAAATACCAAAAACAAAATTATATAAGTGAGGTTTTATTGAAAAAAATATTTTATGTGCTGATAGTGAATTAGTTGAAACACTTTCCATATTAGTTCAAAAGCTAATTTTCCAGTTTTCTTTTTATTGAAGATAAGAGATATTTTTGTGCCAGCTTAATAATTTCAAGTGACAAATTACTTAGATTAATAAATACATACTCATAGCACTAAAGCAATAAAAATTACCTGAACATTCCTAGCATTGATATTTTTTTAAAATAATGACTCTTCAGTTAGCTAATGTTGGTGATGTAAGGGAAACAGGAAGTTCATTACTTGAGGAAGGGACAAGCTTTCTGCCTTTCACCAAATCCATCCATTTAATTCATGGACTCTGATGCTGTCCTCCACAGACCTTCACTCTCATTTAAATGGGCAGGTCCTGATGACTCTGGAGGAAGAGTAATTTTACTGAAGCTCTAAGGGTTTGCCAAGGCTCATTTGGGGGGACCCTGGTGTCCTGCTGACTTTGGTTAATGAAGATTCTAGTACTGTTGGTAGTATGTAAAGGTATTCGTATCAGGCTTCATCTTGGTGTGAGATAAGTGCTGCTTCCAGAACAGCATTTCTAGGTGTCTCCAATGGACCTGAGCCTTTAACAGCTATAGTTCCAAGAAATGAGTTCTAGAAGCAGAGGATAAACTCCCAGATAAAGGAGGGCCTGTTTCATGTGGTTTTCACAAATCATATGCCAGTTCATGGGGACTCTGGGATCTATGACAAGAGAGCATGTGTTTGGGTCTAGGATCTGGAGATGGGGAAGATGAAGGGAGAAAGCCCCTCCATAGGGTGCATTTTAGGCTGCAAATGCTTTCAGAGGCCAAGCAACCTGCTGTATAACTAAATGACTAAAGATCTTGTTGGGCAGCTATTTGCCATTCAACAATGAAAGCCAAATCTGACCAGTTCTTGGGTTTTATGAGAAGCTAGAAATCAGTTTTATTTTGTTTTGTTATGTTAAACCTACTAGTTTTTAAAAATATTTGCAACTAAGGTAAGTCTTTAGAGTAGTGTGTAAGTCAAAGAAAATAATCCAGAGGCCACATCACTACCAGTTTGCAAGTTTTGGCGAAGGGCAAATATTTAGGAGTCTGGAGGGGAGGGGTGCACTTAATTGATGCTAGAAAGTGACTGAATTTGAATGCCACAGGACTGTATCAATGACCTTCCTTGGCTGCCTTCTGTCCTCATTTTCTTTAGGTAACTATATTTATAGAGCATCACATCAATAATTTCTTCTATCTATGACTCTCCAAATTAAAAGTGCATAAGAATCACTGGAGTATATTAAAATGAAGATTACTAAATCCCTCCTTAAGAGATTCT